>NC_086325.1:138528140-139170640 GCF_036172605.1 Pelobates fuscus | reverse complement strand
TTGGAGAAGCTGATTTAGTCTACTGGCCTTGGTATGAAATCACGCTTATTGCAATTTATATTGATATTAATTCTCAGGAACCTTTTTGTCTAAACAGCTTTGTTTACTCCAAGATTCTTGCAACGATGTTATTGCAAAGCAATACTGGAAAAGGGCTAAAGCGGTCTGTTAACCCCTTAAGGACACAGCTTCTGGAATAAAAGGGAATCATGATGGAATATTTCCGTCACGTGTCTTTTAGGGGTTAAAACTCATAATTGATCCAGTCACAATAAACTGAAATACTCTAGAATTGTAGAGTACAGTTATCTGTTGTGTAAGTGTATTGTGCAGTGCTGAGTTGGTTTAAAATAAACCATTTGAAACACATCTCTCAGATGGTATACATTTGCAATGTAATAATCTACAAGTGCAGTGTAGTTTTACCAGCTTGCCAATGCAGAATGTTCCTCATTTTAAGTATATTGCCATTATCTTAGTTTCAATTGTACTTTTCACTTGATCTCCCCATTTGCATCTTTCACTGACGTTGGTGAGTCATTAGAAGCTATTTGGGAGTTTCCAGCCTGACATTGACAACCCCCATTCCTCTCCACCCAGGTATCTCCACAGACATTCTGATTAGGTTTATTAACAAAGTAGAAAAGCACGATCCTTTCTTCCTCTGCCATTATGATTTTATTAAATAAATAGTTCTCCCAGTGTTTCCACTCCCGTGATTGCTGGAGTCAGATATGAATCCATATAGATCAAAAACCGAGTAGTAAGATATTTAAAGTGCTACTCCAACCTTGCCCCCGTCAACAAAATTTAACAGTGCCAAGGACACGATCTTCCTGCAGCCTGATTCTGTACTACTGATCAGATGGCTAATTTATGTTGGCTACCCAGAATTCTTTTTCTGGGTTGGATAACAATGTCACAATGATGCAGTTTAAAGTGGAGTTACAACCCTGGCAGCAGATGGGTTAAATTCAAGGCACAACACGGCACATACAGACTGCAGGCACCAGGACCACTTCAAATCAGTGAAGTGGATATGGTGCTTGGAGTAACCATTTCAACTCAATAAATAATGCATGAATCCATTATCATTTAATAATCAATCAAAAGTTTCCACAAAAGTACACCTGCACATATATTGATTTTATATTTATTTCACAATAAAAGAAACAAAGAAACCCCGTATAGTGCTACAGTTGTGATTAAAAAGGGATATGGTAAAAGGCACAAGTAAAATGGCACAAATTACAGTATTCTTTATTTGCACAAAAGTGCATATTTGCTCAAATTCCAGTTAACATGGTACACTCCACCGGCCAACTCTCAAGCACCACAAGGAACAAATTCCCATCAAACTTCAAGTTCTCTCGGGCTGTCAAGTGGATGAATAAAATGCCAAAATAGATTAAAAAAATTTTTTTTAAAAAAAAGGAAATAGAAAATTAAATACATTATTTATTTATAAAATATTTTACCAGTATGGATACATTGAGATTTCTCTCGTTTTCAAGTATGTCCTGGGTCCACAAAACATTGCATTGTTACATTAGGGTACAATATACAATATATTCCATAATTACGTTGCTCTGTAGGAAAATGAGGATTGAGCCACTTTATTTTTGTAATAATATATTACCACAAGCTGTGCATAATGCTTCTTTGGTAGACTTCGATCTATATATAGCCTTTAATCTCTCCGCACTAAAAGGAATGCCAAGATACACTATTAAATTGGAATAACCGATCGCTTGAGCTGCCTTTCCTATTTGAACGAATGCAGAAATTATCTACCTTTCCTGTTTTGCTGGAAATTCCAATGATGTAGTAATACAGGAATCAGTCCTTATAACAGGTGCATGAATGAGAGTCTACGAATGGCCTGGCCTGTACAACTAAGGTAGCAGAGATCAATAAAACATAAAGCAGGTAAATTCCACAACAGGAAATAAAATATGGAAATATCAGAGAGTGGCTGTTGCACCAAAAGCTAGATCTGTGTATATATAACATAAACCAGAGAAATGCGAATAAATATTTAAAAAGTCTCTTCTTGTGGTGGATCAAGAAGTAGTATTGATTTTCAATATACTGGATTAATAAATAACTGCACAGTATTTAGAGAAAATGGTAAACCCCCAAAACACAACCACATAAATAAAATAAGCTTATATTGTTGTATCCAGAAATAGCATAAAACATAACAAGAAAACAAATGGCAACTCACATAAAAGGAGCTTTTTGGAAGCTCTGGCTGTACAGAACTAGCCAATCATGTTTCCTCTCATCTTAGTGACTCTTTCTTCAAGTCAATATCCAGCTCATTGGATAGCTAAATGTCAATGTAGCAAACTCCAACCCACTGCTCAGGGAATAGAGTATGCTGGCTGCTCAGAATTTAGGGGACATGCCCACCCTTCCAACTGTTAGGGTACATCCTCCCACTTATTTTTAGTAAAAACCCATTTCATTAAATAAAATTCTTTTTTTTTTTTTACCTTGAATACGCTAGGTGAGTATTTTCTTGAGCGTTTCCACAACTGTTGTCCCTTAAAGAGAGTGTCTGTCTCTTTAAGAGAGACAAGAAATTCTTTCTCAAAGAGATTACAATCTATGAATAGAAGCTGGTAGCTTGTGTTCTTCAAATAAAGCCGTGAAGTATTCACCTACATTAGACCCATGATCACTCTTTTCTGTATGTGTATATATATATACTTTTTTTTTTTAAATTTATTTTTGAAGGATAATGATTTTACTGAGGGTGATTTAATCTCCCTCCCCTGGTCACATCTTTATTACTGATGTCAAAAAGCAATTAACACAACCAAAATACACTGTATTTCCTCCTTCTTATCTTTATTACTCCCCTGACGATGTGAGAATCTAACCACGTATTCGCCATGTATCGTTTTATTATTATTTACTGTTTAATCGCAGACTGTGTTATTCAATAAACCGCGGATTCTGAAGAACTGTACAGGCAATAGCAGATCTTCCGTCAAACTAGTGAAATCATTTTACAGTAGGGATATATTGGAATAAAGCTTGGAGAAACGCTTATCAATTCTTCACAATCCCTAGAATCCTGAATAAAGCTCCATTGTTGTGTTCCCTGGCGCAAATTGAATCTGTTACGTTCTTAAATTGTGTGCCTGTCTCTTCATCCATTCCATGCATCTCCCATGGCTTCTGTAATATACATGTACACTGGTACGTCGCAATGCAATGATTCATACTGTGGATGTATACTTACTCTCCTCTCTATATAAATGTATAGATATAATTTATTATTATTTTATCATTTATATAGCGCCATCAGATTCCATAGCGCTGTACAATGGGATATAATGAAGTGAAAACTTTTTTATAGAAGTTAATCTGTATCTGGTAGATTAGAAATCTAAACAACCATTGCATCATTGAGTAAACTTTATACCCGGAGAATGTGGGTACCTTTATCGGAATGTGATTCATGCCTTGGTTCCCGGGTAAGAAGCTATGTGCATTGTGAGAGCCTGGCCACATGTAGAATATGAAGGATGTCTCTAGCTAAATGTGATTTATGGCTCTGCTTGATAAAATTCACAGCAAGCATGGATTGGGAAAATCTCAACAGATCTGAATTTCCTTAGCCTTTTTCTCAAAATGTAATACTCTCAGGGTTATTCACTAAGGTGCGGTTTGTCGAGAATACAAAGACCATTTCAAATTTGAGGCCAAAATAGTCCGGCTGAAAACATAGCTGACTCCTAAATAATTTTCCAGCTTTGGAAAAAAAAAATTGTATTCTTGACAAGTCATATTTAAAAAAAACAAACAACAAAACCAAAAAAACTGTTGCCTTGATGTTTGTTTGGTCCTCTTAGTGGTGGCTATTTAGTCAACTATAACCACTTCTGACTCTAGGGGGAATGCAGTGATAGGTCAATATGCACTCATGATAGAATGCTCTTTCTTTGGAACTGCTACTTGATGTCCTTTTCTTAAAGGGATACTCTAAACACCATAACCACGTCATCTTTATGAAGTGGTTATAGTGCCTGTAGCCCCCGCGCACCATATCACTATTCAGTGCTAAATTGTTTCCGATCAGTTTGACTCTGACAACTCCAAACTAACACTCTCTGCTGCCCTGGCTAATGCGGGGCATTCTTGGGCAGTAGCGATGCCTCTGGTAGCCAGGATGCGCCAAGGGTCCCCCATTCATTGTTAAATCGTTTGAAAATGGTTTAACACTGAACTGTGAAATGGAGACCGGTGACTTGAGACACCATAATTACTTCAATGTAATGAAGTGTTTATGGTTCCTAGAATATCTTTTAAACAGAGAGAGCCGGCCTGTATTTCGGATCTGAACCCCCCTTTTGGGTTGGATCAGTCTGATATGCAATTGGCCCTGGTTCATTTTGTATTGGCACAAGATGAGCTAAAACCAGCTTGAGAGCTGAGCGGGAACCCCCCGAAGGGCAGGCTATTTGAGCTGTTGTCAGTTCTCAGTACTGCCTTGCACCTTTTGTTTTTTTGCTCTCTTTTAAACAGACACACCATTTTACCATAGCCATGTACAGGTTGTACACGGAGCTTCTTGTCCCTCTTCATAAATTCCTTACAGCTGTCTACTCCTAGTCAGCGATATAACAGGAGGCTTTATATCTCTCTGTCTGTACAAGAACTTCATCACTTTTACAGCAGGGGTGCTCAATAGGTAGATTCCCAGATGTTGTAAAACCCCAACTCCCATGATGCTTTGCATGTCTTTAGAATGACAGAGCATCATGGTAGTTGTAATTTTAAAGGATCACTATAGTGTCAGGGGAAAAAAGCAGTTCCCCCTCCCGTGGCGCTTCAGTTACTTACCTTATTCCAGCGACGGGCTCCCTCGACACTGGTGACCTCTCCTCCCCTGCCAACGTCCGCTCCCCCACGCGTATTCAAAGTGTCCATAGTAAAGCATTACTCAATGCTTTTCTGTGGACGCTCTGCGCGATGGAGGCATAATATGCCTCCAGTGTCGCAGATGCGCCTCTAGTGGCTCTCCGGAAGACAGCCACTAGAGACTGGCTTAACCCCAAATGTAAACATAGCAGTTTCTCTGAAACTGCTATGTTTGCATCTGCAGGGTTAAAACCTGAGGGACCTGTCACCCAGACCACTTCATTGAGCTGAAGTGGTCTGGGTGACTATAGTGTCCCTTTAAAACCTCTGGGGATCTACCTTTTGAGTAGCCCTGCTGTACAGGTGTTATGGTACTTTTTAGCAGTAAACCAAAATGTTTAAATGTCTATCTGTTCCTGTCCGAATTAATAAAATAAATTGCGTATATACGCTGAAGTAATTAAGTCTGACACACAAGGTTCAGGTTAAAATAACTTTGAGAAAATTTATTGGCAAGTGATTAAAAAGCGGACGCGCAGGTCCTTTTAAGAGACATTTTACGTCATCATTGATTATTAGAATATCAGCAAATAAACATCATTAATTGGATTAATTGTTAAGTGTCGGGATTAGTGTCCTCCTATCAATATTATTAATTGGTTCAAACAACTAAGTGGTTAGTCCCGTGTCCACCCACCAAGAGGTGGGATTGTTCTGGACACGGGTGGGGGACAAGGGGTCTTGAGCGTTATTTTACACGGTCGGTGATCTCAGGCCTCGTGGCCAGGTGCAAGGTCTCTTATGAATAGAACATTTCATTACTACTGTGTTCTCATGGCCTTCAGACTATACTATGTTGCAAATCTTAAGGAAAAGTCAGCAATTCCTGTGTTAATCATGTCTTTATAGAAAATACAGTCTTTGTTCTATTGTATTAGATGTGCTGGGAAATTCTGTCATGTAAGGTAGTTTTAAAATGAACAAGTTAGGTTATGAGGACAAAATGGAGGATTGAAGAAGTCAGGTTATGAGGACAAAATGGAGGATTGAAGAAGTCAGGTTAGGAGGACAAAATGGAGGATTGTCATGGTATAAAGTTAAAATGGAGTTAGTGCAATAATTGAATACAAGAACAATAAGGTTTTTTAAATAATCCCACATCAGTCCCCCCCTATGAAATGTTAGATTCTAAGAGATAAAACTTTATTAAGTTAGTACCAGGAAGACGTGTTAACCCAAAGGCACAGAAACCCCGTGGCCGCTAGCTAGGTGTTAATGCAAAGTGCAAGACTGTCCCTAGATCTGACCCTAATAGGCTAACTCATCCGTCAGTATGGCTCTCGAACACTTCACACCCACGGGTATCCCATGGCAGCTAACCCACCACTTCTCCACACGGGGCCTTTACCATTCACTGACAGATGCTGTCCCTGAGCTAGTCCCTTCCTAGAATTCCTGCACTTTATCAACAAAAGGGATTGTTTGCAGCGGCAGACAGGGTGAGTTGATGTCTTGGAGATCTTGGTCATCAACTTCGAGATGGGTGAAAGTGGGTGCCGCTTGGTCAACAGTCTTCATGAGGGATTTTCTCAGACATGGGAGGATACAACAAAAGAGAAGAGCAAAGATAAAAAGAAAAATTAGTATAGCCATACCAATATGCATTAAAGCCTTTTGCCATCCTGTCATCCAACCAAACCATCTTTCCCAGGGATCTTGTATCCCAGAATTCCTTTTCAACTCTATAGACAGGTCATTTAATTTCTCAATGGCTAATGTAACTTTACCATTAGGGCCTGTGTTTTCTGGGATATAGGTACAACATGTCGCCCCACGTTGGGCGCCAAGTTGTTATAATATACTCCTTTCTTTTTCCATTTTTGGATTTCTTCAGGAGTGACTGCAGCTTGCTGTTCTCGCAAAATTCGCAAATCAGTAGGAAGAGTTTGCAGAGCAAAAATAGGGACGACTTCTTCTTCTTCTTGTCCGGACACTTCTTCATCCACTTCCTGCAGATCCCTGGCTGCTAGCTTAGCAGCCTGATCGGCCAAATGGTTGCCCTTTGCTTCATCTGTATCTAATTTCCCATGGGCCTTTACCTTCAAAACGGCCACTTCTTCAGGGAGTAGGAGGGCATCCATTAGCTCCTTGATTGCAGTACTATGTTTGACTGGTGTACCGGCGGTGGTAAGAAATCCTCTTGTCTTCCAAATTAGGCCGAAGTCATGTGCCACACCCAGAGCATATCTTGAATCTGTATAGATGTTGGCACGTTTTCCTTCGGAAATTTTGCATGCTGAAGTCAGAGCCTGTAATTCAGCTTCTTGCGCAGACATTGCTGGCGGTACGGATGATGATTTGATAACTTCGTCTGTTGTGGTTACGGCATATCCTGTATGATATCTTCCTTCTTCATCAGCATATCTTGAGCCGTCCACAAACAGGGTAAAATCTGGATTTTGTAATGGATTCTCATGCACAGTTGGTAGGTGTACTGTCTCCATTTTCATCTGTTCAAAACAGTCATGAGGTGTTTCGGGGTCATAATCATTCACTATGACCAGATCTTGAAATTCCTTTTCTAGGAAGTGGCGTGGCCATGCTTCCAGAAGGTCAGTTGCTGGGTATTTGACAATACCATTTTCCTGTAGCTGTTCTTCATCCATGGTGGCCCATAGCTTTGCCATGGGCCCAAGATCATTCCATGACCTTGTCTTCAATTTGGTAACAGGAATATGTGGGATAGCAGTATCCCAATGGCGGTAGAGGTAGTTAAGTTGTTGAGGTAGTTGGATCAAGACCATGCTATTGCCTTCAGAGTCACAATAGAAATCTTGAGCAGTGAGCTTCACATCAGTCCAGTGGTAAAGCTCATCTTCATAGCAAGGTTCGGGAGTAATGTCTGGTTTGTACCACATGGTACAGAAGGCGTAATCTGGGCCTTCACAGAGAGGCTTCTCATCTTCATAAAATGTCAAATGCGGATGCATGACTTTCTTGATACATCCACAAAGCAGGTAAATGTAGGTTTCATCTGTGATAAATCTATAATAGATACCCCCCTCAGGGAGTGGAAGAAGAGTGGATGGGTTAAGAACTTGACATCTTTGGATTGAAATGTTGTCAGGTAGAAGAAGATGGCACTGGAGGCGTAGGTGTCTGGCTGGAGACACGTGCTTGAGCTGGACTTGGTTGATGATGGCAGAAATGTCATGAGGGGCCAAAACAACCAGAGGGTGGCCAAGGACCAGGTCTGAGGTTCTTTCTATGAGCTCCCTTGCAGCAAAAACAGCCCTGAGACAGGAAGGAGTCCCTCTGGCCACAATGTCCAGTTGACATGAGAAATATCCAATAGGCCTCTGGCGGCCTCTTAAGTCATTAGTTTGGGTGAGAACTCCTGTTGCGTGGCCTTGTCTTTCAGAGACAAATAATTTGAAAGGTTTTGAGTAGTCAGGTAGGCCCAAGGCAGGAGCAGAAGCAATGGCACGTTTGAGAGCATTGAAATTGTCCAGAGCTTCATTAGGCAAACAGAAAGGGTCAGACTTAAGTGCGTCATAGAGAGGCTGCATGAGCAGGGAGGCTTCTGGGATCCATGCTCTGCAGTAGGAAATGAGGCCTAGGAAGGCATGGAGGGATTTTGAAGTCCTTGGAGTTGGAATATCCAGTACAGCTCTTACCCGGTCCCGAGTAAGATGTCTGGTACCTTGAGATAGGCAATGTCCAAGGAAAATTACTGAGGGTTGGCAGAACTGTAGCTTGATGAGCGAAGCTTTGCATCCTTGTTCTGCCAAATAACAAAGCAGACTAATTGAGCACTTTTCAGTAGTGGGTATATCATCTCCACAGAGCAGCAAATCATCCACATACTGGAGTAGAACAACTTCTGGGTGCTCAGCTTGCCATGGGTCAAGGATAGTGGCCATGGCCTTTGCAAATTGGCTTGGTGAATTTTGTGCCCCTTGGGGCATGACAGTCCAGGTATACTGTTGCATCTCATGGGTGAAAGCAAACAGGTATTGGCAGGATGGGTCCAGTGGGACACTGAAAAACGCATTTGCTAGGTCAATGACTGTGAAAAATTTTGCAGATGGTGGGACTCCAGAGAGCAGAGTATGGGGATTTGGTACAAGAGGGGTGTCCAGGACGGTAGCTTCATTGACAGCACGGAGATCCTGAACCATCCTGTACTTCTCTGGCTCACCTTTTGGAGTTTTCTTTTTCACAGGGAATAATGGGGTGTTGCATTCAGATTTACATTTCACCAGGGCACCCTTCTCTAAGAGTGCCTTGATGTGGGTAGAAATGGCAGCGGCCTGTGCTGGTTTTAATGGATATTGTGGTTTTCTTGGTAATTTAGCTCCTGGAATGAGCTTTACCACCACAGGGGGAACATTTAGGTGACCTATGTCCTCTGGGCCTGAGGACCATAACTTGGCGGGCACCTGTATTTTTAATGCCTCTGGGAAATTGGACCTTAATTCTGCTGCTTTCTCACGGGGCTTTTCTAAATGCAGCATTAGAGGCAAGGAGCACAAGGCTGAGGTGTCTGATTCAGATAGAGGTGTGGACATCTCTACCTGCCCATCCGGGGTGAAGGTGATGGATGCTTGCAAGCGTGAGAGAACATCAGCACCTAATAGGTTAATTGGGCATGTGGAGGATACCACAAAGCGGGCAAGCAGGCTAGAGCCAACTCGTAATGGAGTTGTTAAAGGGCTATGTCTTGGCTGGCCATCTACTCCAACGCAAGAGACATCAATATTTGACAGAAATGATGGGTCTGGCAGGTCTTGTTCTCGCAGAACACTACGGGCTGCACCTGTGTCAACTAGAAATGTGGTAGGGTGGCCTTCAATGGGCAAAGTCACTGTGGCAAGTGGCCCCCCCTTATCCCCTGTAGACACTGCCATTACAGGGGTTACAGACACAGGCTTGCCAATTTCCTAATCATCCGGTTCCTCAATTATCGGAACCTGTTTGGTGGCTTTGGGAGCCGGGGCAGGTTTCGAGGGCTTTCTGGGCTCCCTTGGCTCCTTTTTAGGTTCTGGACAGTCACTTCTAAAGTGCCCCTTGGCTCCACAATTAAAACAATGTCCCCCCTCCTCCGGTCTAGTACCTTTTGGGACTGGGGTGGAGCGAGATACCATGAGAGGAGCTGAAGTGGATCTTCTTGGGGTCTGAGCGGATTCCAAACCTCTAGCAACTAAAAGTAGGGTGTCCAGGGGAACAACCTTATATTCAGGGCGTGCAGCAATGATTCCCTTGCGTATAGAGTCTTTAACACCTTGGACAAACGCACCTGATAGCATTTGTGAATGAATCTTGTCAGTAAGATCAAAACCCAAATCTGTAAACATTTGATACAGTCTTGCATGAAACCTTTCCACTGATTCTCCTTTATCTTGAATAACATCAGTAAGGCCAGCAGCCTGATCTGCAAGTTTGTCCTTAGCCCATTCTCTTAATTGGGTGCAAAAAGTTACTCCAGAGGGGTAATCAACATCACTGTTGAGCAGATCTGTACTGAGGTGTCGGGCCATGCTTGGCCAATATGCATCCCCTGCTTTAATAGCACAAATGCTCAGCAGATCACGCCATGCGGCTGAATAAGTCTTTTGAATTTGAACTATCCCTCGGTAGAAGGGCATAGGCTGTTTTTCTGGGTCAGGGAGTGATTTCATCAGAGCACTAGCTTGAGTGGGGTTAAAAGCAACATACTTAGGAGGGGCCCGTTCTCCCCGACCCTTGTGGCCGAAGGGATCATCGATAGAACGATGAGTTGGGGCTCCCGCAGCAAGCTCCGATGAGACATGGGACACCCTGTCCTCCTCGTCATCATCGAATTCTATGATATTGACTCTTCTACGCGGTGCAGGGCCCGAGTGAGGTGAAAGGATCGGTGGTTGGGAATGAGCCCCAGATGCAGGGGTGGCTAGCGAGTCATAACCTGGGGACAGGTAGTCACCGGGGATTACCGGCATCAGGGCTGAACTGGGGGCCGCCATATTGGAGGCGGGGAAAGGAGTTGCTTCAGGATTAAGGGAAGAAGCGGCGGCCATATTTGATATGGGCACTTCCGGGGCAGATTGGGCCGGACTGGGCATGACCGGAACCTGGGGAGTGGCTTGGGGAAAGGGAGGGTAACCGGGGTAGGGCAAGGCCATGGGATATGGGAAGGGGTAGGGCCAGGCAGGGGAGGGCAAAAGAGTAGGGTGGGCAGGTACGGTTATGGAGGTAGGGTATTGGACTGGGGCGGAGCTGGTTATGGGAGGAGACAGGACGGGATTAGTAGGGATGGATGCAGAAAGAGGAGTCGTAGCATGGGAGGGAGGGGTAGTTAGTTGGGCGGGTGCTGATGGAAGGGGATTAACCATAGAGAGGGATTGCAGGGAGGAGGTGGCAGATGAGATGTTAGGATTAGGCATAGAAGGGAGCGTGGGGATGGCTGAGGATGATGGGACCATTAGAGAAGGGGAAGGGGTAAAGAAAGATCCATCAGAATTCAGGACCGGGCAGACAGGGGAGGTGATGGGATGGGATTCGGGAGGATTGGGAGCGGGGAACATAGTCAGCTGGCCATCACCTATTGCTGACTGAACCTTGGGGATAGACATCCCCTGGGCGCCATTTTGGGGCGCTGGCTGAGGGAAAACCCCAGCAACACAATTTTTATGATACACAAACAATTTCACACCTTTGTGATTTATTTCTTCCTCAACCCAACCTTCTAACTGAATAGCCTTCGCTACTCTGTACCATGCTTCAGCAGTCTTTAATAAACCATTATCTGTAAGCTTGCCTTTCATTTCTGCTAGTAACTTGCGCCAACTTTCTGGTTGCAATCTCCCACATGTCGGTACAGCAATTTTACATACTTTTGCAATCTTTTCAACACCTTTAACCATCTCCTCACCCTCTCTGTTCTCTACCAAATCACATGCTAACCAGCCCTTGCTGGGCTTATCTAAATCCTGTCCCATAGTCCCTTTACCCCTATACCAGCGTCCTAGATATAGAGAGAGAGAAGGAAAATTGAACAGGAACGTCTACAATGCTCGACTGCCACCCGAGAATCGTGGGACTTTCTCAGGTGCGTCTTCCCAAAACGTAGACTAGTCACTGAATCCGCCTACCCGGGGTGGTAGACACGGATTGGAGCGAGGTGAGAAGTGTGTGACCAATCACTTCTCTTTTAAGAGGAATGGGAGTGGATAGTATAATAATATAGAAAGTGTAGAAAAGATGAAAGGCAAGGAAAAATCCTTAGAGACAGACACAGGAGTACATGAGACTCCTCGTTAAACAAACACGATAACAATACAGTTGAAATACAGTGCATGCATCACAGTTCAAATGAAATCAACAGTAATTCCTTTCCTTTACTCGTGTGCTTACTCCAAAGTCACCTCCTTCAACCCCGTAGTGTCTCTATAAAACCCACTTATAAGTCTCACTACCACAAATAAACAGAAAAACTGGAATTCCACCAGCCCCAGCGCTCAGGGCTGTGGTTACCAAAAGAAAACTGGAATCCCCCCAGCCGAAGCTGAGGTTTACCAAAACTGGAATCCCCCCAGCCTCGGTACTCGGGACAGTGGTTACCAAACTTGGAATTCCACTAGCTCCAGTACTCGAAACTGTGGGTTACCACGTGCACAATGAGGCTAGCTGAGCTCTCAGAGTGTCACCAGAAGGATCACAGGAAATTATGAGTCTACACAAAATCCACAGTTCCAACAATCCCCCTTTTTCCTTACAGCCACAGCCACGAGGCTCCTAAAAGAGGTAAACAGGCAAAGAAGACCCCCAGGAACGCATCCACAGGTCAACCCCCCCTTTTCCCTACAACCACAGCACCGTGGTTCCTAAAAGGAGTAAAACAGGTAACAGAAGACCCCCAGGAACGCATCCACAGGTCCACCCCCCCCTTAATCCCAAAAGGGGCAAAATACAAACAGATAAACAGACAAACCGAAGACCCAGGCAAATCCCCTCAGGTCCACCCCCCTTTATCCCAAAAAGGGGAAAACAAGCAAGACAGAACCCCAGGCAAATCCCCTGCAGGTCCACCCCCCCTTTATCTCAAAATGGGGAAACAGGCAAACAATTCAAACACAATTCAAACACACCCAGGCAACAGACTAAAATGCAGGTAAACAAATGAGTAACGAGACACCGGGCAAGATATTACCTGTCTTTGATGTCCTCCCGGGAAGCAGTCACAGACACGTGGACGGGTCAATCAAAGGGGCCGGAACATACCGGTGGCTCTGCAGAAGTCTCTACCGTGTACCTGGAGGTGATCAGTCTCCTTTCCTTCCCCCTGGATTCCTCCGTCCACCCTTGTCTTCCTTAGGACGGCTCACCGGCCGGACATAGCCCGATGCCCCACGTTGGGCGCCAAGTTGTTATGGTACTTTTTAGCAGTAAACCAAAATGTTTAAATGTCTATCTGTTCCTGTCCGAATTAATAAAATAAATTGCGTATATACGCTGAAGTAATTAAGTCTGACACACAAGGTTCAGGTTAAAATAACTTTGAGAAAATTTATTGGCAAGTGATTAAAAAGCGGACGCGCAGGTCCTTTTAAGAGACATTTTACGTCATCATTGATTATTAGAATATCAGCAAATAAACATCATTAATTGGATTAATTGTTAAGTGTCGGGATTAGTGTCCTCCTATCAATATTATTAATTGGTTCAAACAACTAAGTGGTTAGTCCCGTGTCCACCCACCAAGAGGTGGGATTGTTCTGGACACGGGTGGGGGACAAGGGGTCTTGAGCGTTATTTTACACGGTCGGTGATCTCAGGCCTCGTGGCCAGGTGCAAGGTCTCTTATGAATAGAACATTTCATTACTACTGTGTTCTCATGGCCTTCAGACTATACTATGTTGCAAATCTTAAGGAAAAGTCAGCAATTCCTGTGTTAATCATGTCTTTATAGAAAATACAGTCTTTGTTCTATTGTATTAGATGTGCTGGGAAATTCTGTCATGTAAGGTAGTTTTAAAATGAACAAGTTAGGTTATGAGGACAAAATGGAGGATTGAAGAAGTCAGGTTAGGAGGACAAAATGGAGGATTGTCATGGTATAAAGTTAAAATGGAGTTAGTGCAATAATTGAATACAAGAACAATAAGGTTTTTTAAATAATCCCACATCACAGGCATTCTCATAGCTCTTTGAGTGAGGGCCTACACAGCTACTGTGTACATGTGCAGCATTGAATAGTTTCATTGATTTAAAAAAAAAAAAAAAAAAAATCCAATAAAAACACAAATTGCAGCTTTTATATACTTGGCGAGTAGATTCATCCTAAATCTTTACATGCCTGAAGCAATTTGCAATTTTAGTCGTAACTACTACATATCACATCAATTCCTGCAATTAAAGGGTTTGCAGTACATACACAGCACTAGTGTTGATGGCCTGGACTGAACGGCAAAACCCACATACTGGCCCACTCATAATCACGAAAACCAGAAAGATTCTTGTCCCTTTTCAATAGGCAGGAGCCATGCAGCCTATATCTTATAAGGCTGAAAAAGCACATGTTATAGCTACTGATCAACTAAGGTAGAATGTCAGTTTCCTGTGTGTTGGTGCAGGGAGTTAACCAGTAAACACACAAAATATCATGTATGTGTTTGGTTTTATCGTCTCCCACTGGTTCTCAACAAGTTTCAAAGGTAAACTTGGTATCATGATAATAGAAACCGTCACTACTACTGCTTTATTATTTTATTGCTCATACATTGTCATTGTGATTGCTGCTGCTGCTTCTTCTGACAATTTGTGCTTGAAATTTTCTTTTACTGCATGAATATGTGACATTTGTTTGTTACGATGCCATTCGGAATTAAAAAGAACTAAACAAAAGTAGATGCGCAAGGATAGATCATATTAATGTTGTTCTTTGGGAGTGCTAGCTTTTAGTTGGTGAGAAATTTGTCTCAAATATGTGTACGCGGAACTGTAGGTAATCTACTTTCAAACGGCAATTGTGATAAAAAGAATACGATAATATCTGTTTCTGTTAATATTGCCCTCCTCTACAGATTAACCAGGGCCCCATTCCTATTAAACATGGAACTGCAATCCTTGCTGTATTTTTTTGTTTTTTTTTATACCAGCCTTGTGTGTTGTTAATCAGGGAGGTGGTTATACAGAACTGCGGTGGCCAAAATAATTCTTGGGCTTATTCCACTTGCGATCTAGAGAGCATGAACAGGAAGTTGGTTAGATGAACAGAGAAACAAAACTGAAAGCAAAGGCTCACGGAGAGTGAGAGAAAGTGAAGAAAAATCGACACCAAGCTCTTATCTGTGAACAAAAAACTGATGTATTAACCCCTTAAGGACCAAACTTCTGGAGTAAAAGGGAATCATGACATGTCACACATGTCATGTGTCCTTAAGGGGTTAATCTGCGGTTGCCAGATAGCACCTCACTGCCATTTATGGCTTGTCTTTATGGTTGATGACGGATAAAATAGACTGCATGGTGTCATTTATTGCTTGTTTTTTTTTTTCTCGGGTAGGCGAGAAACTCAACAGAACGCACAGCAGTGAATGAACGTACAAGGGCAGACCGGAGAGATGGTGCAGCCAACTGAAGGCCCTGGCGTGGACTATGCCCCAAGTGCAGGAGGTCCAGGGAATTCTTTGTTAGGAATGCCAGACACCTTGCCTCATGAGCTTGCTAACCATGAACTCTTTCAGCGTCTATTAGCGGAGAACCAAGACTTAAGAGGTGAGAGACCTGATTCCATTATTAAACGCTCTAGTCCTTCAAACATCTCTATGCTGGAGTTGGTATATTTTATGGTGGCTCCCTCAAATGATTAGTGCTGTCATCATATCAGGTTAATAAACTCAAGATCTAGAATGACCCTATAACTTCTTCCCATTTGTCAGTGTTGGCATTGTTCTTAGTTCATGACCCTTTACTTTTAAGCTCGTAGTGTAAAATTATTTTATTCAATCCCATTTTATTGATGAACCCTAATCTATCTCTAATGCAAGTCATGGGTGATGTCGATGAGCCACCTTTGCAAATCCGACCCAGTGATATTTTCCTTTAGTAAGATCAAACCGTATAACATTCAGGGTTATTCACAAAACTCAGAATTTCAGGAGTTCATTCAGAATGGCAAAAATAGCCAGGTTGCGACTTTGGGTTTGATGAAGAATTTTTCCAGATCAGCTATTGGAGCTACATGGAATTTATTGAGTGTGTGTGTTTAAATAAATTATATATTTTAGTTTGGGGGGTTTACCATGTCATTTTTGCTCAATAGATGCTTTACAGCAAAGCAACACTATGCTACGCAAACGGCACACCGAGATGCTGGCATTGCAGGACGCACAGAGAAACGAGCATCAGTTCATAGCATCTAGATTCAGTGAAGCACGGGACTTGGTCCAGAACCTAACCAAGGAGCGCAACGCCTTGCAAGCTCAACTCGAGCTGGCCAAAAAACAACTACACCAGGTCATAGCTAAGGAAGAGCATGCTCCAGGACGCACAGAGGAGGAAAGGAGGCAGCTGGCTGAGGTTTCTGACACAAGGCATCCACCGAATACAAACGAAGAGGTACTGTGCATTCATACTATTTCGCAGTAATGGAATCCCAGTATGTTTCTTTAGTTGTAGTAATATAACATACTTTCCCAGGATCTTCAGTTCCCTCCGTCTGCGTTGTGCTTATTGTTTCAGTGTCTTGTGGCTCAAGTCCTACCCTTGCTGATGCCACCCCATACGTATGCATGACTCTCTATACTTAAGCCAATGACTCTTCCATAACTTGGATATGCCGTGATGGGTGGCTTGTCTCTGTTTCACCAGCCCATGGCACCCTCCCTCTCGTTTCCACCTGTCGTTTAAGGCATTCATCACTAACAGGGTTATTTCCTAAAATGAGAATTTAAAAGGAATTTCAAATTTAAGGAAAAATTCTCTGTTGGCTGTGCTTTCATTTCCGCTACTTTGGTCTTAAATTTGAAATTCACTTAGAATGCTCGCTTTCGTGAATAATCTTGTTCCCAGAGTCCTTTGGGTATCTGGGCCAAGGCATGCATTTATTAAATCGCCTTTTTTTAAATAGTTTTTTGGTTTTATTTGTTGCATTTTCTGCTTCGCCAGCCATTCCTTCTGTGCTTTCTGTTCTGCCTGACGCCTCGGTTTGGCCCCTGTCTGACCACTCTGCTGTGATTTGTTAGGACAACACCAGCCCAGGGAGTTCTTTATCATCCTGTGAAACTCTCACTCACAGTATGTGTGAGACGATCAGGAAGTCAGCACCAGACCTTGTTGGGCCAACCCGATCCGAGCAGGTGAGACAGAAACCTATCCTTTGTCTGCATACATAATATGGGGTAGATATGTTTTGGGTTTAATACATATTTCATGCACTCACTGTGAAAGGTTAGAAGCTAAGCAAAACATTCCAAGCTGATATATTGCCTTCCAAAATGTGCAATGGAAAAAAAAAAAAACACATTTTGAAGACTCTTTGCTGCCAATCCCCTGGGCTTCTTGGCTTCTGCAGTGTCTGTAGCTTAGCGAATCCTGACGCTCTAATAATATTCTGTGGTGTCATATTCTCTAGAAACCTACACCGCAATGTTGTCCTAAAACAAAGGTGGTTTCTGGGAGTGTTACTTTAACTACTGATCACAGCCACGCTCCCCCCCTCAAATAGGGCTTACAAGCATCCATCGCCCCTCTCTGTGCTAGTACCCAGTGGGCAAATGGTAAAAAGCATAAATGATGAATAAAATAATTGACATTTAATGCGTAATATAAAATGAACTAAACATGTTTTAATTGGAGAATAGTGGAGCCCCTTCGCCCCAATAGTCCGCTATCAAATGGTTCCAGTTCCAGTTCTTCTCCATATTGTTTCTTAATTTATTTAACATTACTGCCCAGATGTGGCATTATGTGAGTAAAATAGAGAGCTCTTGAGGCTATTTGTCTCACAAAGCCAGGGTTTGCTAAACATGTGCTACAGAAACACATGGTTAGCAGCACTTGTTGCTCCCTTACCTGTCCCTTTTTGTGCAGGAAAAGCTACACTTGCTAATGGAATCAAACCTCAAAATCAGACAAGAGAAGGAACACCTTACTGGCACCCACAGCACAAAGGAAATCAGAATGAGGGTGAGGGAGTTAAAAAAAAAAAAAAATCTACTGCTTTAGATGGTATGTCCTGCATGCTGACGCACACTTACCTGTCTTGTGCTATTTCAGATAGAAACAGGTGACAGGGAGGCACGCACTGAGGTTGATAGCTTGCAAGGAGCTGGAGAGAGGTGAGTTCCTAGCCTGACAGCTTCTCTGTATACTTAGCTGAGTGAATGGAGTGAGAACCTCATGGCTGGTGTCTTTTAGGAACATCCGACTAGAGCAGGAATTTCAGAGGAAGCTGCAGGAAGCTGAAGACCAGTGAGTACTAAAATCTTCTTGATAAAATAATTCTTAGGGCATGTCCTATGGTGAACAAGTTCTGGAGTAATGTAGCTTTAACCCGTTATGTATCTGTGATCCTCTGTGCCAGAAATAGAATTTGTCCATACATTTTCTACACCAATACCTTATCTAGAATAACAGTTTTTGTAGAGTGCAAGTGTCACTAAATGAGCAGAGCATAAATGTTGTAGAAATGGACATTGCCTCACCAGTTATAGGTTGCAAGGTAAAGAAATCACAACCGGAGAAGCCACGACAGAGGGGTGATTTCAGAGACTTATTCCGCAATGCACATGGCTCTATTAGACTCACAGTGCTCTCCTACATGGTGAGCTGCTCGGACTCTTCAAAAGCATTTTCTGTAGAAGCTTGAGGATGAGTTTTACCTGCTCAGTCAAAACAGATTAATCTCCCACAGTCAGCTGATTCCTCACCGGTAACCATGGCTGTATTAAGACCCTGCTATCTGTCTACCAAAAATAACAATAGCTGGGGCGGGGCCTGACCGCCGGTCGGATCAGACACGTTTTGTCTGAGCTCCTGCTTCTGAGCTTGGAAAACGGAGCCAACTGCGGACCAAAAACAGACACCGACCTGGAAATGTGACCAAAGCACCACTCAGGCGACGGTGATTCAGGGGACACCTAACAAGAACCCCAGCGGCGCCAAAGTAACCCGACAAGAGCCGGAGGCCTACGAGCTTGAGCCTGGGTGAGACGGCCGCTCGCCCGGTTCTCCGACCGGCGCTCTGCCACCCCCCCCCCCTGGACCGGGGGGGTCATCCCGGTCCCCACGGGTGGCCACATAAGCATGCCGCAGAGCCTTCACACAGGCCCTGATAAACACAGAGATCGGAGATGGTTGACTCCAAGATGGCCGACAGCCACTTCTCTTGAGCGGGAAACTCCGCTGACACCAAGTAGCGCACCAGTAAGTTTGGACTCTACCTCACAGCGGAGCCCTGCAGCAGCCCCCGCGACAAGCCTTATGCCCACATCACGCCTGCAATGAGGATAAGGGGGTGTGGAGGCGGAGGGGGAGCGGGAAAGAGCGGGCCCCACCAGAGCGCACTTCAGATAACACTGCTACCACACGCAGCGGGCCCACATGGGCTGAGGGCCACAGTGGAAAGCCTCCCGAAGCACTAGCCGCACACGCCGGATAACCGAGGCCGCTGGCGGCGACTACCACCAGGCTCTACAGCAGTGCCCCCACAGGGAAGGTACTCAGCCTCCCAACACTCCTGAGACCTCCTACCCAAGAGACTGACCTGCCTCACACGCTGACGACTAAAGTGGCTCTCAGTCAGTCACCCTCTCCAGCTACAACACCCCTGAACAAGCGGAGCATCGGCTGAACCGACCTTATCACCGAGGCACCAGCCACACACAGCAAGCAGTAGACAGGTCGGAAGATCGGCTTATAGACCCCTCACACTTGCACGCTGGGACCCTCTCATAGAGACATTGTGGATCGGGTATCGCCTGATATACACCCTTCACATGACTTTGCACAGCGTTCTATGATGCAGAAAGTGTAATGCTCATTTTTCTCTTTTTTTTTTTTTTTTTGTGTGTGTGTTTTTGTTTATTTGTTTCATCAGTTTGAAATTAGCCTGCTTCTCCCATTGTTCTAGCCTGTCAATTATATTCTAGATGTCACGTTTTAACTGGATGCTCGTAGCCTACTAAATATACATTAGCATGATATAGCATATAACTTAGTTCAGTCTTAGCAGGCAGAGTGGCTACAAAACATAGCATAGAGCAAACATGACCTCTATTTGTTAAAAGTGAAATCATCTGCTGCAAAGTAAATGAGAAGCACTAGAAGATTACTTAAACCAAAGGCGCAACATGACGGTTATACTATAGTTATTACACGAAAAATGTTTATTGCTTGTACCAAACGACAAAACATAGCGAGAAAAATGTGCAGTTCTTTATAATCGAACCTCCCATGCGTACTCCACATACACATATCTAAGCCTGCTTAACGAAGTAACGAGATTACCAACAGTATTAAAGCGAGCGATAGCGGTATTAAAGCGAGCGATAGCGGTATTAAAGCGAGCGATAGCGGTATTAAAGCGAGCGATAGCGGTATTAAAGCGAGCGATAGCGGTATTAAAGCGAGCGATAGCGGTATTAAAGCGAGCGATAGCGGTATTAAAGCGAGCGATAGCGGTATTAAAGCGAGCGATAGCGGTATTAAAGCGAGAGATAGCAGTATTAAAGCGAGAGATAACAGTATATAACCATATTGAAGCGAGAGATAACAGTATATAACAGTATTGAAGCGAGAGATAACAGTATTTAGCCATAGCATGTTACTATATACAAAATGAGGTTGAAAATCACAGGAGACTTTGACAATTTGTTATGACGACCCTATCCTGTACAACCCTTGAAAAGTCTCCCTCTCTTTCTTCTGTACCCCTATAATCACATGCCTCAACAAAAATAAAGAATTAAAAAAAAAAAAAAAAAATAACAATAGCTGATGTTGCAGTGCTCCAGACTGAACTCTTAGGCCACACGGGTCGGCTCAGGGCAGTGGAAGATATTACAAGCAGACACACTCCAAGGCTCATATCTCTGGACCACTTAGGTGTAGCACATTCTGGGGCTGCATGAGCACCAAATAAACTTGGGGCTGCAGAGCTACTGCACTATCAGTGATGGCTATTTACAGACTTATTATGGCCTACACGGGCTAAAAACATACATCTAGAGGACTTCTTCAGGCTCCCTAAACCAGCCAAAACACTCACCACAGCTACAAGAGATGTAATGGTCCAATTCTAAAACCACTGCTGTTGTTGCTGCTGCTGTCAAGGAAAAGTCACTTCTTCCCTTTAAATCAATACAACTTACTTTCTTTGCTGACCTTTTAAATGGAATGGTAGCCTGCAAGAGATCTGAATGAGTCTGCAACTACCTGGGACCTATAGCTTGTCTGTTACACCAGGCTTCCCAATGGTTTCAAAGGTTATTTTGACCATGATGTTTCTGTTTTAATGCTGAAATTTAATTTTTATTTGTATTTGCTCCATCACCTTATAGCTCTGTTTACTCCACAAAGCTCCTTTTATTCCACTCATTCTCCCCCCCCCCCCCCCCCAAGACTTTCGGTTAATACAGCACTAGTCCTGATAACTGTCAGGTGGTTTTCATAGTTTACCTCCTTACTTTTCTCTTATTAAGCCATATAGTATACAATCCCATTGGTGGTTTTGAGGTGCTCTCTAGAGGGATGCCCTAAAGGTAGATCCCCAGATCATGTTGTAGAACTACAACTCCCATGATGCTTTTGCATGCCTTTTAGAATTACAAAGAATCATGGAAGCTGTAGTTTTTAAAACCTCTACCTTTTGGGCACCCCTGCACTAGAGGTTAGCAAATGTACCACACATATATATATTTCATAAAACCCTCCGTTCTCTTTAGTTCTCCCTATCGTCTTTTCATATTCACCAATATACTTGTGTTTTACTGCTGATAACGCTTGATTTCTCTGTGTAATATATGGTGATGTATACTATTAGCGAATCGTGCAAAAATAAAGAAAAATATTAATATGATCCGGCCTGTTTACAATTTTCCACTTCCTCCTACAGGAAAGCTCTTCTCCAACAACAGATTGTTAACCTTCAGGGAGAAATTTCAGAACTGAGACTTCAGATGGCAGAGAAAACAACAGAGTCTCAAAGACAGCTGCAGGTGACAGTAACATTGACGTGTTAAACACACACAAGGGCATGCTGGCCTTCCAGATGTTTCTCTACTACAACTCCCATGATTTCTGGATAGTTGGTGTGCCTTTAGGACTTTGTAGGGAAACATTGGATTAGAAAGTCTATTATTTTTTATACTTGTATGAACTTCCTTGTTCAGTCCTATAACTGCTTAAATAAGCCACGTGGTATTCAGACTAAACTTCCCAATGTAACTTTGCAGCTGCTGGCTGAAGAGAAGGTGTCTGTGAAAGCCCAAGTGACCTCTCTGTTAGGGGAACTGAAAGAGAGTCAGCTCAGCCTGGAGACCAGCACACAGGAGAAGAGGAAACTGGAGGAGAGGTAAATAAATGGGTAAAAAAAAAAATGCAGAGATTCCTTTTATAAAAATAAATCCCTGATTCAATCCAAACCGAAATATTTTATGTTTCAAATGAGTTTGTAGCATTTCGGTCTAGTTTACACTATATAGATTACCTGCAGCTGTTCAGGCATACACTGCATCTGTACTATGAAAATACATTTTTTATATACTTTATTTTTTTGCAGGATTTGCCACCCCCAATTTGGGCTTTTTTTTTTTTTTTATGTCAGCAGGGGAGGAGCGGAGGCAGAGCCTGAACCAGCGCTATAGTGACAGGGAAAAAAAACGTTGTTTTCCTGTCATTATGGTTTCCCTTTAAAGCTGCACTTAAAAAAATAATTCTCTAGGAGTCTTAACTTGTGAAAATATATATATATATATATATTGAATTTTTTTGGTTTCCTGTTTGCACACAGCACCGATGACTGTATTTTATATGAAGTTAATGTGGGAGATAGCTGGCATTTAATTCCCATGTGCTGTCTCTATTTTTAGCATCCGCAGCACCCGCGACCAGCAGAAAGAATGGGAAGCGCAAGTGAAGCAGCACGTCATACAACTTGACCAGCGCAGGTTACAGGTGCAAAATCTAGAAGCCGCTTTGAAAATAGAGCGTCAGAATGCCTGCGAGGAAATGTGAGCATAAGTCAATGTATAGACTCTCTGCAAATGAAAACGGTGGTTAGAGAAGCACGCATGCATACCTCGCTAATGCGGCGGTTTAGGTTCTAGACTGCTGATATAAAGCAAAACACAGGGTTGTATATATTCAAGTGCACATGTTTATACATTATATGTAGATGGGGGGAAAAAATGTGAATGGCATAATTTATTTATTTTTAATTTTTTTTTAAATGCTACCACCATAAATATTGCTAACCTTAAAATCGTGGGGATTTAGCATCTGAATATAATTGTGCAGCATCTGCAAAGTACATTATTTGGCCTGAGGACAATTAATGTATGCTAACTTCATAATAATCTCTCTGTTCTCATTATCGGTCTACTGATGATAAAATTAGGATGATCAAAATTGTAGTTCGAGAAGGTTTGAAACACACATAATCTGTTCTCTGTAATCATACTAGCAGTGCTGGATCACCTGATAAGAGCGCAGGTAAATCACCAATTTCTCTGTTATACAGAGTGATTCACCTGTGGTCATGTGAGTAGAGAAAAGAGGAAGGGAAAACAAAAAAAAAAACACACTACAGTTAGCTTTCTCAAGCATTTAAAGTGAATTTCAAATTCTAAGACTGGAATAGCTGAATTGGAACCATAGCCGACTTGAATGTTTAAAGTTCCATTATTTTGATGTTACATTTTAACTTCACATTGATTTCTGACTTTAGTGAACAACCCTTCAACTTAGCCTGCACCTTGCTTATAATGTACCTGGATTGCCGTAATGTTCAGTGAATGCGAGCTAAATCGACCTCTCTTGTTCATCTAGGAGAAAGCTAGCACAGCTGCAGGCCGCATATCACCAGTTATTCCAGGAATACGATGCCCATATCAAGAAAAGCCTACAGCTGGAAAAGTGTCTCCAGGTGGGAAGGAAGGCCAGCACCTGGCAACGCTGCGTCTATTATGTGCCAAGGGTTAAATATAGAGGGTCAACGGGTCATTATAGTGTATACAGGGCAGAGAGGAGGAATAGATTTACAGTTTCAGCACCTGAAAAGTACCGTGTGCAGGACTGACAAGGTGTTTTACAGGAAACTGTACAGCCTTGTGTAGTCTTGGGAGTAAGAGGGTTTTTTTAATATATTTTAATAAAATTGTATTTATTTTTACATTAACTGCCAGTGCAGGAGCTATTACTTTCTGATTTCATTTTGCAATCTCTGTATTTTCTCTCCTAATTAATATCTTCATTTGCGCTGCTGCTTTTGCAGTGTCACCATGACTTTTAAATTTTTTTTAAACTACCATTCACAGGTTAACAAAGGTCTGACGGTGTAGATTTAAGGATTAGATGTGCCTTGGCTTACTATATTAGGCGGATGGCTCTAGGGTAGTAAGCTTTAGCAGTTGAATGTGGGGTTAGTCAATATGTACACACCAAAAACAATGCAACATTAAATAGCAGTGTGCTAGCAGAATTGCCGTATAGATTAGAAGCTGTGCTTGCTTCCTGGTCTGTGCGCTAAGGTTCTTCACCACACAAGGCTGAGCATTCTCCAATTGTCCTGTCCTATGAGGTGTATGCCTATTCTAAGACCATGGAGAAGGATGCTCCAAATTTCTACCTCCTCTAACATAGTATCTGTTTGCCAGCATTTTGTCTCACATAGTGTGTGTGTGTGTGTGTGTGTGTGTGTATATATATAGCTTAATTCCTTTCATATGTGTGCTAAGTGCATATTTAGCCATTGCGAGAGTACTACAAATATTACCGGATCATTAAATGTCAGAAGCAGAGTTCATTTTGAAGATTGGAAAATCCAAGCACTGGTAGAAGATGACAAAATCCTTGCTAGGATCCCAGCTAGCTCAATATGCCTGGTGTGGAGAAGAAGCTGCTGTCTGAGTTTCTACACCATCGCATTAGTGATATTCAACAACTTAGAAAAATAACTTATTTTCTCCCTTTCAAAGTTCAAAACTTTTTCCGTCCTTCCAGCTGTTGACATTATGTACTAAGACTCATTGAGGAACTCCTATTCACCTTGGTGTCTTGTAAATGTTCTAGATGAAACGATTGATAGTTTATCTTGGAGCCCCATGTAACAATGCAAAATATGTTTTATCTCCTCCTGTAATGTGTAATGACAGTCAGGCGCTGTTATGTGTTTATAAAACGGTACCTCATTCCCCAGAGGTTTGTTTTGTTAGACACAAGATTAGGTATCAGATTAAGCTCTGTGTCTGCAGGTAAAGAAGTTTGGGACTGTGCTAACTGCCTCCTGTTACACTTATTGATGAAAGGAGTGTTTTCAGGGCTGCATTTAATCACATTATCCCAATATCCTGTAAACAAAACTATAGGAAACATTTTCTCAAGCCAGTTGCCACACACATAAAGAGAAGATCTGAGCATGTTGTCTTTTTTAGGTACCTGCTACCTACAGTAAACTTTAGATGATCATATTTAATGGAAAACAAATACTAACTCCCCTCAGCTTTTCCATTGAGTTCAGACATGACTTCTCTTCAGCTGATCCATACATTCAGAGTTCAAAAAAAATTGATATGATCAGATCCCCTGTCTCTTAAAATGGCAGCGTATAACCAGATTGTTTCCTGGGTTACTAGACCTGAGTTAAACCTGGATCGTGGTCACCCTCAGGTGCTGATTCTTTCCTAGTAGCACCACTTATCTTGGGCAAGAGTGAAGTTTCTATTAATACCAGTTGGAACTGGTACATTTAGGGAACAGCAACCCAAGTTGGCAGTGAGATGATTAGAGGATTGTACACTTTGTATTAAAAGCCACACTCTTATAAAAGGTAAAGACGCCACAAAAATAAACTCTCCACTAAAGTTATTTAAATGTAGTGTGTAGGAAGATAATCATTCATATGCTGTGAATTAAATGCAGGAATGTGAGGTTCAAGTGGCAGACCTGACACAGCAGCTGCAGGAGGCTGAAGAGGCGTTAGTGGCCAAGCAAGAACTGATAGACAAGCTGAAGCAGGGTTCGGAGGAGGTGCATGCAAAGCTGGACAGGATCCCCGTCCTCGAAGCACAGGTAGGTGGTGGACAAAACTTACATCTGCCATTTATATAACACATGCACTAGGGAAGATTAAACCTGGTGTGCCACCTATTTTTTTTTTTTTTTCCTCCAGGTTTCCATTTATCATGAAGACTTTCAACAGGAGCGTGCTGCTAGAGGCAAGTTGCACGAAGAGAAAGAAAAGCTACAGGAAGAAAAAGAAAAGTTGCTGAAACAGCTGGAGGATCTACAGCGAGAAAGGTTGAGAAACCCATTCACAAGTCACAGATAGGTGTCCTCTTCCCCTATGAATGAGTTTCTAATATGTGTATTTTATTTCAGGACCCGGTTTCAGGACATGCTGAACAGACATGTTGATAACCAACTAGCCAGCCAGCCTGGTGCGTTACAGTTTTATCACTCATTTGATACCTATTAAAACTATTGTCCAAGTACTAAAATCCATTTCTCTTTAACAGGGCATTATCCCAATCCAGGTCCTCCTGCATTTGTGGCTGAACCGCATGAATTCTGCTGCCCGAAATGTCAGTACATTGCCCCTGATATGGACACATTGCAAATACACGTGATGGACTGTATACAGTAATGCTTCCAAACACTATTGATTACACTGCCCTGGACAATCTGACACAGTCAATACAAGTTTTTTCTACTAGCTGATGAAAGAGGCTGAATATGCTTAATTTTTAAATCCCATTCATAAGATCGTCGAAGGAGTGTGGGGGGGGGGACCCAGAATTTACATTTTTACAAGTCTGATTTTATCAGTGTAAATACCTTTTAATTCTTTATGGCTTGAGGGAACTTGCTCATTGCATATAAATGAGTTATTTATAGATAAGCACAGTTCTGGGCAAACATGCACTTCGTTAAGAATTGGGAGGGAGCCTCTGTATAATTATACTGAACGCCACTGTTGACTGATGGATTTTTTTTTTTTTTTTTTTAATTTCTTTTTAAATAAGTGCAATTGGGAAAAACATATGGATAATCTGTGCCTTTCTCTCACAAAAAAATAAAAATGTGCTGCTATAACCAGTTTGTTTTGTGGGGGCTACCAAGTATACAATGATGCAAATTGCAATATAGATTTTTGCATAAAAGAAGTTTCTAGTGAATTCATAGACCATTTTAACCCCTTAAGGACCAAACTTCTGGAATAAAAGGGAATCGTGACATGTCATGTGTCCTTAAGGGGTTAAATGCTGTGTGTAGTGCTGGTTCTCCCAGTTAAAAGGTGGCCTGGAAGTAAAGATCAGCCTTTGATCATTTTTATTTTTCCTTTTTCATGTCAACCTTGTAATGCATTGTGTCACAGCATGCCCAGGTGAAGGGGGAATAAATACTATGCAGCAATTTACACCAATAAGGACTTATCAGTCCATAGTTTACCCCCTCTCCCCCATTTTTTTCAGTCCATAGTTTACACACACCCCTCTCCTATATTTATTTTAAGCTGAAACTTAAAGGGACACTCCAGACACCCAGACCACTTCTGCCCATTGGAGTGGTTTGGGTGCCAACTCCCATCACCCTTAACCCTGCAGGTGTAATTATTGCAGTTTTTTTATAAAACTGCAATAATTACCTTGCAGGGTTATGTCCTCCTCTAGTGGCTGTCTGTCAGACAGCCGCTAGAGGGACTTCCGGCTTCTTAGAACACAAAGTGTTTTAAACGACGCTGGATGTCCTCACGCTATGTATGAGGACCTCCAGCGTCACCGGAATCCCCATAGGAAAGCATTGAATAATGCTTTCCTATGGGGAGGTCTAATCCGTGAGGGCGGCCATTGCCACGCATGCACATTAGGTCTCCCCCTTCGGCGGGGGAAGAGCATGGGCGGAGTCTGACCCAGCGCCAAGGGTCGGGTGCTGGATTCAGGTAAGTCACTGAAGCGGGTTTTAACCCCCTCAGCAACATGGGATGGGGGAGGGTGAGAGGTAGAGGGGCACTGCAGGATCCGGCAGTGCCAGGAAAACGGGTTTATTTTCCTGGCACTGGAGAGTCCCTTTAAGAGCACTGAACAATGCTGTTCAATTCACACTGACTTGTACACAGAATTGGCCAGCAAACAAAAGCAGAACATCATTCCTAACAGGTGGTTCTCCTGCTCTACTTCAGAAGCATATACAGTTTATACACTGTGCTTATTCCTCTGGGAAGTATGTCAGTCATACTTTATATCAGATGAATACAGGAACATATGTCAATTGTCACACATGCGCAGTAGTCCACCTGCTTTCTATGGAGACGTGTTGTATTGGTTGATCACTAATAATCTCAGAGAAGTGGCCACTATAAGACCAGCATGGAGACTCATAAAAGTTGGAAAAAAAAAACCCTATTTCCAGTTTTAAAGAGGGACCCTATATTGGATAGAACAAAACAGAGGTAACAGCCCCAGTGCAGCCCGCATCATTTAGAAGAAATAATTCTAATGCATAACACATGGTCATTGAGTCTGTTCTACAAAGCATGATGTTTATTGAAAAGACAGGAAGGCCTACCAAGAGGTGACACTGTCTTTACCATCTTCTGAAAGCATCCGCCACTTCCAGCCCAATGATGGGTTTCAAAAGAAAGCAACTTCATGGACAGAGGAATGGTTCTGGGCAGCTAAAATCACCTCTACTCACTCAATCTCAGTCCAGCTGCTCAGGCCTGGAGCCAAGATTAGAAGTGAGTGATGGAGAAAAAAAAATAAGGCTGTGCTTCCCGTAAAATTGAATTAACCAAATTAAAACATAAAAATCAGCCAATCACCAGCAGATCCATTCTCAGATTAAAGATCTAATTCCAGCTGCAGCACACGCAAAACTAAGTCGTCCTTCATGGAAAAATAATTCTTGGAAGTTTAGCATGATCCATCTAAGGTAGAAGTATTACTATTGTCACTGGTCCCTGCTCCCCGTGGGGTCACCTCGATAATCCTTGGCTTTTCAATGATGCGAGCTGAGCGATTGCCCTTCTCCACTATGCCAATGATCCAGGCTTGGTGACCTTCTCCATGCTTTGGTGATTTGATTTCCGCACAAAAGCGGGCTGCCTGCTCCCGTGGCAGACAGATGAGAAGACCTCCTGTGTGCAACAAGCAATTAAACAAAAAGTTTAGACAGCCACAGATATTTGTTTATTGAGCTTTTTTTTTTTTTGTCATCAAAAGTAGAAGGCCCTGTACTGGCAGTATGCTCACCTGATGTCTCTGCAGAAGTCCCTTGCAATAATCCGTAACGATTACCGCAGGTTTTGGTAATAGCTGCCATCTTGGCGATAATCGGCAAGTTGTGGATGACAAAGCTGACCTCGCTGTGCTGCTCCTGTGCCAGATTCTGGGCATGGCCCAAGATTCCAAAACCAGTTATATCAGTGGCAGCATGTGCGTTGAACATGTGCATCAGAGCTGCAGCTGGAGAAAGACAGCCATGGGTGTCAGTGAGTAACGAGTTACCTCTGCGTAATGGTTTCAAATGCACTGTAGTTAAGTATTTTTCCAAGTAATGAGTGATTGTTTCCCCCCTTCAAATGACGTGTGATGCCATTCATTGCAAATTTCAGGCCAAACTAGACAAGTTGGAAGGATTCTCCAGATCAGCAAGCAGAGGCTGCAATTAGTGTATTTTAATGAAAAAAAACTACTGATGGTCCCAAACTAAATATCCCAGACATTCCAGCTGGGTAGGGGTTTTTGGGCATAGGCCCAGAGATCATTATGGTGGCTGGAATTCACCAAAAGATTTCTAGCTATTTCACGGTTTGATGATGTACAACATAAGGAAAAGCTGCAACCATGCCATGTTTGGGATAAAAGGGCCATTCAACTATAACTGCCTGTAAATGCTACATTCCTGGTTTTCCACTAAAACTGGCAGAAGTTATGTGACTTAGTTTAACAGCCAATTGAAATGATTACAATTGTAAAGCTAAACTGTCCTAAGGTTACCTATGACTGTTCAAACCTTCAATTAGATATTTACCCCCTCTGTAATCTCTATTAATTCACTGGAGGCCCAATGTTACCAACAAAGTGAAAAGTAGTCTTAATTTTAGCATTTTTAAACATCAATACAAAACACTTCTGAAAAGAACAACTGTTTTGAAGTGGAAAAATATGCAACAGTTACAGAACGATACAGAAGTGAGTGGGTTGGCTCCAACACACTTATTCTTTCAGTGCCTTCCAACGTCAGGAGGTTCACACGTGACAGTGTTGTATGTTATTGAATCTGGGGAAGAGGAGGCAGGGAAAACACCCATAGACACATAGGACCATAACAAATGGACTTAGTGTGTCGCTTTCACAGAAATACATATTTTATATATCCAGCAAGTTCACTTTTCAAGTTGTGTTATAGGTTTGCCTTGCCATAAAGAAGGGGGAGATTCTCTCACCGGTACGGTTAAGAGTAGCCATATTGAACATTGCTTCCTGATATGCCAGCTCCACATCTTCTCTGCTCACCACCATGCGGATCTTGTTCCACCGTTCAGGCTGAAAATAAGTAACAGCACACGTTTTTCACATGGAATCACTAGGTCAGAGAACTAAGGGAGCAAACACTCCCTTTGTAAAGACAGGGTGATGGTACATATCAAACAAAAATGAAACCACTTACATTGTCCAACCACTGGTGTGCGTTCACTGCCACCTGGGTCCCTAAAGGCTTGGTAAGAACAAGTACATCTCCAGGCACAGCGTTGTGTGGCCTACAAATGAATGGAATTGCGTTATGGATCAGGATTGCACTGTTATTCCTCAAACCCAACTATACATCAGTGCTAGGCTGCAGCTATATATATATTACATGGTGTATACCTTTAAAATATGGTCTGTGTTTGGTTCTAAACCAAATATTCCATAAAAACCTATAAGCCACATGTTAATGGGATATGTTCAGCTCTCCCACTGAACATAAAGAGAGCCAAGATTAGCTAAAATATCCCATGACTGATTCCAGCTATTTCATTGCATATATTTATAAAAAACATTGCTTACATAAAAAAAATACAATAAAATGGAAGTCAGCTCAAGTCTGTCTGTTGATGATCTCACAGTAGATTTTTTCTAGGTGTGAGAAACTGCGTTAAGGAATTAGACCCATTAGCCTAGCCAAAACTATGCTTTCTTTAAGGAAAATACAAAGGAAGGGGTGTGTAACCTCCAGCTGTTGGAATACAAGATCAGAAATCCTTGCAATACAACAGCAGCAGGATGTGTTCTTGGACACTGTGTAGCTATAACACCAGCAGCCACACATATATAGAATGAGAGACAGCACAGAGGATGGGAGGTAAAGGAATAGACAAAAATACACACACGCACAGCTCAAAGCATTTACAGGCAATCTCGACTATGAACACTGCAAGTCTGGTGTCAGCTGTGCTACCAACGCATTTTATATACAATGAGTCTTCACAAATACAATCTTAAATCTGTTGGTTCCAAACTAGATGTTCCATGGGTGTATTTAAGAGTGAGAAACTCACATGATGAATTCATTTGCCTGGCACACAACAGTGGCTACGCCTCCAATGATGATCCAGGGGTTAACCACAGTCTGTCCTCCGGTTACCGAGGTGCCTCCCTCTTCAGCAGCATCTTTAAAACCTTTAATCATCAGTGGGGTAACTTTCTCTCTCTCCTAAACAAATGAAGAGATCATGTATCAAAAGAGAACTTCCCCACACCCTAAATACATAAAGAAACGTCCAACTATACTCATCAATTTAAACTTGTGCTGCTGATAAACATTGGTTATACAGTACAAGTCACAATACTACACACTTATATTAAAACGGCGACACAAACTTACCTCTTCTGTCATCTTTTGGCTGACACTTAGCAACATCAGCATGTTGTCACACTCTGTGATCCCCATAGCATACAAGTCACTCAGCACATTGGCACAGGCTATTCGACCCTAGAATAGAAGGACAACCAGGTTAAGATATTACAACATAGATCTCATCAGTAAAACCACTGTAGCGTGCCTGTTAAGAGGAGACAAACTACTTTTTATGGAGATCATATTATGAATACATTTGTTATCTTTGCTAGTATAGCGCAGAGGAGGTGAATGAGAATGTATTTTGATATTTTCTATCACACAGTCACCCCATCAAAAGAGAATATCAGTAGAATATTTTCTGTAGTCAATACAGTATATTCTGTATTCTACAAGGTAGCATCTTTCTGCAAAGCCTAAATTGTATACTTGTGTAACATAACATTTTGTTTCTTTTGCAGTTTAACAGTCAAGTCATTTCATTGTAGCATCAAGTAATAGCTTCACAAAACATTTTGTTTCCTTCCAACACTAGATGGCACCAGAATAACTGTCAGTATTCAGTGATACGGATTATGTAACTTTCCAAAGCCACAGGAAACAAGACAAACTTATACCTTAAAGGAACACTATAGTCACCTAAATTACTTTAGCTAAATAAAGCAGATTTGGTGTATAGATCATTCCCCTGCAATTTCACTGCTCAATTCACTGTCATTTAGGAGTTAAATCACTTTGTTTCTGTTTAGGCAGCCCTAGCCACACCTCCCCTGGCTATGATTGACAGAGCCTCCATGAAAAAAAAAAATGGTTTCACTTTCAAACAGATGTAATTTACCTTAAATAATTGTATCTCAATCTCTAAATTGAACTTTAATCACATACAGGAGGGTCTAGCAAGCGTTTAACATAGCAGGGGATAAGAAAATCTGAATTAAACAGAACTTGCAATAAAGAAAGTCTAAATAGTGCTCTCTTTACAGGAAGTGTTTATGGAAGGCTGTGCAAGTCACATGCAGGGAGGTGTGACTAGGGGTCATAAACAAAGGGATTTAACTCCTAAATGGCAGAGGATTGAGCAGTGAGGCTGCAGGGGCATGTTCTATACACCCATACTGCTTCATTAAGCTAAAGTTGTTCAGGTGACTATAGTGTCCCTTTAACCTAGACCTGCTCAAATGCTACTACAACAGCAGACCCAATGAGAGAGACTATATGAAACGTATGTAGGAGCTATGGATGAATAAGAGACCATCATCTACCCTAACACCAAAACAGCCGGTAACACGTTTGAACATCTTCAAGAGAAATCGAGTTTAATAAATGGACTACAGAAGAAATTAACCATACACCATGAGAAGGAAGAAATGTCCATACCGACATTCTTACCTGCAGAGAATTGTCCACCTGAATCCATACCCCAAGATGGCATAACAACAGACATAAGGGAAATGATCCTAGAAAAACTAGCAGTCGTTAACCTGCAGACAAGACTACCGAAGATCACCGGAAAGCAACCATCAGTTAATGAAGCATTGTCCACAATCCCATCTTGCACCATCACAGAAACCAACAGGCTCATATATGCCACAGCATTAGTGGTCCTTCAGCTACTCGACTACAAGATCAGGCTACTGCACATATTTACACCCAAACACACTGCTCTGACATATTGCTGACAGTTTATAAAAGTGCTGATTTCAATAGAAACACCCTTTCAGCTTTACCATGCCATTCTTTCACCCTTCTCAATGAGCTGTACTACAGCCGCTTGAGAAGCACAGGAATGCCGCATTTGTGGCCTCAACACAGTTTAGAATGAAGGGAGTGTTTACAAAAGCTACAAAAAAAAATTTTGCAAGCTCTTTTTTCCCCATATAGCCCCAAAAGAAAACATGCAGGGAACAAAATACATGCATGCTTTCATTAGGGTACATCTAGTTAATTGTTTATATATATTCAATTGTCTGTTCCTTTAAAAAGAGTAACAATTGGTAACCAAAAGCGTATTTTTCTTTTGTTCGGTACTCTGCATTTAAATAAATAACTGGCTTTAACCCCTTTCATGACAGCTTACTTGATAGATAAGATAGAGAGAGAAGGGGATTTGCATACCTTTGGTTATGAAGGTGTTAAAGTGCTACTTACACAGAAGCAAGCAAACAGGAAACGGGTAACCAAAAAAAAAAATCTAAGATAAAAAGGGAAGAAAAGGAAGTTGCTTCACTGGAAGTTGCTTCACTGGAGACGCATCCATCCAATTATTAATCATTCAATGAATGTATTTCTCAAGTGGTTTAACTGCAAAAAACACTGGTGAAAGCAGTCATGCAAGTGCCTACACAGTGGGGATCTTTAACTCCAAGGGTTTTCAATCTATAATGACAAAGTATGATGGCCAGCAAAAGGCTCAGCAATGCACATTGTTAAAAGGTCACTAAGCACCATAACAACTTTACAGCTCGGAAAATATCTTTGTGCAATGTATGCATGCAGAACTAGAACATCATCCTGCTGTACATGAGTATATAAGATAAGATCAGAGTCTCTTTCTGCTTTCCTGGCCACAAGTGCCACACAATGATCATTATAATGCATTAAAAAAGGATGTGGGGAAATCCAGCCACATGTTTCCCTTTAATGATTAAATTACATATTAATTCATGAAATCCTAATCTGTGGCGGAAATCTGCAATTCACCCACATTGCTTAAAACTCATGATCTATGGACTACTTCATCATTTGCTTATTCATCTAGCAATAAACTGCTTAACACAAAACCTACATTCCACTGGGTTAACCATTAAACAAAATGGCTTTATTTTTTATGTACTTAACTGTCAACATGGCAAAATCATTTCGAAATGTCTCACACACACAACAAAAAAAAGAGTTAATACTGCATACAGAAAAATATGCTAAGTGATTAAGCCTTACTGACCAGACCTAATCTGAAAGTTAAAAGCCTTTTTATAGCGGTCCTCTGACTGGCTGCTTATTTAGATGTTACTGACAGCCATAATGACAGTTCCTGTTGTGCTGATGGTTATTAGGGCAAGCTTCTGTGTTTGGACATAATGCCTGCAGAGACAAGTAAAAACGCAGATGGTAGGGGAAAGATTATACATGCATAGTGCTCCCTGCCTCCCATTCTATCACTGACAGAGAGGAAGCAACTCAGTTTCAGTAATATGTAGAATGTTCAGAAGGAAAACCAAATGAGACAAGCGCTGAAAACCCTTATGATGAGGCCCCCTCATCATAAGGAATTAAACAGTTTCAGAATGATTTCACTTTTTACCTGGCTCTACTACCCACCTTCATTATGAACAACGGAGATCCAGAATCTCTTTGTCTGAGGGAAGCATTGCGTGTTCAGGGCTTAGCACATTGGCTGCAAAAGTGATGTTTGGGGTGTTCCTTTAAGAATGTAATAAGCCACTGACTGAAGCAGAATTCAATAAAATGCAAGCTGTAGTGGTTAGGGTGCTAGAGTGTTCCACTGAGAATATAATAACCCACTGACTAAAGCAGAATTCAATAAAATGCAAGCTGTAGTGGTTATGGTGCCAGTGTTCCACTGAGAATATAATAGGCCACTAATTGAAGCAGAATTCAATAAAATGCAAGCTGTAGTGGTTATGGTGCTAGAGTGTTCAACTGAGAATATAATAAGCCACTTATTGAAACAGAATTCAATAAAATGTAAGCTGTAGTGGTTATGGTGCTAGAGTGTTCCTCTGAGAATATAATAAGCCACTTATTGAAGAAGAATTCAATAAAATGCAAGTCACTGACTGTAGCAGATTTTGTTTGATTCAGGAGGTAGGGGAGTGATTCGGCAAATCACAATGCAAAACAGATAAAGGATTCCTGGTAGAAAGATTGTTTTTCAACCCATGTTTAATTTTCAGAAAACTGATCTTGAGAACGTTAGATGTTTTAATACTCGGCTACTAGTTTCTTGAGTTTACACTCGCATTCTGAGCCCTCACCTGCATATAAGGATCCTCAACAGATGGATAGAAGAAGTCTGTGGTTTGAACAAGGGAGAGCCCTCTGTGTCTGAGAGGTATAACACAAGAATCCATCCCTATACCTGTAAAGAGACATAGGACAAGTTTCAGGAACTGTGAACTGCCGACAGATGAGATTGACGTTTAGTATGAAAATATGGATCAGCTATCAGAAAACAAACAGCTGCTTACATAGCATCCTAAGGCTAAAAGCCAAGCACTTTGATGACCCCTTATGATCAATGATGATATTAGTAGTTATGATATTTTAGCTGAAAACCCATGCTGGTATGAGAAGTCTTAGGGAAGCAGATTGAGATTTAAGCCAAATATGTGATTGCTCCTCAGCTCAATAAAGTGGTCTGGGTGCCAGGTGCCCAAGGTTTTAACCATGTAGCTGTAAACAAAATTTGCACCCAGCGTGAGGAACGTCCATAGGAAAGCATTGAGAAATGCTTTCCTATGGACTGTTAGAATGTGCACACGGATCTTGCTGCGCATGCGCATTCCGCTCCACTTGGGAGCTGACGTGTTCCAAAGTCTATCATTACTGGAGGGCCCCTTAAAGGAGCAGTGATAACCACAACCACTACAACCCACTGTAATATCCGCATATTATTGTTATAAAAGACAGACGTACGCATTTGTAATATTAACTTTGATCTTATTTGGGTAGCATGCATTGCTAGACCATATCTACAGACACACTCTGCCAATTAATGCTGCCCAAATTTGATATTTCAAGCTAACACGTTTAACTCCCACAGAGGCAATATGCTCAGTGAGGGGCAAGACCTGGGGTGGCCCTTTGTGTCAGTCTCCTCAAAGTGGCTGTAGTTTTTGTAGTACTTTGACTATCACTTTAAGTCCCACAGGCACTTATCAATTACACTCCTGACAACCAATACATAATTAATTGATGACAATCCAATGACATGAATAAATAATTTGATTTTTTTTTTTCTTATGAACTGAGATCAGAGAAAGGCAACCGTCAGCACTCCAGCTGTTGTGGACTACATCTCCCCTGAAGCTTTACCAGCATTACAGTTAAAGAGAATAACAGCACACAACAACTAGAGTGCTAAACATTGACTACCACGACTTACAGAGCGTACAGAGCGTTGTAGTGTTCCTATAAGTAGTTTAATCGCCCAAAATTTCTGTTAGCAGTAGTGGAGCAGGCGGTGTGGAAATTTTGGAGTGAATTTCCAGTTTCAGGCCAAAATAACCAACATGGAAAAAAAGTTCTCCAAAGATTTGCAGTTTAGCTTTGAATTCCCCAAAACATCACACTTTAGTGGATAACCCAGTCTGACTATAACACGGTCACGTCAACATTTTTTCCATATGGTTTTCAGCTCGTGTAACTCGCAGTTTAGTGAATACCCGTCTAACTATAATACAAACACTGTAAACATTTTTCCATACGGTTTCCGGTTCGCAGTTTATTATTATTGCCAGTCAACAGATTCCGTAGCGCTTTACAATATTATGAGAGGGGAGGATTTAACAATAAATGAGACGGTAACAAGAAAACTTACAGGAACGAGCTTACAGTCTAGTTTATATAGTCTATGGTTTAGTGAATCCCTTCCTCAGGTGATCCCTTCCTCAGTCCGTGTGGAGGCTCAGATTGTATGTGACCTGTAACAAGGTTTAGTTATACACCCCCCACCCCCTTATAATATTGTAAAGCGCTACGGAATCTGTTGGCGCTATATAAATGGCAATAATAATAACAACATATAATATATGCAGATGGCAGACTGCCCGTGTTTGGAGGCTGGTCGAGCCCGGTGGGGAGCCTGGCTGATGGCTAGAGCCCGGTGGGGAGCCTGGCTGATGGTGGGGAGCCTGGCTGATGGTGGGGAGCCTGGCTGATGGTGGGGAGCCTGGCTGATGGTGGGGAGCCTGGCTGATGGTGGGGAGCCTGGCTGATGGTGGGGAGCCTGGCTGATGGTGGGGAGCCTGGCTGATGGCTGAGCCTGGTGGGAGCTGGCTGATGGCTGAGCCTGGTGGGAGCTGGCTGATGGCTGAGCCTGGTGGGAGCTGGCTGATGGCTGAGCCTGGTGGGAGCTGGCTGATGGCTGAGCCTGGTGGGAGCTGGCTGATGGCTGAGCCTGGTGGGAGCTGGCTGATGGCTGAGCCTGGTGGGAGCTGGCTGATGGCTGAGCCTGGTGGGAGCTGGCTGATGGCTGAGCCTGGTGGGAGCTGGCTGATGGCTGAGCCTGGTGGGAGCTGGCTGAGCTCTGGGGACGCTGTGTATTGTATTCCAAGCCCCACACTCACCCAGCCGGGGGTTTGTCCCCTCCTGCCCCGGACAGGCCGAGTCCCCGCTGCCTCCCTCCCCGTGCGGCTCTCCCTCCTCCAGTCCCGTCAGGAGCCTGAGCAGCGTCTCCCGCGGGACCTTGCAGCCTCAGCCCTTCATGTCCGAGAAGGAGGTCAGGCGGAAGCCGGGGTCCAGGCCCAGGGATTCGGGCTCGAAAGGCCGGTAACCGGGGAAGTAAGGCGCCATCGCCGCGGGGAGAGTTCCAGCCGCCATGACAGCTCCTCTGCCAAGCGAGACTTCCGAGGTCAAACTCCGACATCGTCCCGCGCCTGCGTAATGGTGTAGCTCTGCCCTCAGCCTGCGTAATGACGTAGCTCTGCCCTGACTGTGCGTGCGCGCTGCGTCATCCGCCAGCACCGTCCAGTCACGTGGGGGCAGACCGCCTGTTGCTATAGAGATTTTACCAGTTCAGCTATGAAGGACCTGGCTGCTATTGGCTGTAGCCCTGTGGGGGTCTTGGACCTGGTGGTCCCAGGGACTGTGGAGGAAGACTTTTAAAATGCAGAGTGCTGTGAACTTTCTCCCCCAGGGCTCCTCTCTGGCCTCCCCTGTCCATGCAGCAGCAGTGACAGGGGACAAGGCGACATTACTGCGCCTCATAGGCTCCAATTCAGGGCTGACAGACCAGGAGGACCAGTTAGGACGGACGCCCTTGATGTACAGTGTGTTGGGGGACCGCAAAGCGTGCGCTGAGGCTCTGTTGCGGCACGGCGCCCAGGTCAATCGTTGTGACAGGAGTGGCCGCTCTGCGCTACATTTAGCAGCCCAAGCCGGCAACCATCGCCTGCTGAAACTTCTCCTGGCCCGTAAGGCAGACTGCACCCATCGTGACCTGCGTGACATTACCGCCCTGCATCTCTCCACGCGTCACCAAGATACTCGCTGCCTGGCTCTACTCCTCAAAAACACGCCGCCGGGTCAGGTGGATGCTCAGGATCAGCGCAAACAAACAGCACTTCATTGGAGTGCGTATTACAACAGGCCGCGCCATGTCAGGCTGTTGGTGCGGCATGGGTCCAACATTGGTATCCCTGATCAGGAAGGGAAAATACCCCTACACTGGGCTGCAGGTCACAAAGATCCAGAGGCAGCATGGACAGTGCGTTGTTTGCTAGAAGCAGCTCCCACTGAATCCCTCCTCAATTGGCAGGATTACGAAGGACGCACCCCGCTGCATCTTGCTGTTGGTGATGGTAACCAAGAAGTAGTGCGGCTTTTGATGTCATACCGCGGTTGCAATGGGGCCCCGTATGACAACCTGTTCCGTACTCCATTACACTGGGCTGCACTGTTGGGTCACACTTCTATTGCACAACAGCTTCTTGAAAGAAATCATTCCCCCAATATACTTTCAGATAGTCAAGGAGCTACTCCACTGCATTATGCAGCCCAAGGAAATTGCCCGGACACTGTACGAGTACTGCTGTCTCACTCGTCGGTGAGAGATGAAGCCGATTTGGAAGGAAGAACTGCATTTATGTGGGCAGCAGGAAAAGGCAGCGATGAAGCAATAAAAGCTATGCTTGAGTTAGACTCCAACTTAGAAGTCAACAGAACTGATAAATATGGTGGAACAGCACTCCATGCAGCTTCTCTCTCAGGACAAATAAGCACAGTACGGATTCTTTTAGAAAATGGTGCCCAAGTGGATGCATGTGACGTAATGAAGCATACACCATTGTTTAGAGCTTGCGAGATGGGGCACCGCGAAGTTATTCGTACACTCATTAAAGGAGGTGCTAAAGTGCAGTTGGTGGACAAAGATGGACGTTCTCCTCTCCACTCAGCTGCATTAGGGGGCAATGCCAACGTCTGTCAGATACTTATAGAAAACAACATTAATCCTAATGCACAAGATTATGAAGGCAGAACCCCCCTACACTGTTCAGCTTACGGAGGCTATATCGGTTGTATGGAAGTACTAATTGAGAACAAAGCAGATCCTAATATCCAAGATAAGAATGGACGAACTGCTTTGCATTGGTCCTGTAATAATGGTTACCTGGATGCAGTAAAACTTCTTCTTAAATATGATGCCTTTCCTAATCAAATGGAAAACACGGAAGAGAGATACACACCATTCGACTATGCTCTGCTTGGTGGTCACCAGGAGGTTATACAATTCATGCTGGAACATGGTGCGTTGTCTATTGCTGCTATCCAGGATATTGCAGCCTCCAAAATCCAAGCTGTATACAAAGGTCACAAAGTACGGAGAGCCTTCCGTGAGAGGAAGAACCTATTAATGAAACATGAGCAGTTGAGGAAAGGAGCTGCTGCAAAAAAGAGGGAGGGCGAAAACAAGAGAAAGACAAAATTGTTGCTGATGGGGCAGGAGAAGAAGAAAGAAGACAGTCATAAAGATGAATACTTTTTCAGTGTAAAGCAAGACCAATCCCAGGATCAGTGGACAGAAAAAAGACAGAGTGAACAACTTACGGAGGTGTCACATGAGCCGAAGGAGGAGGGAGAAAGTGAGCATCAGGCCCAAAACAGGACTGCTCAGCAGGTCCCTAGGAAAGAAACCTCACCAAGACACAAGGATCCTAATATGAGTCCTGTAGTAGCTAATGTAAGAAGTGTTGCCCAAATTTCAGCATCTGCAAGTGAACATTCTGAGAAGCAATACAATGAAAATGGTCCTAACCAAAGTCAAAATGAAAATAAGAAGACTTCTAGACATACAAAAGAAATCTCAGATGTGATGCAAGGTTCAGGGGATTATGAACTTAACGAGACTGTTAGAAGATCTCACCGAGTCAAGAAGGGAACTTCAAGTGCTTTTAGTCCAAAGAGAGAGTGCAACCATCAAGATACTGAAAATCATGAACTTGACATCAAAGAATGTAATGCTTCAGATACTTCCATTTATGAAGGCAAAGCAAATATTCAAAAGGTAACAAAAAATACCACAGGCCACAGTAATAAAAGAGGAACTGAAGACCTCATCCAAAAATTGGAAAACTGCAGCCTTTTGAACGTTGAACGTAGGCATTCATCTAGGAGACTGAAACCCGGGTCTGACAGTGTGATTGATAGAATGTTGGACCATAACAATTATCTGAAGGGTAGGGAGACAGGGGATAGACAAAGCGGCCAACCTAGGAAACCAAGATCTTCCCAAAACAAACAGCGTCCTGTAACTGGGAAACCTGGCCAAAATGAGGAACGAAAGACGAGAAAAGCCCATTGGTGCGCATCTGCTGTGAGGTGCTCAGTACCCTATCAGAACAAACATGCTACCGCATGTACAAAATATGAAGGGAATTCATCATCTTATGATGCGGGTTTCAAAAGAGCCCAAATGATTCCATTATCTAGAGAGAATACGCTTGGAGAAAACTGTAAGATCAACTGGCAACATTTAGACATCGAATTCATTCCCTTACAGGCAAGATTACTCCTGGTGGAGAGAGAAAAGGCCAGAAAACAGTTATTCCATCTCAAATACCAGGCCGCAACAGTAATTCAGAGGGCCTGGAGAGCACACAGGAACCGAAGAAAATGTAACACAATACGGAAATCACGGTCTAATTTACATTGAAGGTATTTTCATAGAGACATATGTTTTTCTTATAATATATTCAGGCTATTATCAGCAGGTATTAGGACGTGTGCCATTGCTGTCTTTTAAGAGGTAAATTACAACTAAGAACAGCCATCTTTTTACTAGATGACCTGGATTTAGTTTTTGTTGCATAACAGTAACTTGAGTGTTTTGAATGTTGTACATTTAGTATATCACATTACTAAACATGCACGGAAAAAATGACCTTTTGTAAGGTTTGCTAGAAATGAATATGGCTGCTGTTTGTAATGTACCTTTGCCAATATATATTGGATTATTGCAACTAATTTAACTGTAAACTGTGCATTTTTTTTTTACAGTCAGTATTATTCTAAAGTGGCAAGAAAACTTTAGAAAAGTGTATTTAATAAATAATAGAACAGATTTTTGTAAGCAGACATGTCATCCACAAATGTGTGAAAATATGGATTTGTAATAGGAAATAACATTTGATCGGTACATTAGAGGCTGGTTGACAAAACTCCAAGCATCCTATAGCAGCAACAGATTGCCCCCTCCTCAGCCACATCAATAACACTTTAATAAAGTACACACCAAACAAAATAACCACTACAACATGCTGTACTGCTTATGGTGCCAGGAGCCCATCCACATAAAAGTGGTCGAACTGTTTAAGAACAGTTTGACTTACACCTTCTGCGCTAAGCCCTGCAGTGCACGTACATCTCATTAGCAGAGAGTGTAAGCTGATCTCTCACAACCAATGACCCAAGTTGGAGTGGATATAGCTTCAAGCCATCATGGAGGGGATCCCAGTTAAGAAGTCAATCCTTTCTAGAACAGTTTGACTTCATAAATAGGTAGGGGCCTGTCACCATTACCACTACAGGGTGCTGTAATGGTTGTAAAGCTTGGCATGTTCCTTTAACACACCAGCATTATCTGTGTGACATTTGTGTTTTTTTGGATGCACAAACCCATTTCATCTGTGTCGAATATATCAAATCTACACCTGAACAAATTGATCCGTCCGGGATTTACCTGTGGAGTCTTATAATGGTCCACAAGTAAATCCCGGATGTATAGATTCGTTCGGGATAAGAGAAAAATAACCCGATTCGTTCGTCACAGCTGAAATGGATTTGTTCACAAGTCTATAATTTAATTTGTTCTTTAATGGATTCCTGTCACGCACATGATGCTAGGATAGAGGAATAGGTTTAGTTTGACATTTCCGCCCTGCCAGGGAAACTTGCAATATACCCAGTGTGGTTATGTGCAATGCACTTTATGGTGTTTATTCACAAAAATACTAAACTCTATGGAATTAAAAAAATAAAAATACTAACACGTTTTTTAACCAAATGTATTGGAAATATTCTCAAACTCTGGCTTACAACACTTTGACTTGCCATTTCAGTTACAAATGTTTTCAGGAATCGGCATAGAAAAAAAGATTTTCATAAAATTATCTGATTCAACCACAGAGAAACTGCTGTGGTCTTAAGACTAATAAGTCACTTTGTAAAAGTAAATAGGTCGTCAATATCTCCACACCCTGTCTTGTAAGATATATACTAAAATGTGACACAACCAAAAAAAAAAAAAAAAATTACATATCATCTTAAAATTGTAGTGTTTTATAAATGATTATATTTAAGAGATTTATAACAATTCAAGTGTTACATTTACATATTCACGAGAATGTTTCCAATCCCTTTCCAGTAATCCACCTTTAGTACGTGTTTTGTAACCGGTACAGAGAATTTTTATTTTAAAAAAAGGGTTTTTTTTTTGTTTGTTTTTTGTGTGGCGGGGGGATGGCCCCATAACACAAAATACTACTTATATTTTATATGACTTGCTGCCTTACACATATTTATATCTTATGCACACCTTTATATGCATTGTGTTTACATGTATATAACATTGTATAGAATATACAGTAGAATTTTATGATTACATATGTATCCGTTCGTTCTTGGCAGGATGTCTTGTGCCATATTTTTTTTTAATAACTTAAGAATATTACAAAAAAAAAAAAATGCACTTAATTTATTACAGAGTATTCATCTATGCACTATATATGTTCAGGAACATGGATATATTTTTCTACTAGAGGGGACATGCAATTAATCAATGATAACCCAGATCCTCTTTTTTGTTTTTTTGGGGGAAGAGTTGAAGTGTCAGCATAATTGAATATTCTGCTCAAAAAAATAAAATAATGAACACCGCTCATTGTCTCTTTTGTATTTTATTACTATGAGTGTCAATCAGTGGCTCTGTACATTGAACGGAAACAAGTGCAGGATGAAGAGAAGAACCAAATCGTTTCAGTCTAGAAATCCAAGCTCTATGGTTTCTGGTAGCTGTGGGTGAAGGATGCGTGTAGCCAGCCTTTCAATGTCATCTAGACTGAGCAGGGATAAACTGCGCTCATAGTCCTGTATGGGAGAGATTTGATATGTGTGAGAGACAGGCAGGGTTATTAACAAAAAACTCGAAACAGGATTGCATTTAAATCTGAATGGCAATATTCAGAGTTTAGAATTAAACATAAAGGGACCCTAGGCTCTCGCCTAGGGCCCAGGAGTTAAACAGGGACCCCAGAACAATGAATTTGATTAGCGCCATTAACCATTACTATATGAAGAAAGAAGGGGAAGAGCCCAAACTGGTAACTTGTCTAGGGCTCGGTGGAATCTTAAAGGAACACTATAGGATCAGGAACACAAACGTGTATTCCTGACCCTATGTTGTTAAAAACACTATCTGCTCCCCATCCCTTGTAAATATAGTAAAATCTTAGCTTTAATCCAGTCTGCTAGCACTGGCTCTGCCCTGATCTACCTCCTTGGCGGACATCAAAAGTGATGATCAAACCACGCCCTAGCTAATTAACATCACCTCATAAAGATGAATTTAATCAATGCGTCTCTATGAGGAGAGTTCAGTGTCTCTATGCAGAGGGTGGAGACACTGAATGTCAGTGCTGCCCCAGGAAGCACCTCTGGTAGCCATCTGAGGAATGGCCACAGGAAGTGTTCCTAGGCTGTAATGTAAAATCTGCCTTTTCTATGAAAAGACAGTGTTGACAGCAAAAAAGACTGCAGGAAATGATTAGGCTCAAATAGCTAAACTGGCATTGGGAATTGTATTCAGATTTTAATTTGTTACAATTCTGCATTTAGCCAAAACCCAGGGCCATCAATACATAATGGATTTCACTCCATAGATATCAAGTTGTGGCGATTTGAGCTGACATTTAGTGCAAAATTACAAAGGTAAGTAGGCTATTTAAAAAATGTTTTTCTTAAAAAGGTTTATAATATACAAGCACATTAAATCATACTTAATCACCATCTTAATAGAGGAGTTGTGGTGCAAATACCATGTGTTCCTGCAGCCTGTGCACTATATTGGTACTTAATAAATAAAGGTAACAATTTCTATGTAAAATAGTCTATGAGGGGCCTAGGAAGGCACAGCATTGCTTTGATGTATTAAAGGGACACTATAGTCACCAGAACAACTACAGCTTATTGTTTTGTTCTTCAGGCTTTTTGCAGTAAACACTGTCTTTTCAGAAAAAAAAATGCAGTGTTTACATTACAGCCTAGGCATAATTCCACTAGCCACAACTACTAGAGGTACTTCCTGGAGCAGTGCTGCACAGTGCGCATGCAGTACTGCCATTCAGTGTCTCCACCCTCTGCATGGAGACACTGTACTTTCTTCATAGAGATGCATTGATTCAATGCATCTCTATGAGGAGATGCTGATTGGCCAGGGCTGTGTTTGACTTGTTCTGGCTCTGCCCCGATCTGCCTCTTTGACAGTCTTAGCCAATCCTATGGGAAAGTATTGTGATTGGCTTTTGTTCAACACTTCTGATGATGTCAGCCAAGCAGGTAGATCAGGGGCAGAGCCAGCAGCAGACGGGAATCAAAGATTTAACTATATTTAGGGGGCAAGGGAGTGCCAGATAGTCGTTTTAACACTTTAGTGTCAGGAATACGTTTGTGTTCCTAAACCTTATAGTGTTCTATTCACCTCACACCAGGATTTGCAAGTGATCTAGAAAATCCGTATCTTCTAAGACTACAGCAAGACAGTAAAAGATAAAATGATGAAAGAAGTCAGTTTCAAGTTTACCTTCTGAACATACTCCAGAACCCGCTCAGCATCGGACGGGGTAAAGTGCTTCTCCAGGATGACGGCCAGAGCTTTCCACACAGCGTTGCCGCCGACCTCCTGATTCACCCGTTCCTTCACCATGAGGTTCAGCCTGGAACCAGGTCCAATGGAATAATAGGAGAGACTATGCTCATCTGTAGAGGATACATAGTGTAAATACAGGACAACCAGTTCACCAGGTTAGGTTCTAGAAAAAGGTAATAATTAATTGATACCATGCATAAAGTCGGATTTACTTTACGCAATTTACACAGTTGTGTTTCTGATCAAATATTGATACCCAACTTACCTTTAGAAATGATCACAGAACATGTAACTGTGGTAACCCCCGGCAGAAGTTCTACTATGTGTCACGAGCAAATTGCCAAACCAATCAATGTTACACCACTAGAATGCCTGATACATTTATCATAACAATTTTATTGAAATGAAGTTGTTATGGTGCCAGGAGGTCCTAGGCGAAACCTCACCTTTCGAGGTTAAGCTGTTCACTAACAGTTTAACCCCAAAGTCTGTGTTCTAGATCCTACTGCTCTGCCCCCCTGTACTTCCGCTCTCTGAAAATTTAGATAATGGAAGACAGCGGCGTCGCTGATTAGTTTATATCGGTCAGCTGACACTGTCAGCCAATCAGTGGGGCATATTCATAAAAAAAACGATAAGTTCCTATTATATGAATGGTGAGCTACCGATTTGTTTACATCATTAGTTGCGCCCTTGTCCAAGCCTTTCTTTATCTAAGGTTTCAAATAGTGAAAGGACAAGGGGGCAGATTGACTGGTGCTGGAACACAGACTTTTTTCCATAAACTGTTTAACCTCTAAAAGGGCCAGGGACTTCCTGGTACCAGAACAACCCAATTTTGATTTAAATTGTTATGGTGCCCAAACTGGTCTTTTAAAGGGACCAAAATATGTCCATGTGAGCATGGCTTATGCATCTGTCATGGATTTTATAAATAACTTTTTCAGTGCCTCACATTCATTAGAAGATTGAGAATCATTGGGTTCTATGGAGATCTAGTTTAGTACCTGATAGGGCTTTGCCCCTGTACAGCAATCTCTGTTGTGCCGCTGGCACCTGCAGTTTCTCTTCCACCAGCCTTTTCACCGCAAGAACTGTATCGCTCTCAGAGACCTAACAAAGTAATAGACAACATTGTTACAACAAGTTTTAATCATGGTTAACTGCATAGCCTGTGTCACGAGTAGACAAAAATTAGCCCAGCTGCTCCAACGTAGCTACCTAATGTGCTATAGGACTACAGCAACAAAGTGATTTAACTCCTAAATGACAGTGAATTGAGCAGTGAAATTGCAAGGGAATGATCTATACACTAAAACTGCTTTATTTAGCTAAGTAATTTAGGTGACTATAGTGTTCCTTTAACTCCTAAATGACAGTGAATTGAGCAGTGAAATTGCAAGGAAATGGTCTATACACTAAAACTGCTTTATTTAGCTAAAGTAATTCAGGTGACTATAGTGTTCCTTTAATCATTTTACACTTCTTACTCTATGTCCCTTCTTTAGTCATAATAATGGACACAGGGCAATCTATACTGCATTGTGGTAAACCTAGCTCTACTATCAAAGGGTTACACCAGCCCAAAACCAGTGTTTTTAAGAAACACTGATTTTGGTTAGAGTAACCCTTTCTGAGGTGGTCCGCCCAATCCCCAAAAATGAAAAGAAATGCTAAAAGTCAACGTTTTACCCTCAGCCTGATCCTCCTTGGCCAATGCCAGGGAGGACATATTGAGGACACGGGTGGCACAGAGAGGGCGGCCTGCCTCTGTGTACTGCCTGGCGCCAGACGACAATTTTGCACAGAAGTGACATTCACTGCCGGAGTTACACCTTTGGCAGCAAAGGGGTTAATCTCTGTATATGCAGTGTTTCAAAGATAAGTGCTTTAAACACTCTAGGCACGATGACCACATTAAATCAGTGAAGTGGTCATGGTGCTTCAAATAACCCTTTACGTAACAAACAATTAGCCAGACGATTTAATACAGGGACCCAATGCTTTCCTATAAATGCAGTATTTAGGAAGTGACATCCCCCAATCTGCATTCCTTATACAGGTTTAACTCATCAGGCCTTTTTATTAAAGTCACCTACTGAAGTAAAGAGAGCAGAATGCAATTGTAGTGTTTTAGAGACATGGCTAGCGTCTAGTGTTGAGAAAAGAGAGGAAGACAGGCTAGTTAGTATCAAACCTAGACTGAACTGCAGGATTAGAACCGAGTGCAGAGAGGAGGTCGGGCTGGAGTCTATCTAGGACAGGAGGACGAGATAAAATCAAGCACAGCTTGGACGACAGGATTAGTAATGTAGAGGAGAACAGGGTATAATCTAGCTGGAAGAGGAGGAGAGGCTACAATATAGCAGAGAGAGGAAGACATGCTAGAGTTTGACTGGGAGAGAAGAAAGGGGTATAATCTAGCACTGAGAGGGGGACAGGGTAGAAGCTGGTGATAGAGAACAATGGGGTATAATTTAGCAACGAGAGGAAGACAAAGAACAAACTAACAGGAAAGTCATTACAGAATATATTTGCTTGTGTTGCACATGAACCTGTACCATTTTGGCATGATAGGGTATTTATAAAGACAACCCAGAGGATGAAAGATAAGCTGTTCCTTAACAATAACTGTCAAGAATAAAAAACAAAACTGAATTTTACGGACTGTATGCACATTATCACAAGAAGTTTATCATATACTGAGCTAGTGGAATAAGAATGGGCACAAGGTGAAATAGATGGGGACAGCCCAAGATTTTGATGGAGGGTCCTTGTGAAACACCCATCAGAGGTTGGCGAACTGACCAGAGCCTGTTTGAGCCACTGTGGCCAATGTGCAACTTGCACAATACTTTGTATGTACTTGACAATTAATGTGTATCTACACTTTTTTTCTTTTGGTATATATTATGGGTAAATTAATAGGAAATAGAACCTTGCTTAATCTCACTGCCAAAAAAACAAGACAATACAAAAAACAGTCCCTTCTTTTTTTATGTATATACACCTAACAAAATTATAAACGCAACACTTGTTTTTGCCTTCATTTTTCATGAGCTGAACTCAAAGATCTAAGACTTTTTCTACGTATACAAAAGGCCTATTTCTCTCAAATATTGTTCACAAATCTGTCTCAATCTGTGTTAGTGAGCACTTCTCCTTTGCCGATATAATCCATCCATCTTACAGGTGTGGCATATCAAGATGCTGATTAGACAGCCTTAGTCTGGCCACAATAAAAATGTGCAGTTTTATCACACAGCACAATGCCGCAAGTTTTGAGGGAACGTGCAATTGGCATGCTGACTGCAGGAATGTCCACCAGAGCTGTTGCCCATGAATTGAATGTTCATTTCTCTACCATAGGCAGTCTCCAAAGGCGTTTCAGAGAATTTGGCAGTACATCCAACCGGCCTCACAACCGCAGACCACATGTAACCACACCAGCCCAGGACCTCCACATCCAGCATCTTAATCAACAAGATCGTCTGAGACCAGCCACCCGGACAGCTGCTGCAACAATCGGTTTGCATAACCAAAGAATTTCTGCACAATCTGTCAGATACCATCTCAGGGAAGCTCATCTGCATGCTCGTCGTCCTCATCGGGGTCTCGACCTGACTGCAGTTCGTCGTTGTAACTGACTTGAGTGGGCAAATGCTCACATTCTATGTCATCTGGCACTTTGTAGAGGTGTTCTCTTAAAGGACCACTCTAGGCACCCAGACCACTTCAGCTTAATGAAATGGTCTGGGTGCCAGGTCCAGCTAGGGTTAACCCATTTCTTTATAAACATAGCAGTTTTAGAGAAACTGCTATGTTTATTAATTGGTTAAGCCTTCCCCCAAAGCCTCTAGTGGCTGTCTCACTGACAGCCGCTAGAGGCGCTTGCGTGATTCTCACTGTGAAAATCACAGTGAGAGCACGCAAGTGTCCATAGGAAAGCATTGTAAATGCTTTCCTATGCGACCGGCTGAATGCGCGCGCAGCTCTTGCCGCGCGTGCGCATTCAGCCGACGGGGCGGAACGGAGGAGGATCGCAGGCAGAGAGCTCCCCGGCCAGCGCTGGAAAAAGGTAAGTTTTACCCCTTTTCCCCTTTCCAGAGCCGGGCGGGAGGGGGACCCTGAGGGTGGGGGCACCCTCAGGGCACTATAGTGCCAGGAAAACGAGTATGTTTTCCTGGCACTATAGTGGTCCTTTAATGGATGAATCACGTTTTTTACTGTACAGGGCAGATGGCGTGTATGGCGTTGTGTGGGTGAGCGGTTTGCTGATGTCAACGTTGTGGGTCGAGTGTCCCATGGTGGCTGTAGGGTTATGGTATGGGCAGGTGTATGTTATGGACACGAACACAGGTGCATTTTATTAATGGCATTTTGAATGCACAGAGATACCGGGACGAGATCCTGAGGCCCATTTTGTGCCATACATCCACGACCATCACCTCATGTTGCAGCATGATAATGCCCAAGGTTGCAAGGATCTGTACACAATTCCTGGAAGCTGAAAACATCCCAGTTCTTGCATGGCCAGCATACTCACCGGACATGTCACCCATTGAGCATGTTTGGGATGCTCTGGATCGGCATATACGACAGCGTGTTCCAGGTCCTGTCAATATCCAGCAACTTCGCACAGAGGAGTGGACCAACATTCCACAGGCCACTATCAACAACCTGATCAACTCTATGCAAAGGATATGTGTTGCACTGTGTGAGGCAAATGGTGGTCACACCAGATACTGACTGGTTTTCGGACACCCCCAACCCCCGGACTTCCATAATACAGTAAAATTTTTATTGTGGCCAGCCTAAGGCACACCTGTGAGGTGGATGGATTATCTCGGCAAAGGAGAAGTGCTCACTAACACAGATTTAGACAGATTTGTGAATATATGAGAGAAATAGGCCTTTTGTGTACATAGAAAAAGTCTTAGATCTTTGAGTTCAGCTCATGAAAAATGGGTGAAAAAACAAAAGTGATGTGTTTATAATTTTGTTCAGTGTATATGCTAGAACAGTTAAAGGGACACTCCAGGCACCCAGACCACTTCTGCCCATTGGAGTGGTCTGGGTGCCAACTCCCACTACTCCTAACCCTGCAACTGTAATTATTGCAGTTTTTTATAAACTGCAATAATTACATTGCAGGGTTAACTCCACCTCTAGTGGCTGTCTACTAGACAGCCACTAGGTCACTTCCTGATTTTATAGCAAGGATTTTCCTTGCTAGAGTGTCGCTGGACGTCCTCACGCTGTGTGAGGACCTCCAGCGTCGCTCATTTCCCCATAGGAAAGCATTGAAATTCTTTTCAATGCTTTCCTATGGGAAGATCTAATGCGCATGCGCGGCATTGCCGCACATTAGGTCTCCTCGGCCAGTGGGCGGGATCAGTCTCGCCCACCGGCCGACGGAAATCAGAGGGAGGAGCGGCGCGGAGGAGGAGACAGCGACGAGGGACATCGTCGCTGCCTCAGGTAAGTGACTGAAGGGGTTTTCACCCCTTCAGTAACCGGGGATTGGTGGGTGGGAGGGAGAGGGACCCTCCAGTGCCAGGAAAACGGATTGTTTTCCTGGCACTGGAGATTCCCTTTAAACACACACATACAGAATAGAAACAGGAGAAAAAAATAATGAAAAAAAACACACAAAATAATAGTGGGGCTTTAATGGATTTCCCTGCCACAAAATTCTACATAATACCTGACAATGTATCCCCAAATAGATCCTTAGAGTACCTTTAAAGCTATAAACATATACATCACACAAAAAAATCATTAACTTTTATTATTGCTAATTATAACACACTGTCATATTGGAAACCCATAGAACATAGCTTTTCATTTTATTAGATCAGCTATACTCAGGCACACCCTGGGCACACGAGGTCTACATCATATTTATGGTCAGTGCATGAAGAATGCTGCCTGACAATATGTAGCACTCATACTTAGACTGGGTGCAGTGCTCCTTTTGCACTTAGTGCTGCAATGTAAAAAACACTGCAGTACGCACCAAGGTTCTTACATATACAAATGATACAGATAACGGTGCTCACTTCACAAACACCGACACCTTGTAAAATGCTACCTAACCTGGGCCAAGGACGGTTACTATGCATATGGTTCACCCCGTTTAGAACATGTACAAAAACTTGTATTAAGTGAAGCACGTAACAGCAGAGAATGGGGACCTGCGAGTCCGTCCGCGCTGTGGGCCTGCGAGCCCGACCTGATATTATTTGCCATAACACATTGTGGAGACCTGCGAGTTTCACTGAACCTTGATACCTACACGACGAATAAATAAAAATTATATTCACAAAAAAAAAAAAAAAAACACACTGCAGTTCAAGAAACTACAATGTTTACATTGCAGCACTAATGCTCTGTTACTGATATTGATGCTACCGCCTGTATAAAGCCCGGGTCCTTTGGTCCGGTATCAGACGCTGGACATCCAGTGTCAGATTTTTCCCCATAGTAAAGCTTCGATTCAATGCTTTCCTATGGGGAGGTCAAATGAGCACATGGCATTTACCGTGCATGCGCATTAGCGCCCATTGGCCTCGGGACTTTGAAAGGGGGTGGAGCATCGGCGCTGGGATCAGGTAAGTAAAAGGATTTTTAACCCTTAATTCACCTGGGGCGGTGGGGGTTGCCAGGGGGCAGCTAAGCAGAGGGAGTGATAGTGCCAAGAATACAGCTTTGCATTCCTGGCACTACAGTACAGTATCCATTTCAGGAGGTAAATAAACAAACTGCCAAAACCAATTACCTTGAATATTGAATGGATTTATATTCTCCAGCATGACTACTACATACTACAGGGCAGCACTTTTTTATGAACCACACAACAGGAGGAAGTGATACAAGCAGAATAATCATGGTGGATCTGTCAACTTTAACTCCATACCTCCCACATGTCCCTATTTAAGAGGGACAGTCCCTATTTGGAGTCACAATCCTTCTGTCCCTCATTTCTATCCTTATGTCCCTCTTTTCAAAGAGTTACATATTGTTGGTGCGTCTAAGTGTATAATAGAGATGCACAGCAATAACTCTCCCAGTAATATTTTTGTGTTTGTTTGTTTCTTTAAGATACATTGTTCTTGTGCTAAATAAAATTGTAGCTGCAAAACAATGGTTATTAGTATGTGACCTAAAATGTCTCAGAATGGACCTGTTCCTCGCCACATCCCCACCTCACACCCCTAAATTGAATGCATCCCCTCTTTGTCCATTTAAAAAACTGTTGGGCGGTATGTAATTTCACTAAAACCAATTCCCAGGGTAAGGGAGACAGACCTGGGAATGGGGTAGGGGTGAGACATTAAGTGTCATAATGTAACATACCAGATACATGCCACATGCCAGATACATGCCACATATCACATGTTAGTGCTTTATAGGAATAGGCCAAGGGATGTATTTGCTCTGAGTCCAATGATTTATGGATAGCTTTCTGGGCACACAGGACACCATGGTATGTAGATCAGGGGTGGCCAAGATCCCCAGCTGTAGTAGAACTACAATTCCCATGATGCTTTAGGATTGTGGTTTTTATTACAGCCACCCACCCCAGGTTGTACCCATGGCTGGTTATTTACCCACAATGCTCTGTTACTCCTATTGATGCTGCCGCCTGTATAAAGCCCGGGTGTCAGCCCTCCCACCCAGTCAGTACCGAGCAGGACCACCGTTACCTGGATACTGGTCTCTTTCCCCTTTAACGCCTTCACCGTCAGCTGCATCTCCGGGTCCAGCCGGGGATCACCATAGAGAGAAATCCTCCAAGGCGGAAAGAGCGTCGACTACAAAGAAAAAAATCAAGGGCGAGTCCTCCGAAAATCATAGAGTCTGCCGGCAGGAGGCGACGTTCTATGCTGTGCTCTATGGTGACTGCCTGGTCTTGCCCTCACTTAACATGGCGAAATCTGGAGTTATATTTCAGTGTTTGCAGTGAGTTAAGAGTTAAGGATGGAATTATTAATCAGTGAATTATGACATTAAAACAAATTGGCTAAATGTACAGTAAAATAGCTATCATACACTTATCTGTTGTTACATCTTGTTATACTTTTTTTTTTTTATTATTCATATATCCTAAATGTTTATTTTATGTTTTATGTAAACATATTTTATAACATTTCCCTTCCCATATTTTCTTGAAAATCTTTATGGTTATTAATGTTAAAATTGTGAAAAATCTTTATTAAAAAAATAGTTTAGTTGAGTTGGAAAAATATTTGTATATTTTATATTTATATATACATTTTTTTTTTTTTTTTTTAAACTTGTCTCTTTAAGTCTAAACTTTAATTCACTCCCTGGTTCAAAATATTGTTTTATAGAATAAAACTGCCTGCCCCTGCATTCAGTACACAACATATCACAACCATGCACACCACAAAATATTACCGTGCGCTCTCAGAAAATGAATCTTAAACAGAAAACTAATTATTTTAAAAATAGGCAAAACATGCACGGGGTTATGTATAAAGTGGGGTCACTTTTCTTATGTATAAACCTGTTACTGCACCTTTATACATTGGAAACATTCTGTAAAATAATCGGACACTTTTTATTCGTCTTTGAGATGTTTACTTTTTTTTTTTTACTGATGATTTCACCATTGATTGCAGACATAAAATATATATTTTTTTACACATAATCCATAACTACATCTCCCACCATGCTTTATCATTCTAGAGCAGTGATGGCAAGCATTTTTGAGCCAGAGTGCCCAAACCGTAATACAAACCAACATTTTTTCCTCAAAGTGCCAACACGGCAATTAAACACGACAATTATACACACTAACACTCACAGATACACAAACACTCACATATACACACTGACACTCGCATATATACAGTGACTGACAGACACACAAACAGTGACTGACTGACAGACACACACACACTTAACTGACAGACACACACACTTAACTGACAGACACACACTCATACACATTTCCCTCAACACTCACAAATTACTATTATTATTATTTTTTTTTTATCTAACTCCGCCTAGACTCCGTGGGAGAGCTGGAGTGGATTCCTCACCCGGAATCCAGTGGGGATGCAGGGGCTGCTTGTGCTGCTGAACAGGCAGTAAGAGCTCAGGCTACAGCACTCCGCCGCAATAGAAGCTGCCGCCTGCCTCATGGGGGGGCCCAAAAGTGGCCAGCCGGACAGCTCTTTGGCCCCTCAGGACACAGGACTAACAAGGCAGTGCCGCCCAAGGCAAAAGCCTTGTTAGCCTCGCGGTAAATACACCGCTGAGCACCCTACCTGCGACCTATGGCCGCGTGCCCACAGAGAGGGCTCGGCCTGCCAGCGGTTCGCCATCACTGTTCAAGAGGCACACAAAGCATCATGGGAGTTGTAGTTTTCCAACATCTGGGGATCTACCTTTTGTGCACCCCTGCACTAGAACAAGATAAACACACATAGATAGACACACAGATGCACACACTGACACACAGATACATACACTGGCACAAGCACACACAGATACAGACACACACACACTGACACATGCACACACAGATACAGAAACTGACGCAAAGAAGCACACTCAGATACACACAACGACACACAGATACACACAATGGCACTTATACACACACACTCAGTCAGAAACACTGACACAAACAGACACCTGGACACACAGATACACTTACATACACACAGTGACACACAGATACACACACTAACACAAAGATAAACACTCATATACACACAGTCAGAGGCGGCTCTAGACTTTATGAGGCCTTAGGCGAAACGCAAACATGAGGCCCCACTAACAAAAAAGTGTCACATATACACATTGATGCACTGTCTACCTGTGTATGTGCCTGAGAGTGTGTCTGACAGAGAGTATCCTTGTGTGTGCGAATGTATGTCTCTGTGAGCATGTTTGCGTTTTTGTCTGAGACCCTATGTGTATGGGGTAGCTGATGGTGAGAGGGAGCGGGGGGTGTGATGGTGAGAGGGAGCGGGGAGTGTGATGGTGAGAGGGAGCGGGGAGTGTGATGGTGAGAGGGAGCGGGGAGTGTGATGGTGAGAGGGAGCGGGGGGTGTGATGGTGAGAGGGAGCGGGGGGTGTGATGGTGAGAAGGAGCGGGGGGTGTGATGGTGAGAGGGAGCGGGGGGTGTGATGGTGAGAGGGAGTGGGGGGTGATGGTGAAAGGGAGCAGGGGGTTAATGGTAATGTGAGAGGGAGCGGGGGGTGATGGTAATGTGAGAGGGAGCGGGGGGTGATGGTAATGTGAGAGTGAGAGGGGGTAATGTGAGAGTGGGTAATGTGAGAGTGAAAGGGGGTAATGTGAGAGTGGGTAATGTGAGAGTGAGAGGGGGGTAATGTGAGAGTGGGGGGCTAATGTGAGAGTGGGGGGGCTAATGTTGAGCTATTAAAGGCTGAGGGTGGTGGGGGGTGATGGTGGTGGTGGGGGTGCGGCTGAGGGTGGTGGGGGGTGGGGGTGGTGGGGGGTGAGGCTGAGAGTGGTGGGGGTGAGGGTGGGGAGGGGTGATGGTGGTGGGGGTGAGGCTGAGGGTGGTGGGGGTGATGGTGGTGGGGGGTGAGGCTGAGGGTGGTGGGTGGTGAAGCTGGGGGTGAGCCTGAGGGTGGTGGGGGGTGATGGTGTTGGGGGGTGAGGCTGAGGGTGGTGGGTGGTGAAGCTGGGGGTGAGGCTGAGGGTGGTGGGGGTGATGGTGGTGGGGGGTGATGGGGAGGGGGAGGGAGAGCCTACCTTTCCCTGGTGGTCCAGTGGGCTCCCTGGTGGTCCGGTGGCCACTGCTCACGGTCTGCAGCTCCTCAGAGAGCTGCAGACCGTGTAATCTCGCGAGATTTCAGAGCGTTGCCGTGGTAACCCGCGGCAACGCTCTGATTGGCCAATTCTCGCGAGTCACATGGTCTGCAGCTCTGCACACTGCGGAGCTGCAGACCAGTGTCTGCGATGGTGGCCGGGCAGCCAGGAGGGGCCTCGCACCCGGCGGCATAACGGGCAAGCCGCCGGGCCCCCTCCTGGTGTCAGGTCCTCGGTCACTGACCGAGGACCTGACACACTCTGCCAACAGGCGGTTTAGGCGGCCGCGAGGCCCCAGCCAGCGCGAGGCCTTAGGCGGCCGCCTAAACCGCCTAATTAGAGAGCCGCCTCTGCAGTGACACACAGATACACACACTGGCACACATACACACACTCAGAAACACTAACACATACACACCTTGACACACAGATACACACTGACAGACAGATACACACAGTGACACACAGATACACATCCTAGCACACAAAACACATATTCAGATACACTGACACATACACACAGTGACACACAGATACACTGATGCATACACACAGTGACACACAGATACACTGATGCATACATATAGTGACACACAGATACAAAAACACTGAAATCAACACACACACATGTAATCATTTTGATATTTACAGCCACCCTCCTGCTAGCTTACCTTTTTACTGTAGGAGGGTGGCTTGCTTCAGTTGCTGCTGGCTGAGGCTGATGTGTGGGCAGCAGCCTGCTCCTTTCTCCTCCCTGCTCCCTGTGCTTCCCTGTGATAGGCTGTCACTTCCTCCCAGCCGGCTGAGATCACAGTGGCCCAGTCACGCTCTCAAAGAGCCACAGCACTGGAACAGGCCCCTATTAAGTTACACTGGGCTGTGCCACCCTGAGCGCTCTGGGACCCAAACTCTGGGGGCTGGGGGCCATCACCAGGCAGAAAGTTAGATTCAGCAGAATCAGTGGCGGAAGACCCGGCGCCCGGCCCCTCTAGCACTCTGGGCCAGGTGCAGCAGCAGCCACACCAGCTGCAACCGGCGGTAATTCTGCCACTTCCTTGGCCGCAGTTCTGCTTTCAGTCTTCCCCTGCAGGAAAACCCAGTAAGTTCTACAGAGCTAAGCAGTGTCATGCAGGACCACACTCATTAACTAAAAGTATCAGCTGAGTATTGTTAAAATATTTTACCAGGAAAGATACATTGAGATTTCTCTCTTTTTCAAGTATGTCCTGGGTCCACAAGTCATTGCATTGTTACAGTTAGTGCACAATAAAATACAAAAACAATATTAATATACAATATATATAATTAGGCCACTCTTCTTCACAAAACAATAATGGCAAAAGTGTTGTTAAAATGTATGGTAATAGTGAGATTAACTATTAATTGGCAGCAGTTAACATGTCAATAAATATCAAACTTTAAGTTGTTAGTGTGATACTGGCAAAAAAAAAAGGATTTTTTAGTATATACATAACTACCACCAGGTGGCGTACTGCATATCTTTTTATAACGAAGAAGCATTACGTAAAAAAAAAACTTTGCACATGGTGCTATAAATGGGAGTTTATTCACTGAACTGGGAATTGTGAAGAATTGACAGAATATTTGAACATTTTAGGACAAAATGTCCACATACGAAAAATATGGGATCAGCAAGGCACTGATATTATTGATGTCCTGCCAAAATCCAGAAGACTTAGGGGAAATAACTACAGGGAAGGCAGTGCTCTCTGATTTATGTTGCCCCCAAAAAATAATTAAAATACTCTTGTCATTGTAAGAATGTGAGTTGGAAAAACATGTGTCGGTCATGATTATTTGCATTTTCCATTCTCCCTTCATTAATGACTGGAGATTCAGCTAGATTTGTACTGGGCAAGGCATCTCATGAAGTTAAGTGAGTAGAGCCCCATCAACTTAAATCTCCACAACTTATATTTTTAATACACACAGGGTTATAATCTAAACTGTGAATTTAAAGTGATTTTCAAAATTGATGCCAAAATAGTCAACTATGTTTTCAGTTTGGTTATTATGGCATACAATCTGAATTCCCTCCAGTTTATTTAGTGATTGATCATGTCTGGGTACTTTGAAACTCTTCACAACTCACTACTTCGTAACTAAACCCTTACAACTCGTGCCACATGATCATCACCCTAATTTTCTTAAAGTGGCACTGTTACCGTCTGGGGACTTTGCAAAATTCACAAAGACCCCCAACAGTGACATTGCCGCTCAGTGGCCAGGGGGGCAGCTAAAGGTGAGATTTACTTACCTGAAAGTGTCCCTCGCGGGCGCAGCCATCTTAATTTGGGGGGTCCTCTTCAGCTCCTGCCACTTTAGCATGCAAAAGGGTACAGCATTGAGGTTTATGGAGGTCTCCATAGACAGAGCCAATTCCCTGCAGCCGTCACTGGTGACGGCTGTTGGGATCGACACTAAGACTACTCCCTGAGTCCAAGAAAGTCAGGATAAGGAGAAATACAGAGACAAAGTAGTCTCTACTTTGTCTCCGTATATCTCTTGACTATGATGGAATTTCAGTGAAATTCCAACACAGTCGATATGAGAATTTTATAAAGATTCCATCATTACGAAATATTAATTTTTCACGGGGGAAGGGTGAGAGTGGCACTTAAATATATTGATGTGCACCAAGGCAGAATCATTGTTAAAAATAACAGCTAATAGAGTCCAATCAAGAATTATAGCTAAGTGAAAATACCACAATTAAACTACAAAGCACAAGAAAAAAAAATATGTTAAGCACAATCACAATCAAAAAGGCTGTAGTGCCTAGAATACAGCGATCTGGATTTTTCCTCTGGCAGATAGAACATTTCGTGCGGTTAAGGGGGTGGTAGACACAATATACTCAACAAAAGAAGTCTTACTAAAGTACTTTGAAACCACGGCGAGAGAATAAAACAGAATACATTCACATATTGTATGGAGAATATATATCAAAGGACACGATGACGTGAATAAACAGCAGGGAGGGGAGTACGGATAAAGTGCTGTTGGCCAGGAGGAAGTGGAATGTGAATGATAGTATGTAATGTGCTTGACTTGAAATGAAAGTAAAAAAAATAAATAAACACTGTAGAATTCTATACTAAAACCTATAAATGGGAAAGGCCACTTTCAAACTGATTTAGGGCTCCTGTCTGACTGTCCCAGAGGTAATCTCTGGTGTCCCACTTCCGTGGACACCAGAAAAGCGTCCTCAACAAGTACAGAGTGAGCACATGCATAGATAAACTCTCAATGTGCAAAGTGAACTCTGTGCGTTTGGCTTCTGCAAGAGAGATCCACCAGAACTCGGGCATGGGTCGGCCAGAATGACTACCGGCCAGCCTGGTGTGGTCCTACACACTAAGTATATATACCGTCTTATTGGGAGGAACTGTCCCTCAGCTGGGTTCGAGACCCCAGTTGCATCATGCCCCCATATTCTCATGGCCTACTACAAACCAGTCCCATATTCATACTCAAAATGTTGGGAGGTATGGAGAGTTGTTTTCAGGTTTTTACATGCAAGGGGAGTGGGGGGTGGGCACCCAAAAGTAATAAAGCACTAGGAGACTTTAGTGTTATGAATACAGGTTTGTAACCCCGAAACTTATAGTGTTTCTCATAAGCAGTATTGCCTCAGAGACTTGAAAATTATATGAAGTGAATGTAAATGTACCAAAGGGTTGAGTAATTGTAAATTGGTAATATTTCTATTAAATGAATTAATTGCAGATGCAGGAACAGATTTGTAGCCTGGAAGTTTTTTTTACGTTTGGATATATTAATAGTTGTATGTCTAAGTGTTGTCACCTCCTGGATCACTAATTCACTAAAATGTGAATTGTAGAAAATTTCCATCTGAATGGCAGGGCCAGTGCAAAGATTTTTGACTACACATGCAAAGGATGCATATGCTACATTTACACAAGATGCTATGTGAGTGTGTAGGGGATGCATTTGTATGTGTTTACAGGGGATGCAGTGTGCGCGTGTATAGTAGTTTGTTCATACGTACAAGATGCAGTGTGTGTAGGGGATGCAGTGTGTGTACGGGATGCAGTGTGTGTAGGCTATGTAGTTTGTGCTAGCGTACGGGATGCAGTGTGCGTACGGGATGCAGTGTGTGTAGGCTATGTAGTTTGTGCATGCGTACGGGATGCAGTGTGTGTACAGGATGCAGTGTGTCTACAGGATGCAGTATGCATACAGGATGCAGTATGCGTACGGGATGCAGTGTGCGTACGGGATGCAGTGTGCATACGGGCTGCAGTGTGTGTAGGGGATGCAGTATGTGTAGGCTATGTAGTTTGTGCATGCATACGGGATGCAGTGTGCGTACGGGATGCAGTGTGTATGGGATGCAGTGTGTGTAGGTTATGTAGTTTGTGCATGCGTATGGGATGCAGTGTGTGTAGGGGATGCAGTGTGGGGTGGGATAAGGGCTATATTGTGTGTGTGGCTGGGGAGTAAGTATAAGAAATACATTGTTACATTTTGGCCAGAGCAGAGCCCCAGTTTTGCAGTGGGTCAGTGCCTTGGGTACTATACCTTGAGTGCAGACAGTGGCGTCGCTAGGGGGGGGGCCAGAGGGGGCCATGGCCCCCCCTACATCATGCTGTGCCCCCCCTTGTGCCCCCCCAAATGCCAGCAACCTGCTGGCTATGTGTTTGAATTATATTCCCTCGGGCTGTAACAGTCTGTTACAGCCCGAGGGAATGCAGGGCAGAGCAGCTGGAACTGTGCAGGGGGCTGTCTGGGGCCGGGGAGCACTGACAGGCTCCCCAGCACAGGCCCCGCCCCCAAACGAAGCCCCGCCTCCCGCACACAAGCCCCTCCCCCGCCGTTAAGCAGCAGCCCATGCTGCTGCTGGAAAGCATGAAAGATGGCTGCCTGACCACCAGCAACAGCCTCCAGGGACAGGTAGGCTTAATGTGCTTGTGTGTGTGTGTGTTAGTGAGGAAGTTTGTGTGTCTGTATGTATGGACTCACCCTCAGCCTCACCACCCTCCCCACCAGCCTCAGCACCCCACACCCCCCTCAGCCTCACCCCCCTCAGCCTCACCCCCACACCAGCCTCAGCACCCTCAGCCTCAGCACCCCCACCACCCTCAGCCTCCCCACCCTCCCCAATACCCTCAACCCCACCCCACCCTCCCCACCACCCTCAGCCTCACCCCCTCACCACCCTCACTCAGCCTCACCACCCCACCAGCGTCAGCACCCCTGACCACCCTCAGCCTCCCCACCCTCCCCAATACCCTCAGCCCCACCACCCTCCCCACCACCCTCAGCCTCAGCACCCCCCACCACCCTCAGCCTCCCCACCCTCCCCAATAACCTCAGCCTCCCCACCCTCCCAATACCCTCAGCCCCACCACCCTTCCCACCACCCTCAGCCTCACCCCCTCACCACCCTCAGCCTCACCACCCCACCAGCCTCAGCACCCCCCACCACCCTCAGCCTCAGCACCCCCCCACCACCCTAAGCCTCAGCACCCTCAGCCTCACCACCCCCACCACCCTCAGCCTCACCACCCCACCACCCTCAGCATCACCACCTCACCACCCTCAGCATCACCACCTCACCATCCTCAGCATCACCACCTCACCCCAACCACCCGCATCACCCCCTCACCATCCTCAGCATCACCCCCCACCCCCCTCAGCCTCACTCCTCACCACCCTCATCCTCACCCCCACCCCCTCAGCCTCACCCCCCTCAGCCTCACCCCATCTGTGTGTGTGTATGGACTCAGCAGTCTGTGTGTGTATGGACTCAGCAGTCTGTGTGTCTGTGTGTGTGTGGACTCAGCAGTCTGTGTCTGTGTGTGTGTGTGTGTGTATGGACTCAGCAGTCTGTGTGTGTATGGACTCAGCAGTCTGTGTGTCTGTGTGTGTATGGACTCAGCAGTCTGTGTCTGTGTGTGTTTATGGACTCAGCAGTCTGTGTGTCTGTGTGTGTATGGACTCAGCAGTCTGTTTGTCTGTGTGTGTGTATGTATGGACTCAGCTGTCTGTGTCTGTGTCTGTGTGTGTGTGTGTGTATGGACTCAGCAGTCTGTGTGTCTGTGTGTGTATGGACTCAGCAGTCTGTGTGTGTGTGTGTGTATGGACTCAGCAGTCTGTGTGTGTATGGACTCAGCAGCAGGACCGCCATCAGGGCATAACAACCATAACGGTTGTCATGGGCCCGGCGGTCCTGAGGGTCCCGAACTACTCTGGCAGTCCGAGCCCCATATTCCTTATGTTCACTTATATATAATTTTTGCTATATATATGTGCACAGAGGGCTCCCTGCTACCTGTACATTGAAGAGGGGGCCCAGCAGCACACTCTGTCCTCCTTTCCAGCTGTTCTCTGTCTAACTTCCCTACGCCCTGCGGGCGCCAGCGCGTTGCCATGGGTTACAGCACGCAGACCTGTCTCGCGAGAGTTAGTCAGAGAGGAGCTGGAAAGGAAGACAGTGTGTGCTGCTGGGCCCCCTCTTCAATGTAACGTGGCTGGCTCGCTCCACCATGCCACCGGACCACCAGGGAATGCGATCTCCCCCCTCCCTGGCACAGTAAGAACCAGGGAGGGGGGGAAAAATTGAAATATACACAAATAAATAAAAAAAATACTCCCCTTCCCCCTATTTTACACACGCACACTGCATCCTTACAAGTACACACTCTGCTCTACACACACTACATTCACTAAACACACTCTGCACTACACACACACACTACATTCACTAAACACACTCTGCACTACACACACACTACATTCACTAAACACACTCTGCACTACACACACACACTACATTCACTAAACACACTCTGCACTACACTCACTAAACACACTCTGCACTCACTACAAACACTGCATTCACTAAACACACTCTGCACTACACACACACACTACATTCACTAAACACACTTTGCTCTACACACACGCACACTACATTCACTATACACACTTTGCACTACACATACACAAACACAAACACACACTACATTCACTAAGCACACTCTGCACTACACATACTCACACTACATTCACTATACACTCTCTGCACTCACTACAAACACTACATTCACTAAACACACTTTGCACTACACACACACACGTTGCACTCACTACACACTACATTTACTAAACACACTCTGCACTACACACACACACACACTACATTCACTAAACACACTTTGCACCACACACACACTGCATTCACTTTACACATGTTGCACTCACTACAAACACACTACATTCACACTACATGCTCTATACACACTACATTTACTATGCACACTACATCCACTACAAAAACACACACTCTGCATTCACTATACACACCTACATTCACTACACACACACACTCTGCATCTAATGCATGCATACAAACATTACATATTACACAAAACGTATAATCTGCATCCACTATACACACTGCATCCATGACACACATACCGCATCCACTACACACATTCTACATCCACTATACACACTGCATCCATGACACACATTCTACATCCACTATACACACACACACCCTTCATCCTTGTGGGCAGCTCGGGGCTGGCCCTGGAGGCCCAGTCTGTGTGTGTGTATAGACTCAGCAGTCTGTGTGTATGGACTCAGCAGTATGTGTGTGTGTATGGACTCAGCAGTCTGTGTGTGTGTCTGTGTGTATGGACTCAGCAGTCTGTGTGTGTGTGTATGGACTCAGCAGTATGTGTGTGTGTGTATGGATTCAGCAGTCTGTGTTTGTGTGTGTGTGTGTGTGTGTGTATGGACTCAGCCCACTGTGTGTGTGTGTGTGTGTGTGTGTGTGTGTATGGACTCAGCCCACTGTGTGTGTGTATGGACTCAGCAGTCTGTGTGTGTATGGACTCGGCAGTCTGTGTGTATATGGACTCAGCAGTCTGTGTGTCACGGTTCTCGCCGCGACATCCAGACTGCAAGACGAGGTCGCCCCAGAAGTGCCCAACAAGGGATTTGAACCTGGGTACTTTGCGGTCCTGGGCCTGTTGTTTCTCCTCAGAGCCACCTTACAGTTCTAGTATTGCCCATAGTCCAATCTTGCCTTGTATCCAGCACTGGGGGCTGGCCGTTATCTGTGGCTGCTCCAATATTCTCGCACACCTGAAGCTGATGGCCGTTAGCCAGGTATATAACACTGCCTCTCCCAGAAGGCAGTGTCAGTTCATTGACTCTGGTTCCTGTTATTTCGAGTTCCTGTTGTTGTGCTGTTAGTTTTCGGCTTCTGACCTGGGCTTTGTTCTTGTTTATCCTGAATTCTGGCATCCTCTGACCACTGGCTTACCCACGACTATTCTCCTGCTCTAGTCCTTGTCTGTACTTCGACCTGGTTATCCTGAACAGCCCCCGTGCACAGACTCACAGGCCAGGTGAGTTCTTCCCTGACCGCCTTGGCCTGTGTTTAATTGCAAGGGTGAGCATATCTCTGCACACTGGACTCCCACCAAGGTAAGCCGTGACAGAATGAACTGACCATAATGGAGTCTGCAGAGATGTCTCAATTGCTTACCCAGCAAGTATCCAGCCTGGCCCAGACTGTCTTGGAGCTGCAGCGAGAAGTTCGTTTTCTTAAAGGCACGGTAGGCCCAGCCCTGGAACCTGTTTTTCCTGAACCGTTTACAGTTATGCCGGAGAGATTTGATGGTAACCATGCTTCCTTCCTATGCTTTAAAGTGGATTGTGAATTGGTGTTTTCCCTGAAGCCTCGGACTTATGCTAATGACTTCATAAAGGTCCGAGCAGCTGTAAACCTGCTGTCTGGAAAAATGAAACAATGGGCACACGAAATGTTGCAGTCTCAGAGTCCTGTCCTTGCTGGATGGGATGCTTTCATGATTGCCATGGAAGCACAGTGCAAGACTCCTAGCAAGACCACTGTGCCTAAACCAGCACCACGTCCCAGAGGATCCCAGATTCCCAGAAACAAAGGGAACCTGTACCAATACCACAACCCCGTGTTGCCTCATTATGCTCCTGATCCTAGGAAGGCCCCAGAGCAATCCTACCTTCCTCTTGACTCAGATGAACCTATGGAAATAGGATTGGTCCAGCTCAAGGTGACTAGTGAAGAAAGAGACCGGCGGAGAAATCATGGCCTTTGTTTTTACTGTGGTGAAAGGGGGCACTTTATTTCACTCTGCCCAATTCGCCCACATCGGCCAGAAACCGTTCAAGTTGGGGTTATGCATACCCATCCGGTCAAGTCTGCACTTCTGCCTGAGAAATGCCAAAGTCGCTGTCAGTCTGGTCCACGCTCCGTGACACATAAGAGTACTCAGACCACGGTAGTTAATGCGATCTGTGTTTCTCTAGAATCCGCTAGCGGTACCCCTGAAGAATCTCTACCTCCTGCTCCAGAAACATCTGTACCTCTTCTTGTTGAAACTACTGTTCAAGCAAGCGCAAGCACCATCACCACTTCCTACCTGCCCATTGGAGAACCACCTAGCGATGCACCTAAGGAAAAAGGTACAGAGAGAATGACTCCTGGGATCAAGGTACTTACAGCTTGCTCCAAGTCTGGTACCATAAAATCCCAGGATGTAAAAGGACTCGGCTCTGGATACCTGAATTATAAAGACTACCTCAGTGATACTGAGACCGAAGATGAGGAGTACGATTTTCAAGCAGAGCCTGTTCATGCCTGGAGGGCGTTCTTGACGGGAGGGTACTGTCACGGTTCTCGCCGCGACATCCAGACTGCAAGACGAGGTCGCCCCAGAAGTGCCCAACAAGGGATTTGAACCTGGGTACTTTGCGGTCCTGGGCCTGTTGTTTCTCCTCAGAGCCACCTTACAGTTCTAGTATTGCCCATAGTCCAATCTTGCCTTGTATCCAGCACTGGGGGCTGGCCGTTATCTGTGGCTGCTCCAATATTCTCGCACACCTGAAGCTGATGGCCGTTAGCCAGGTATATAACACTGCCTCTCCCAGAAGGCAGTGTCAGTTCATTGACTCTGGTTCCTGTTATTTCGAGTTCCTGTTGTCCTGTTAGTTTTCGGCTTCTGACCTGGGCTTTGTTCTTGTTTATCCTGAATTCTGGCATCCTCTGACCACTGGCTTACCCACGACTATTCTTCTGCTCTAGTCCTTGTCTGTACTTCGACCTGGTTATCCTGAACAGCCCCCGTGCACAGACTCACAGGCCAGGTGAGTTCTTCCCTGACCACCTTGGCCTGTGTTTAATTGCAAGGGTGAGCATATCTCTGCACACTGGACTCCCACCAAGGTAAGCCGTGACACTGTGTGTGTGTGTGTGTATGGACTCAGCAGTCTGTGTGTGTGGGTGGGTGGACTCAGGAGTCTGTGTGTGTGGGTGGGTGGACTCAGGAGTCTGTGTGTGTGTGTGTGGACTCAGGAGTCTGTGTGTGTGTGTGTGGACTCAGGAGTCTGTGTGTGTGTGTGTGGACTCAGCAGTCTGTGTGTGTGTGTATGACCTCAGCAGTCTATGTGTGTGTGTGTGGACTCAGCAGTCTGTGTGTGTGTATGACCTCAGCAGTCTATGTGTGTGTGTGTGGACTCAGCAGTCTGTGTGTGTGGACTCAGCAGTCTGTGTGTGTGTGTGTGTGTGTGTGTGTGGACTCAGCAGTCTGTGTATGTGTGTGTGTATGGACTCAGCAGTCTGTGTGTGTCTGTATCTAGGACTCAGCAGTCTGTTTGTGTATGGACTCAGCACTCTGTGTGTGTGTGTGTGTGTGTGTGTATGGACTCAGCAGTCTGTGTGTCTGTCTGTGTGTATATGGACTCAGCAGTCTGTGTGTGTATGGACTCAGCAGTCTGTATGTCTGTCTGTGTGTGTGTGTGTGTGTGTGTGTTGGATTCAGCAGTCTGTGTGTAAGTGTAAAAATCAGCCTGTGTGCATTCAGCAACGTCTGTGTGTGTGTGTGTGTGTATTTAGAAGTTTCTCGGTGTTCGTATTTGTGTACTGTGTGCATGTACTCAGCAGTCTATCAATAATTACAATTTTTATTCCTGTGAGTTGTTGTGTAGGAAGGGCCCCAGTGCACTGCTTTGCCCGAGGGCCCTTAACACTGTACTGCTTGTGTGTGTCAGTGAGCTTCTATTTATTGAGCATGTGTGTGTCCCTGAACTTCTTTGTAGTGAGCCTTGTGTTTATACAAGTGAGTTTGTCTGTCAGTGAGCCTATTTGCGCATGTCAGTGAACTTGTGTGCTCACTGTACTATATATATATATATATACCTGTAGGAATGGCATACATTTTTTTTCCAGGGCTGCTTTCCAGTTTGGCTTTGCCAGCGAGCGCGCTTTACCGCTGAATCATCTGTGTGAGCTGCCGCACACTTTAGCCCTGTTACACGCATCTGGGAGGTGCTGTTGACAGGTACTTGCAGTCTAGAGATTGGGACATGGGGTATATGCTCAGCTATCTGTATAATACTATAGTGCTGTTCTCTGTATAATACAGGTCTGTGTCTGTATAATATCCTGGGACAATCAGTGTTCCCTGTATAGTGCTGCTCTCTGTCTTGGGATATTATACACAAACAGATCTGTATTTACAGAGAGCAGCACTATACAGGGAGCACTGACTGTCCCAGGATATTATACACACAGCCATGTATTATACAGAGGGCAACACTATACAGGGAGCACTGACTGTCCCAGGATATTATACACACAGCCATGTATTATACAGAGAGAAGCACTGTACAGGGAGCGCTGAATGTCCCAATTTCTCAAATGTTGGCAACTATGGCACTATATCAAGGGAAATGTTTGTTTTTTTAATAATCCCTGGTGGAAAATAATGAATCCTCCACCAGGGATTATTAAAAAAAACACATTGTGTTGGGGGCGGGGCTTAACATGGGGCAGGGTCAAACTGCGGCGAGGGCGGGGTTAAACGTGCCCCCCTACTTTTGTCCCTGGCCCACCATGTGCCCCCCCTAAAAATTAATCCTAGAGACGCCACTGAGTGCAGAACTTGTATATGTCTCTCATAAGTCCTGATATTATCTGTCAGGTCATTTTATCAGCATCTGATGCTCCTGCGTCAATTTCATTTTCATCTTGTCATTTCCTAAAACGTCATCGTTAAGGGGAGCTGCCCTTTGCACCCTTTATTTTCTTTTTCAAGCCTTTGGCCCAGCGTCATGTTTGACGCACTGTACATTTGGCAAATCATAAATTGACGCAAAGTGATAACGTCAGAGCCTGGTCCTGTTTAAACCATTGCTTTCATAGGACCATAGGATTTGTGGTACCCCCTGACCCAACCATGTTATTGATCTTGAGTTTGTGATTGTGCTGGCCTTAGAATATAGGTTCTTCTAGTGCTGCTACTTCTTGATTCTGTCTAAGCGTTAAACATGGCCACACGGCAACAATGTTTACTGGCCTGCCATTGGAGCCAAAGGCATGTGGAGTGGGGGGAAGGAACTCCGTTTGGTAAGGCAGAGGCCCAACGTAGGCTCTCTTGGCCCATGTTGCTTGCAGGGAAGCCAGTAAACCCCCTGTATCATTATAGAAAATGAAGAAGTAACTGGATTCAAAGTAGTTGTACTGAAGAATCAAAGTAGTTGCACTGAAATATTTATGCATATATATTATCCGTTTTTAAATAGCTATTTAAAGAATAAAGTGCAAATTATAGTCATAGTCAGTTCTGCAATATATTTCCATTAAGTAAATTGTGCATTGTTTAGTAAATAACGGCCAATTTAGATTGTGGTTCTAACCCCACAACAGAGGAAACTGCATTGTTAAGCCCTCCTGGTTTATAGTTTACTTTTTACATTTTTTACAGTTTTTTTTTTTATTTATTCATGATATGTTTTGCATGTCTGTTTGTGAATTATTTAACCTGGAAAGTTATATATTTATTACTATAATAAAGCCTGGGAATTATTCAGGAATCAGTTCCTACATTATTTTTTGGGGCTCTTTTAAAGTGTCTCTGATATCTCAAACGTACCTTTCTCCTGTTGTTTCCTCTTCTCTCCCCCTTTCAGAATCTGTTCTTTGTTTCTTAATTTCTGATCTATTTATCTTTAAAACATAAGACAAAGTAGGGACTAGTTTTGTCTTATGTATTTTTCCTACACTTGTCAATCTTGACAAAGCGTGGAAGGCAAGCTCCACTTCCTTTGCCAAGATAAATTTTCACCCAAAACTCACCTCTCTATCCAGTCCTTTCTCTGTTGCATCGCGAGATTTTCGAGCACTTGCACATGCCCAGTTTAATTTGTATTGCTCGCGGCTTACCACATCTAGCCTGCCGGGCAATCTAGCATTTTTGCCTCTCCTAGGCAAGATAGATTCTTATGATCTGTTAAACCGATAATTTGAACCCTCTAGTACAGTGGTTCCCAACCCAGTACTCAAGTACCCCTTACCAGTCAAGGATTTAGGAATTACCTTGTTGTGTCTAAAGTGTTTTTTCTTTTTTCAAAACACACCTTGGACACAACTGGGTAATCCCTAAGTCATGGACAGTTAGGTGGTACTTGAGGACTGGGTTGGGAACCACTGATATAGAAGATGCCTCCATTCTGTCAATGGCTAACAGCTCTCTGTTCCCTATGTCATAATTACGTTCAGCCTGCTACTGTTTTCTGGAATAAAACGGATGGTCAGGGGACTTACGCTGTGATAGAACAGCACCTACTTCTTTTTCAGAAGCATCAACTTCCAATATAACAGGAAGCGTAGGATCTGGATGTCTGGAAATAGGAGCAGAAACAAAAGCCTTTTTTAGCTCAAACGCTTCTATAGCTTCAGAAGACCATGTATAGTGGTTTGAACCTTTCTTAGTGAGGTTTGTAATAATAGGAGCTATTACAGGAGAAAAATCCTAAACAAATCTTCTGTAATGGTTTGGGAACTCTTTGAATCTTTGTATCAATTTTAAACCTTGTGGTAATGGCTACTACTACTACAACTGACAATGTGTTTAAGTTCATTCTGAATCCAAAAGCAGATATCATGTAACCCAAGAAATTTACCTCTGATTGGTCGAACAGACACTTTTCCAGTTTACAGTAAAGGCCATTAGTGAGAAGCATATTCAATACCCTTGAGACATGTAAGTAATGTGTACATAGATCAGAGGAGTAAATCACAATATTGTCTAAGTACACAATCACAAAAGGATGTATATATTCTCTGAGGACATCGTTAATAAAATCCTGGAAAACCGCAAGAGCATTAGAGGTCAAAAGGCATGATGGTATACTCATAATGTCCACTCTTAGTATTGAATGTGGTTTTCCATTTCCATTTAATTCGTACCAAGTTATACGCACCCCTGAGATCTAACTTTGTAAACACAGAAACCCCTTTTAGTCTGTCAAACAACTCTGTGATTAAGGGGATAGGGTAAGCATTCCTTATTGTGATTTTATTAAGTCATCTATAGTCTATACCGGGCCGTAGATCCCCCTCTTTCTTGGAAACAAAAAATAAATCAACCGCGAGGCCCCAATCAGCACGAGGCCTTAGGCGGCCGCCTAAATCACCTAATTAGAGAGCCGCCTTTGTCCATGATTTTATTCTACTGGGGTGATAACGGATTAACCATGCCTTTAGGACAGGGCTCGACAAATCCCAGGCGCCCGGTTGCCATGGTTACCAGGAAAATTGTCCTGCCACTTGGGATTTGTGAGCCTGTTTAGCCCCAGAGGTGACCTGCTGCCTGAGAGCAGAGGCGGGCAGTCGGATCACGGAGGCCTGAGGCCGGCCGGCTCATTGAGACGTAAGGGAGGGAGACCGGCTCATGGAGAGCTGTGAGAGGGAGGCACTATTTTTTTCCTACTCTTATTGTCATTTGAGCTCCAAGTAACCCAAAGATTGAGGATATCAACATTATATCCCGAAGTGGGGATTGTACCACTACAAGCGCTAGACGCTAGAGCTGGTTATAGCACTGCCAAATGTAAGTGCATTTCTATTATTCTACTATAACCACTTTATGTGAGACATATTGCACTATCTCGTCCTCTCCCCTCTTCCTCTCTCCATTTTATATGACTAAAATCAGAGAGATTGACTTCAAGTACCATTCCCAAGCCTAAGGAATCCACACCTGCCAATGAATACATCATAAAGACACCATTTGGTGTGAAACAAAAGTTTTCCCTCTAACAGTGACTATATCCCGCTATTCCCTGTGGCGCAGCCCATATTCGTATTCTGTACATGTGTGTATTTGTAACTGTGTGTCTGTGTATGCATACCTGTATGTCTGTGTTTGTGTACCTGTATGTATATGTACCTGTGTGTCTGTGTTTGTGTACCTATGTGTATGTATACCTGTGTGTCTGTGAATGTGTATCTGTCTGTGTATGTATATCTGAGTGTATGTGTTGGTGTGTGTCTGTGTATGTGTACCTGTGTGTCAGAGAGTTAGTGTGTATGTGTATCTGTGTGTCTTTGCTCCTGTGTATCTGTGTGTTTCTGAGTGTGTGCATATCTGTGCATGTGGCAGTGAATACATCCCAGAATTTCAATGCCAACACTGCACACAAATACACCCCCGCATTCCAACGATAACACTGCACACAAATACACATCTGTCACCCTCCACACAATGTCACCTCTCACACACTGTCACCCTTCACCACACAAAACTCTCATTAACTCTCCAAATTCTGTCACACTCACCCCCATCTCTCGCACTCTCACACTAACCCCCAACCCTGTCACACTCATCCTCCATCACTCTGTCTCACTCACACCCCCTTCACCCTGTCACATTAACCCCCAATTATGCCACTTTTACCACCCCTTGCCCTGTCATACTCCCTCCTCCAACTCTGTAACACTCACCGCCCAACCCTGTCTCATTCACCCCTCTGGCCCTGTCACAGGTACCCCTTTACTCACCCTGTCACAGTCACCCCCTGAAGACAATCATCATACACACATAGTCATGAAATATAGCTTCGATAGAAACACAATGCATAAAGGCCACACACAACACACTGCAAGCAGTTATCCCACACGCATACGGCCCCAGACTCAAACATACACATGGTCACATAGACGTACATTCAAACACAAGGACACTCATTGTCAAACACTAACTCTGGTATTTATTTATTTTTAACATTTTTGTTTTTATGTTTTTTTTAAACAAGTAATTCCACATTATGATATACGTACAGTAGCAATGTACATTACAAGGTGATTTGCGTAAACGCTGGTATTTATTAATGGGCATACTGACTGTGATATTTATCAACAGGCAAACTTACTGTAAGGTTTTTTTTTTTAAATGGGCACCTGGCTTGGCATATTTTTAATGGGCAAACTAACTGTGGTATATTTTTAATGAGTAAACTGACTGTGGTATGTTCTGTGGGGCAAAGTGACCCTGGCAACAGTCACGTTTTGTCTGTTGTTAAATTACCAAGTCTGTGGATCAATGTGGACATTTCCATGAGTTATTAAGACACATATACCTGCTGTGGGGGAAGTGTGACAGTGTGGCAATCAGTGGATGTAGTGTTACCTTTTTGCAAGTGCTGTGGGGGGAAGTTTAACCTTTTGGCAAGTGTGCTGGTGTATAGTGACCCTGTGGCCATATATTGTTGCTTGTGGTGTGCTGCAGAATTCTGGGAAGAAAAAAAGGTTAAAGGAGCACTTTTTTATGTTTTTTTTGTGTGTGTTTTTTATGTTTTTTTGTGTGTGTTTTTTTGTGTGTGTGTGAGTGTTTTGGGGTGGAAGACAGCCCTGGTCTGATGTAGTTGAGGTATCATGAAATGTGACCCTAGGAGTTACAGCTACAGCAGGACCTCTGACACTATTCTTCTGTAGAAGTATTTCCCGTAAACGATTAACTAGATCTATTAGGTAATCAATAAAGTCCTCCAAACGTTCTGGAAGAATTCTTACTGCCACCTCATCTAGAAATTATCGTTTACCCCTTCCATGAATGCATAAAAAGTCGATATAAGGGGGCGGGGCCTAACCATCATGGCGACAAAACGTATCTCTCAAGAGCTGCTGCATGATTACGGCGGTAAAAGCGACCTGAGACGGTGTCTAGCTAAACAAACACCGATACCACATACCCATAAGCTCCCTGCAACAGAGCGCGGGTGGTGGAAGGGTAAGAGACATGACCGTGCATGACCGTGCATGACCCGCCGATGCCGCGACTGACAGTGCGGCCTAGCACACTCAGGACGGGGGAGACGGCCGCTCTCCCGACCCAGAGACGCACCGGCAATGCAGGCACTACGAGCAAGCCCCGCTGCCCCCCCCTCTGGACCGGTGGGGGAGATCCCGGTCCACCAAGCGGAGACAACCCAAAGCGGACTGAAGCAACACAGGCCGCCTCAGGGGCAAAGCGAGAGCACAGAGCTCCATCCAAGATGGCGGAAATTACGGGCGCTGAGAATCCCACCGATGCTACACGCGATGTCCTTGCGAAGATTAATCGACACTTTGAAAGGTTTTGGAAGTGGCTGGAGCGCAGGCTACTTCAACCTGCCCCACTTCACAGCGCTGACCTTACTTGGCAGAAACAACAACCAAATAGTTGGCCAGCAGCCCAAATCCAGGATGCCCGATCGACACCACAGAGGGCGCCGGAAGCCCCGACTACCGCCGGGTCACCCTCGCACATGGCGCAGGCAAATCATTAACAGACAGCAACACAGGGGGGATCCCCGTGAGGCAACGCGGAGCCCAAGACGAAAAGGCTGGAGCACACTACAGCACCCCGCTCCTAACTCACTGGGAGGAAGGACACTGCTGCAAAGCGGAGGATACCCTGAGAGGAACCCAGCACGTAATCCCCAGGGCACCAGCATGACCCAGATTATGAAATCAAGCAGCAAACTCCGAGCGGGGCCCACTAATGAACACTCACCCTGGCTATGGGGACACTACCTGTCGGGTATAGGCTGAACTGACTCCGCAACCTGTCAGCCACATGGACTAGGGCTATATACGCTCTCCAGGTCCTTTTCATCAGTGGTATTCTCTCATGTTTGTTTTCTTTCCTTACGCTTTTCTTTAAGATCCATATTGTCTATCTTACTATTCAGGCTCCACCATTTAGCTTTTGACCTACTTAGACAGGGTGACTCGGAAATATTAACTCATTATCTGCTTTATCGACTAAGCCTAATTTAATATGTTTAGGTTCTGTTTTACCAAGTTTTAATAAGGCTTTAGTACTGCTTAGTTAACATTGATGTAATAACGCTAACACACTGCAGTTCCAGACTACAGTAACTTCTAAGTGTAGCCTGCTTAGACCAAGCCTGAAGCATGACAAGCTTAGTTTAATCTATATTTGTAGCGTTACTTACCTTATCCAGGGGCCGGCCGCGGTCCTCTCTTCGAGCCGCGCGGGGTCCTGCTGCTGCACGAGCCGCGCGCGGCTCATCCGACGGCTTCAATAGGAAGGCGGGCAGTGACCGCGAGAAGTGGTCACGTGTCCCGCCTGAATCTAAGAGCGCGCCGCGGGTCTCGGGCGCGCTCTTAAAGAGACAGTGGGAGCCTAAATTGTCAAAAGGCTCCCATTGGCCCCTGTCATGCCACACACCCCATACACTTACCTTTTGGGGGTGTGTATATGACAGGAGCCAATCACATTAGTTTAGAAGCTATTTAAACTTACCTCTCCCTTTACTCCCTGCCCTATCGTGGTTTCTGTTTCAGTTCCCTTTAGCGCTTGTTGTATTCACTTGTGTTCCTTCGTATTGACCGTGGCTTTGTTTCTGACTACGTTATCTCTTTATCCTTTCTTTATCTATTCTGTTTGCCGGCTTGCTGTTTACCGTGTACCAGACCCCGGCTAGTCCTAGTTTACGCTGTCTCTCTCTGCCCTTGACCTCGCATTGTTCCTGACTCTGTCTCCTCTCATATACGTTGAGTCCGGCCATTCTAAGGTCCGGTAGACGTATCTCTCCTCTGTGTTGTCTTTTGTTGAGTTGAATCCTGCGAGTTGGGGTATATATTCGTTACAATATTCATGTGCATGTCTATTTAAGCGATATAACCTTAAAATTGTGCATGTTCCTACAAATGTCAAACTACTATAAAACTATAAAATTGTGCTTATATACTTCAAAATAAGTAAGAGTTTGTTAATATAGTGACCGCTCAAATGTTTCATCGTACTCTCATTGCTCTCAATGTCTTTACTTCATTGCAAAAAATGTGCCGTTTATCTACCGCCACGTCTTTGTATCCGTTATGTATGAAAATATTGCATTTGCACCTGCTGTCATGGCGGAACAAGAGCTGCTGTTATATCTTGCACAACAAAAATAAAGAATTAAAAAAAAAAAAAAAGTCGATATAAAACTCTAGTAATCGCCCACGCATTCCAACTCTAACACGAATTAGCACACTCAAAAGCCTTGTCAGTTAGTTGGTGCATAAAAAACCCAAATCTTAGACTTGTCTGTAAGGAAAGACATGGGAGACTTGTAAAATATAATTTTATTTGGTTAATTAACCTTCAGATCACCTCCGTATCTAGAAAGTGGGGTCAAGTTGGTGCACACATTGTTGTGATTGGAAGCCTCCAATACAATAGGCACTGAGCGGCATGGGTGGAGGGTTGTCAGGAGGGAGGTGAGCTGTTCTAGCTAACAATGTCTGGAATGCCTGAACGAATTAAACCATCTTGTGATCTAATTCTAATTCCAAACTTTGCCTCCCAAGAGGTTTGACGAGATTCTATTACTGCAGGGTCCATGTTCATATGGTAATGTCATGGGTTTATTAGCCTAACTTACAGCAAATGGGAAACACACAAATCTGTATCTAATATAGACTTACCATTAAATAAAGAGAGCCAAATTTAGGAATATTAAAAAAGAAGCCGGGTCAGGATTCGGAGTGTTCGGACCACAAAACCTGAAGAGGAGTTTAGTTCAACGTTGTCGAACAGGTAAGTATCTTGACTCAGACATCCACAAACAAACATACACAGCAAGACCCCGTGATGTTTTTACACAAACATAGAAGTATGCACACATGCACAGATCGTTGAATAAATAGATGCTTCCACTTATATACGCTGTTGTTACTGTGATGGAGAGCAGGTGTCACGGTAGTTTACCCCAACTCGCAAGATTTAATCCAACAATTGACAAAATAGAGCAGAGATACGTCTTACCGGACCTCAGAATGGCCGGACTAGACGTAGAGGAGAGAAATACGGAGTCAGGAACGATCCGAGGTCAAGGGTACAAAGAGACAGCGAAAACAAGAACGAGCCAAGGTCTGGTACACAGGAATCAGTAAGCCGGCAAACAGTACAAACAGGAATAAAGAGATAAACAGAGTCAGATACAAAGCCAAGGTCAAGTACGAAAAATCACAACTGAACACAACAAGCGCTAAAGGGAACTGAAACAGAAACCACGATAGGGCAGGGAGTTAAGGGAGAGGTAAGTATAAATACCCTAGTATTTAATTTGATTGGCCCCTGTCATATCCACACCACCAAAAGGTGAGTGTATGGGGAATGTGGGATGACAGGGGCCAATGGGAGACCCTTTTAAATTTCGGCTCCCACTGTCCCTTTAAGAGCGCGCCCGAAACGTGCGGCGCGCTCTTAGAGCTAGGCGGGACACGTGACCGCATCTCGCGGTCAGTGCCCGCCTTCGTCAGAACATTGAACGAGCCGCGCGGCTCGCGCAGGACCGCACGCGGGAATAGAGGACCTCTGCCGGCCCCCGGATAAGGTAAGTACCGCTACAGCAGGAGACCCACCTGTAGAAGGGTTTTCCTGCTCGCCTCTGTAAATCAATTATATCATATCTGTATTCCAATAATTGATTTCACAGGAGAGAAGCCATATTTTTCAATAAATTTAATTTAGATTTTGCAATAAATCTATACATTTGCTAGCACAGTGTATAGATGGCATTTTATGTCTTTATGTTTACGTCAAGTGATATATAGCACAACACGTGGGTTGTAATAATCAACATGGGAAATAGTCACAGGGGTGAGTTTTTATTGCATTAAAAAGGGGCCAATTCCAGTAATATGGTGTTAAATATATCGGTCATTTTACTTTTCTTTCTGGCTTGTGTCTTGATGCACATATTTGTTACGCACCTCTCTGTAGGCTGAAGTCTGAAAAACAAGTGATGAATCTAAACAAATCTACCTGAATCACACAGTATTATACAATTTGTGATTGCTGGCCAATACGCCATAATATTCCTTCTCTCTCTGCAACTTCCCACACAAATTCTACGCGGCTGTATCTCCTTGACACATTTAAATTCATTTTGGCACATTTTCCATCCACTGAGAGGAATTTGTAAACAGCAATATTTTAATAATCGAAAAAGTTTTTCAGTGGAATAGATAAAGCCTGCATGGCAAAGGAATGCAAAGCACGTGTGGGATGTGCATCGAAGTAGGTTGCAGAACAAACACGGTAAGAAACCATAATGGGTATTTTAGCTTACTTTCTGACCCAATCTCTATTTGTATGTTCAGCATGGATTGCCTGAAAACATATTGAGATATATACCGAGGCCGTTCAGTGACGTATCAGATTTAAGCAGCTGACTTCTATCAGCCCAGCTCCCAACCTGGCACTACCAATTTTTGGGATATTCTTAATAATTTTTGATCTGGTACTCCTAGTTTTTGACCAACGCTTTTTAATTTTTTAAATGTGACTATCCCAGTTCCATTCGCCTTAAATTTCATAGAAAGAGAAAGGGATAAATCCATACCCCCGAAGTGTCTCTATTTAGGAGGGACAGCCCCTATGTTGGGCCCCAAATCCTTCTGTCCCTCTTTTTGTCAGTCAATTTTTATTATTTTATATATTATAAAATATAGATTAATATATAAAGTTGTGACAGTAAAACAGCATTGTTCTCCTGTAACTCTAAACGTATTTGATTTACAATAATTCTCTTCTTTTGCCCAATTTTCACGTTCACCTATCTCATCTTTCTCCTGTCCCTTTCAAGATACCTCCCTTTACAATTCTACTTTCTATAGGCCGGGATTGGGAACCAACGAAAAGCCACATATCGGGGGCGAGGCCATGGGCGCCGAGCTGAGCGGTCGCAAGACAGATCAGCTCCTGCTAAATATGACCTTTTAAGCCTGTAAACCGTGCTTTTGGAGGGAGTGAATGGTCCACAACTGTGACCCTCAATGTCCACGGGTTACCAGAGCTGAGGAGAGGCTTGCTCCTGGAGTTTTAGTCCCTCAGGGGAGAGGTCCCTGCGGCAACAGGTGAGACCTTACCTGGCGGTGAGTGGAGTGGACGGCCGCCGCACCACTATCCTGCCCACTGAAGCCCGACGAGCACACATACCATCTGCGGACCCGGTCCTGATCCCCCCCCCTCTGAACCGGGGGGGTGATCCCGGTCCTCACCCTAAAGCTGCACTCGGAGACACCACCGTGCACGCCCCAGGTCTAGATCTAAGATGGCGGAGGCCAAGTGCGCAGACACAGAGCTGCGGAGCCTGAAGCGGATTACAAACACCATCTGGTCCGACGCTCAAAGCAACAAGCACAAACCGACCCACCCCATGCAGTAGCTGCAGAGTCCAGGAACACACTGGGTGCATGGTGCCGGAGACCCAGCACGACGACGAAACAGCACTTCGGTGAATTGGAGCAGATCTCAAACCCGGCAGCGACACAAGCGGCACCCATCCTGAGGCACAGCAGCATGCCTTGTGGAGTGGGCTGAGTCCTCTCATGGACATTGTAGGACGAATTAACGACACATAATCAGGACTTGGGCCAAAAATCCTTTCCTTAGATCACCGAACAGGCTAGCTGTGAAAACTCACTAGTTCGGCGTATGAATGCCTGGTAGGACTCGCAGATACACAGTAGAGCGATATATATATTTAACATGTGATACGCAGGGCATCATGCTCAGCAACCTAACATGCCATCCAAGCGAATTACAATCCCCTAACTTGCTGTTACACACCATGTCTGGTACCTGTATTTTTCTTTAACCCCTGTGCACAAGCATTTGACATGTGAGCATTGCTTTTAACCTCGGCTGATTAACAACACAGCAGGGCATTGTCATGCTTAGAGAGAATAGGACTGTGACTACACAACGTTAGCTAACTTTATCAATGTAGTTTGTATACACATAGTCTAACTCTTATATGTTTTATTTTGCTTAGCATTGTGACTGCGATAGCATAGCAAAATTCAAACTGTTGCTCTCTCTACTCATACTACATCTGAGTTTAAATATATACCGCTCTTCAGGGGCGTATAAGCCGCGAGGCAAACAAGGCATTTGCCTTGGGCGGCATTTTCCAGGGGGCGGCAAAAAAAGCCGCCCCCAAATGCCCAAGGCAAATGCCGGCGGGCTGCTGGGCGATCGGGCGGCACTGCCGGGCGGCCGGCCGGCGAGGGAGCATTTCCCCTGAGCTGTCTGCTCAGCTCCCTCGCCAGCCGCAGAGTGAAGCTGGGAGGCGGAGCCGGAATATGACGTCATATTCCGGCTCCCAGCCTCACTCTGAGGCTGGCGAGGGAGCTGAGCAGACAGCTCAGGGGAAGTGCTCCCTCGCCGGCCGGCCGCCCGGCAGTGCCGCCCTATCGCCCAGCAGCCCGCCGGCATTTGCCTTGGGCATTTGGGGGCGGCTTTTTTTGCCGCCCCCTGGAAAATGCCGCCCAAGGCAAATGCCTTGTTTGCCTCGCGGCTAATACGCCCCTGAAGAGCGGTATATATTTAAACTCAGATGTAGTATGAGTAGAGAGAGCAACAGTTTGAATTTCGCTATGCTATGCTATCGCAGTCACAATGTGTTAAAAATAAATGTAAAAAAAATGTGTTAAAATTTTTTTTAAAAAAATGTGTTAAAAATAAATTTAAAAAAAATTTGTTAATGTGGGTGGGTGGGTGAGTGTGTGTCTGTTAGTGTGTGTGTCTGTTAGTGTGTGTGTCTGTTAGTGTGTGTGTCTGTTAGTGTGTGTGTCTGTTAGTGTGTGTGTGTCTGTTAGTGTGTGTGTGTGTCTGTTAGTGTGTGTGTCTGTGTCTGTTAGTGTGTGTGTCTGTGTCTGTTAGTGTGTGTGTCTGTGTCTGTTAGTGTGTGTGTCTGTGTCTGTTAGTGTGTCTGTTAGTGTGTGTGTGTGTGTGTCAGTGTGTGTGTGTCAGTGTTTGTGTCTGTTAGTGTGTGTGTGTGTCTGTTAGTGTGTGTGTGTGTGTGTCAGTGTGTGTGTGTGTGTCAGTGTGTGTGTCTGTTAGTGTGTGTGTGTCTGTGTCTGTTAGTGTGTGACTGTGTGTGTCTGTTAGTGTGTGACTGTGTGTGTCTGTTAGTGTGTGACTGTGTGTGTCTGTTAGTGTGTGACTGTGTGTGTCTGTTAGTGTGTGACTGTGTGTGTCTGTTAGTGTGTGACTGTGTGTGTCTGTTAGTGTGTGTTTGCCTGTGAGTGTGTGTGAGTGTGTGACTGTGTGTGTCTGTTAGTGTGTGTTTGCCTGTGAGTGTGTGTGTCTGTTAGTGTGTGTTTGCCTGTGAGTGTGTGTGTCTGTTAGTGTGTTTGCCTGTGAGTGTGTGTGTCTGCTAGTTTGTGTCTGCTAGTGAGTGAGTGTGTGTCTGTTAGTGAGTGTGTTTGTCTGTTAGTGTGTGTGTGTGTGTGTGTATTTAGAATGCGGGGCGGGGGGAAAGGTTGGGTGGGGGTGGCGCGGGGGGAGGGGGAGGCGCCTGAGTTTTGTCCTGCCTAGGGCAGCACAAAACCAGGATACACCACTGCCGCTCTTGATCCCGAGGGGGAAAAAATGTGCGCAGTTTGATGTCGATCGTCACTAGCCATAACATGCTTAAAACAACAGCGTTAATCGACTCATATAAATTTGTAAAAAGCGTTTGATATAAGCATTGCATTGGATATAAGAATTGTGACTGAAATAAGCATCGCTTTTGAAATAAACATTAAGTTTGATATAAGCATGGCGCTTAATATAAGCATAGAGTTTGATATAAGCATAAAGCCTGAAACCAGCACTGTGTTTCATATAAGCATCGTGTTTGTCAGACGCATTGAATCTTTGTTATCTTTAATTTTTTTTATTTTTGTTTTACGTCCATAACCTGTGTAAAGTTTCTTATAAGCCTGTTTATTATAACAAAAAATGATGCAGTGTTAACTCATTGTTCTGCCCTGAGCTGCTGGTATCTGCCGTTGTGGCAATACCGGTAAGTATGTACCGTCTATGCATATCAAAAATAAAGAATATATATATATATATTTTTTTTTTTTAAAAGCCACATATCGATCTGTGGCACAAAACTACTAGTCCAGTAGCACCCACTACTACTGATGTTCTTATGCAGCAGAAGGCTACCAGAGGTAATTGACTTCCTACATTACTGGTTCATGTAACGTTTTTGTATCACAGTCATCGGGGTAGGAACCAAAGAAAACCGGGGAGGGGGGCAGTGTTTCATACTAATCCTTGGTAGGTACCCAGCCAGGATGGGGGGGGGGGGAGGGAGCCTGCCAATCTGGCAAGCCCGCTGAAGTTTTCTCTGCATGGTCCTTGCCCTGCTGAACATCTAATAATGTGCTTGAGCTGTGCTGCCCAAGGACAGAGAAGATTTTACTTCCTTGAGTAGCATATACACTCATGATCAGACTCACAATCTACATTTAATAAATTTTGTTTGAATTGGATTCACCTGTTTTCCTATTTCTTTTAAAAACAACACTTAACCCCTTAAGGACACATGACATGTATGACACGTCATGATTCCCTTTTATTCCAGAAGTTTGGTCCTTAAGGGGTTAAAGGAACACTTCAGGCACCAAAACAACTTAATCTAAATGAAGTTGTTATGGTGCCAGGAGACCACTGGGTGCATTTTTACCTTCAGGGGTTAAACCGTTTTTGAATAGTTTAATCACAAAGTTGCCTCCAGTGCAGATCTCAGCTCCTCCCCCCCCTCCCCCCCCCGGCGGAAGAACGAAATGCCACCGGGCAGGGACACCACTGACTGACTGCTCTCAGCCAATCAGTGACTTCCAACGCACAAAACTGGTTTGGAAAAAGTATGTTTATCTTCAAACCAGTTTTGTGAATGGGGAGTCACTGATTGGCTGAGAGCGTTATTGCCCTTTGCATCTGCCAGCCTGCCCAGAGAGAGTATGTAGAGAGAAGGTGTGGAACTGCATTGCTATGTCAATTGCTAAATTTGTTATTTCATTTTAAAAGAAAGCAGAGTTATCACATGAAATCCCTCAAGCTGTGGGATGTTTTCTATACTTTATTCAGTGGCATAATTTGCAAAGGAGCAATGTATACCCTTTAAAACTGGTTTATTTTTGTGTTATTTTTTTTTTTTTAATTATTCTTTATTTTTCTTAGTGCATAGAGTAACATGTTTGCTTGTGATGCCACAGCTTCGCAGTCAGGCCACGCCGCCTATTTTTGTGTTATGAGCTTGCTAAATAGTCCATCTTTTTCTAATACTATCTTTTTAACAATCTCATCTGTTCTTTTGTATTCTACTTCTACACCAGATGAAGCATCTTATCTCCAGTAGACCAGGTACCAATAACGCTAGCATTAAAAGTTCTTTGATATTAGTCTATCCTAATTTGTAAAAATCCACCTCCTACAGAGAAACAAGAAAGGACATGGAAGAAAAAACGGTCCATTCACCAACCCCAGTAATTACTTGAATACCTATCACACAGAGAATGTTCTGCGTGAATCAAAATGAACAAGGCCTTTAGAATTACACAATTTGAATGCTCAACTCTTTATCGGCACGTAAGTATTCTTAAAGATAGCTCCTTCAGTCCATTAGAGCTTTATTGAAGGAGTATTGATTTGGGGAAGTGCTTGGTATTATGAGAAAAAACAGCTGACATATGGACATATTATATGAGCTGTTCTGATTATCCGACAGGGTTATTCAATAAAGAGAAATTGCAAAGTGAATTTCAAATTTAGGGCCAAAATAGCTACCAGGAACAATTCTCTAAGTGAATTTCAAATTTAAGAAAAAAGAGGCCGAACTGGAGGCTTAGCTGACTTAGCTAATTATTATTATTTATTATTATTTTGTTATTTATATAGCGCCATCAGATTCCGTAGCGCTGTACAATGGGTGGACTAACAGACATGTAATTGTAACCAGATAACTGGACGTACAGGAACAGAGAAGTGGAGGGCCCTGCTCAATGAGCTTACATTCTAGAGGGAGTGGGGTATAGTGACACAAAGGGTAAAAGTAGGGGTACGAAGTAGGTTGTTAGAAAAGTATTCACTGAGGGCTTAGTAATGTAACTGTTCGGCAGATTCAATCCTTAAAACTGAATTATCCCTTTGAATAAGCCGGTGTATTGATACTTTACTATATCTCTAAAGGGGGAGATAGTAGGTCTTCAGTCTCATGACCTCTAGGGCTGGTAAAACACAGAGGCTGATGTAGTTATACAACGTCTAGGCATCTACATTTTGGGCAGCCCTGCATTAGGGCATTATGATGTTATTGCTGTAGTAATATCAAGTATGACAGACTTAAACCATCCTGTGCAGGTTTTACATTTCTCTGGGAAGAGAATATTCTTACCGAAGACTGGTCCCCCTACCCACCAGAGCCAAATCAAACCCCAGTTTCCATAGAGACAGCTTATTGGAGGTGGCATCCTGCTACAACAGAACGGTTTAACTCTGTCCATACCAACTAAATATAGACTCACTTTACGCAAAATCTTTAAAGTGGCTCCGGGAAACTCAACATGTAAATTGCATCAAACAGACTGCAACGGAAAATCATTATTTGCACATACGAGAAACAAATGCTCAGTGTGGCTTCAAAAGGACAGACAGAATTGGAGACCACTCAAGTGTTTTGGCAACTATGTCTAAGAGCTGATATAGTATATAATAACATTTTGGCTGGCTACATCTCTGGACTGCCTGTGCATCTATGGTCTTTAATTATTGTAGATTACTTTATAAAAGTTATTTTAGTGGTTACAACACTAGCAAGTTTTGGATTCTATTTTTATTCAGTGATATAATCAGCTTTTTACGCAGTGAACTGACAAAAAAAACAGGGCTCTCCTCGGCTACTATAGCCAGCACCTCTGTGTCCAACGTGCACAGAAATGATAGGCTGTAAGGGATGGGGCAGCTATTTTGGTCCAATACACAATTACATGGATAACCCTGTTATATGTCGCATAGAGACATGACCGTCTAATAAAAGTATGCTGAGGCCTTGGGACTTTCAAGATTATTCACTAAAGTGAGAATTGTTGGGAAGTTAAAGTGAATTTCAAATTTACGGCCGACGTAGCTGAGCTGATAGCAAAGCTGGCATGGAGAATTTTTCGAGTTTGGCTATATTGGTCTTAAATGTAAAATTTACTTTGAATTCACTTTTAAAGGAACATTGTAGCGTTGGGAATACATATCTGTATTCCTAACGCTACAGTCCTGATGCCCCTAATCACTTATGTCCCCCCCCTTACATATGTAAAAAACAAACAACAAAAAAACACCAATGAAAAATTTTATTAATTACTCAACTTTTCTCCAGCGCCGCAACCTCCTCATCGGATCGCATAATTTCAATGATATTCAATGATTCTCTACGGCCGACTGTGACGGCACTGCGCATGCATGTGTGACGTTACAGTACGAAAGTCAGGAAGTCAGATTCCCTGCTCTCATGCCCAGAGGCCTTGGAGGCTTGGCTCGATGCCACGTTTCCAAGCCTTCTAATTAGTTTAATATTAGGTATTTGGAGGTAGGACAATGGGGGCAGGAGTGCTGGTACTATAACAACTTCAATAGGATGAAGTTGTTAAAGTGCCTAAAGTGTCACTTTAATTCCTATCAATTCTCACTTATGTGTGTGTCTGTGTGTATGTGTGTGTGTGTATGTATAAATATGAGATTAATTGCTAAATTGGAAATTGTGGACAAGTGACAAAGGAATTGCAAGTTTTAGGCCAAAATAGTTTATTTGGAAACATTCCACAACACGATTTTACCAGCTCCATTTTTTTTAGCATAAAATTTGCAATTCCTTTTAAATGCCTCCAAATCCAAATCTGAATGGGACATTTGAGTCGAAAACAGCCAAGTTGCGAAATGATCGAGTTGAACAATTTTTTCCAGATCAGTTATTTATTGCTTTTCAAGACAATTTTTTTGTGTGAATGTTATGCACAGAAGGTATGACATGAATAACGCCATGAGCAGAAAAGCAGCCATAGGTTATCGACAACGGCAAAAAGGGGTGTTCAATCAGTTACATTTATAATCTTATATTTTTCTCAACATAACAGAAACAAAACAGAACAAAAATAAAAGAGTTTACAAATCAAGTCATTGATAGTATTGAAAAAGTGTGGCTGTAACAGTTACCAGTAGGACACCAAAGAAACATCTCACTAAATATGGTGAAGGTGATCGATGTGCTCAATTATGGGTGGCTCTCCAAAGACACTGCTTGTAAAGGTCAGGGAGCCATGTCAGGGATAGAGTTTAAAATGATACACAACAATGGGTAAGTATGGCACCATATGCAAAGGCATTTTACAAGACAATTATAAAAGCAGAGGAGAGGAGGGTCTACCTCCCCCCCCTCCCCCCCCCCCATTTAATACAGAGGTTTCCAAGATAATGTTAGCTTAGTATCTTCTAGATGAGTCACCCCCCAAATACACACCAAATATCCAGTCAAGCCTCTTTCCGTTACCACATTAGTATCATCAAAACCATAGGTAGATGGTTTTGCCTGATTTTTGCCATTTGGGTTTTAATTTAGAATTTAGTATACCTTCAAACCGAGTCCCGAGTTGCAGTCATTGTTTCCCGCCAGGAGGTGGCAGTGTCCTTTGTCTCCTTCTCCAGTTGCTGAATGGATTGTAATAATAAATTACAATCATAATATAACAATGTCAATTATAATATAGGGTTTCTGTGAAAGCCATTGTAACCTAATGCACCCGTAGCAAAGGATCTACTGTATATTAAGCCAACGCAGACCGCAGCGCAGACCACAAACATTACTATTTTCAAGAACATATCAATAAAGCAGGAGGACTTCTCAGTAGGCAGAGGAGGTAGCTGCCTATGGGTACCTGTTTACTGGGGGCACCTCTCTGTCCCGAATGTGCATTTTCCATTTTTATGTGCAACAAAAGAAAGAAAGGCTGCGCCAAAATTGAAAATGAATAAAATTAGTCCCAATTAATATCAGAGGATAGAATGTCTGTTCCACAGGTTCCACTGGTAGGGTATTTTCTCTGTCTGTGATACTTCAGATCGTCTTGTGATATGGAAAACACAAGAGAGAGGACCAATCGTGCACTCTGCGAACTGGATTTTAGAGGGAGGTAGGGGAGTATGAAAATGTAATGACTACAGGTGCTTGAGGTGTAATTCTGGCCCTATATATGTATCTTACACCGCCCCAGAAACTATAGCCTTGATTTATTTATTTTTAGATAAGATTTTTCAATTACCTAATATTTTTGGATACACATTTTAAAATGATTTAATATTTTGAAAATTATTTTAATATTTAGATTTTTTTTAATATATATTGTCAGTCTAAGCCAATCCAACGTAGATTGTTTTTAGCCTTGTACAAGCTACACTATATTTTATTGTCTCTTATAGATATCTTTAATGATATGATGGGAATTTCCTCCTAATTTAAATCAAAAGGTGATTATTTTTACATAAGCGCTACATTCGTTCTAATTTTAGGAATCTGTGGAATGCTGATTTTAACTTGATTGAACGTTATCACAGTCAACTCATGAGACAGACTATGTGCTTACCTAGAGTACAAAATTTTAACCACAACCACAATATTTATAAGGGTGCAGCTCAGTGATCATTTGCCCGCCACCTTCCAGTCTCTCTTCATATTTTAACATATTTTTCTAATCAATGTTTCTGGATAGCTACAAACACTGGATACATTTTTAGGCATATTTATTCTGACTTTTTCCTGTTTTAGCTTTTAGGAAAAAATGTGGGTTTAGTGACTCAACCCTAGTATGTATCTTACTGGCTTGATTTATTGGCTTGTCTGTTTTTGGTCATCTGCAGCCAAGATCCATGTTAATCTTTATATGTCTGAGGTTTTCCATGAAATAAAACGGGGTTTTACAGGTCCGTGAAAAAATATGTCCCATTCGTTAGATTTAAAGGGACATTCCAGACCCCTAAAACATTTTAGCTTATGTCCTCTTTTTTCATCTTACAAACAGTGCAGACTTCAATATAAATGTGGCACTTTCATAAGTTACTTCCTGGCCATTTTGCTGAGTAAAGCTAAGCTCAAAAGGTATGCAATTGTCCACAACATCTGCCTAGCAAAGATCTCTCTTTAAGCTGCACTGATTGGACAGCCACAGAAAGTCTGGGCGGGGTTAGAAGGGGAGGGCTTGCAAAGGCTATAGACATAATATCTGCAGCTTTTAAAAAGCTGTTTTTAGATATAACCCCCATGAAAAATGGGTAATAAACTCACACATGTTTTCATTGGAAGTATATATACTAAACAGTGATTTCTTAAAAATTTATTTATTTAGCTATTTTTATTTGGGCAATATCCCTTTACTGGTTAATGCATACCAAACAACATTTAAAACGGGCAAAGAGGGACACTTTAATTTTACAGGTGTGAGTAGGGTTTGGCCAGTGGTTGGGGCTGTTCTGCGACATTTTAGGTGAACATTATTTATACAACTAAATCTAAAATGTAGCCCATAGATCAGCCACTTGTGAAGTGGCCATCTTAAATAATATGACACTTACCTGTGAGTTGTCCCTCCCACCGTCCCTTTTGTAGTATTGCTGGGTAGTTTTTTTTTTCTCTTTCTGTCACAGCTGCGGGGAAGGGCCAAGTTAAATTGGGGGGTGCATGGTTAGGCTGTAATGTCACACTTGGTTGGCAGGTCCGAGCCCGTCGGTGGCTCAGGACCTAGGGGTGTAGGGGTGTCTCGGTACACCCCTACCATTAAGCAGTTTTAATTTGGGCCATTAGGACGGCCAGATTATGTGTTATATGTTAATTATATTGTTATGTATTCTTACTTGTATTGGGTCATTGCTGGGGGATATTACCTATACGGGGATTACAGTTACAATGTTTTGTTGGTCAACAATGACCCTATTCGATTTATTTCTATATTTATTAATACAGCTGTGGACAAAATTTCAAACAGTACAAATTTGTGTCTGTGTCTTAATGGGTTCTGGGTATATATTGGTTAACCACTGTGCCAGTTTACCGACTGAGCACATATCAAGTAATTTACAAGAAAAAAGGTATCCTCTTGAGAGGAGAGGCGGAGATATCAGGATTGAAAAGATGGACAGAGGGGGCGGAGCCTGGCATCCAAACGGAGCGGTTGTGCTGCACCTCAGCTCCTGCTCAAAATGGCACAAATTGGGGAATTTACCCCCCAAATAACGACACAAGGGCATGCAGGAGAGGTGCCATTAAGTAGGGAACACCCGGGTGACACTTGGGTGCAAAAACGAAGCGTGTAACCCATCGAGACCCTGCATCAACACCCGAGGCCTACCAGAGATCGGGCAGTCGAGAGACGGCCGCACACCACGCTGCAGACCTGAGTATGGACTCCCAGGAGTTCCCAACGCCTACCCCCCCCCCCCCTTTGGACCGATGGGGGTTATCTCGGTCCAGCTTGGGCAACCGGAGAGACAGATGGAGCCTGAAACCGCAGCTCACAGGAGAGAAACTGAAGAGCTATCAAGCACATGGCCTGCCTAAGTTGGCGCTGACAAGCGAGACAAACCACACACAAGGGGCAGTCACAGCTTTATTCCCGCAGCCCTGGGAGATTACAGCGAGATCCACCGATTGCCTTACCGAGCGATCAAATTATTCTGCAAGGCTGGATGAGATATTCGACAACTTTTGGAGAAACCTGGCCCTGCGCCAGCGGCAGCAAGCAAGGCCTCGGCAGGCCGACAGCCCACCTCACGGCACCAGCAAAATGGCCGCTGCGCCTAATGGTCGTCCCATACGCCTTCCTGGGCCGAAGACCACCCGGAACAAACCTCCGAGGCACCGACCACAACGCCGCAGGCTTGGCCGCTGCAGGCGGCGGCAGAACACCCAAGCTGATAGTGGCGCCCAAAGAAGGGAAGACCCGGCCTCATTGAGACACCGAGTCAGTGGAGTACAGGTGCAGGCCTTCACCACGACCTGGGGCTGGCTGATGGCCATCGGGCAACGGCGCCCCGCTGCCTTCCCGCGGACTCACCTGGATGGGGGTGTCGTCCTGCCAAGCAAGGGCATCGGCTGATAAGGGACTCTCGACCCCAAGGACACTATATGGTTAAACTAGCCATGTTTAAACCGTGCAACCGACCATGTAACGTACTGGCAAAATGTTTCTTTATCCTGAGAGCGGCATATTGTCTACCCTGTCTACTGTGTTACCAACTACCTAAATGCTTAACAATCTTAGGCTTGTGTTTATAATGTTATTGTTTAGACCCTAGCATTTAAAGGGGGCTATCCCCCATACACTTGATCTCCAGCCTGTAACTAACCATGTCCTTCCTGAACATAACCTAAGTTGAACCCGCGTTTCTAACTGTTGCGGGAAAGCTAGTATTAGCCTATAACGATTACCCTGCAAGTCGCATTAGACTACTCGTAACTGCTTATCTAACTTCCTAACCTTGTATGTGTTTGCGCAACTAGACTTGTATGTTCACGGCCTGTAATACAACGCATAGATTAAAAATAGTGTGGCGCCTGAATGGCCTATAAATCCCTAACAATTGAACGAATGCACCATTGTAGGCTAGCAGTTGACCTGCACTGTCAGTAACACTATGTCTCTTCATGTTTCAACAAGTGAAGATCGCAGTCCTTCCTAAATGTGAAACACAAACCAGCCTGTCAGCAATACCGTGTGTTATAATGATACCTACTAAGCGTCACTCATTTACGTTATTACATGTTATTTTACCTCATGACACTTAACTTAATCTGTAACGTTGTGTATATTCATGTTTTAAAAAAAAGAAAATATGGCAGTCTTTCTTAGGAGAAACCATCCTGTTAGCATTCACGTGTGTTATCCCTATGTACCTCCTTTCTCTATTCTGTACCCCATAACGCATATGCCATAATAAAAGAAAGATTTACAAAAAAAAGAAAAGATGGACAGAGGGATTTGGCCCAAAATAGGGACTGCCCCTTCTAAGGGATACTTGGGAGGTATGGGTAATGTATACATAATTACATTTATTTTTACAGCACAGTTATAGATGGCTGGTAATGAAAGCCAGCAACAACGCCCCATTTCACACATTTGCAACATTTGCAAAAATGTACATACTAGCTCTTTTTTTTTTCTTTAAAGTTTTCTCTATTCATTAGAATATGCTTTATGTTGTTGGCATCCAGCAATGATTTACCCATGTTGCTTATATGGTTCCTCTATTGCCTTCACTCCCTGACATTCCTGAGCCATTAGATGAATAGTTTATGTAAAGAGAGATTTAAGTGCATATTTTTGCCGATCTATGTACATGGAATTGATTAACGATTCTTATAGTAACTGTAACAGAGAGGAAAGCAATGCTCCTAATAAGTCAGCACAGATGATGTTTCTTAAAAGGAACAGATATATATACACACCCAATCTCCCTGGACTATTCCATTACATCGTCTTTTTAAAAAAAAAAGTAGAATCTGATTTTTCAGGTCAACAATCTCAATACTACAAAATTAAACGGATCATCCCCCAACCAAGAGGTGGAATACTTAGAATCCCTGTAATGGTTAGCATCTACATAACCACAGAAACACCACTTCTACGTTTACTGATTTCAAGGAGAAAAATAATTAGATATCCATCGAACCTACATTATATGGAACAATGATACTAACATTTTAAACCAGACATATCTTAGCAGCCAACTCAACACTTTCAGAGTCAGAATTCAGAGGGAACGATGAAGTGAATTTTAAGTTAAATGGACACTCCAGGCACCCAGACCACTTCTGCTCATTGGAGTGGTCTGGGTGCCAACTCCCACTACCCTTAACCCTGCAAGTGTAATTATTGCAGTTTTTCATAAACTGCAATATTTACATTGCAGGGTTAACTCCACCTCTAGTGGCTGTCTATTAGACAGCCACTAGAGGTCACTTCCTGGGTTCTAGCACAGGTTTCCTGTGCTAGAGCGTCGCTGGACGTCCTCACGCTGTGTGAGGACCTCCAGCGTCGCTCAAAACCCCATAGGAAAGCATTGAAATGAGTTTTCAATGCTTTCCTATGGGGAGACGTAATGCGCATGCGCGGAATTTCCACGCATGCGCATTAGGTCTCCTCGGCCGGTGAGCGAGATTAGTCTCGCCCACCGGCCGACGTAATCACTGGGAGGAGCGTCGCGGAGGCGGAGACAGCGGCGAGGGACATCGCCGCTGTCCCAGGTAAGTGACTGAAGGGGTTTTCACCCCTTCAGTAACCGGGGATTGGTGGGTGGGAGGGAGAGGGACCCTCCAGTGCCAGAAAAACGGATCGTTTTTCTGGCACTGGAGTTTCCCTTTAAGGCTAGAGTAGTCGAACTTAAAGCATAGCGGACTAAGTGAATATTTGTACTTCGCTATTTGACCTAAAATTTACTTCTTTACTTTATTGAATAATCCTGTTCATGTTGGTGTGATACAAATCACTTTTAACTTAAAGGACCACTATAGGCACCCAGACCACTTCAGCTTAATGAAGTGGTCTGGGTGCCAGGTCCATATAGGATTAACCCTTTCTGCTGTAAACATAGCAGTTTCAGAGAAACTGCTATTTTTACCTATGGGTTAATCCAGCATCTAGTGGCTGTCTCATTGAGTTTGTTTTCCTGGCACTATGGTGGTCCTTTAATCCTGCACAATACAGATACATTTATCCAGTTCTTTAGGTGCACCCAATATATTGGTTCTAAGCTTCACATTTGGAGATATATTCAGTGGTGTATTCTGGTTTTGTGCTGCTCTAGGCATGACAAAACTCAGGCATCACCTCCCCCCCCCCCCCCCTTCTAAATTTCACTTCCTGTTAAAAACCAACACGCTCTTTGCCTAACACACACACGCCTTCACTTATGCATACACAGACATACACTCACTGACAGAAACACCGTCATTGTCATACACACTGTTTAGCCAACACACTCTTTCACTGAAACATACACACTCACTGACAGACAGACATGCACACTCACATTCACTGACATACACACTGACACATGCATTCACTGACAGATACACATACACACTCACTGACAAGACACATACACTCACTGACAGACGCACACTCACTCAGTGTCAGACACACACACACACACTCACTGACAGACACACATTGACAAACACACATACACACTCACACACACTCACTGACAGACACATATACGCTCACACACTAACACACTTACAATATATATATATTTTTTTGCTTACATTTTGGTGGCTTCTTCCCTGAGGTTCAGTGGGGCTGCTGCTGGCTGGGCTAGCAGGCATGCGGGCAGGCAGGCAGGCTCATAGTGGAGGCGGCGAGGGAGCAGTGATCCTCCTGTTCGGCTCCTTTGCGCGCCTCTTAGTGTTGCCGGAAGCCGGAGTGACGTCATATTCCGGCTCCGGCATCACTGCGGTGCGCGCGAGGGAGCTGAGCATTGAGAGCTCAGGGGAGAGTCCTCCCTTGCCGCCCGCCTCCCACATCAGCCTATGCTCCTGAGCCCCCAAGGACAAGAGGCTGGCAAGGCATTTGTCAGGGAGTTTAGGGGGCGGCATTTTTGAAAGTGCCGCCCAAGGCAAATGCCTTGTCAGCCTCGCGGTAAATACACAGCTGGGTATATCCCATAACTCAGACCCTATTGAAATGGAGCAACATATTGCACAAGTCATAGTTGCCTTCGAATCACCACTTGTGATACCACCCAACACATTTTTAAATACAAGAATCGAATAGTAATACTTGCGTAATTTGAATAAATCCCTGCTCATCCTGCAAGAACAATCTAGGTTTCCACTGCACCCGTATGTATGGTTACGTAAAGCAGGAGTAGTCAACCTGGTCCCTACGACCCAATGGGCAGTTTGGGATTTCAGGTGGGCGGTGGTGGGTTCTGCAAAAAAATGGGCATCGCTGGACGTCGATCAAGGCCAGCAGGTGAGATCCTTTAATTTCCCCTGCCAGCCCATGCAGAGCCAGCCTTGCTATGAGCCATCACGAACTGGTGAGGGGATCACTTAGTTCCAGCAGAGGGAGAGAAGAGCCTGGGACGCTCTGTGTTCCTACTGCGAGCTGGCTGGTCGGAGCGTTACTATGGCAACCCTCCGATACAGTGCTGTGCTTGCAGGAGGACAGGAGAGTCAGCTTCCAGCCGGAGGAGCTGCATTCTAAAGTGAACATGCCACCACTGGACCACAAGGGCTTGCAACATTATGTCCCCCCTTCATGGTAAAAGGTAAGAAGAAGGGAGTGGGAGACATTAAGACAGATTTTCACATCTCACCTACCTACACACAGCACAGACCCTATGCACCCTTCACACACACTATCCCCCTCAAAAAAACACACAGACCGCCCCCTCACACACAGACTGTCCCCTCACACATATACACACACATACAGACTGGCCCTCTCACACACACACACATACGCAATGCCCCCCTCACACACACGCACTGCCCCCTGACACATATACAGTACCCTTTACACACACTTCATCCACACACACACACACAGCACCTCACAGACACACATAGAAAGAAAAGTAGAATAGAAAATAGAAAAAAAGAGGAAAAAATTGCTAAATGTGAGTACATATTTAAAAAAAAAAAATTTAAAACGCACTTGCGCTATAAAATTAGTAACTGCGGCACTGGTGGGCGGTAAGGAAATTTTACCATCAACAAAGATACAAAAGTGGGCGGTAAGTATTAAAAGGTTGACTACCCCTGATGTAAAGCTAAGAAAATATTTTTAGAAAAGAAAACACATTTACACCCCAAAAATGACTCTACAAGTTCCGTGATATCCACAGTCACCACAATATCCGGTTGTAATATAAATGGAAAAAGGAATGACTTTGTGTTATTGATCCTACTTATCTCGTTAGCGTAGCATAAGTACATTTTTCTTATCTTTTTTACCTTGTCAGGTAAAGGTGTGTCCATTCATTTGTCAGTTCTTGTATGGGAGTCAGAGGCAATCTGCACGTAGTGTTGCTGGTACTGTGGTTTTCTTACCCCTACTGGCCACGAGAAGACTTTTTACTACTTTTAGATGTGAAAATTCCTAAGGAAACAACTTAAAGTGTGCTTTTTGGGAAGATCCAGGTGAAGTTTCAAAGGTTAGCAATGTTATTTTTGAAAGAACAAGGGTCAGTAGTAATAAAGTATGATTAAACTTTTTTCAAAAAAAATTTAGGGGGCGGGGCCGGACCGCTAAGCTGAGCGGTCGCAGGAAAGAGCTTCTCCTGCCTTATACAGATAAAACTGTGATAAAACAGCCACGAATGGCGCTGACACAACAACAAAGTGTCCCCAACGGAGAGGGGAGACTGAGGGTTACATGATGCCACTAAATAAGCAGCCCAACGAGCAAAGTTCGAGGCCGAAACGCCTGCGGCCTACAAGCATGGGCGGCGTGGGGGAGACGGCCGCTCCCCTGCAACCCGCCGAGGCTGAAAACAGGTGTTTGAGCCTCCTTCCCCCCCCTATGGACCGGTGGGGGATATCCCGGTCCCAGGAGGGTCCAGCCGGGTAGCGGGACAGCAGCTTCAGACGGAGCCAGCTACCCAGAAAATGGCAGCAATAGCCACTGTAATACCGGGCGCACGCAATATTTGCAGCTTTCTGGAGGAGACTTGAAGACCGGCAAGCCATGTCACAAGCCCCAGAAGAACACACACCGCTGATGCCGCCAACGCGATCCCGACGTAATGGCACCTCCCACAGAGCAAAGAGAGCGCGAACATGGCGCCATCACAAGCGACTCACCGTAAGCAGGCATAAAATATGGCGCCCAATAGAGATCAGCACCTTACACGAGCACAAGCTGACCCTGACCAGGTACACCTCACAGGGCCTGGGCGAGGCTAGCTCCGAGGGGAGCCTACACCCCATCAAACGCAACCCTGGACCAACACGGAGGAACCCACGATGGGCCTCGAAACGCAGACTTTACCGCGAGCATCCTGCCAGGTGCCCCCACAAGCAGGCAAAGACAGACCCTACACCGAGACACGGGCCAGGCGGACATGGAACCCTGCGGAGCGGCTCTCTCCACTCCTACTCCCAGCACACTTGGCAAGCCTCCAGAGTCGGCATTGGCTGAGTGGGGGGACTGTGTGGGGGACAAACTTGGACTCTGAGCACCGGGTGGCAGATGACCCTACCAAGCAATCCCTGACACACACATAAGTATTCAGGACTTTCATGCAATATAGCCTGCTTAGACCCGTAGCTGTTACATAAAATGCATATCCCTTACTTGGACATAACTAAGCATAATCGCACTGCTTAATTCAGCTAAGTCTAACCTGTTTAGGCCCAGCAAGTAGTGTCATAGCCACTGTTGGGAAGCGGCTTGCCTGATTGGCATTGCTGGCATTCAGCCTGTAATGATTTTTACGCTAGCCAGGTTTCAGAAGTTATGTTCCCTGCTCAGAGATTAAGGGCTAACCTATGTCTCATGATCATCTCTTGATCACTAATTGACCCTGTAAATTTATTACTAGATCATAATTGAGACCACATTTACCTACAGCCTTAAGAAGCACTTACATTACTTAATATGTGCAGCGAGTATGCATTAAACATGGCAGTCTTTATTATTTCTTTTAAGCTGCGCTAGACGCAGGACAGTACTTGATTACTCTAACTTTCTAACTTTACTCTAACGATTAGACCGATCTACTGTTTCGCCTTAATTTTTACATTTTATTTTAACACTAACTCACTGGCATGCAACAGTGCAGTAACTGTTAGCCGACGTTAAGCCTGTTATAACGAATGCTATGTTCAGAAGTGAAGCGAAGTCACGCTATGTTATGTGTATGCCCAAGCAATGAAAACCGTTTATGTTCATTACATACTTTAACCTTACAAAAATGTGCTAGACTAAACATGTACCTCAATGTTCAAAAGCTTATAATGCGCTGGAGGATTGCCTTTGGGGTACCACACGCGCGACTGTATTAAACTTATGCACAACAAAAATAAAGAATAAAAAAAAAATAAAAAAAAATTAGAATCTTAGATTTTTTATATTATGCCATCTTATCCCACTTATTTAAAAATATGTATTTTTGTAAAAAATAAAACAAATTGCCGTAAATCTCCACCTTTTTATGCCGTAAGAATGTGCCTTTCATCTTGGCTTCCTATCAGTCATTGTTTAAAGGAACACTACAGTTTACGGAATACAAAGCTTTATTCCTATTACTATAGTGTCCCTCTGCTCCTGCAGCTAATTCCAGTATCAAGGTCCCTCGGCACTGTCTCTGTCTCCTTCTCCTCTGACATTAGTGCAAGGGAAAACCTAATGCACATGTGCTGCAAGCACCGCTCGCATTAGGCTTTACCCATAGTAAAGCATTGAATCAATGCTTTCCTTTTGGGATTTTCAAAACGCTAGACGTCTTCGTGCAAAGCGTCACTGAGGCAGTCTTAACCCTGCAATGTTAACAATGCAGTTTCTTTAAAATTTGAATGTTGTACATTGCAGGATTAAGGCAACAGAGAAACCGCACACTTTAATGAGATGACGTTGTCTGGGTGTCTATAGTGTCCCTTTAAGCTCTGTCGTTTGCATCTACCAGTCTGTATAGAGAAAAATACAAAGAAGAGGAGAAAGTGTAATCATTTTTTCTATCTCTCCTCCTCATCAGCAATGAGTGCCCTAGCTTTGTCTGGATTAAACTGAAATGTGATGTAATTTGATAAATCTTTCATTTATTTTTTTTCAAATTAATATAACGCAAGTTATTTGTGGTTATAGGTTTTATTCAATGGTGTAATTACCAAAGGCATGTCAGTTTCCCTTTAGGTCTTGATACTAAGACATGGATTAAAATATAAAACTGTACAGAGAAGCAGCCCCAGTTGGACTGTTTAATGGTTTTTTTTTTCTCTTTACTCTTCTTCCTCCTCTCCTTCTAACCTCCTGGTCACCACTAGCTCACCAAGGGACTGAGCGCAACGGCAACACGCCTGGAAGACAACCTATGACCGTCCCCGAGGATCATCCAGCTCCCTACGGGCAAACATGCTTCACCACCATGAAGGCCAACTAGCCCACCGAACGTCTAAGTCATACTCACCACCTCACACATGAACCGCCCGACACGAGTCTGGATTTGCCTCTCCACGATGGGCTGGAAAACTGCCCCTTACCGAACATGCTCCACCATCCCCCTTTTTTGGGGCCCCCCATCCGCAAACCATAAAGACTGAACACCATGATACCGTACCTGAACGAAAACAATGAGGAAGAGGGCCAGAAGCGCAAGTAAACCCCAGGGGACCACAACCCCCTCAGATACAACACCACATGACAGCACACACAGAGACAACACTCACACACCATCTCCAGAGACACACTCACCTTCGCACCTACACGACACATTGCTACACACCACACACTGGTGACAAACTAAAAATACAGGGAACAGGGACACCTGCACTGGGCTCCGACATGATTGCAATGTTAAATCTGGGTTACAACTGGACTCAAGCTATTTGTCTATACTCCTATACACGGACTGTAAATGCTAAACTAAATTCGAATAGGTGATATGTGATATGTGATATGTGATAAGTACTCGCCCCAAGACACTGAGACTGCCAGCCACTGGAGAGCACTAAACACAACCCACAGGGACACTCAGATGACAAAGACTAAACATGACAGGATGAACAGTCAGACTGCTGCCAGGACTTAGGAATCTGAACCCAAGACGAGCACCCTAGTTGAACTCAGTTACACACTCTAACGAACTCACCGACTGACCGTACGAAACTGCCGCCCCACAAGGACACCAACCACCACTGATCACTCACTGACTTACGCATAACCGAGCAAGATACGAGACTCCCCACACGGAGGGCATTTCGGCTTCAATGAGACATCCCCAGCTAAACCCGGGATGTACTCCAGATAGCATTAGGACCCCCTCCCCCCCCCCCCTTTTTTATTATTATTTATTTATTCGTTTTCTCTCCCCGGGATGGGTACCTCTAGGCCTCGGGTGACCCACATAACGCAACCTAACGACATACCCCACAGGATGACCCCAACGTCATACGGGCATGGTCACATTGTTTTAAAAATGTTTTGAATGTTACAAATGTTCTCTTTGATGATGTTATATACAGAGTGTTTATACCTTGCATGATGTTCTCCCTTAAACCCCCTAGAATACTCTCACCACGCATACCTCATGATACGACCCATGAGGGGGCAGACACGGAAGCCCGCTCACACGAATCATAGACCGCTCCCACGGCCCCACCCTACATGGGTGCCACAATCCTCTAAGCACCAAAACTAGGAAGCAGCTAGGTTCGGAAGTGGACCAACTGTGACACACCGTCCAACAAGAAGTCACTAGAGGGCGACCCACCCTCCCCCTGGCGCCACCAACCCCACGGGTTTACTGCCAGCAACCTGGACACAAGGGACAACGTCCCTAGACTCCCACCTACCAGTGCCACATTACCCCTAACTACCGTCGCCCTGGCAACCCGACAACACCCATAGGAGTTAATCCACACCATTCACTTCTTTGACATCTGCTCCCCCTCTTCCTCCCTCCATAACCCCGCAGACCTCTCTTCCCTTCCTACCTTCCTAGAACCCAGATACTACCACCTGCCTATACCTCCCCCTGCTCTCCCTACTCCGCCAACGGCTTCGGCCCGGACGTAGCTCCACGAAATGAGCTCGCCCCCTCCCGCTCTCCGCGCCCCTGGCGCGGGCAGATACGACAGACTGGCCTCAACCTCTACACGATCAACGTGAGGGGCCTCAACTCCCCACATAAATGGGCCAGAGCGCTACGAGAGATCAAAGCGCTGGGAGTGTCGATCGCCTTCTTCCAGGAAACCCACTTCCATACACCCCAGGCCCCAAAGTTCTCCAACAAACATTACCCCATCGGCTACTTCGCACACAACCCCTTGACTAAATCCAAGGGTGTGGCCATACTATTTTCAGCAGATATTCAGTTCCACTTGGAAGCGGAAGAAAAGGACATGGAAGGCAGATACCTCTTCCTCAAAGGGGTAATAGGCTACTCCAAAATCACACTCGCGAACCTGTACCTCCCAAATTAGGGCCAAAGAACGTTCCTGGCTGCTGCCCTTAGAACTCTGGAAACATTCGGAGAAAGCACCGTTATACTCGGAGGGGACTTCAATGCCCCACTGGATCCCAGAATGGACACATCGAAAGGCACGTCTACGATACTGGACCATGTCCTTAGGGGCATAAGGACTCTCCTCTCGACCCACCAGTTTTCAGACTCCTGGCGCATCCTCCACCATGCAGATAGGGACTACACCTATTATTCGGCACCACACAGATCCTACTCGAGACTGGATTACTTTTTCACACAACACAGGGACCTAGACACACTGATAGCGGCCCACATAATGCCCATGACTTGGTCAGACCACGCACCGGTGATCCTTACCATCGAAAATCCCAAACCCTTCAGATCGCAATGGACGTGGAAGCGAAATGAATCCCTCCTAGAGGACCCACTAATTCAGACAGAAATACGTAACGCCCTAGAGCACTTCTTCCTCACCAATAAGCCACCTGAATCCACACAACCCACCATCTGGGAAGCACATAAGTGTGTCATTAGAGGGATCCTTATCAAACATGGCACCCGCCTGAAAAAATCACGCGCACAAGAAATCACACACCTTGTCACCCAGATAGCCCAACTGGAAGCAACACACAAACACACCCTTCACGACGCCACCCACTAACAACTCCTGGAGGCCAGAGCGACACTCAACTCATGCCTCCAATCAAAGATTCAATTCCAGTTCCAACTTACAAAGAAAACATTCTACGAATTTGGAAACAAAAGCAGCAAACTGCTTGCCAGGGCACTGAGGACGCAGAGGCTCAAGAGTCACGTACAAAAGATCTGCACAGCGGGGAAACCCCTGCTCACACCAAAAGCCATAGCCGGAGGTTTCCGACAATACTACTCCTCCCAGTACTGCATACCTCCGAACAACTCACGCGCGAACACTGTAGAGGAGACCTTCACAGCACGCCAGAAAGCATATATAGCGCAGAACTTGGCTTCCAAGCTTACGCCTCAAGCCATATCCACACTGGAGGAAGACATCACGAGCGAAGAAATACGCTTAGCCATAAAACTGGCTAAACAAGGAAAGAGCCCAGGACCAGATGGATACACGGTGAAATACTATAAGATGTTCGCTGGATGTCCTCACTCCCCATATGCTAACCCTATATAACTCCATCTAAAACGGAAGCTCCCTGGACCCCAACACGCTCCTAGCCCATGTTGTGGTAATACCGAAAGAGGGAGGATCCTCGCTATACCACGACACTGGGACTGCCGTACCCTTGTAGAATAAATGACATATACAAACTTTAATTTGCTATTACTGTATTTTACCCTCTAACGTTCTACGACACCCTAAAACCTGTACATGGGGGGTACTGTTTTACTCGGGAGACTTCGCTGAACACAAATATTAGTGATTCAAAACAGTAAAACATATCACAGCGATGATATTGTCAGTGAAAGTGAAGTTTTTTGCATTTTTCACACACAAACAGCACTTTTACTGATGATATAATTGTTGTGATACATTTTCCAGTTTTGAAACACTAATATTTGTGTTCAGCAAAGTCTCCTGAGTAGAACAGGACCCCCCATGTACAGGTTTTATAGCGTTTTTGAAAGTTACAGGGTCAAATATATGGGTCAAATATTTTTACATTGAAAATGGCCAGGTTGGTTACGTTGCCTTTGAGAGCGTATGGTAGCCCAGGAATGAGAATTACCCCCATGATGGCATACCATTTGCAAAAGAAGACAACCCAAGGTATTGCAAATGGGGTATGTCCAGTCTTTTTTAGTAACCACTTAGTCACAAACACTGGCCAAAATTAGCGTTCAATTTAGTTTTTTACTTTTTTCACACACAAACAAATATGAACGCTAACTTTGGCCAGTGTTTGCGACTAAGTGGCTACTAAAAAAGTCTGGACATACCCCATATTGAATACCCTGGGTTGTCTACTTTTAAAAAAATATGTACATGTGGGGTGTTATTTAGCAATTTATGACAGATAATAGTGTTACAATGTCACTATTGATACATTTTAAAAATGTATGTTTTGAAACCGCAATATCCTACTTGTACTTATAGCCCTATAACATGCAAAAAAATAGCAAAAAGCATGTAAACACTGGGTATTTTTGAACTCAGGACAACATTTTGAATCTATTTAGCAGTTTTTTTCATTCGCTTTTGTAGATGAGTAAAAGATTTTTCACATAAAATTCAAAAAACGTGTATTTTTTTCAATTTTTCATCATATTGTTTCATTTTTTAAAAATTAAATTACATGAGATTATATAAATAATGGTATGTAAAGAAAGCCCCCTTTGTCCTGAAAAAAACAATATATAATTTGTATGGGAACAGTAAATGAGAGAGCGGAAAATTACAGCTAAACACAAACACCACAAAAGTGTCAAAAAGATGCCTGGTCGCAAATGTACAACATCGCAAAAACAGTCCGGTCCTTAAGGGGTTAAAGAGGTTGTCAAAAGATTGATGGTGTTCCAGTTTCTGAACCTGAGTCTGGGCCAGGTATGGGGATGCTGCAGCCCTTCGGGGGGTAATGGTGTTGTGGGTTATATCCCCATATCATAAGGCAGTCTTCTCAGCTCAACTCTAGTGCCCCGAGGTGTCAGAAGCCCATCTTCCCTCTGGGAGATCAGTGGATTACTGGAGCAGGTAGGTGGTGTTTGGCAGAATTGAAAAGGTTTCTCAGCCACTATATCCATCTTCTCATTCAGTGTATTAGAAAATTTGAAACATAACACGATAATAGGCCGCAGTAGGTAGAATTGGGTCTGCTTAGTACCTCAATGGATGCCGTGTGCTGTCCTTCAGCCATCTTAGATTATGCCACTTGGAATAAGATCTAATTCTATTTTATACTGAAATAATAGCTTATTCTAGGGTCTTGCTGTAAGAAGCCAGGTCAAGAATAATATCTTATTCTAGGGCAGGGGTCCTCAAACTGTGGCCCTCCAGATGATTCTTTGAATTACATAGATAGCCAGAGAATCATGGGAGTTGTAGTTCAGCAACATCTGGGGGCCCGGAGTTTGAGGACCCCTGTTCTAGGGTCTTGCTGTAAGAAGCCAGGTCAAGATTAATACTGTATGGGACCGGGATAACCCATACCGGCCCAAAGGGGAAGGGAATGGGACCAGCACGTGTGCATGCCTCGTGGATGGGAGATCAACTACTTCACCCTCCCTACTAGGCTTAGCAAGGTAAGTCTCAAAAATGTTTACGCAAGCTTGCAGAAACAGGTCTACCATGCAGTATCTGGCGTATGAAAGTGTTAGCCTTGTAAAAAATTCTAGTATGAATACAAGAGTTGGGTTTTATAAGGTAAAATGCAAAAAGTGCTTAGAAGCTCACTCTGCCTTCGTCTGGCTTCTTCGGCCCCAGCCCCAGTGACCTTTCTTTTCCGTTGAGGAGGGGAATTTTTTATGTAAATCTGGATCAAGTAAGTATTATTTATTTCGAATTTTAATTAATAATTATACATTCTCAACCCTTACGATGTGACTATTACGGAGTTTTGGGTAAACCTCATTATTCCCTACGCTACGTTCTGGTAATAAAATCACATGTTAAAATTTTTTCAGCATATTTTTATTTATTTATTTATTTAATGCTTTGTCTTTCTCTGTCTCACTCTTTCCATTGTCTGTTCCCTTGAGCTAGAATGGAATTTCCTGCCATATGTATGCAAAACCAGATGTCATAGCAAGCAGGGCTACATCATCTTCTCAGAATAATAAAAAAAAAAAAAATCATGTAAAATCAAAATCATTAACTATCATTTTGCTATTAGCAATAGGATTAGAATGATCAACATTTCTCGATCATAGTGGCGCCATCACTCAATAAGTAGACATCAGGGAGATTTATCAAAGCGTTTTGAAAAGTGACAGTGCTTTAAATGTGATGGTTTTCTTAAAGGGACACTGTAGTCACTATAGCCATTTTATCTCTTTGAATTGTATATAGTGCCTGGAGTCCCCTGACCTCCATTCAGGGTTAAACCACTTTAGAGCAGTTTAACACTAAATAAGAGTAACTAGCCACCAACAGTCCGGCCCCTTTTGAAGGTATGGCTAAGGCAGATATTACACACTTCCTTATTGTCATATCGATTCAGACCGTCAGTTGTAGCTCTGACAGGATAAAGCAGTCACCTGACACTCTCAGCCACTATAACTAGTTTAATTAGATAAAGCAGAATCAGTGCCTACAGTGTCCCTTTAATAGAAAAATTCTGAATGTTTTCGAAGAAATTTCAATTTTAAAAGGCCACCAACTTTTATTAGATTGGTGAGAAAAAAAATAAACAAATGTAGCAGACAGCAGGTAAGTAGCTTTTGCTAGCTGTTTTTTCATATACCAGCCAAAGAAAATATGCCGTAAAAGCACATGTGTTTTCTTTGGGAGATTTAGCTACTAAAATGTAAAATATGTGGAATGTGTGGAACCTTTAAATATGTGGAACCTTTAAAATGATTCTATAGTTGTGCTCATAACAGTATAGTGCCTTCTGGTCCCCCTCCCCACGTGTCTCTCTTGCCCCCCCCTCCCCTCCCCCAGTGCACATAAAGGGTTAAAAGCCCTTTATTTACTCAACTGATTCCAACACCGATCTACCTTGGCACTGGGTCAGCGCCCCGCCTCCTCTGACGTCATCAGTGCGGCAAGCACTTTAGGCCCTCCCCATAGGAAAGCATTTAACCAATCCTTTCCTGTGGGGATTTCACTTACGCTGGATGTCTCCATGCAGAGCGTGATGATGTCCAGCGTCAGTTAAGGGACCCAGAATCTAGTCAACTCCTGGGAGTGCCTCTGGTAGACAGCCACTAGAAGCAGTCTTAACACTCAAAATGTTTTACATTGCAGGACAGGGAATCTGCACCCAAACCACTTCAATGAGCTGCAGTGGTCTAGGTGCCTATAGTGTCCCTTTAATCTTCTAATATTTATACACAAACATTGCATTAGCCTTCTTTTTACTTTTAAACCTTCTTTTTTCTGCCTAAAAAAGGACAAGTAAACAGCCATAATTCCCATCGAACTTTGAAAATAAAAAATTTAAAAGTACACCAAAAAACCCCAATCCATCTTCACCCAGCGAGGGCACTGCGCATACTTAGCTCCGCAGGGTGGGGAAAGGCTTATAAAGGTTTCCCACGCCCTGCAATTTGACTCAGAGCACTCTGATTGGTTGGTTTAGGCAAGTTACCAATCATGCAAGGCTCAAATTTACCTATGAAAACATTAAAGAAAAGGTAATATGGGGGGGGCCTAGGGACATTTGGAGGTGACTACAGGGCTATTAGATGTAGTGGAGTCAGGAGGGGGGTTAAAAAAACAACAAAAAACAGGGGGCGGGGCCTGGCTGCCGAGCGGGAAAGACACACAGCTACATAGCTCCTGACCGCAGCGACTTATTCGGGGACAAAACCCCCCAAAATCGGAACAAATCACGGCAGAGAAGGCATGATGCAGGTAAGGGAAACCCGTGGGTATCCAATGACCCCAAAAGCGAGACACACACCCCTCAGGAACCCTCAAAAGCCACTGGGGCCGGGGGGCGGAGCCAAGCAGCCGAGCTGAGCGGTCGCACGGGAGAAGAGCTCCGTGCAAAACCGCTCATACCCAGACAGAATTGGGGCGAAACCCTGCAAAACGACGTCTCAGCGACATTGAGTATGGAGCCCCAAACTACAGAATACAAACCCTAGTATCCTGATTGCGACCGGCGGCTCCTAACCGGAGATTGACCTGAGGCCTATCTGAGGCCTACTCAGACGGGGCGGGGAGGCGGCCGATCCCTGCGCTGCCTGCAGCCGTTCATTTGGAGGTCTCTCTGGCGTACTCCCTCCCCCCCCCCCCCCACCGGTGAGGGATATCCCGGTACCTAAAGCTTGGAACGCAGCAGCACAACCACAAAGGGGAGAGTCCCACGCAGCATCACTGGCAATTATGGCGGACACCACGTGTCAACCCCCAAACAGCGCCCGGCGGTTATCTCTGGAGGAAAGATTGGACCGCCTGTTTGAAGCCTTTTGGGCTAAAATCTACCGCCAAGGGGACACGGAAGTGGAGACTCCACCAGCAACAACCCAAGGAGAGGCTGGGGTGAGACCCACAACTCCCGCCCAGGGTAACGCCAAAGCTAAGATGGCAAGAGGGAGGAGGGGGACACCCCGACACAAACCCCGAAAACGCAGACCAAGAACAGCGGTGAGTCCCTCTACCCCCCAGCAGGGACTACCCCTTCACAGCCTCAGCACCCACCACACGGGGAACCAGCACGACAGGCCACAGAGACCCTCAGCGACACCCTTCCGCACACCCTCAACACCTCTGAGAACCCCTTCCCCAGAGACTGACCTGCCTTGCATACGAAGGCACAACATGGCTCCCGGCCAAACAACCTCTCCAGCTCCAACACTCCTGCACAAGCGGGGCATCGGCTGAATTAACCCCACCATGGATGCACCAGCCATATTCTCCAAGGTGCAGATCGGATGACCGGCACACAAGCCCTGCATACCCACACACTGAGACTCTCACCTGCAAAATGTCCTAATGTCTTCCCCAAAATGCAAACTAGCAATTTTCTAGCAAACTCTGCTTCCTACCCAGTCTTAATTCTACTCAGAAGGGATAGATGCTGGGCCCAACTTGCTTACCTAACCAAGTAGAACTGTACTAATGCCATAAAACGTTAACCTATGCTTGCAATTGTTGCTGAGGCAAAACTTAATAATATGCTCTTTATGCTATAGCTAAAGTAGTTAAGGCCGTCCCTAACTGGTGTGGCAGTGAAAACCTGCTGTATTTCTTCCTATGCGCGATTGGTTAATCGCTGTATAACGCTCCCTAGATATATACGCTTAGCCTAACCTCTACAAGTATTCTTTAATCTAGCAACTGCTGTAAAATGAACCGGGCTTAAACGACATGTCTATGATAGCATTGCAACAGCAGAATTGGAAACCAACCGTTAGTCAAACACAGTGTACTCTGATTCATGCAGACTTGTATGTCCCAGCATTCATTTTTGCTGCACTAGTATACAGCTAAGCAACCTTAAATTTCTCGCATGCCATATCACATGGCAGTAAATATTTATCAATGTTAAGCCTGTTATATATTGTTTGTATTCAAAAAAAAAATGTGCACGCACTCATGCCACTGCTCAATCTATGTGAATAACTATGTACGCTGTTGTGGCGCTTACAATGTCATGTACCTACCTGCACAACAAAAATAAAGAATTAAAAAAAAAAAAAAAAAAGCCACTGGGGCCTACCCGATACCGCACTGGGGAGAGACGGCCGCTCTCCTTGGCAGCAAAGGCACACACAGACCTCTCGGCGTGCTTGTCTCCTATCCCCCCCCCTATGGACCGGAGGGGGTTATCCCGGTCCCCCCTGAACAACAGAGGCAGCTCAGCTAAGCCACACCGCAAGACCAAACCTGTAACACAGAGGGGCAACCCGGCACACGATGCCTCCAAGATGGCGGCGGACTGGGAGGCCTCCCACATCGCAGCAGATACAGAGCTCCGACTGACCGCAATCTTTGACACTTTTTGGAAGAAGCTGGAGGCTTATTTGCGACCTCCCTACCCAGTGACCAACTCAAAAGGCAAGCTACTAAGCTCAGTCCAGGTGGCTGCTCAGCGGACAATAACCGCGTCCACAAGCTCCATGTGCCCGGAAGGCCTGCGCCGCAGGGGAGCCATCCCGGAGAAAAACCCAGGGAGACCCATTACCAGCAAAGGCATCCTGAAACCAACCCACAGGGTCAAGAAAGTGACTAAGACAAACCACGCAGGCCCCACACACCGACAAGCACTGGCCAGCAACAGACCCAGCAGGAACAAAGCGACACTTGATCGGCAACGGAGGAGGCGAGAAACGAGGCCCAAACAGGCGGCAACACCAAACCAGTCCAACAAAGGTACACAAACACGGAAGGGGGAACTTCCCGAGCACAAGCAGCGCCCGAAAACAAGACACGCCTGGGTACCTAACCGGGACCGTGAAATGCCTCCGGCAGGAGTCGACTGAATCGGGACACTTATCACTGCAGATGAGATAATTGTTTATACCTCATACTGCCCCCATCAGTGACTGGTGACTATGGCCTATTGTTTCTATAAGTTTTTCAGCGAATCTTATTACAGCGTGTTAAATGCTAGCTGTGGTGGTAATTATAACTCAGCAATCCATACATCAGGCTACACAGTAGGATACCACTGCTACATTTAACTTAACACACACCTAAAGAAAAGCGAGGAGACATACCAAAGAGTTAGTTAACGAAGCAATTGTTTAATAATTTACCATATAGCCAACGCATTACTAGCACTGAAGCGATGTAACTAACTTTAACCTACTGCTAATCAATGCATGCTTATTGCCTACTCAGAACGTTTAATACCAGAATTGTTAATGCCTAGATTATTTTCACAATATATATTGTAAGCCAACAATGTTGAGATATCAAAAGCGTTGCCAACGCATAGTCCAAGCCTAAATTAATCATATAGCTACCTATACAAGCGACTGTTTCTACTAGTTGTTATTATTATAAAATGTGCTTGTCCATCTTGTGCCCCGCACGTTGAGCGTGGGAAAGGCTGGAGGAATGCTCTTGGGGCACCTCTTACCTGCCTGTGATATATATGCACAACAAAAATAAAGAATTAAAAAAAAAAAAAACGACAAAAAACAGATGACAGTGCCGCTTTAATAAACATTTTGAAAATAAAACTCAGTGTAATTATAGTGCTTGCTGACAGAACATTATCCAAAGGATTGACCAGTGGATGTGTGAATATAAATGTATAAATAACTTATTTTTAAAAAAATTTTTTTTTACAATTCTTGATTTTTTCAGTGCATGTGAAATATCGTTTGCAGGTTATAACATGACATTAATAGGCAATGCGAAAAAAGTAGTTTGCGTATACATAACATGTGGATAAAGATGCACCATTTTTGTGGTTCAGGCAATAGGTAAAAGGTTCTGACCTGAGTCAGACTTTGCATAAAAACAACGTTTGGTTTGCATGTCTGGCAGGGTGCTTGTTGTGATGATATAGTGTGCTAGCATGCGCAAAATCAGGCATAAATACTGTTTTTGCTGAGGCTATTGTTATTATTGACGGAGTTACGTGTCTGTCTAGGGAATGCTTTTCGGGTACCCTTGTGCATGTTAGGGTCGGCACCCTTCGACCTGTGCTTCTCTTGATGCCGAGCCTGCAATGTAGCCGGTTGGAAGTGAACTGTAGCTGAGGTTGTCTGAGCTGAATCCGATTGGATTTAGGCAGTTTGGTGGCTGCTAAGTGTGGTCATGTAGCTTGATGTGGGTTTAAGTATATGGGTGTGCGTGGTAGTGTGTGCCTCCGTCTTTTAATCAGCCTCGCTTGTCGGGCCTGGGCTATAGATGATAGTGTTGTTGCTTCGAGGGGAGCTTGGGCCGGTTGTGGCTGCGGGGGGGGGGGGGAGGGGGAGCTGCGGTGGGTGTAGAGCCCTACCCCTGCATCCCTATCTCACGGATCATTGCCCCTCCACTCAAAGCTTCATAGGGAGGGTCAGTATATCCCTAGCTCTGCACATGGGGGGTATGTAGGTTGCGGTAGCCTTGCCTAGCCAGCTGGAGAACAGAAACCAAAGAAAACTGTTTAAACTTAGGCAAAACTGTGTGTTATGAGTACAGTCCATTGTTGCCTGCTGCTCGTTGGGGTCCGAGCTTAGTCATGTCCCGGTGCTCGTGGTCCGGCAGTTCCGTGGGGTGAAGAGGACTACTGTGGTCGGGTCCCAAGTGGATGTTCCTCTCTGATCTCTTGACGCCTCGCCAAGGGCAGACAGTCCCAGTGCCCGCAGCAGTGTAGGTGCTTCTTCGGCCACGGTGATCACATGGCTAGATCCGTTGTGGGTCACTGTGAGGGCTCGTGGAGTGGTCCAGTGGTATGTAACTCCTGCGGTTCTCAGTTGGCTCGTGGTTGGGTGGAGCGTTTTGCGTCATTGCAGGGTAGACCTCGACAGGTCTTGGTAGAAGGACAGGTCAGCACCCTCAAATGTGTATGGTGTTTGGTTTCGTATAGCTGAGAGGAGTGCTTTTTTGTCTTGAGCCAGGGCGCAGCGAACTATGATATCACTCACGGCACTTGCTGGGGCCCTAGGTGATTTTGGTAGGCGAACATGCCATCAAAAGCGAGCTTTTTGGCGTGTGTTGGCGGTAATAGGGAGGCTGTTAGTCGTCGCAGGTAGTGAGGCATTTCGTCCATGGTGACGGACTCAGGTACCCCTCTTATCTTCAGGTTATTACGCCTGTAACGGTCCTCCAGCGTAGCAAGTTGCGTGGAAAATGCTTGCTGGGTTTTGTGGACATTTTGGAGGGAGTCTTGTACCGTTATCATTTCCCGCCTCATAGCTATGATGTCCTCTTCTGTGGCTCTCACCCTGTCCGTAACCACCTGTAAGTCAGCCTGGATGACTGCTATGTCAGTTGCTAGCTTCTGGCGGAATTCGTGGCTATCACCCTGTCCGTAACCACATGTAAGTCAGCCTGGATGACTGCTATGTCAGTTGCTAGCTTCTGGCGGAATTCGGTGAAGAGATTTTTAATATCATGCTTGGTGGCCAGAGCTGATATATCAGGTAATGCTGCAGCTGTGTGTTCTGGTGTTTGTGGCAGGGTTTGTGCTTGAGGGTAGTCAGGTGTTTGGGTCTGAGGGTCTCTAGGGCCTGCTTGTTGGCTAGGGCCGCCATTTTGGGCAAGGTTTGGCGCTGTAATAGGGCCCCCATGTCTTGGGATTCGCTTGAGGTACCTGAGAGAGGTTTCTGTGAGCGTCTTCCCATGGTTGAGGGCTGATCTGCAGGTAAGTGGATGTCTGTGCTACAGTTGTGCTGGAGGGAGATGTGTCCCAGGAAGTCCTCCAGGCGTGTAGCGTGATGGTAGGCCGCAGGCTTCTTCCGTCGCCGGTTCTGTCCGGAACCAGCAAAGAACGACATGTGCCGATACTGGGAGACACCGGGGTGTAGATGCTGGTGTGGGATATGGTGGATGGGCAGTTTATCCGAGGATATCCGTCGGATTGAGCAGAGCAGCGTCGGAGCTCCCGAAAATGGCGTCCGCTCCATTCCGCGGTTAAGCCCCGCCCCCGTATAAATAACTTTTAGTGTGTGGTAATTAACAATATTAATCTGGATATGGCTATGCCTATGTTGGTAAATGAGTATATTTTATATTTTAAAGTGTGGTGACTTATAATTAAAATATTGTATGCATATCTTGGTGAATGTGTATGTACTATATTAAAGTCAACTTGAACATTGTGTACATAAAATATGTGTGTATTGTTAAATGTGTATATTTTATACGAAACTGCAGTAATATATAATTTTAATATATAGTATGCCTGTTTTAGAAAATGTTTATGTTTTATATTAAAGGGCAATGAGGTATAATTTAATATTACTTAGACCCGATATCTGTGTAATAACATATATTGTATTTCTCTGTGTGCTGTATGTTATAATCTCTAATAATAATATATATTTATTTTGAAATTTTTATTTATATATTTTTATTTTCCCCACTTATTGAACACATTAAGGTTTACACCCTTTACACATCTGTCTAGTATTTTGTTTGTATTAATTCATAAAAACACATGTCTACATTTATCCCTTTTGTGATAATTTTTCTTAGTCTGTCTCTCCCCTTTCCAGTGGGGATCTATCCCTAAAAAGGTTTCCTCCTGCCAATTCAATACTGGACATTGGTTACAATGTGCTGAGAGTGAGTGCTGTTAAAAACATATCTAATGTATATTTAGAAGAGATATACATATATGTATAATATTGTAATGCTCAAAGATTCTATCTTTTTGTTTTCTTTTTGTTCGTCCCACATATTGCTTGCCAGACGGACACTGCCGTAAATACACCACAAAGCCTGTGCGGCAGTCAATACGGGAACGCACCAGAAACTCTCCCTTACTTTTAAACTTTTTTTTTCATGGCTCAACTTTATTGGTTTTCAATAAAACATAAGAGCAAAGAATCAATGTGCACCAATAAACAGTTGAGGATCAGATCAACCTGAACACTCGACCAATTGAACTAGGAATGATGCAAACAGTAATAAAAAGGAAAATATATACCCCTTTTATGCCTAGTGGTACCAGTGACTCAGTGCCCTGACTTTGCATGGGACATTAGCCTATATTATGTTTTTTATGTTATGTTCTTATTTCTTCCTGTTCACCCACGACATAACCCAAGCATTAACTTTTGCCGCCACTACCCCTAAGAGGAATGTTAAGATTTGCTGATAGCACTAAAGTCTAATATAAATGTTGCTCCCACTTGTAATGCAACTGCCACGTTTTAACAACCACGCAACATGTAAACTTCCCTCTCTCCCCCCCCTCCCAACGGCCCCACAGGTTAGGGGGCAATAGTACCAAGAACAGGAGTTATAATCTACAACCATAGTCACTCACAGGTTAGACCGCAACCTACACCCACCTCATAAAAGACGATATCACTCATGTATAAATGCAATGTTTTTATCACGAATGTCTTTTATCTTGTCTAACTGGTTTGAATCACCCGAATAAAATAAAGAATTTAAAATATATATATATATATATAAGTAAACATGTGCCAGCTGGGTTTGCAGTTTCAATGTGCACCAGGGGAAGTCAATCCTACGCACACAGCCATCCATGGCACCAAGACTTTCTCATGCTTTCAGATTGTGCCATTCATTCTGTGGGTCATAGCCTTGGACATTCTATTAGATTAAAGGATGTCCAGTACCATGGAGAGTGTGGGACGAGATGGGAATTTCCAGTGAGGTGCTCTGCAAACTTTTTCTGTGACCAGTGTGTACATTGTTAACTTTTTTTGATGGTCCCCACAGTGTCTTCGGGAGCACGTCCAAAAGAAACGACTCGGGATTGAGATTTATATTAGTGTTAGCTTTTGTAAAAAAATAATTAAAGTTGGCGACAGTACTGTTTGAGAGCTGGGCAATTCAAAATGTATGTAGGATTGTTCCATTGTCGGTCTTAAAGCACCCACAAACGTGGGATGATGCCGTATTGTGAGTTGGACATAAACTGATGGACTTGTAGTATGCATGCCTGTGTCCACGTCTTAATATGTAGGCTTTTTGTGTACAATTAGAGAAAAGCCAATGGGACTAAGAACAGTTTAGTGATGCGGTCTAGAATTTTATCAGTCCATTTGTGCCATACTGAGTGTGAGGACCTTGTGGTTTGCAGCATTGTTGCAGTTGGAAGATATAGGTGAGGCGGGATCCAAAGCAATTGTAATGTGTTATAGGGACTCGTAACCAACTCCTCTAATCAGAGCCACAGAGGTGTTGATGGTGTGAAAAGCGAAGCGGACATTTGGGCAGGTTGCCTTGTAGTATGCTTTGATATCTGGTAATCCTAAGCCTCATGACTTTGAGTGTAGTCGAGTTATGCTAAATGATATTCTAGGTGGCCTGCAATTTCAAACATGTGTATTAATTAGATGCTGAAATTTGCTAAGGACAGATTAAACTTTTTATTTTCTAATAACCTATATTATAAGATTTGCAATGGAACTAAAGATGAATCATGAAACCCGATAATGGTGGTGGAATTGTGGTGATGTCTCAGGAGTATTATTGAGAAAAAACTCTATGAACCTTAGAGATACAGAGGCTTATAAGAGACTTGAACACAATTCTACCATTCAGTTCAATGGATCTCTTAAAATATAATTACAAATTACATTGAATAAAGGGACTAATTTTTCTAGTGATTTTAAATTTATTTTAATGAACTTTACCATTTTTTTTTTACTTTTATCCCAAAATTCACAAGAATCTAAAATGTCCCCCTGGAAGGCCAATAGTATGTGGCATACATTATTTAATCAAAGAAAAACAAGTTACCTGCGCTCTCTACTTAATCCCTATCTATTTTTAAACAAATGGATTTTTTTTAGTTACCTCCAATGGCCATGAGAGGATAAGCCCACCTGCCAACGCCAAGGCCCTGAGGGGTCCCCCTGAGGGATTAAAGAGAGAGCGCAGGTAACTTGTTTTTCTTTGGTTTTTACTATATATTGGGGCTGATGTGTACTGTAGTCATTGCTGCCGCCCAGTGATGGGAGTGAGCGCAGGACTTATCTTTCTGCATTTGTATCCATTTTTTGTAACACTCAGCCTTGTTACAATGCTGCCGCCCATCCCATGTGTTCCCTATTAAGGGTTAATAATATATAGGGGTGTATATAAAAAAAAATACCCCTTTCTGTCTCATTTTTGCCAGAAGCTCAAGGAAGCAAGGTGAATGGTTAGAGTTAGGACCAGGGGCGGGCTGGGACGGGGGGCAGGGAAGCAATTGCCCCCCAGGCCGCCCTAAATCATTTTAAAACCTGCCGCTGCAGCCGCCTGAGCACTCTGTAAAGAGCCTCAGGCGGCTGCAGCACTGCTTCTCTCCTCACCTCCCCTTCTCTGTAGCGTGGCCGAGCTCCTCTCCGGTCTGCGGTACCCAGCCGGAGAAATAGGAAAGTGCACACTCAGTGTGCACTTCCTGTCAGTCCGGCCGGGTACAGGAAACAGAAACTCTGCATGGTACTGGAGAAGTACGGGGGGGGGAGGGAGAAGTAAGAAGAACACAGAGAGGAGGGGGGAGAGTAAGAAGAACACAGGGAGATGGGGGGGAGAGTAAGGGTGAGGAGAAGGGGAGATAGGGAGGGTGGGTGGTGAGGAGAACACATGGAGGGGGGAGGTGAGGAGGACACAGGGAGGAGGGATTAAGAAGAACACAGGGAGGGGGTGAGGAGAAAGGGAGATGAGGAGAACACATGGAGGGGGAGTTGAGGAGAACACAGGGAGGGGGGAGGTGAGAAGAACACATGGAGGGGGGAGGTGAGAAGAACACATGGAGGGGGGGGAGTGAGAAGAACACAGGGAGGGTCGAGGGGGGGGATGAGAAGAGCACAGGGAGGGTGGGTGAGTGTGGGAAGAGACCGCTAGGGGAGGGTGGGGGAGAGGAGATACCACTAAGGGGCAGGGGAGAGCTCTAAGGGACAGACGGGAGAGCTCTATAGGACAGGGGGCAAGACAGGGAGCTCTTTCACACTACGCGCGCACACACACAATGCATCCCTATACATACACAGAAACACACAATGCATCCCTACACACACAGAAATACAACATGCTTCCCTTACACACAGAGAAACACACAATGCATCCATTAGACACACACAATGCAACCCTTACACACAAAGACACACACCTTTGCACACATACACAGAAACACACATGCAAACACACACACTGCTTTTCTTATATACACACAGAAACACAATGCATCTCTTACACACACTCAATGCACACACTTACAGACACACACCTTGCATCCCTTATGCATACAAACACAGATTCACACAATGCATCCCTTACACACCACCAGAAACACACAATACATCCCTTATACACAAATACACACTGCTTCCACTACACACAAACACAATGCATCACCTACACAAACTGGTATCCCTATACACTACATACCATAAGCACACATATTAGATCCTCTACAATAACACATAACAAATCCCCTACACACTCCACTCCCTGTGAGCGAACTCATGGGTGGGTGGAACATATAAGTGGACTTATGAGTGGGCCTTATGGGCATACTCACCCTCAGGCCCTGGGGACCAGACCTTGAGCTGTGTAAGTGGCCCCCCAAAATTGGAGCTGCTTCCCATTCTCCCAGAACATTGAATTTTGTGACCACAGTTACAAACAGCCTCCAGAGATCCTGTTCTACACCAGACCAGTGGAGCCAAACTGCAGCCCATCATCATCCTCATCTGGTTGTAAGTAGGCAATCTAGTATATTATTAGTGACACTAATCTATAATTTACCTCACATTAAAGGGACACTATAGCTTAATGAAGTGGTTCTGGTGTCTATAGCCGGTCTGTGCAGGCTTTTTAATGTAAACACACACTGTGTGCAGCACTGGCGTTAGTTCATGTGGCAGATCATATGGGTGGGGTATTGTGATGTCACATGGGGGGAGGCAAATTTTTATTTTGCCTAGGGCGGCAAAAATCCTTGCACCGGCTCTGATCCTGGGCAGGTGCACCAGTCTACTGGTGACCCACAGGAGGGGAGTGCACTGATTGCACAGCACTCTCCACCTGCCCAGACCCGTCTTTACCGCAGTGCAAGTGCCCTCTGCCCCTAATTTACATTGGCTCACACTCACAGCAAGCAGTGCCATTACATTAAACAGCTGTTCCCCATGCAGCCACAGGTGGCGCTGTGCTGGGAAAATGTGATTACTCTTCACTTCCTCCCAGCCTACACAGCAGCGCATGGGGGAGAGAGAGGAGGAGGCATGATTTAATCTTACAATAAATCCTCTAAGCAAATCTTTATAAATTTGGGGGGATCAGTTCTGTTTCCACAGTTTATTGGTGTTTACTCTGATGTCTGTATTAATATTGAGGGATGTCTAAGTAGTAACGTCAGTGTGTGTCAGCAGGGCCAGCTGTTGGGGTGTGCAAGCTGTGCGAACACGCAGGGTGCCATGACAACAGAGTCGCCCGTCGGCCAACACAGCTCACAAGTTGGGTACACCAGCATGTTCAATTTAAACAATTCGCTGGTGGTCCACTGGGGCACACCAGCAGTAGGTGCAGTCAGATCATATCCTCTCCCTCGTGGTTCCGGCGCTCAGTTAGTGAGTGAGAGCACAGGCTCAGAGATTCTCAGCCAGCGCTCTGACAACATTGAAAGTCAGAGCCATGAAGGAGCGGGTATGGCAAAGAGCTACTGATTAGCATAACATCAATATCCATTATAAAACCAGGAAAAGGTGGGCATGGATGGTGAACTGATTTGGTGGAAAACCTTTGTAATTTGGTGGTGCAATGGGCCACTGGCCTGGTTTTCCCCCCCAGGCCTAAGGCTGCCAGCCCTCCCCTGGTTAGGACCCACCTGGGGGGGTTTGCCTTGTCGTTGGCAGGTGGGCTTATCCTCACATGACCATTGGAGGTAACTAAAAAACCTCCATTTGTTTAAAAATACATACGGATTAAGGAGAGAGCGCAGGTAACTTGTTTTTCTTTGGTTTTTACTATATATTGGGGCTGATGTGTACGGTTGTCATTGCTGCCGCCCAGTGATGGGAGTGAGCGCAGGACTTATCTTTCTGCATTTGTATCCATTTTTTGTATTACTCAGCCTTGTTACAATGCAGCCGCCCATCCCATGTGTTCCCTATTAAGGGTTAATAATATATAGGGGTGTATATAAAAAATACCCCTTTCTGTCTCATTAGAGATTTTTGCCAGAAGCTCAAGGAAGCAAGGTGAATGGTTAGAGTTAGGACCCACCTGGGGGGGTCTGCCTTGGAGTTGGCAGGTGGGCTTATCCTCTCATGGCCATTGGAGGTAACTAAAAAAACTCAATTTGTTTAAAAATACATAGGGATTAAGGAGAGAGCGCAGGTGTCTTGTTTTTCTTTGGTTTTTACTATATATTGGGGCTGATGTGTACTGTAGTCATTGCTGCCGCCCAGTGATGGCAGTGATCTGCATTTGTATCCATTAATTAATGGCTAATTTACCAGCCTTTATAGATCTATGTAGAATATTTCTCTACAGTTTTTGTGAGACTGTAACTCTTAGGTAAATCTGTTATGTAGGGTTAGTTTGTGTTCCACATTGATTCCACCCTCTATATCAAGGTGAAAGTTTTTGTATTATACTTTGTAGATCTATACCTACAGAAGAATGCACAGGAAGCTACAACATATGTCAAAGACTCCACATCTATTCTAGTAGAAATGGAGAATATTGAGTGGAAGAGAGATTATAGGTCAGTGACATTAGAAATAACTTCTTTATACACGGTACATCAACACCAATTAGGTCTAAAAGCAGTAGATCATTTCATCATGAGAGATCAGGACATCTCAGAAAATGTAAAGTTAGTTATACAGTCCTCACACCATGATTAACGCATATATACATAATCCTGTCACTGTTCCGACATGGCACCTAATGTATATACCGGTCATTGTAATACAATTACTGGAATGATGTACGTTACATTGTTTATGTGTGCAATATAATACCCTTGATGTCAATACAATGTACCTTATAATGTATTTTTATTGATAAAAACCAATAAAAAGAAAATAAATAAAAAATGTATACAGTCCACTATCAAATTTATTTTGGAGCATAATTATTTTATTTTTGATAACCAATTTTTCCTTCAAATAATGGGTACCACAATGGGAACAAGGTTCGCTCCCAGCTATGCCAATATCTATATGAAATATTGAAAATACTAATATATCTGGTCTAGGCATGACTGGAGGGCTAACCTGGTGCTAAAGCAGAAATTCACTGATGATGTGATCATCATATGCAAAGTAAGTGAAATATCTTTTAAGTTTCTTGAGTACATTAATACAACTATTATAGTTTGAAGTTCTTATCCAACTCTCAAATAAAACAAGATAAACTTATTAGATATGTGGAAAACCAGTAAATTAAATTCAAATGTTTCTTCAAAAAAACAGATGGCAACAGCTATGTACAAAGAAACCATGGTTAAGAGACATAGAACACAGCCAAATAAGTAGGATACGAAGAAACTGTACTAAAATAGATGATTTCAAATCTCAAGCAGATGTAATACAGAAAAATCATAAAAAAGTCATAATAAAAATTACATAGAAAGTGAAATAAGAATGATAAATAACATAAAAAGAGGTGATCTACTGATCAAGAAGAAAACAAGTGAGAGACAGAATAGGGATTTAAAACCTGCTTTCCTAACTACATTTAATATGCAACATGGGAAGATTACTTTTTTTTTTTTTTTTTTTAGAAATGCCATTACTGTACTTGAAGGATCCAATTCTGGTGTACTTGCAACTTAGAAAATGACCTATAATTTACAGAAGGGCAAAAAAATATAAAATCTATATTAGCACCAAGTTATGTGCGTAGAAACAGAGATACAAAAGAAGAAGAAAAAAGTATGATTTATTAAATGTCTAAATTGTAAGGACTGCAAATCTAATAATATAGTTAATAAAAAATAAAGAAAAGTTTAAAAGTAATTATATACAGGAAGAGATCTTGGTACGCTCCAGTACTGACTGCCGTATGGACTTTGTGGTATATTTACTGCAGTGTCCGTGAGGCAAGCAGTACTTGGAACGTACAAAGAGAAAACTAAAGGATAGAGTCCTGGAGCATTACAATAATATAAAGAAACATTTTCAACAACACTCATTCTCAGTATATTGTAATCAGAGGAGTCAGTAAACAAGTCGAAATCGAAGAACCAGAAAATCAGAGAACAATATAACGCACTATATGAGGAACGAAGAGAAAACACAACAGGGCAGTGACAATGATTTAAACACTGATTGTTGCATTTCACCCTTACAATCCCCAAACGTTCAGGAACAGGTTTGAAGTGATGATGTGGCACTTCCAGAGGAGGAAATTACGCTAGGCGTCATATCAGTATGACTAGAGGGGCGCTGCAAGGGTGAGCATCCCTTTCTCTATCAGTATGCTAAAGAGCATTCGACTCCAGATTGGATCTTGTATTTGGACTTTCAGAATGCACCAAATGCAAAACTGAAAAGCTGAAGAGGATCAGGAGACACTACTTCCTGAACGACATGCACAACGCTCAGGTTGGAGCAGCATACCAGTAGACAGTGGTGTATCCTGGTTTTGTGCTGCCCTAGGCAGGACAAAACTCAGGCGCCCCCCCCCCTCCCCCCGCGCCACCCCCACCCAACCTTTCCCCCCGCCCCGCATTCTAAATACACACACACACACTCGCTAACAGAAACACACACACACTAACAGACACACTCACTAACAGACAAACACACTCACTAACAGACACACACTCACTCACTAGCAGACACAAACTATCAGACACACACGCTCACTGACATACACACACACTCACAGGCAAACACACACTAACAGACACACACAGTCACACACACACACTAACAGACACACACACACACACACACACACACTAACAGACACAGACACACACACACACACTAACAGACACACACACACACACACACACACACACACTAACAGACACAGACACTGACACACACTAACAGACACAAACACTAACAGACACACACACTGACACACTAACAGACACACACACTAACAGACACACACACACACACACACTAACAGACACACACACACACTAACAGACACAAACACTGACACACACACACTGACACACACACACACTAACAGACACACACACTAACAGACACAGACACACACTAACAGACACACACACTAACAGACACAGACACACACTAACAGACACACACACTAACAGACATACACACTAACAGACACAGACACAGACACACACTAACAGACACACACACCAACAGACACAGACACACACTTACCCACCCACATTAACACATTTTTATTTATTTATTTTTAACACATTTCTTTTAATTTTTTTTAACACATTTTTTTTATTTATTTTTTTAACACGTTTTTTTAAATTTATTTGTAACACATTTTTTTTAAATTTATTTTTAACACATTTTTTTTTATTTAACCCCCCCCCCCCAGCCTCCTTACCTTTGGGAATGCTGGGGAGGGGGGTGTCTCTTCCTCCCTGGTGGTCCAGTGGCTGCTGGGTGATCGGGCGGCCGGCCGGCTGGCCGGCCGGCGAGGGAGCACTTCCCCTGAGCTGTCTGCTCAGCTCCCTCGCGCGCCTCAGAGTGAGGCTGGGAGCCGGAATATGACGTCATATTCCGGCTCTGCCTCCCAGCCTCAGTCTGCGGCTGGCGAGGGAGCTGAGCAGACAGCTCAGGGGAAGTGCTCCCTCGCCGTCCGGCCGCCCGCCCGCCAGGCAGTGCCGCCCTATCGCCCAGCAGCCCGCCGGCATGTCTGTTAGCCACAAGGCTAACAAGACATTTGCCTTGGGCATTTGGGGGCGGCTTTTTTTGCCGCCCCCTGGAAAATGCCGCCCAAGGCAAATGCCTTGTTTGCCTCGCGGCTAATACGCCCCTGCCAGTAGAGCAACAATAAGTTAAACACTTGCTGTCCACAAGCAAATGTAAGGCATATCAATAAAACATAGCTTTTATTAGATACATATTAAAAAAGAGGGGGGGGAGGGGTAACAAAATAATCCAAAATGTATCCAGAAAAAAAAGTATAATTTTTTATACATTTTGGTTTATTTAGTTTTGTTACCTCCCCCCCCCCCCCACACACACACACTTTTTAAGATATATCTAATAAAAGCTATGTTTTATTGAATATTCCTTACATTTGCTCTTGCAGTTGCCTGTGGGCAGCAAACGTTTTCTTTTCTCTTTATTCCATTTACTAATAGGTTTATCCCCCGGGTTCTACTCTGGATGTTTTACCTATATTTGTTACTTCCACCTTCTCATCCTTTTTTCCAATAAGTTAAACACATTAGAGCCTAATGGGCCAACTGTAGATACAGTGGTACCTCAGTTTACAAACGCCTCAGTTAACATCATTTTCGGTTTACAAATGAAAATCCATTGAAAATAATGCATCAGTTTACAATTTTTTTCGCAATGCGAAGCAAGTTTCCCCAGGATGCATTGCGCCTGCGAGGTTTATAGCGCCGCCCCCGTGCATGCTGAAGTCTGTGGGTAGCACATGGCATTGAGTGTGGAGATGTTGGAGCTGTTTTTGCATCGAGTTTTGGAGCCATTGTGGAAATTTTTTGCAGTGGTTTTGGGACTTTTTTTTGTGCATTTCTCAAGCGGTGGAAAGGTAGGGAGCTGAGCTTTGTCTTTTGCGTGCTTTTTACTGTGTATTCTGCATTGTGGGTTGGTTTCCATGCCAGCTCATTTTGACTTTTTTTCTGACCTCCGTAACTGATTAAGTGGTTTTCAGTGCATTCCTATGGGAAACCATGTTCAGGTTTGCAGATTTTTCGCAATATGAAAAGTCCCGGAGAATTAATTAAATTCGTAAACCAAGGTACCACTCTATAGGTCTCATGTGTTTTATGAATTGATGAAAAATAAATTCCAGACAGGGGTTCAAAGTAAGTAGTAAGTAGTGGCATTAACCTTAAATGTGTTCAATAAAAAGAAAAAATATAAATACGAATTTCCACATAAATATTTTTATTTGAGATTATAACATACAGCACACAAAAAAATAAAATGTATGTTATTACATATACATTGGGTCTAAGTAGTATTAAATTACATATCATTACACATTAATATAAAACATACACATTTACTATATATTAAAATTATATGTTATTGCACTTTTTATATAACATATAAACATTTAATAATACAGGCATATTATATTCAAACAATATAGAAGTTGACTTTAATATAATACATACACATTCACCAACATATACATACAATATTTAAATTATAAATAATTACACTTTAAAATATATAATATATACATTTACCAACATAGGCATAGCTATATTCAGATTAATATAATTAATTACCATACACTAATAGTTATATAGAAATATTCACACATCCACTGGTCAAGCTTTTGGATAATGTCCTGTTGGCAAGCGCTATAATTACATTGAGTTTTATTTTCAAAACATTTATTAATAGAATAGTCATATATATGATCAGATGGCATGTTTCAGGATTTTGCCACTTCTAACACACTGTCATGTGGAATATATCTGTATCGCCTTTTGGTGCCTTCTTCTGTAATTTTTTTCATGCTCGTCAATACATTTTATAGTTCAGAAACAATTCTCCAGTGGAACACATGTGGACCTCATGCACAGACTGGTGGAAAGCAAGCGTCAAGACATGGAAGGTAGACTGCATTTAATGAAGTTGCTGCAGAGCCTGAATTGTGTAGGAGTCCGCGCGTGCTTTGAAGATCTCCTTCCATTCAACACAGCTCAGAGGGGAGCCATTCATTCAGGATGAAGTGGGAGGGACCATACACCCCCCAGAAGAACCAATGAGGTCGAAGAGGCGGCAATTTAAATTGGGGTGGGATTTGGCGTGGAGGGTTATGGCTGTTTGTATCTTACTTGTTTTTAATACAGGTCCCTGAGGAAGCCCCAAATCGGGAGGAAATGCGTAGGACCTCTGTTTTTATTATTTTAAAAATAAAACTTTTCTACCTCACCGGAGTTCCTTGTTTTTACTCTATACCATTGCTGCTAATGCAAAGAAATACTCTGAGGAGATATTGACCCCCCAGATTAGAGGGGTAGGCACCCTTTATGTGCTTAAAACACCCAATCCTGCGAGTTCAACTAAATCAGGTGCTATATTGTGCATACTTGCTGTATTACACTATGTCATGTTTTATCTTGTTATAGGTTTAGGTTACCAATATATCTTGTAGACCAATTTAGTAAAATTACAGTAATTGTTCTACAAAAACAATAACATTACTGAAATTATCTTTTAGAAATTGTATACAGTTATTGACTCCAGATCAATTCAACACAAGAGACAGAAAAGTGAAACTTTAATTTATATTCCCGAACTCAACGAGCTTCTAGGTTGCTAAGCAACTTCTTAGCAACTTCTTAGCAACCAATAAAAAAATGAAAAACAAAAAAAGATTGTTAAAAAATGAACCACAAAAAAAAGCTAACAAGGTAAGTAAATATACAGTACTGTGCAAAAGTATTAGGCCACCGTTAGATTTGTTGTTTTAGCAACGGTATAATGGCCATATATAATTAATTCTCAGTCTCTTTATTAGAATAAAACCAGAAAATTCTGGAAATGTGTATGCCTTTTGTATGCATGGCCACTCTGAAAGGGAAATCGGCAAAAAAAATGGATGCTCAAGATGTGGTATTCAAGGTGTCATAAAGAAATCTCAAGAATCGGGAGAGGTCATGGACAAAAAAAGCACTGGAAGGCCAAGAAAACGTTTAAATTCTGATAAGAAGTGTCTGAGTTTCTTCTTTGAGAGACCGGAAGAGGTCCAGGAAGGACCTGGCTCAGCATCTGGCAGCTTCATCGGGATGCCAAGTTGACCATTCTACTGTCCGAAGAATCTTGATCAGGAATGGTCTTTGTGGAAGGGTATACATTCCATTCTTAGCATATCTTAATCTCGTCACCCTGTTCCTCTTCCGCAAGAGGTTTCTTGGCTGCCATCCTTCCACAAAGACCATGCCTGATCAAACTTCTTTGGACTTTAGAATGGTCAACTTGGCAACCCTCTCTCCAATCAGTGATCAAATTTGTTTCCGACCCTATCTTGAATGAGATGCTTCTTTCTCTTTTACTCTTCAAAATTATGATTCCTGTCTTTCCTTCCTTCCCACGAATATGGATCCCATTCTCTCCTTCCTTCCCCAATATTCAGCTATCCTTCTTTCCCCTTTCCTTCTGTTGCCTTGGTTGCTGAAAAACCTTGAGCAGGATTCAAATGAATTCAGGACATTATATCAGAACTGAACAAACTGGCCACCTACTGTCCAGTCTGGCAAACACATAGTTACATAGTTACATAGTTACATGGTTACATAGCTGAAAAGAGACTTGCGTCCATCAAGTTCAGCCTTCCTCACATATGCTTTTGCTGTTGATCCAAAAGAAGGCAAAAAAGGCAAAAAAAAAAAAAAACACGCTCATTATATGTGATGAATGACCTTGCCAGCTTACAGGAAACAAGAGTTACCTTTGCACAGTTGGACACTCTATGCACAGCTGAATAATGAGGCATTTTTTGACGAGTCAGGGTGACAGCCATCCTGAAGAAACGTCATGGTAGTCTTATGGTCATCAAAAGTGCACACCTGGTTTTCTCTCTGACTCATGAAGATCTGACTAGGGGATTGGACATTTAGGCCACAATAGTTGAGTTTCAAAAAAAAATAAATCTTCAGTTAAAGGATTTTTGCAGATCGCATATTTTGCCAGAAAACTTCCAATTCCTGTGTCAATTAGAGAATAAAAACCTTTATGAATGTATGTGTTTATTTAAACATTGTTATTTATATAGATTGCGTAATGAGATTTTAAATTCCAATTTAAATATTTATTTAATGATATTCACAATAAGTCACAAATGAATATCTAATTGCTCATTATTTTAATTTACATAATTGCTTGGGAGGCTAATGATAACATTTGTATTGCTTTTGTCAGTGAGCTAGTGGTATTGTTACTGCTAATGCTTAGCACAATACATATTTTTAAGGCTCATGCAGTGCAGGCAGACATATATAGTTCAGCATATCTGTAGTTGCATTTCAACATTCTAAATAGGATTGCGCATGCAGCTAATGGGACTGCACAGTTCTAATCTGGTTAACGTGCATTCTACCAAGGTTATTTATTCAATTCTGAATTTCTGCAAATTGAATCCAAATGGAAAATAATATGAGACAAAAATAGCTGTTCTGGAAAACTTGTTTCGACTCAGCCATAGTCATAACTTGGCTGTTTTTGCCTCGGTTTTTCCATTCAGAATTAATTTGAGAAATGTTGGTATTTGATGAATAACCATGTAAGACACCCCTAGCCCCTTACAGGGACACCCCAAGCTCTGTAACAACTTATGTTCATTACATAGGTCATAGTCAACAGATGCCATCTTTCCCTCTTTCTGTAGTAATTACAACTATTAGCGTGCCTCCCCTCTGTACTCCCACGAGTTAGAGGAAACGGGTTGTACATTTTCTTCTAATTATACAAGTATATGGTAAGCACACACTATATGGTCACAGGCCATGCAGCTAGCTAGCTCCAAGATAGAGTACAAGTCGATTCTCAGATATTTAGTAGACCTTCTTCAATCCAATATTTGTAATTACGCATCTTTTTTACCCCCAATATATCAGATCACCCAACCTTCATTACCCCAATATAAGATATTACCAGACCCTCGTTACACCATTAACCCCTTAAGGACACATGACGTGCCTGACACGTCATGATTCCCTTTTATTCCAGAGGTTTGGTCCTTAAGGGGTTAAAGAAGATTACCAGACTCTTGTTACCCCACTATAGTAGAATATCAGACATTCTTTACCCCACGATGAGAGATTACGAGACGTTTCTTCCCCCACTATAAGAGATTACCATACTATATATAGCCCACTATAGGAGATTGCCATACTATATTTACCCTACTATAAGAGATTGCCATACTATATATACCCTACTATAAGAGATTGCCATATTATATATATATATACTCCACTATTGGAGATTACCATACTATATTTATCACACTATAGGAGATTACCATACTATATATAGCCCACTATAGGAGATTGCCATTCTATATTTACCCTACTATAAGAGATTGCCATACTATATATACCCTACTATAAGAGATTGCCATATTATATATATATACTCCACTATTGGAGATTACCATACTATATTTATCCCACTATAGGAGATTGCCATACTATATTTACCCAACTATAGGAGATTACACTTCTATATTTACCCTACTATAAGAGATTGCCATACTATATATACCCTACTATAAGAGATTGCCATATTATATATAAACTCCACTATTGGAGATTACCATACTATATTTCTCCCACTATAGGAGATTGCCATACTATATTTACCCCACTATAGGAGATTACAATACTATATATACCCCACTAGGAGATTGCCATACCATATTTACCCCACTATAGGACATTACCATACTATATGTATCCCACTATAGGAGATTGCCATACTATATTCATCCCACTATAGGAGATTACCATACTATATTCATCCCACTAAAGGAGATTACCATACTATATTTACCCCACTATAGGAGATTACCATACTATATTTACCCCACTATAGGACATTACCATACTATATGTATCCCACTATAGGAGATTGCCATACTATATTCATCCCACTAAAGGAGATTACCATACTATATTTACCCCACTATAGGAGATTACCATACTATATTTACCCCACTATAGGACATTACCATACTATATGTATCTCACTATAGGAGATTGCCATACTATATTCATCCCACTATAGGAGATTACCATACTATATTGATCCCACTATAGGAGATTACCATCCTATATTTACCCCACTATAGGAGATTACCATACTATATTTACCCCACTATAGGACATTACCATACTATATGTATCCCACTATAGGAGATTGCCATACTATATTCATCCCACTATAGGAGATTACCATACTATATTCATCCCACTATAGGAGATTGCCATACTATATTTACCCCACTATAGGAGATTACCATACTATATTTACCCCACTATAGGACATTACCATACTATATGTGTCCCACTATAGGAGATTGCCATACTATATTCATCCCACTATAGGAGATTGCCATACTATATTAATCCCACATATAGGAGATTGCCATACTATATTTACCCCACTATAGGAGATTACCATACTATATTTACCCCACTATAGGAGATTACCATACTATATTTACCCCACTATAGGACATTACCATACTATATGTATCCCACTATAGGAGATTGCCATACTATATTGATCCCACTATAGGAGATTACCATACTATATTTACCCCACTATAGGAGATTACCATACTATATTTACCCCACTATAGGAGATTACCATACTATATTTACCCCACTATAGGACATTACCATACTATATTTACCCCACTATAGGAGATTACCATACTATATTTACCCCACTATAGGACATTACCATACTATATGTATCCCACTATAGGAGATTGCCATACTATATTGATCCCACTATAGGAGATTACCATACTATATTTACCCCACTATAGGAGATTACCATACTATATTTACCCCACTATAGGAGATTACCATACTATATATACCCTACTATAAGAGATTGCCATAGTATATATATATACTCTACTATAGGAGATTACCATATTATATTTATCCCACTATAGGAGATTACCATACTATATTTATCCCACTATAGGAGATTACCATACTATATTTAATCCACTATTTTAACATTTGGAGAGCTTTTAAACCTCTTACCCCTAGTATAAAAGATCAGAAGAACCTCTCATCCCAATATATAAGAGAACCAGAACCTTGTATTCACAGTATAAAAAACAATAGACAGGGTATTAGCATTACATTTTATCCTCCCCATGGGAGATTATCAGAACCTATGCTCATTTTATGAGATTAACAAAAACGTGTATCTGCTATGTGGAAGATTGCCAGAACATTTTATACACCATGCAGGAGATTACCAGAATCATTTATCCCCCATTTAGGAGATTACCAGACTATTTTATACCCAGTACATGAGATTACTAGAAACATTTATCCTCCCTATAGGAGATTACCAGAATCCTTTATCTGGCATATAGGCAGTGGCGTATCTTGGTTTTGTGCTGCCCTAGGCAAAACAAAACTCAGACAACCCCTCCGCCCCCCTGCGTGCGCCACCCCCACCCAACCCTTTGCCCCTGCCCCGCCTTCTAAATACACACACATTCACTGACAGATACACATACACTAGCTAACAGAAACACACACTTGCTAACAGACACACACACACACACTAACAGACACACACAGTCAGACACACACACACACTAACAGACACACACAGTCACACACACACACACACACACAGTCAGACACACACACACTAACAGACACACACAGTCGGACACACAGTCAGACACACACACTAACAGACACACACACGCACACTAACAGACACACACACACTAACAGACACACACTAACAGACACAAACAGTCACTCACATTAATAGAAAATAGTACAGTCGAAGTAAATGACCTAAAAGGTCAGTCACCAGGAATGTATAGGTTGAAGGGCATTAGGGCATAACCCAAAGGAGTAATAAATAGAGAAGAGGCTGAAATGGGTTAAACTGAAACAGTGCTCCCAAATACAGTATCTATACCCTGAAAAAACGGCTCCCCCAGTATGGAGCAGTGATTTGCTAGTATTAGGAGCCTAAATGGAACTAAAAAATCATATATTTTTATTGAACCCCCTTAGGGGCAGAAAAAAGAAAGAAAGACAAAACTATCATAGAAATAGAAAATAAGTAAAAACAGTGATATTTACCAAAAAGTAGTGAAAGAAGGGGTAGATCCGCTAAACTGCGATATAGTCACAGAATGTATGATCACTATTGAGGTGAGGACTATAGTTGATAGTTCAAGTGAACAAAATTACTTATGGCAACAATGTTTAGTATAAATTGTAAACTAAACAAGATACAGCGAGGCTTGATAAGGGAGTAAATAACGATAATCCCTTTAGTAAAGTCATGTGCATAGACTTGCACCTGTGAATGTAACTTTAATCGAAGCAACACTGACAATCAAATTGCTTTTTATGATAATGGGGACTCTAAGAGTCATTAATATACAAAAGGGTTTGGAGTGGAAAACAGCGATATTAGCTCCACACTCCGTCGGCACCCTAGTATATAAGCTACCTTAATGTAATGAGAAAGGGCAGTTTAGTAGGTCTGGCCGGACACTAATACTGAAGAACTTAAATCTCTTATGTCCTATACACTGCCTACAATTTCCCCATGAGAAGCATTTAACAGTAATGAAAATGTAGTCATTAGATACTCTAATAGAAAAGAAGGTGCTCGGTGGAGTCAGTGCCATATATGGGTATACTGCACTTGCGTCGCTAACCTAAATAGGTAACGAAAAATTCCAGGAATTCACATTTTTTTTTCTTTTTTTTCAATTCTTCTTTTTTATCTATGAAAAGTGTAACAGGTTCCTTCTTGCAATCTCATATATATATATATATATATATATATATATATATATATATATATATATGAAAAAGAACACAAAAAAGAAAGAACCAACAAACTAATATATAATTATGGTTATAGATAAAACAAGTTTAACTTTATCGATACAGATAAAAAAAAAATATATCTATTTACACTATAACAAACTAAATGTATGAAATATATGAAATATACTTTTTTTTAAATAATAAGATAATTGTTCTTTATAGTTCTGTGTATGGTTGCTTGAAGGGACTTTATATTGCATATTTTTGTGTTTATACAATTATATAAATATACAGAGTTACACAATTAATAGAAAGGGAAAATGTGCAAAAAATGTATATATATATTTTTGATATGTTTTCATTCCCCTCTCCATGCTTATATTATGCACAACACATCGACTTTGAACGGTCCCACTTTGATGGACCGATTGTGAAACACAAGAAATAAAGATCCACCGAGAAAAAAAACGTGTAAAAAATCTATTGAATGTAAATGGAACGCAAGTGGAACGCACGGCGGACGCCCGCAACGGAACGTGATGACGTCACATACCCGAAACCAGGAAGTGATCGCATTTCAACTGCGAGCAGCTGAATTTCATCGGTGGAACCTATGAATGGACGTTATCTATTGATTGTGGGGTGTATTTAAGAGGGAGGGAGAGGGAATGTTTTTTATTCATTGTTATACCTGCCACACTGCTGCAAGGTCCCTGAGGAAGTCCCTGAAGTGGGAAGAAACGCGTTGGACACATTGTGGGCAGTTTTATCTTTGATTTTATGCTGATTGATCCTTACCTATGTGTAAGTAATAAATGCTTTTTGTACTTTGCACAAGCCTTTCTACTTTTCATTCTGGATGCTTTTTTCTTATTTTTCCCACATAAATGAGATTGAATAATTTTGGAATCAGAGAAATACCTGAGAGCCACAAGGAATTTTGATACGCCCTGTTTTCATAGTTAAAGTGTGAGCGATCCATTTGGCACATATCACTATTATATATATACCAAACAGAGTAACTATGTTACTTTTTATTTCTCTATAGTTGGATTGGCCCATATTTTGGTTTCATGAACAAAACAAAGGATTGTTAACCCCTCTGGCCCCCAAAGTGTTAACGTGTCAATGAAAGGTGTATTTCAGTACATTAATGACCTACGGCAAACCACCCTTGTTATGAATCCATTATGTCCCTCACAGTTTCTCTGACTCTAGCTGTCCATCTTTCCTCCTCTGGCTCATTCTTTCTCATAGTTAGGAATAATTACAGTCTGTAAAGGTCATTGCTAAATCCTGGTGTGATTCATGTGTATCACAGGCCTACATTAGGCAATTTTTGTGGAGCCTTTAACCTCAGAACCCTTACTGCGGAGCATTTCCTCCACAGGGCCTCTGCACCAGGGGGTATTCTATTCAGTTTGAGTCATGCTGTGCAGTGCATGAGTCTGCTGAACACCACTGCAATGAGCAGGATAAGTGATGATCTGTTTGTATAGGATCCAGCATTTGCAATGCTAATGCATTTTTAAAGGGAACATTAATGTTAAGGGGGCAGAATCCCTAGAGCGCATATATATTTCAGAACTCATCGACTTCAGTACAAAGTATTTTAATAGCTCGATTTTGTCTTGTTGTTAAATGTTACGCAGTTAAATGTTACGTATTATACCTGCACATTGTGTCGTAATTATAACAATGGCTAACTTGCATTTTGGGAAGATCTCGTTTTAAACGTGCCAAAAGCATTCAAAAAGGAATGGCTGAGGGTGAATTTAAGTTCGGAATCTTGACTTAAAAATGAATTTCATTCGAGCAGAGTCCCCGAATAGCTCTTGCTCCTGTTTTTTAATGGTTTGTCCTATATCCTCAAATTAAAATTATATTATTATACTTATTATTATTATTTAAAAAGCACCAACAAATTCCGTAGCGCTGTACAATGGGTGGACTAACAGACACGTAATTGTAACCAGACAAAGGGACGCACAGGAACAGAGGGGTTGAGGGCCCTGCTCAATGAGCTTACATGCTAGAGGGAGTGGGGTAAAGTGACACAAAAAGGTAAGGGTAGGGTAGAAAGGTAGGTTGCTAGGATAGTATTCACGAAAGACTACATTTTTTTTATTTGTATTTTTTATGTCCGTTGCAAGAGAGGAATCAAGGTGTGGGGAGGAAAAGCTAGCCTATTAACAGTTTAATTGATATGCTTCCTGAAGAAGTGAGTTTGTTATGATTTTTTGAAGGAATGGAGACCGTAATAACAATATTAATAAAAAAAAAGTGTTCAACATTATAGTTGCCTGCACTGAAAGGACAGCAAAGCAATTATAGCTTTGTTTCTAAAGTCATGTCATGAAGGGTATGAAAGGTACGAGTTGTTCTGTATTAATGTGGATACCACTGTTACTCCATCCAATAACCCTGTGTCATTAGAGTTGGTTTATGGCCTTCCAATACTGGGAGAGGGCAAGTCAGCGTGGAATGTATAGCTAATTGGAAACCATAAAGGGTAGCCCATGCGTAGAGCACCATTGAACGTCTTTTGAATGGGCTGAAAGCCTCGAGTTCAGTTGCACAGTGTGAGAATGTCTTTTTTTATATTTATTATATTTTTATTGAGTTTTCAATGAAATGAGTATACAAGTAAAATATGTCAGAGGCAATTAACTCTTTTTTTTTTTTTTTACTGTATGTATTGAGACTGATGTTATTATTATTATTATTGCCATTTATATGGCGTCAACAGATTCCGTAGCGCTTTACAATATTATGAGAGGGGATTTAACTATAAATAGGACAATTGCAAATAAACTTACAGGAACGATAGGTTGGAGAGGAGTCTGCTCAAACGAGCTTACATTCAATAGGTGTATAATGGTCATTGCTGCCGCCCAGGAGTAGTGGGAGTTCGAGCGTAGGAGTTATTTTTGTGTATTTGTATTTGCCTTATATCACACAGCCCTGTTACAATGCTGCAGTCCACCCAATGTGTTCCCTATTAAGGGTTAATAAGTATATAGGGGTTTTGAAAAATACCCCTCTCTTTCTCATTAGAGATTTTTTTTACCTGAAGCTGAAGGAAGCAAGGTGAATTGTTAGTGTAGGACTACCTTAAACGATGTTGACGTTTGGCTCTGGAGAAAGGTAAGAATTTAACCCCTTCCTACCCCTAGAGCCCGGCGGGAGTGGGACCCTGAGGGTGGGTGGGACCTATTAACACTATAGTGCCAGGAATACGAGTTTGTTTTCCTGGTACTATAGTGGCCCTTTAAGAGATTTGCCTTGATGTGGCAGGTGGGCATACAATCCAATGGCCATTGGAATGGTACTATGTTCCATAGATTTTTTTATAAGTTTTTTTCTCGGTGGATCTTTACTTCTTGTGTTTCACAATCGGTCCATCAAAGTGGGACCGTTCAAAGTTGATGTGTTGTGCATAATATAAGCATGGAGAGGGGAATGAAAACATATTAAAAATATATCTATACATTTTTGGGATTTGGGATAGTGTGCAAGTAACTCTTCTCTTTGTTTTTTATTGTATGTATTGGGGGTGATGAGTACTATGGTCATTGCAGCCGCCCAGGATTAGTGGGAGTTTGAGCACAGGACTTATTTTTGTGTACAATGTCATAGGCATTCACAACAGTACACTGTTTCTAAGATATACGTACCTTTGTTTAATGGGAGACAAAAAGGACAAAGAACACTTGTGTACCAATTTCCATTTGTTTCAGAATATGATAAAACATAAAAGGTAGAATATACAAGTACAATTTATCAAGTGGATTATCTGGTAACCTGAAGCGATAGGTGTTCATACTGCTCGATGTTGGGGCATGCATAGTGGTATCTTATGTAAATATGTAAAAAGTAATATGCATATCTTATGCTTCCTTGGTTCCCTGCGCAAAAAGGAAGTCCACAATGCCACCGTCTCATAAATGTGCGCCCGTATATAAAAGATTTAGGAATGCATATCATTCATCGGTAAGTCTAGATCATAAGTGCGTTCTAAATACTTAATGTGAAAGTGTGAGAATTTTTTATGATGTAATCTGGGTTTAAAGGGACACTAAAGTCAACCAGTCCACTTCATCTCATTGAAGCAGTAGTCAAATATTGCCATTTTGTAAATGACAGTAAATGACAGCCACTAGAGGCACTTCCTCCTCCAAAGCTGAGTGAAACACAGTCCTGATAGTAGCATTTAATTGGAGGAGTGTGGTGTTTGACCGCGCATACATTCTCCAATCCCAAGGGTGGAGCTGGAGGCTGCATCGGAGGACTCCTGGGGCTAGAATCAAGGTGAGTAATAATTATTTAAATTCATATTTACAGGGCAAAAAAGTGGAATAAGGATTATTATTTTCAGGACTATAGGTTCCCTTTAATGGGGACATTTGGCGGAGAGAGGCCCCTTAGTAAAATGGTGCCCACCTGAAAAAGTAGATTGACAGCCTGAAAGGGCATACCAAGCTCTGAGTGCTTCTGAAGAGCTCTGTACATGAGCTTTATGCGAAAAGTTTACTATGCGCAGTGCGAGTACGTTGAATGAATGAATCACAAACTTCTGGGAAGACCTAAGAACAAACCCTGAATTCAGCATGGTCCCACCAAACCTGGGAAGATTGGAAGTAGATTATGATCTAGTTCATATTCCCTAATTAGTGCTAGGAGGACAATTTTACTCTGTATTAGAGTTTGTCCGTTAATATTAGACACACCCTTACTCATGCTTATGCCTGCCACGCCTTTAACCGTGGAGTTTTCAACCACCTAACATAACATTCTTCCTGTAGTCTGTGCTCTAAATTCCATATTAAAGGGACACTCTAAGGCAGGGCCGGACTGGGTGAAAAATTCGGCCCGGGCATTTTTTTATCACAGCGGCCCACTAAGAAGGGGGCGGGGCAGAGAGGGTGTGTTTCATCATCACCAATGACAAACACGCCCCCTCTCAAAGTGAGCATGTTGGTTCAATGCTCTTCCAGGGCAGATCATGCAGAGCTCTGCTAAAGAGCTCTAGCATGAGAAAAAAAGCCCTGTATTTGTTCTGCACAGTGCAAGCAAATTTAATAACATGCTTGCACTCTGTTTCCTTGCAATTTGTCTCTGGTGTCTCTATAAATGGATACTAGGAGACAAAAGGGCCAGGAAAGAGTATTGTGCATGTGTTTGGAGCCTGCTTGTGGGATTGCGTGTGTGTAGAGTGTGGGGATATTTATGGGATAATAGTAAACAGTTGAGAATTGCCCACTATTTCAATTCTCAGATCCCAAAGATCGTTATCGTGTAAGTGAAATGTATTCCATATAAATAAAATCACAATTTGTTATAAAAATAGATACAATTTATTGTGACAAATTAAATAATAATAAGTAACATGCGTGATAATAATCAATGAATATTCAGTATAACATGAGTATGCAATACAAATGGCAATACATTCCAATGGCTGACACAGTCAGTTGTCAAGACAAGATTTATGAGGGCTTCACAGAGAACGAAAGTGAAACTTTCACACACAGAAAAGCTTTCTTTCACACAGCTTGCAGCGTAAGGCCATAAAACTTTGGCTAGCAGTTAACTGAATAACTGAGTAACCCTTTCAATGCTGGTTAGATCTTTCTGGACATATAAGATCTATTCTCATGTAATTTTAAATAACATAACATTTAAACCAGCTCATTAGTCATTTCCTGGAACCATCCAATAAGAGAAATCTACCAAATTCTATAAGCTGAATTTTAACTTGCCTAAAAAGATATCTTGTCTTAATTTAGAGCAAATCAATACACCTGGATAAATACCACGATATGCTAACATGTGATAAGTCACATTAATACATAATTATTCTAATTCCATCTGCAGAATGGAATGGTTATAACTATATATTCTTTAGTTAACTAAGATTTCTAAATATCGAAATCTGACCGTGATTTATCCAGTCATATCTCATGCTATTAGAAAATGTTTAATTAATTTAGATTAATTAAATGAAACCAGTATAATTACCAGTTGAGTAGACATTCTCATCAGATGAGTAGGTAGTCTCAGGAACTGAATGGATGTGTGATTGGTGTGAAATTCTGAGTGCCCTGGAGTGGATATCTGTCATGGATTTCTCTGCATGGCCGAATCTGAAACCCAAACTCCAACTCACTTCAACTCCGACTCTTTGACTTCGCCCCTTTGCTTCCCTCTCTTCCCTTTGTCTTAACTTTTTAAAGGGAAAAATTCTCTGTTCGTCACTAGGTGATAGACCAATAGAAAACTGGAGGTGTGGTTACCTTCCAGATAGCAATTTAAGTATTTGGTCTATAGAGGGCAGTCTCGTACAACTAAACTTTCCTATCCAGGAAACAGTTAACTTTTCCTGATGACGATTTGACGTAATTTAGCTTATCTTTATGGTTACCTATAACTCAAGTTTTCTGTCAGTTCAAAGAGTTTCTTTGAATTTTCTTCAGACAGTGTGTCTCCAATTCCTGCTGTAATTTCTAAAATGACAGTTAGAAACTAAGTTTCACCTTAAACTTACAATGGGACCTTGTAAATTATCAAAAGTAAAATTTAATTATTTAATCTTCTCTGTCACGAGTGTCTGGGTTTAGAATTATTTCTATTCCATTAACATTTAGACAGTCTTCCATCCCCCGTTCTCATTTCTTATCACTTGGCTTGTATATACAATGCATTCTTTAGCTCCGGCTAGGTTAGTCACAGAAAGGATAGAATTTTTTTTGTGTCTTTGTCAGTTTGAAGATAGCAAAATGGAGTGTGCTCTGTTCAGAGTGAGTGTGTATATAGGTGATGTAGTGTTTGTAGGGGTTGTACAGAGTGTGTGTTTAGGGGTGTAGTATGTGTTTGTTTACAATGAATCTAGTGTGTTTATAAGGGATCCAGAGTGTGTATTTTAGGAATGTAGTGTGTGTGTGTAGGTGGTGCAGTGTGTGTGTTTGAAGGACCCAAAATGTGTGTGAGATCTACTGAGTGTGTGTATATAGTGGATTCAGAGTGTATAAAGGGATCTAGTGTGTGTGTATATATGATCCAGAGTTGGGTAAGGCATCTAGTGTGTGTCTGGAACGTAATGTGTTTAGGAGGGCAGTATATGTGTGAGGGGTGCTGTAGTATATATATATATATATATATATATATATATATATATATAGTAACAAACCACCTCTCTTCCAGGTAGGATTTTGTCACAGATCGGGTAACCACAGCCTTCTAGGGTAATGAAAGTCCAGGACACACCCAGCTCTGTTTTTAGATTTATTTGGTGAAATATATATACAGGTGTTTCAAAAGTGAAAAATAAACAAAACAAAATTCCTTGCTCTTGCTTGAGCACTTACTATACACAGCAAATCCCTATCTGGAATTGGGTGGCTTTCCCACTCGCCAATTTACAAAAAGTATACCTGCAAGACACCATTCCTCTGGCTTTTCCTCCTCTCCCTGCAGTATGCTGATCCCTTCTTTTTAAAAGCCTGCTAGCTTATTGATCAGATACAGGTGAGGTGCAATTAGGCATAAGTCAAACTATTAAGCAAAATAAAAGTTCTGGTCTGACTGTTACTTAGCAGCTGGTGCTATTGGAGCACTGGCCCACCCTGCTCTCCAAGTGCTCCGCCCCAGGGACCCATACCGTGGTTTGCAGAGTACCAGTACTGCATCTTGCAAACCTAACATCTCTCCCTTGGACATTTAACTTTCAAACCTCAGGCTGCTGTTCAGTAAATCAGGACGAATATATATGCCATCAACTACCACACCACATTTCCTCTCACAATATATATGTTCGGAAGTATTGTGTGTGTGTGTTTGGTGCAGTGTGTATGTGTGAGGGGTGCAGTGGTGTCTGTGAAGGGTGCAGTATGTGTGTGTGATGGATGCTGTGTTTGAGGGGTGCTGTGTGTGATGTGTGGGGGCTGTGTGTGATGTGTGTGCTGTGTGCTGTTTATGATGTGTGTGAGGGTGCTGTGTGTGATGTGTGTAAGGGTGCTGTGTGTGATGGGTGTGAGAGTGCTATGTGTGAGAGGGCTGTGTGTGATGTGTGTAAAGGTCCTGTGTGTGATGGGTGTGAGAGTGCTATGTGTGAGAGGGCTGTGTGTGATGTGTGTAAGGGTGCTGTGTGTGATGGGTGTGAGAGTGCTATGTGTGAGAGGGCTGTGTGTGATGTGTGTGAGAGTGCTGTGTGTGATGTGTGTGAGAGTGCTGTGCTGTGTGTGATGTGTGAGAGTGTTGTGTTGTGTGAGGGCTGTGTGTGATGTGTGTGAGAGTGCTGTGTGTGATGTGTGTGATGTGTGTGAGAGTGCTGTGTGTGATGTGTGTGAGAGTGCTGTGTTGTGTGAAAGTGCTGTGTGTGAGAGTGCTGTGTTTGATGTGTGTGAGAGTGCTGTGTTGTGTGAGGGCTGTGTGTGATGTGTGTGAGAGTGCTGTGTTGTGTGAGGGCTGTGTGTGAGAGGGCTGTGTGTGATGGGTGTAAGAGTTCTGTGTGTGAATGTTTGGGGGGTAAAATAAAAAAAAAGTAGGAATTATGTCCCCCCCTCCCTTCTTACCTTTAGCCTGGGAGGGGGGGACTGGCACGCTGGTGAGTAAGAGGGGGGGACCGGCATGCTGGTGAGTGAGAGGGGGGGACCGGCATGCTGGTGAGTGGGAGGGGGGACCGGCACTCCGACACCATCCCTAGTGGTTCAGTGGGTGAGTGAACTCTAGCCTGCGAGGCTAGAGTTCACTCTCGCGAGATTCGGTCGTTGCCATGACAACGTGCCGGATCTCGTGAGAGGAACCTGGCGGAGCTGCCAGTTAGAGCTCCGCCGGGTCCTCTCCCTCCCCAGTCGCAGGTCTATTCAAGGGTGCCGGTGAGGGAGATCTTTGATCTCCTCACCGGCCCTTCATTGAAAACAGCAGGGCCGGCGCTCGGATAGTGCCGGCCCTGCATAGACCGGCAGGGGAGATCCTGGGATCTCCCCTGTCGGTCTCGGCCCATGGACACCGCGGCCCACCGGGCATTTGCCCGGTGTGCCCGATGGCCAGTCCGGGCCTGCTCTAAGGAACATAACCACTACTGCACACTGTTGTCTATTGATCTTTCTCAGCCAATGAGCTAAGCCCTGCACTGCCAGGCTTAGGTGAGTGAAGAGAGCTTCAAGTTCTCAGTAAGTAGTAGTGGAGGCCGAGAGAGGCACATGGTGGACCTCAGGTAAGAAGTCAAATTGTTCTTAAACAGTTTGACTCCTTATAATGTGGGGTGCTAGGGCACTCCTGGCATAATAACAACAACAACTGGCTGCAGTGATTATGGTGCTTGGATTCTTCCTTTAACCCCTTAAGGACGGACGACGGTTCAGGACCGTCATCGGCATTTTTCCATTGCTGACCGATGACGGTCCTGAACCGTCCTAACTTTAAGATTTACTTACCTGATCGCCGTCGTTCCCCCGGCGGCGATCGGCGGTGCTCCCGTTGTGGGGAGACTGCCTGCAGCCCAGACAGTCTCCCCATGACGAATTAGGATCCCTGTGACCATGTGATCGCTCAACAGAGCGACCACATGGTCACAATAGGTGCCCATGTGTCTGCCTGCAGGGGGACTGTCTGTGCTGACAGGCAGTCTCCCTGCTAGTGTAAAATCATAAAAAAAATTAAAGTTAAAGTTAATAAAAAAAAGTTATTATTATATATGTGTATATATATATATGATATATAGACATATATTATACCTATATAATACCTATATAATATATGTCTATATATCATATATATAATGTCATACTAAGTGTATTTTTATATTAATATGTACATATATTAATATAAAAATACACTTATAATTAAATTACACACGTATATATATAATATATATAATAACTATATATATTGTATATATATATTATTATAAAATACAAATAATAAGTAATTTAAATTAAATTAAACATGTAAAAATAATAATATATATTTTTTTTAAAATTATATATCTATACGAAATTTAATTCTAACTGTATTTTGATATTAATATATATATATTTATATCAAAATACACTTAGAATGAAATTGTATATATATCTATGTATATATAAATAAATAAAAAGAATACGAACTATTCATATGTCCATATACAAAATTACATAAATAATTATATAAATATACACGTAGACTTCAAATATATAAATATGCATATATATTTAAATTCTACGTGCGTATTTATGTAATATTTTTACATAATTAAGTTATTTTATTGATTGCAATTTAAGGGACCTGCCGGCCAACCCAGGCCGAAAGTCCAGAGAATTTAATTTGCTATTACTGTATTTTACCCTGTAACGTTCTGCGACACCCTAAAACCTGTACATGGGGGCTACTGTTTTACTCGGGAGACTTCGCTAAACACAAATATTAGTGATTCAAAACAGTAAAACATATCACAGCGATGATATTGTCAGTGAAAGTGACTTTTTTTTTGCATTTTTCACACACAAACAGCACTTTTACTGATGATATAATCGTTGTGATACATTTTCCAGTTTTTAAACACTAATATTTGTGTTCAGCAAAGTCTCCTGAGTATAAAAGTACCCCCCATGTACAGGTTTTATAGCGTTTTTGAAAGTTACAGGGTCAAATATATGGGTCAAATATTTTTACATTGAAAATGACCAGGTTGGTTACGTTGCCTTTGAGAGCGTATGGTAGCCCAGGAATGAGAATTACCCCCATGATGGCATACCATTTGCAAAAGAAGACAACCCAAGCTATTGCAAATGGGGTATGTCCAGTCTTTTTTAGTAACCACTTAGTCACAAACACTGGGCAAAATTAGCGTTCAATTTAGTTTTTTACTTTTTTCACACACAAACAAATATGAACGCTAACTTTGGCCAGTGTTTGCGACTAACTGGCTACTAAAAAAGTCTGGACATACCCCATATTGAATAACCTGGGTTGTCTACTTTTAAAAAAATATGTACGGAAGACGCACATCATTGCAGCTCCCGCAAAACGCAGCAAAAAGCGGACAAAACACGCCAAAAACGGCAACTAATCGGGCCCTAACAGCCACCCAGAGTGAGGGGACATTGGGACACACACGAAGATACTAAAAAAGCGACCCCAACTGATACCGGAGAAACTGACGGAAGCCAAGCACAGAGAGATGGACACAGGTTTCTTCAGGAAGGAAGAGATTCTTTATTGGATCACCGATCGGGACTCAGAGGGACTAGCGTCACCAAAATACAGCAAAGTCTGAGTACTGAATACATAGAGTACATTCCTTATATAGCACTGTAGCTCCTCCCACAATTAACTACACCCACACATACCCTTAACCTATTTAATAAATAGAGTCTAAACTCATCCATCCGGTCTAACCACGTGGCTCATCTGATACAAAGGAGAGGGACGCGTAATTCCAGTTCTTACATTCCTGCACCTGGTCAGTACAGTGATAACAGTATCTTAGCTACGTGTAATTAACTAACTGATACTACAAACACATATACATACATATGCCTTGTGGCAATCTTAGCCTGCTAAACTTGTATTTTACTGGAATTACATCACATTCCCCCCTTTGATGCCTCTGATATTTCACAATTACTTGAGGCATCACTTAACCTTGGTTTGCATATACCTCAGGTTACCATGAACCACACCAGACTTATCTTATGATGTGAATCTTTTAACACTCATCTTCCTGCATTGGTTCTCCTTGATCTAGAGCCTTATACTTATATATCGCCATTATCTGTGCAGCAGCCTTCCTCTCTGCTATACTTCCTATCAGGCTTTGCACAGACCTAACTACTAAGGGTATAAGACACGGTAGGAGTAGACACAACAGTAAAATCAGTAGGACTCCACCTACCACTGCCTTAAGCCCTCCAAACCACTCATACCAGCTACCAAACCAACTACTTGGATTGTACCCTTTCCATACCTGAGTAGGCACATGCACTAGTTTAACCATATGGCTAGTAAGCTCAGCTATTGCTTGCCCTTCGTCATCTATTTGAAGACAGCAATTGCTCAGGTTAAACTTCCCACATACACCTCCCTCTACTGCCAAAAGGTAATCCAAGGCTAATCTATTTTGGTACACTGCTGTCCTCATCCTGGTATTATGCTTCGCTAGAAGATTGAGTGCTTGTGAGGTCTCATTAGTAATAATCTCAACCACCGCCTGTAATCTTATAATACGGTTGAGCATATAAATTGGGGTTCTATAACCAAAGGTACCATCTTCTGCCCACGTGGCTGGCCCATAATAATCTATGATACGCTGGGGAGGCCATTCATTATCTTCCCAGGTGCCTATCTCTAAGGGTCCCCTTTTCTTCCTATGATTCACATCATACACTTTAACACCTAAAGTCTCACCTGTTTCAATCGGTAACAAGAAGAAGGATGGTTTGAGCATACCCAACACACATGCCCCTTCCCAGTCCTGTGGCAACTCCGAATAGGCTTTCTTACCACAGATCCAGTACAAATTTGCTGGGGCTCTCCAGGTAGATGTGATGGATAAATCAAACCACACATCCTTTAAACTGGCATATCTAGCAAACGGGTTAGATGGTTCTGAGACATTTGAAGCCGACCACCAAGTTGTATTTTTAGTATCATCATCATAAGCTTTTTGCCCTAGACAAGTTAATTCTCCTACAGAAGTATTATACATTATTCCTTTCCTTGCTATGCAAACATAACCTATGATGGAGGTCTTTAATCTCCACTCAGATTTACCTCTAACACTCAAATGATAATCGGCTTGTGTAGATATTAGTTGGTCAACTGCCTCAGAACCGGACATTACCTCCTTTGCTTCCCAAGGCCATTGGTCTCCCATGTTAGTACCTCCACACACATAGCAGTTGGTAACATTAAGACTACCGGCAATACTTTCAGCTAGGTCAATGAACAGGTTTTTAGCGTTATGGGGGATCTTATTATCTATACTCATCTCTTCATAAAAGGAATGGTATACTTGATGAGTCTGGGAGGATACCGTATCAGTCTCTATTCCTATAAACAATAATGTCCCAGGATCTAAACCCGTCCCGTATATCTGAAACCCAAATAAATTTCCATACTTATCTAGGAACTTGTCGGGGTTATTAATAAGTATATGGACTGGGTTGCATTCCATAGACTTACAATAAGGGCTAGTCGGCAACTTAGTCACTATCATGTCTTTATCTACTGTCTGTCCCCAAGTCGCCCACCCCACACAAGACCAATATGGACAAAAGTTATAGTCTTTATTTGGGCATCTAGGACTCACATATTTATTTTTACTACTGGGACAAATATATTTATCATTAGACCCATACGTCCTCTCCCATCTAAGATCCCCACATACATTCCACGGTTTTCTACCACTTGATATCGCCTTACATGCATCAAATAGCAGAACACCCGAAGAATGTACGGATTCTAACACCGTCTTATTAATTAGGGTCCCCTGAGGATCTCCATTCCTGAGAGTCAACCAAATTGTACGAGGTTGATACTCTGGACTGAAGCACTTAGGTTCTCCTACTCCTAAATGGCACACACTATAGTCTATATTTAGGTATCTACATCTTGATACCTCTCCTTTACATTCGTATTGTGAATGCCAAATTAGGGTTTGGGAAATATGGTTACCTGTTCTCGTAGTCTTAATGCATACCTCACAGCTAGGAGTGTCGGTACCTCTACCTTCCTGAATATAAAAACACATATAAATAAACACAATCAAAAGCACATCTTTCGCCGTCATCCTCAGTCTTCGTCCGTGCGATGGAACCTCAGCTTCCAGGATGTGAGGGCTGCAGGGAATGGAGTTCTGCTCGTCTTCACAGGTGTCCCTTCGAGACTTTCCTGGCTTATACACTATGTGTTGGTAAGCGGACAGGCTTTATTATGGCCTTCTCACTCACACCTGTAACAATAAAATTTGTAATCCACAATAATTCCTCGTTACTCCGACTGAGTAGTGCGTTTCAACCGGATCTTGCAGGGATTCTCTGGATCTGCTGTAATTTGCCAAGAATCGACTGCTGCTGGTTTAACCCTGGAGTGATGTATCCACGGAGTTACTTCGGCTACTTTTATCGCTGTAGGGGTAGACAAAAGAACAACATAAGGACCTCTCCACTTGGGCCCTAACGGTACATTATTCCACTCTTTAATCCACACTTGGTCTCCTGGATGATAACTATGAACAGGGGGATAAATATTCACAGGTAATCTATCTTGTACCCATTTCTGTACCTCCTCCATAGTCTTACCCAACTCTACAACCTGCTGCCGGGTAATTCCTTCTCCCAACTGACTCAAGTCCCCCCTTAAGTTACCAAGTACGGGAGGTGGTCGCCCATACATGATTTCAAAAGGAGAGAGGCCCATCCTTCTGGTAGGGGTACTGCGGATTCGCAATAAAGCTATGGGTAAGAGAACGTTCCACTTAAGTTGGGTTTCCTGACACATTTTAGCCAACTGGTTCTTTATAGTTCTATTCATTCTCTCTACCTTACCAGAACTCTGGGGTCTATATGCAGTATGAAGCCTCCACTTTATACCAAGCATATGAGTCAGTTGTTGTAGGCACTGATGAACAAAAGCTGGACCATTGTCCGATCCTATAGAACAGGGTAGTCCATATCGGGGTATTATTTCTCGTAGCAGGAATCTTACAACTTCTCCTGCTTTCTCTGTACGAGTAGGACATGCTTCTACCCAGCCTGAATAGGTGCACACAATTACCAACAGGTAACGATGTCCACCCGATTTAGGCATTACTGTAAAGTCTATTTGTAGATCGGACATGGGGAGTCCCCCCATAAACTGGACTCCTGGTGGCTTTACTGGTCCTTGTCTTGCATTATTCTTAGCACACGTTACACATCTGCGTACAATGGCCTGAGTCAAGTTGGACAATCTTGGTATGTAGAAATGTTTCCTGAGAGATTCTTCAGTACTGTCTCTCCCAGAATGTGTCCCGTTGTGATAATTTTGGACAATTTCTACCGCTAGTGATGCTGGTATGACTATTCTTCCATCTTCTAGCTGATACCACTTGTTCTCCAAATACTTTCCCGGTTCAGTCTTTAACCACTCCTCTTCTTGAGCTGTATAAACTGGAGTCCATTGGGACAGTGGAGTTGGTATAAGAGCAGCTATATGCCCCACATACTCCTGTCTTCCTGATTCAGCAGCACGCTTAGCTGCACTATCTGCCATCCGATTTCCCTTGGTTACATCACCATCTCCTCTCAGATGCGCTCGACAATGTATGATACCGACTTCTTTCGGCTCCCACACTGCTTCCAATAGTTGTAGGATTTCAGCTGCGTACTTGATTTCTTTGCCTTCTGAATTCAGTAGTCCTCTTTCTTTATACAAAGCTCCGTGGGCATGAGTGGTTAAAAACGCATACTTAGAGTCCGTATAGATATTTACTCTTAAACCTTCAGCCAATTGTAACGCTCGTGTTAGTGCTATTAATTCTGCCTTTTGTGCTGATGTTCCTTTCGCCAGTGGCCGAGCTTCTATCACCTTGTCTATTGTTGTCACTGCATATCCTGCATAGCGGATCCCTTCTTTCACATAACTACTGCCGTCGGTGTAATATTGAACATCGGGGTTCTGGATGGGAAAATCACGAAGATCTGGTCTACTTGAAAATACTTCATCCATTACTTCCAAACAATCATGTTGACTTTCAGTAGGTTGCGGCAAAAGGGTAGCTGGATTTAAGGTGTTTACAGTCTCTAAATGCACTCTTGGGTTTTCACACAACATTGCTTGATACTTGGTCATACGGCTGTTACTAAACCAATGATTTCCTTTGTAATCCAACAACGTCTGTACTGCATGTGGGACTCGTACATAAAGTTCTTGACCCAGAGTGAGTTTATCGGCTTCAGCTACTAGCAGGGCGGCTGCAGCTACGGCTCTTAGACAAGGTGGAAGTCCGCTGGCCACTGCATCCAGTTGCTTAGACATGTAGGCAACAGGTCTTTGCCATGATCCCAAGTACTGTGTCAATACTCCCACAGCCATTCTTCTTTGCTCGTGTACATATAAGTAGAATGGTCGTGTGTGATCAGGTAGACCTAATGCTGGGGCACTCATCAAAGCCTTCTTCACATCTTCAAATGCCGTTTGCTGTTCTTGGGTCCATAAGAAGGGGTCGTGCTCTGTACCTTTGATGGCTGCGTACAGAGGTTTTGCCAGTATCGCATAGCTGGGAATCCATATCCTACAGAAGCCTGCTGCCCCCAAGAATTCTCGCACTTGTCTTCTATTCTTGGGTATTGGTATTTGGCAGACAGCTTCTTTTCTCTCTGGCCCCATAATCCTTTGACCTTCAGAGATATGGAATCCCAGATACTTGACAGTTGGCAAACACAACTGAGCCTTCTTCCTGGACACCTTGTATCCTGCCTTCCAGAGAATATGTAGTAGATCGTGCGTTGCTTGCTGACATTTTTCTTTTGTAACTGCTGCTATCAACAAGTCATCTACATATTGTAACAATACACATTCTCCTGGGATAGACTCGAAATCCAGTAGATCTTGACTTAGAGCTGAACCAAATAGGGTAGGTGAATTTTTAAACCCTTGGGGCAGTCTTGTCCAAGTCATTTGGCGTTTTGAGCCCGTTACAGCGTTCTCCCATTGGAAAGCGAAAATACATTGGCTTTCTGCGGCAATTCGGAGGCAAAAGAAGGCATCTTTGAGATCTAAGACTGTGAAGTAAGTAGCCCCGCCCGGAATTAAAGCAAGCAGGTTATATGGATTGGGTACAACTGGATGTATGCTAACAACCGCATCATTGACTGCTCTTAAGTCCTGTACAGGTCGATACTCATCTGTACCGGGCTTTTGAACAGGCAGCAATGGGGTGTTCCAGGGGGAAGTACAGAATTTTAGGATACCATACCGTATGAACTTATCCAGATAGGATTGGATGTTCTTCTTAGCCTTCTGCGGAATGTGATATTGTCTTAGGCTCACTGGATAAACCCCATGTTTCAGTTCAATTTTTATTGGTGGAATATTGCGGGCCAGTCCTGGTGGGTTGTTCTCTGCCCAAACTCCTGGTATGTTAAACAATGTCTCATCACTCCTAGGGTTTTGGCTAGTCAACACTGTATAAAGTCGCCACTCTTCTTCCTTTGGTACGGATAAAGTCATAATACCTGAAGGTCCATTAAACTTTAAGGATGTTGTTCCATTTGGTAGGAACGTAATCTGCGCTTGTAATTTTGATAGCATATCACGTCCCAGCAATTGGACTGGACATTCAGGCATATAAAGGAATTGGTGTTTTACTACGTGGCCTCCCAATGTACAGAGTCGACTTTTAAGAACCGGTTTTTCAGCACTTCTTCCAGTTGCTCCTATCACAGTAATAGTCCTTCCAGATGGAGGAGCAACTAGATTAGTCACCACTGAATGTTCAGCACCAGTGTCGATCATGAACGCACTCCTTTTCCCCCCTATTGATACATCGACCATAGGCTCCGCTCGACCAAGGGGGATGGAGCCCGGTCGGTATCAATAGTCCTCCATGACAGTGTCAGCCAATCCTACAAAGTCCCTACCTTCTCTATCGCGGGACCTTTGCGCTGCTGGAATATACCTGTCTTCCCTAACACTTCCTCTGTTCCCATTACTCCCTCTATAACCATTACTCCCTCCGGGGCCTCCTCTACCTCTCGCTCTACCTCTAAAGTTTCCGTAGCCTGCCCTGGGTTGGTCTCTCTCGTACTGCTCTCTTTGCGGACATTCGTTCCTCCAATGCCCTTCTTCCTTGCAATACGCGCATTGATCCCTACTCAAAGGCTCCCTACTCCATCTATTATTGCCTCTATCTGGGCCCCGTTTATCTACGCCTGCGATCGCTACCGCTAGCATATCAGCCTTTTTACGCATCTTGCGCTCTTCCTCTTTCTTACTTTCTGTATCCCTGTTCATATAGACCTTATTTGCTACCTCCATTAGTTGGGTGATGGACATACCTGCAAACCCTTCTAACTTTTGTAGCTTGCGCTTAATATCTCCGTATGCTTGGCTGACAAAGGCGGAGTTAACCATTCGGGAATTGTCTGCGTCTTCCGGATTAAAGGGGGTATACAAGCGGTATGCCTCCAATAATCGGTCATAAAAGACACTGGGCGCTTCATCGCTTTTCTGGATCACCTCAACTGTCTTCGACATGTTAATGGCTTTCTTTCCTCCGGCTTTCATGCCAGCAATTATAGCGTCTCTATAGGCTCTGAGTTGAACCATATCAGCACCATTTACGTTCCAATCGGGATCGGTGTTGGGATAGTGTGTCGCGGCCCATGCTGCTGGATTGGCTTGGTTCAAAGCACGGGCTCTATCCTCTAATGCTTTAATGGCTGCTTGATTTATTCTTGTCCTTTCCTCATTGTTAAATAAAGTCATTAGTAACTGCTGGCAATCAGCCCATGTCGGATTATGCGTCTGTACTATTGAGGTGAACAGATCAGTCATAGCTTGTGGTTTCTCAGTATACGAGGAATTATGGGTCTTCCAGTTTAAAAGATCGGTTGTGGTAAATGGGACATATACGAAGACTGGGTCAGCGTGTGCCATTTGACCTGCGGCATCGATATAAGCTGACCCGGGATTCAGACGAAGAGGCATCTGATAGTGCTTTAATTGTTGGGCACCAGTCAACTGTCGGGTTTGGATGGGGCTACGTAGAGAGGCGTCAGTCATGGGTTCCGGTCGGGGAGAGATAGGGTATGGGGATGTGGGAGGTCGGTTTTGGGAAAAGGTCGTAAATAAAACACTTCGAGCCGAGCTAGATGAAGCTTGACCGGAAGTCTGAAGTGGCGCCAAATCAGGATATTCGTTTCTAATGGGGGTGGATTCTGGTTCCGGAAGGGGAGATTTAGTACGAGGGGGGGTGGATCCTGTACTGGAGGAGGAAGCGGAAGTGGATGAGGGTAATGAGGGGAGGGGTGCAGGACTTCCTGCGTTTGCGTCACTTCTTCTTAACGGAAAGTAAGGGGGCGGCAAAGGGATCTCGGACTCAGGGGGCGTGTCCAAAATGGGCCTAACACCAGTCCTAGTGGACGAGCAAGTCCTAGCTACCATGAGGCGACACTGCTCCTCGTGGCATGTCTGGAGCCATTTTGGCGAGTCATTTACGGCCTGTCTCCAACAGTCAATATAAGGAAACTGGCCGTAAAGTTCAGGCCTACCCGATACAGCCACGTGTAAGCGCTGTACCAGAGTTGGATCCAAACTGCCACGTGGCGGCCATGCCGCAACCAAAGTAGGCCACTCCCTAGTACACAAAGTGACCAAACGTACAGGAGACATCTTTACCCCAAAATCACAAACTTTGAATCCCTTTTTAAAATTCTTAACCATACATCCTAAGGGATCCGGAATCGTTGACTGCGACGCACCCATACTTAACAATGGAACGTCGTCGACAACGAATACTATACACGCGTACTATTCAACAGTCACACCCGTTTCCTCTGGCAACAGCACCACGTGGTACGGTTACCAAGTGAAACGTACACAATAACAATAAACACTCAGGGAATTCCCGTACACACACAGCTGTTACACCAGTCACTATATAATCAATATTATGCCCTTTGGCGTAACTATACAGTCACCCACGCTATAATTCTCTATATACGAATTACCCGTCTATAACACACCCCAGTAACATCGTCTTTTACAAATAGCGGTTACAGTACGGTTAGCATAGGTCAAAGCACAAGTTAAGGTCACAATACAATTATTAGTGGTTATGGTGTTAAACATGCAATGGACGACAATGATTAGTACTTATTATATAATGTCAGTAAATATACAGGGTTATGGTACCGTGCACTATAATACAGCAACACACTATTAACACTCTCGCTAGACGGCTGAGCTCGCGCTATCTAACAAGATATACACTTTACTAAAACAATCGTTAACACATTTACAATTCCCAACTAAACTATTGGCCAGTACCTTGAATGGACTACCTAAAACTATATACACCCGTTTTGGTTAGCCACACTGCCCAATCACCACATATATAGCGAGCTAGAGAACCGAATTTACACAGGCGCCTCTTAGTCGCACTATCAAAAGTCTAGTGGGTTCCAAATTTACACGCCTTCCCACTTAGCCCAGATAGGATGAGAACTAGCGAACCGAATTTACACAGGCGCCGCTTAGTCTCCCGGTCCCTCCGACCTAGCGAACGTAATATACACCCTAGAACGCTAGTCTAGACAAGACACCGGTGTCCGGCTAGGGCTATTTACACCAGGACCCCGCCTGACTAACCAAATCAAACGGTCTGACTAAAGAGCGTTCGATCGAGCGGTGCGCCTTCGCTCCTTCCCTCCGACAGAGGGGGCAGATACACAGATTCAAAACCCCTTTGGGCCTACCGCACAATCGGTATACCCCTAGTGGGTCCTGCCGTCTAAAACAGCAGTTGTCTTACCTCCTCGTTCCTGAACCTGAGTTCACACTCATCGACGGGGACACCCCAGCACTTCTCACGTAGAGGCCGATGATCTCCTGGACAACAGACCAGTGGCGCCGAGACGAAGGGAGGTCCACGCAGAAGTTCAGGGGTGCAGCCGTAGAGAACGTGGGCAAAGATAGACCGTCTCACGCCTCTGCCTCTCAGCTACCGTTGAACGATGAGCTTCCCGGCCAATGCACCAAATGATACCGGAGAAACTGACGGAAGCCAAGCACAGAGAGATGGACACAGGTTTCTTCAGGAAGGAAGAGATTCTTTATTGGATCACCGATCGGGACTCAGAGGGACTAGCGTCACCAAAATACAGCAAAGTCTGAGTACTGAATACATAGAGTACATTCCTTATATAGCACTGTAGCTCCTCCCACAATTAACTACACCCACACATACCCTTAACCTATTTAATAAATAGAGTCTAAACTCATCCATCCGGTCTAACCACGTGGCTCATCTGATACAAAGGAGAGGGACGCGTAATTCCAGTTCTTACATTCCTGCACCTGGTCAGTACAGTGATAACAGTATCTTAGCTACGTGTAATTAACTAACTGATACTACAAACACATATACATACATATGCCTTGTGGCAATCTTAGCCTGCTAAACTTGTATTTTACTGGAATTACATCACACAACTACCAACATGAAGGTGAGGCCTATCAAGACGGCGGGCATGGGAGAGACGGCCGCTCTCCCACTGCCACGACCGACCAAGCTCCATGCTCTGAGCCCCTATCCCCCCCCCCTTTGGACCGGTGGGGGTCATCCCGGTCTACCCCCACACATTACCCTTGCAAGGTGGTAGAACGGAGGCCGTCACGACGAGCTCTGACCTTGCCGCCACAAAGCCTCCCAAAATGGCGGACACTGCCCAAGCAGCCTGCTCACAACCTGCCTGGCTGGACACAGAACGCCGACTACATGCAATATTCGCCGCCTTCTGGCAGCGGTTGGAGGCCCTCTCACAACCCCAGGGGATCACAGCCCCGACAGCTATAAGGCCGACCACCTCACCACGAGGTATTCAGCAGCACGGCACAAAAGCTCCCCTAAAACCTATATCCACGAAAGCTGAGATCCGCCAGGGTGCCCTCCCGAGATTACACCCGCGCAAACCGGGGCCAGGGTCTCAACAGAAGCCGAAACAGAAACTCCCACGGCACCCTCGTCGGCGAATCAAGCCCCAGGAGGGCAAGACAAGCCCAGCTGGACGGGAAACCCGAAGAGGTGCAAGATCCGAGAAGGAGACCGCACAACGGCACAGACGGAGCAGCCCCAGCCCAACACCGGGGAAGTCGATGCAACATTCAGCCAAGGTGGCTTTACACCCGCAGGCAAACACACCTCCGCGAAGCAAACGGGCCGGGAGCTTCCGCACACAGGAGAGAAGGCAAGTTCTTCTGCGACAAACAACACTGAAAGAAAGCACTCACCCCCAGCAGGGCGTCGGTTGAACTGACAGTGAATGAGACATACCGTCAGGCACAGTGTCCACTGCCACTTGGAATGGACTATCATATGTACTGTGTTTTATTTGACGAATACATTCTCTCTTTACCTGTTGACAACACCTTTTTGGGTTAACTAATGCAGGGGATCACAGGGGGTCTCAATCGAAGCTCACAAGGTTATGTTTCTTCTTACTACTACCTTTAGTAACCATCTTGTCAGTCTAGTCAACCTGTTTATACAGCTACTAGCCAGCTTATGACGTATAGAATACACGTTTACTTACAATATAATTGTTACTGTGCAAGCAGATGTAAAGTCCACTAAGCTAGAACTGAACGCAGAAGCATGAATCCAGACAGCCTAAGTTAATTTACTATTAAGCGTGTTTAGTCAGTTTAGCCTAAATGTTTTTTTGTTTTTTTTTTTTGTTTTTCTCACCTTGCTTCCCTCTCCTAACAAACATGCTCCGCTCACTTAACAGTTACATGATCCTCGCTCGCAGTGATATTTATGTTCAGGTGAATGTATATAGCTTGCCTTAATCACTTGTGAACCGTAATACCTGACATATGTACTGCTTTTCGCTACCTGTTACCACTTATTACCTATACACTTAAAAAAAAAAAATTTTTTGCATTTCTCAACTGCCATAATTGTACTGCGTTGTATTACCGAGCTTATCACTGCTATTGTGGCAAAATAAGCTGTTATGTTCACTCATGCATCCAAAAATAAAGAATTAAAAAAAAAAACAAAAAAAAAAAATATGTACATGTGGGGTGTTATTCAGCGATTTATGACAGATAATAGTGTTACAATGTCACTATTGATACATTTTAAAAATGTATGTTTTGAAACCGCAATATCCTACTTGTACTTATAGCCCTATAACATGCAAAAAAATAGCAAAAAGCATGTAAACGAGATACCTGCCACAGTGAACAACAGGCTGACTCAGACCTACAGCAGCTTCGCTCCCCTGGGTTGCCCAAGATGACACACTCACCTCACACACAACAGCGGACCACGTGGAGCAAACACTCCAGGGTATCGACGAGCTATTTGCCCGATTCTGGGCCAAGCTGGAGAGACGAGTGCAACCCACACAACGACCCAGACAAAGGGGTACCCAGAGAGGCCTAAGCCCAAACACTGAAGACTTTCAAACAGGCACAAAACCTACCCAGCAACCTACCAAGCCCAGGACCAACCCACGCAAGCCGAGGGTCAGAGGGGCGCCTACCCAGCAGAGACCACCATGTGGGCGGAAAGAACATCGCCGCAAGCAACAAACAAGCAACAGGACACTCCACCGCCTGCGTGGAAAACAGGACTTAGACACTCTGGGTCCTGGGGCCGGGAGCCCGAAGTTGCCAGCCCTTGAACCGACCCGAAGCCACCGAAAGGGTGAGTGCTGCCCAAAACGCACCTTGACCCTGGAGAAGCCAAACGCCCGCAGCGAGAGCATACCGGACATGGGTATCGGTTAAGCCGACACTGGACTGATTACCTGTGGGGGGTAGCCACCGGCTGCACTAAACACTGCACACTAAGAGCCTTACAACGCACATGGTTCTCGGTGCTCTCCCCCACGCTGCCTCTGGAGCGCTGTGCAGTATGCCAGTCGCCGTTTACTGTCTAGCCCATGTATGTTTAAACGCTTGGTCAGCCACATTGCAGCCTTAGGCATCTCCACACGTATTGATGCAGCCTCAAATTATTTGTCTAGACCCACTGCTTAGCCTGGGTACTATGCCCTTCACCTGCCTCTTATAACAAAAGCCCTAGCAAATGTATCCTGGTATTGTTAGACTGCATAACTGCATTGTGATAACATAGCTATGTGGTGCAATCTGATAGAGATCGATATATGTACATAACGAATTGCACCCTCATAGCTTGTCAACTTGTTAGGATGATGTACCAACTCAGCAGGCCACTAACTGCAGCCAGTCATGTTAATCCACTTCCTGTAACCACAATTTTTGCTATTGTATGTCGCTTTAACTAACAACCTGATCTAATCTATATTACTTTACCTATAAAAATGTGCCAATAATCATAGTGCTTCATCTGTTATACATGAAAATGTGCTCGAGGAATGCTGTTGGGGCACCAAGAGCTTGTATGTATTGTCATTCAAGGCACAACAAAAATAAAGAATTAAAAAAATAAAAAAAAAAAAAGCATGTAAACACTGGGTATTTTTAAACTCAGGAGAAAATTTTGAATCTATTTAGCAGTTTTTTTCATTCGCTTTTGTAGATGAGTAAAAGATTTTTCACATAAAAGTCAAAAAACATGTATTTTTTTCAATTTTTCATCATATTTTTTCATTTTTTAAAAATTTAATTACATGAGATTATATAAATAATGCTATGTAAAGAAAGCCCCTTTTGTCCTGAAAAAAACAATATATAATTTGTATGGGAACAGTAAATGAGAGAGCGGAAAATTACAGCTAAACACAAACACCACAAAAGTGTAAAAAGATGCCTGGTCGCAAATGTACAACATCGCAAAAACAGTCCGGTCCTTAAGGGGTTAATATTAATTGTCAACAAGGAAAAAAGTGGCCACTCTTCTATACATGGCAAGAGGCATTCATTGCAGGACTCTTTGGCAGATGACAAGTTATACAATATAACTATGGAAAACTTCAGCTAATTCCAAGTGCAATTGGCAAACGCAACTTCCCACCAAAGTCATTAGGGAGTTAAGAGTTCATCCACTAAACACCGGAGTGTAATGAATTGTAAAATTTAGATTAACTAGCCAAGCCGTGACTATCGCCAATATTTAAAATTTTACTGAATCATCACTTTTCCCGTAAATTTTGCAATTCATTTATTTACACAGCAATTCGTTTTTTTATTTTATCCTACATTTATCATTAGTCCTTGAACAATGGATTTTACTTATTTATCCGAAAAAAACTAAGGAGGGAGAGCCAACCTGTTCCCATGTCCCTAGCATTTACATTTTTAAATGAAAAGTCAATAACAGATAAAAAAAAAAAATGTTGACAAACAAAAGAGGTGAAGAAGGCCCTGCTAAAAAACTCAGAGTGAGTAACCCCCGTCATTTTCTATCTCTTTGCAATGTGGAATCTAAACAATTCAACTGTCTCCTAGAACTATGTGGGGAATTGATAGCGGTTGCACTATATTGAGTTATAGCTTTCAAATTCCACGGCTGACTAAAATACTAGATTTCTCCATTAGACAAAATAATGTTGGTCAGAGTAAAAAATGAGTTAGAAAAGTTTGGACATGAGAAATACAATGCAAGAGGCGGTGGAGAACCAATGTTAAATCGGGAGGGGACAAGGACTCAAATTAAAGGGACACAATAGGCACCCAGACTACTTTAGCTAATTGGAGTGGTGTTGGTGTAGTGTCCCAGCACCCTTAGCCCTGGAAAGGTAATTATTGCAGTTTTTTAAACTCCAATAATTACCTTTATGGGCCATTGCGGAGCAGCGGAGGCGGACCCGAGTCAACGCCGAAGGACAATGGCGCTGGACCCAGGTAAGTGACAGAAGGTTTTTTTTAACCCCTTCTGCACCAAGGGATGGGGGGGAGGGGAGGCACTATTGGGGGGCTATACTACCAGGAAAACAGCTTTGAAATCCACTTACATATAGTGCTTCACTCATTGTTTTTGTTGGTGAGTTTATCTCACCCAAACAGTGATTTATGTGTATTTTATTTTGGATTCCTGATGAGGATCCACAGAGTGTCACAGCTGCTATCCATTTGCATTCTTATTTAGATTATTTTTAGAAGCATCACAGTTCACATTATTTTATATATTTGTGCACAAACAGACACACAGAGGGACTGGAGGACAAGATATACACAATAGGGGCTGGGGGGGGGGGGGCAAAGAAAAACACAGAGGGACTGGGGGACAAGAAATACACAGAGGGGCTGAGGAGACAAAGACAGATAGTGGGACAGGGAGATGACAAAAGACTGTCAGGGCTCCGTGGGCGGCTGTGAGAGGAGGCTGCAATCCTCTCGCAGCACTCACCCTCGGTCCGTCGCCGCCCGCGGTCCCCCTCCTCTTACCGGTAAGCGAGCGGCGTCCTCTCCCCTTGACACGCCGCTCGCGTCCTCCTCTCCTCCTCCCAGCGGCAGCATGTCTAACGCTGCACGCTGGGAGCCGTCACGAATATCAGAACGCCGGGGTCACTCACGTGACCCGGCGTTAAAGCTACAGCGCAACAATCACAGTGGGGGGTATAGATATCCCCCACGTGTGTTTGTTAATACTGATTGGAAGTTATCCAATCAGGATTTAGGCTAGGATTTAAATACTTACCTTTCCTGTCTCTCAGTGCCCTGTTGTGGTCTTTGCTTACTAGTATTGATACTGAACTTGTGTTTCTGGTTACGTACTCTCTGGCTTGTTAATCTGACTTTGTGACTTTCTCCTACCATTTGACCTCGGCTTGTTTCTCGTTATTCTGTCTTCTGGTTCCCCTTACTCGGCTTGTCTCCTGACTATTCTGTGTGTGCTTAGCCAGGCCACTCTAAGGTCCGGTACTGCACATTTTCTATGTGTGTGTGTGTGTGTTAGCGTGTTGGGTTCCCCGAATCGTGACAAAGACACAGTGGGGCTAGGGGGACAAAGAGACACACAGAGGGGCTGGGAGGACAAATATATACAGAGGTGCTGGGGAGGGGGAAATAGATACACAGGAATTGAGGTAGGGGACAATGATTCACACAAAGGGTCTGAGGAAGAGGAGAAAGAGACATGCCAAGGGGGTGAAGGGGAGAGATACACATATGAGCTTGGGGGGAAGGAGACACAAAACAGAGATGGAGGGAGCAAGAGACACAAAACTGGTCTGGGGAGAAAGACACAAAGGGGCTAAGGGTAGGAGACACACAGAGGGTCTGGGGGAGAAAGTGATGCAGAAAGGGGTTGGTGGGAAAAGAGTCACACAAAGGGGGTGGGGAGAGACACGGTATGGGGCTGGGGGAGAAAGAGACACATTAGAGGTCTAGGAGAGAAAGAAACACTCATCGGGTCTACAGGGGACAAAGAAACATACAAAGGTGCTGGGGCATGAAACACACAGAGGGGTTGGAGAGAAAGAGACACACAAAGGGGTTATGGAGAAAGAGACACACGAATGGACTGGAGGGGGAGAAAGAGACACACAAAGTTGTCAATATTGGTTGTTTTTTGGGGGGTGGGGAGGTGCAAACAGCTGGTCTTGTTTAGGGCTAGCACCAGCCCTGTGTGCAGAGTTTGATATTGAAAAGCTGCACATACAGACTCTAAATACCATGACTACTTCAAAATACTGATGTGATATTTCTGCTTGGAGAATCCTTTTAAGGTCAGCTATTCATTGCAGAATAACAATGGAATTAAGGACTTTATCTGAACTTTGTATGCCTATTTTGTAACGTTTCACAGTAATTGAATATACAGCCTCACAATAAATAACTAATCCATATTTCATGCTGGATAACCTTTGAACTATAACGTTTCCTAAATAGAAGGCTTTTTAGATGTGTCTTTCATTCAAAAGCATTTTGTAAAAGAAATCCGACTTATAAACACAAAAAAACAATCAATCTGTTTTCCATTTTAAAAAAAATCTAATTTTTTTTAACCGTGGCTCCAGTCACTGTTTAGTGAATAAACCCTGTATAGAGTATACTAGAATTTTGATCAATTTTATCATTCAGACATAGTATGTTGGTAGCATAGCCCCCCCTCCTCCCCCCAAGATTGTCTTCTGACTTCCAATATGCCTGACAGTTACGTAAAATGCCTTTTTACCACATACCTATTTATTTTTAAATGATTTTCATAAAACAAACCATTTCACTATGGCTCCCATCAAGCTCAGACAGCCTCATGGTTGTGATCCACAGTAGTTTAAGCGACGGGGCTATGCTGTGAGAAGCAAAAACAACTCAAAATCCCCTCCATATGAGCAGAATTGCGCATTTAACCCCTTAAACAACAGAAGCGTGACAGCACGTTGGCACTGCTAGTGTTAAAGACGCATTGAAGAGATGCAGAGAGCAGCTTTCTCCCAGTCTCTGTTTCTGTCAGCGTGTGGGTGGGTGTAGTTTTTTTTTTCCCTCTTCTCTCACACCCCTCGGTCTCCCCCCCCCACCCTCTTTCTGCAATCATGTAGGAGTTTGCACATTGTGCTGTGTGCTTTCTCCCAGAGATTAGTGTAGCCTCATGATTAAGAGATATTAGATGGCAACAACCTAGCAATGCGATTTTGAGGAATGTGGAAGCACATCTGTCTTGAGTCCAACAATACATTCTAACACTAAACATTTTGTATCATCCCATCACAAGACCATCACCCCATCCACACTCCAAAAACCAAACAAACTAGGACCATGCCTGTCGCTGACCCAACTCATTCACCTTTAAACATACCAAGGTCTCCAATATAGACAGCAAGATGACCTCTTACAATCCAACAATAATTTCCAAAAGACCTTGCAGGCTTGTACCCCATGTAGATCCCTACTCCTTGATATCTTGGGCAGGGTTCCCCCCCTCCCTCCCCCCTCATCATAAAAGGACAAGAGTCCAGGCAAGAGTCCATGCATTTCCCAGTTCTGTTCTAGTGAGGACACAGACAATAACTGGTCCAATGGTGTTTCTTGAAGACTCTTGAAGTACCACTGTTCTACAAAGAGGGGGCAAAAGACCTGTTCTCTGGACTATTGCAAGAGACATAGAATCCCTTTATAGAAAGCTATGAAACAGATTGGTGGTAGAGAAGGGAACCGTGTTAAAGTGGCACTGAATTTGGATGAAAAATTAATGTTGTCTGTGTTGGAATTTCGTTGAAATTCCATTTTGACTTTTGCCAAATAAAGCGTTTCCCATTCTTTAGACGCTCTTTTTTCTTTCTCGCGCAATTGTACGTGGCTGATGCACTCCAAGCGCCATAACTATTACATCCTGTTGTAGTGGTTATGGTGCCAGGAGTGCCCTGGCACTGTGTCACAATAAGATGTCAAACTGCTTGAGCACAATTTGACAATTTTTCTGATTCCTCTCGGTGCCCATGCCACACCTATTCTTCACCTGCAGGAGATGATGTTGGATGTCTTTGTTGAGACGTAGATATTGCCCTTCAGCCAGTGAGCACAGTGTAGTGGCTCTGGTGTCTATAGGCTGTACCTGCAGGCTTTTTAATGTAAACACACACTGTGTGCAGCACTGGCATTAGTTCATATGGCAGATCATATGGGTGGGGCATTGTGATGTCACATGGGGGGCGGAGGGGGCAAATTTTTATTTTGCCTAGGGTGACGAAAATCCTTGCACCGGCCCTTTATATTACTGTATATCACATGTGTAGTCGTGTATTGGCAATTGCAGCTATCACTCGTTTACTATATTCCTCAAATAAAAAAAGAGATTGACAAAGAACACTGTAAGGTTCTCTTAGACTGAGAGGTTCTGTTAGAAGACTGTAAGGTTCTCTTAGTAGACTGGGAGGTTCTGTTAGAAGACTGTAAGGTTCTCTTAGTAGACTGGGAGGTTCTGTTAGAAGACTGTAAGGTTCTGTTCTGAGGCTAAGAGGTACTACCAGTGGGCTACAAAAAACTGTTAGGGGGTGGGAGGTATTGTTAGTGGGCTGGAAAGGACTGTCAGCGGGCTATAGGCTACCTTTGGCCAACTTTTTACCGTTGATGACAATGTATAATTTGAAATCAGACATTTAGGCCGGTGGGCTAATGCATTAGCATGAATTTGTTCTAACCCTTGGGTCGCAGGTTCAAATCCTGGCAGGGTTGACTCAGCCTTTCATCCTTCTGAGGTAGAATGAGTACCATTAAATTGGGTTATAGTAACAACCCCTGGATGTTGGGCTAAGGTAACATCCCCAGGATGTACTTGGAAACCAGAGTAATCTGAATGTACCTTTCCTGGTTAAATACTTTGTTATTATTATTTGTGACCAGTTCCTGTAAAAGTATTCAAGCAAATATAATTAAAATTGGGGCTTTTCAGACTTAGGACAAAAAATCTCCAATTAAGAATCTATTTTCTAGATCACTGGCTACATATAACCTGAGCTTAGTTCATTATCTGTTAATGATATGCATTTAGACCTAATTTTGTGCTTTGGAAAATGTTATAACTTTCTGGAAAGTACCGGAGAATTCATTGAAATTAGTTTTTATTCCTCAAACTGAACAGGGAATAACTCATAGATCTAAATCAGACAAAAGGAATAGAAATCAAAACTCAATTCCCTTTCCAGGATGTATTTCAAGTTCCTGAGAATTAGGTCAGAGATTGGACAGAGACACATATTCAGCCCTTACCCCACTGACATTTTTTTAATATTAAAATATAAATATATATATATATATATTTGTTTTATATATATTTTTTTTTTTGTGACACCGATAAGGAAACCCTATTGATTTAAAATGGTTTTCTTTTTAACACACACAAAAAAATAATATTTAAAATAATAACAATATGGAGATCTGCTATAGACAATGCAACGGGACAGATGGTCTCTCATGCTGTATTGCACTATCTAGGTAGTAGGTACATCAGAACTCATAAACTGAAGGGCAGAATATTTAAAGGATACCGGTCGTATTTTCAGGGTTTCTAACTTTTTCAATAGACAAAGATGGATATTTTTTAGAGGGTGTGAGTGGGAGTGAGGCCAGGGGCGAGGCTGTCCTAAGAAATTTTAGGTGATTTACTAATAACAATTTATTCAACTAAACTGTAATTTAGAACAAAAACAATGTATCTTATTTACACAGAATGATTTCGAAACACATTTGTTCTAATTTAAATACACATTACTGTGAGTATAATTACTGTGTAGCTCTTGCATACACTACACTCAAACACAACAATATGGAGCTCCTAGAAAAGAGGGATAGAAAACAGGGGAAGAGGGCTTTGGGCCTAAAATAGGGACTGTCCCTCATAAATAGGGCCACTTGGGAGGTATGTATTTGTGTTTTAAAGAACAGTGAAAATGTATAAAAAACTACCAACTGGTCCATTTAAAAAAAAAAAAAATAATAATAATAATGTTTAAGTTAAAGCCATACTGAGTTAAAGTACTATTTTGCATTGTCTGCAGCTTCAAAGTAGCAAATCAAAATTCAAGAATATTAAAATTCAGAAAATGAATGATGCATTCTTACCACATGGTTATGTTCCACATCAAGGGCAAGTTCTGTCAGCTTGCGCATTAAATTCAACGTAAATCCAATCTGTATTCATGTGAAGAGGTCATGAAAAAATCTCGCTGTCAATCGCTTTGTCTTGAGGTCTTCCACATGTTCATTTTCAAACAGCTTCACGAAAATCTGTTAACGAAGATATCTGGTAATCTAGAAAGTTTCAGAACAGTTACATTCATTTAATTTCATGAACGAATCCATAGAAACATAGAAACATAGAATGTGACGGCAGATAAGAACCATTCGGCCCATCTAGTCTGCCCAATTTTCTAAATACTTTCATTAGTCTCTGGCCTTATCTTATAGCAAAATGCTAAAATACAGATTCCTCAATCACTTATCTTTTTTTGTATTTTTTGTATTTTGTACATATATTTTTTTATTGAATATAGTTTGTTGTTCCTGCAGACTAGACTATCTCTTTACTACAAATTATTTGTGTATGAATACCTTTCTTTCTTGCAAATGCTATCCCCCAAGGGCATAAATAAAACAGTTCATATTTTTCCTGATTACCAAATGAATAGGACTGTAAAACACACACAGTAACTTAACCGGCTTTTAATTGTTTGTGGGTAGAAGTCTAAGAAACACAGAAGAAAATAACGGAGCTGTCAAGTCTAATAAACAACTACAACCGCAATGGTCCTCTGGAATATATTTCTTTTCATTGTATATTTGGTGAGATAGTAGAGAGTTGTACAGAACCAGAGCTAGGCAAGCTGGTGTTTTGTACCATCTGGCACAAACCCTACATAGAAAACAAAGAACGTATCCATCAAAATAACATTCATTCATTCATTCAATAATTTTTACTGTCAATTAATTTAAAGATCATTATTAGTATTATACTTGGAAGCTTATGCACGTACTCTATCTAGAGTCCTCCTTCTAATGAGAACATGACGAGGGAAGAATATGTAGGAACCCCTAAAATATTGGGGTACATGAGTTAGCATTTAACAATAAGAAAAATCCAACTACAGTGAGAAGTGCCGCAAATTCGAAGTGAATTTAAAAATGTATGATTTCCCTTTGGCCATTTTGAAATTCGATTTTAGTTCCTCTCTTTTAACATTAGAGAATATTCTTGACGGATTTACGTAGAACAAATCAATGTTAAATTCACTGTCTGCTATCAGCACACCTACACCCACTCCTTGCTATGAGCACACCCAACCCCACTCTCTGTTGGTAACATACCAAGGCCCATTCTCTCCCATACCTCCCAACAGTCCCAGATTTATCTGCAGATTCCTTAATGCGGGTTCTTGTTCTGATGTTGCAAGTTTGATCTTTGGGTTAATACTTCACATTACACATGAAATGCAGAACTCGCAAAGATGTTTAATTACAGTAAGTATGCAAGCAGAATTGATCGAGTAGTTAATATGCAATGACTTTCTTCAAATGTAATTATTTAATTACCAAAATATTTATATAGTTTCTTAATGAACCTAAATTCTGCCTGTGGTAAAATCACCTTTAAAATATCAGTACAGTATCCATTTATATCTGTTGAAAAACGCTATGTGTGCAGTGACTAAACAAATCTATATTAATTTAAATGTTACTGTGGCAAATGCTCCTTTCCCCGTACGTTTGCCACGGACTCCTGGAGGAGCCGGCTGGCTAGCCTCCTGCCCAAGGACTATGGGCCATGTAAAAGACCTGTTAAAAGACTTTGTGTGGTTTCCCTTTATTATTTGGGAACCGAACAAGCCCATGAACTGCGGACCACCTCTGTGCTTGTTAACCCCTATTGACCTCTCCTGACACCTCAATCATCGTGGATTCTAAGTGTGCGGCTGGGTGGCCGCCGTTCGTATGCACGAACACATGGGAACTGAGTTGGCGGCCATCTTGTTTGCACTACGTAGGCAACTGTGTTTTGTCGTCGAGTTCATGGAACTAAAAATCGGACACTAACTCACGAACACAGCTGAACTTTGACGAACGCCTGCTTCTTTTCCACACGTCAGGAGAGTGCCAGTCAGTAGGATTGTTCGCATGAACTAGGCGAACAATCGCTACCTAGGAGCCAGAGGATCGGTTTGGTATTTTGTTTGGTTTTGTACTCCTGAAATTGACCGACCCGCTTCCACTCTTCTTATGGAACTATTTTTGGCAGAAGCCACATGTGCGGTCGGTCAAAAGTTGACTTCCATGGAAAATTCAAACCAATGAACCGATCTAATTGAATTTTGGATATGATGGTCACTCAGATCAGGGCTACCCGAAGATGTGACTCTTGAGAGGTTCCCATGGATTTTGGGGGTACTTTTGGGGTATTGTGAAATTGTGTGTTTTTCTGTACTTGGAGATAATTGAGTTTGTACAGTTTCTGACTCAATTATCTCTCAGGCACAGGGGAGGAGTTTACTGTCTGTATAAATTCTGAAGCTTTGCCTGCAATAAACACTACAGTTGACTCCCAGAACTATGTTTCGTCTGGTTACTGGGGGAATAGATGTCTGCTTCTGCTAATGGTTCCAGAGTGGCTGAAGGAAGGAATTAGTGGAGGTAACCAGTCGGGTTACTGGGGCTCGCTATAGTTACATCCTCTGGATCCAAATTATAAAGTTAGTAAAAGGATTTCCCAGACCTCCAAAAACTGCATAGGTGAAACAATTGAAAGGAAAAGTTTCAACTTTCACTCATTGTCTTTGGTGGATCCTGAGAGCCTAGATGGATAGGAGAAAGTGTATATATCTTTTTATTTATTTATTATTATTTTTTTGCAGTGCAAAGAGTTATAACAGGTTACGTGTGGTGCCCCAATGGCAGTCCTCACGCTGAATCACTACAGTTTCAACAATGGGGTATTCAGAATAACGTGCACATTTTTTGTTTGGTATATTGAGAGTGCTCATGTTTGGTTCAAGATATTAGCATGTGGCGTGTAACAGGCTTAACTATGCGTTTGTCATCAGAGCAAGGTGGTTGAGTTCCGGGTGACGTGTTGGGTATCTGCGGGCGCGTACTGGGTTCCCTGATTAGTGTATCCTCGTTATGTGAGATTTCCAGGGTTGCACCCCCCGATTTCAGGCGTTTTTGTTGCCGTTTGGTGGGAGCTCAAGCAGAGCACGTCTTGCTCATTTGCAGGTCAGGCTCCGCCCCGTGTGTATATCTTTTGGTGATGATTAAAGCACACTTAAACCATTTATGATTGCATGCTGTAACAGTGGCGGATCCAGAGCCTGATCTCGGGAGGGGCACTTGTAGATTATTTAAATAAATAATCCAGGCACAATAACCACTACAGCTCGGTGTAGTAGTTATGGTGCCAGTAGTGCCAGGATCCCATCCCAGAGTAAGTAGTCAAACCGTTTAAGAACAGTTTGACAACTTACCTGGGGTCTGCTGGGAAATAGGGCATAGGAGCAGTGGTATGTGTTAGGGGTGAAGTGTGTGTGTGTGTGTGAGTGGTGAAGTGTGTGTGCGAGTGCGTGAGGGCGGCAGTGTATGTCAGGGTTGCAGTGTGTGTGTTAGGGGGCAGTGTATGTGTGGGGCAGTGTGTGTGTGTGAGCAGGGACGTTTTAGCCGTGAGGCAAACAAGGCATTTGCCTTGGGCGGCATTTTCCAGGGGGCGGCAACAAAAAGCCTCTCTCCCCGGTCCGCAGGCACATTGCAGGGCTGGCACTTGGACACAGCTAGCCCTGCATTAGCCGGCAGAGGAGAATTTCGGCCATTCTTTCCATTTTGTTTTATTATATATTTTAGTACCCACCTCTCCTTATTTGTGCGTCCTCCCTTATCCCCCTTCCATCTCTAATTGTCTCCTAACACTCTGTTTTAGCTACCACTTCACGCACACTCTCAATTTTAAAAGGATGCTCTAAGCACTAAAACAAGTTTAGCTTTAGTAGTGTTGGTGTATAGATCATACTGCTGCAGTCTGACCGCTTAATTCCCAGCAATTTAGGAGTTAACTCGCTTTGTTAATACAGTCCTAATCACATCTCCCCAACTGAGACTTAAGCAGAGTAGGCACCTGTCTTATAGGGGCGCCTACTCTGCCTGTTGAAAGTCCCCTCACTAAACCCTGCCCAGTGTCTACTTCTCGCCTCCTGATGCGGAACACAGTGATCTGTACATGGCCCCACCCCCTAAGACTGAACACAGTTATCTATGCATGGCCCCGCCTCCTTTGACCAAACACATTGATCTGTGCATGTCCCAGGACCCTCAGACTAAACACTGTGATCTGTGCATGGCCCCGCCCACTCAGACTGAACACAGTGATCTGTGCTTGGCCCCGTCCCCTCATACTGAACAAAGTGATCTGTGCATGGCCCCGCCCCCTCATACTGAACAAAGTGATCTGTGCATGGCCCCGCCCCCTCATACTGAACAAAGTGATCTGTGCTTGGCCCCGTCCCCTCATACTGAACAAAGTGATCTGTGCATGGCCCCGCCCCCTCATACTGAACAAAGTGATCTGTGCATGGCCCCGCCCCCTCATACTGAACAAAGTGACCTGTGCATGGCCCCGCCCCCTCATACTGAACACAGTGACCTGTGCATGGCCCCGCCCCCTCATACTGAACAAAGTGATCTGTGCATGGCCCCGCCCCCTCATACTGAACAGAGTGATCTGTGCATGGCACCACCCCTTCATACTGAAGTGGCACTGCGCTATGTATTTGCCAGTTCTATGATAAAGTGAGACTATCTAGAGCCTTAAAGGAACACTCTAGGGTCAGGAACACTAACATGTTGTCACGACTAGTAATGTGGTCCAGCACGCAGAATCTATGTAAACATATACATAAGTCAGAAAAGGAAAAATAACAGGACAGAGCGTAAACCGGACCTTAGAATGGCCGGACTAATACGCTAGAGACAGAGAATGGTCAAAGGGAAAGCCGAGGTCAAGGAAGCCAGAAAATACTCAATACCGATAAGACAAGCCAAGTCAGGGAAACCAGAGATCAGAATAACCAGGGAAACGCCAAGGATCAGGATACCAGGAAATCAGAAACACGAAACTAGCACTTTCAGGAAACCAGGAAACTGAAACCACGACATGGCAAAGTACTAGGGTGAATTAGGGGTTTAAATACCCCTCTCTAAGCTATGATTGGTCAGAGGGCGACCTCTGACCCCAGAACGTACGTGTGCGTTGACGTCGTGACGTCACGCACACGTTAGTATAATTCTCGGGGGCGGGGCTATCCATAGACGCGACCACGTGGTCGGCGCCATATTGGATTCGGGCGTGATGCCCGGAAGAACTACACGCGCGGTTCCCGGCTCGCCGACGAGCAGGTAAGCTCGTGTAGTCGGAGCGGTCGTGCCGGTCGGGCACGACCGTGAGGCTCGGCGGGCCGGTGACCGCAACAGTACCCCCCACTCGAAGACCGCGCACCGAGCGGGAAGGACCCGGCTTAAGAGGAAAGCGGTTGTGAAATGACCGGATAAGACGGGGCGCATGGACCCGGTCAGCAGGAACCCAACAACGTTCCTCGGGACCATAACCCTTCCAGTCAACGAGATAGGACAAGACACCTCTGGATAATTTGGAGTCCATGATAGAACGGACTTCGTATTCCTCTTGATCACCCACTACCAAGGGCGGAGGAGGAGTGGATACCCTTGTGTAGCGATTGCAAGTAAGGGGCTTGAGCAGAGACACATGGAAAGTATTCGCTATTCTCATATGAGCCGGTAGTGCCAAAGTATAGGTCACTGGATTAATACCAGGGGCGGACTGACCGGTCGGGCACTTCGGACATGGTCCGAGGGCCCGGCCGGGAGGGGGGCCCGCCCTCAGGGGGCCCGGCCGCCCCTTTAAATGCTGCAGCCGCCTGAGCGCTCTCTTAAGAGCGCTCAGGCGGCTGCAGCTTCTCACCTCCCCTCCCCGTAGCGTGGCCGAGCTGCTCTGCGTCCGCGGTGCCGGCCGGAGTGATAGGAAGGTGCACACACACTGAGTGTGCACCTTCCTGTCAGTCCGGCCGGGTACAGGAAACAGAAACTCCTGTTCCGCGCGGAACAGGAGTTTCTGTTTCCTGTACCCGGCCGGACTGACAGGAAGGTGCACACTCAGTGTGTGTGCACCTTCCTATCAATCCGGCCGGCACCGCGGACGCAGAGCAGCTCGGCCACGCTACGGGGAGGGGGTAAAAAGAGAGAGGGAGGGAGGGGGGGAGTTAAAAGAGAGAGGGGGGGGTAAAAGAGAGAGGGGGGGTAAAAGAGAGAGAGGGGGGGGGTAAAAGAGAGAGGGGGGGGGTTAAAAGAGAGAGGGGGGGTTAAAAGAGAGAGAGAGGGGGGTTAAAAGAGAGAGGGAGGGGGGGTTAAAAGAGAGAGGGAGGGGGGGTTAAAAGGGAGGGGGGGGTTGTTAAAAGAGATGGGTTAAAAGAGAGAGGGAGGGGGGTTAAAAGAGAGAGGAGGGGGGTTTAAAAGAGGGAGGGGGGTTAAAAGAGAGAGGGAGGGGGGGTTAAAAGAGGGAGGGGGTTAAAAGAGAGAGGGGGGTTGTTCAAAGAGAGAGGGAGGGGAGGTTAAAAGATAGAGGGGGGGTTAAAAGAGAGAGGGAGGGGGGTAAAAAGAGAGAGGGAGGGGGGTAAAAAGAGAGAGGGAGGGGGGGTAAAAAGAGAGAGGGAGGGGGTAAGAAGAGAGGGGGTAAGAAGAGAGAGGGAGGGGGTAAGAAGGGAGGGGGGTAAGAAGAGGGGGGTAAGACGAGGGAGGGGGGTAAGAAGAGAGAGGGGGTAAGAAGGGGGTAAGAAGAGGGGGAGGGGAGAGTAAGAAGAGGGGGGAGGGGGGTAAGAAGGGGGGGAGTAAAGGGGGTAAGAAGAGGGGAGGGGGGAGTAAAAAGAGGAAGGGGGAGTAAGAAGAGGGGGGAGGGGGGTAAGAAGAGCGGGGAGGGGGTAAGAAGAGGGGGGAGTAAGAAGAGGTGGGAGTAAGAAGAGGGGGAGGGGTAGTAAGAAGAGGGGGAGAGTAAGGAGAGTGGGAGTAAGAAGGGGGTAAGAAGAGAGTGGGAGTAAGAAGGGGTAAGAAGAGGGGGAGGGGGGTAAGAAGAGGGGGAGGGGGGAGTAAGAGGAGGGCAATTGCCCCCTCCCCTGTCCGCAGGCACCGTGCGGGCAGCCGGCAGGGGAGGGAGGAAGAGAGGAAGCAGGAGCTCAGCCTGCAGCTCCTCTGGGTCCTTCTTGCGCGAGCACAGATCGTTGCCGCGGTTACCACGGCAACGTTACGGCTCTTGCGAGAGTAAACTCTAGCCCTGGAGCTACGGGCTAGAGTTCACTCTCAACACTGTGACCACCAGGTATTCCTGGTGGTCGCAGTGGTGAGAGTGAACTTTAGCCCCATAAACACACTGCCCCCACACACCATACACATTCACACACTGCCCCCCATACACACACACTGCCCCCACACACACCATACACATTTACACACATTGCCTCACACACACACACACATACACTGCCCACCCATACACACACAGCCCCCCATACTAACATTGCCACACACATACACAGCCCCCTCGTACACACATTGCCCCACACACCCTACACATTCACACACTACACCCCCTCACACACACTGAACCTTTCACACACACTGCACCCCTTACACATTGCACCACTGCTCCTATACCCTACTACAGCCTCATATCCCAGCAGACCCCAGGTAAGTTGTCAAACTGTTCTTAAACGGTTTGACTACTTACTCTGGGAGGGGGGCCCGGCCCTCCTGGCACCATAACGACTACACAGAGTAGTAGTGGTTATTTTGCATGGATTATTTCTTTAAATAATCTACGAGTGCCCCAGTAGCCAGCAAGCCAGCCAACCCACAGGCCAGCCAGCCCACAGGCTGGCCAGTAGACAGCCAGCCAGCCTACAGGCCACCAGTTAGGCTTAAAGCCAGCAAACCCACAGCCTGCCAACCGCAGCCAGCAAGCCACAGCCTGCCAGCCAGCAAGCCACAGCCAGCAAGCCACAGCCAGCAAGCCCACAGCCTGCCAGCCGCAGCCAGCAAGCCCACAGCCTGCCGGCAGTAGCCAGCAAGCCCACAGCCTGCCAGCAAGCCCACAGCCTGCCAGCCGCAGCCAGTAAGCCCACAGCCTTCCAGCAAGCCCACAGACTGCCAGTCAGCAACAGTAATTAAGGTAAGAGGAGCCAACTTGGCCTAGGTATCAGCTATGTTGTGTTGCTATATTGTGAATAGGAACCAGAGTGTTGGAGAGACCCCCCTCCAGGCCCCATTAGACTCCATTGTAGTCTCTAATGGGACCTGGAGGAAATTCTTTCTAACACACTCTCTAAAGGACACTGAGATAGCCTCTGCTAGAATGCTCCCCCCCTCCATGGCCCATTAGCCCTCAATTGTAGTCTCTACTGGGGCCTGGAGGCGACTGTTTCCAGCAGGGACACTGAGATGGCCTCTGTTAGAAAGACCCCCTTCCAAGCCTATTAGACTCCATTGTAGTCTCCAATAGGGCCTGGAGGGGATTCTTTCTAACACACTCTCTAAAGGACACTGAGATAGCCTCTGCTAGAAAGACCCCCCTCCATGGCCCATTGTAGTCTCTACTGGGGCCTTGAAGGGATTATTGCACTTTTGTTCCTTGTGTCTAAAGATTGTGTAGGGTGTGGCTGGAGGCGGTGCATGGAGGCGGGACATGGGTGGCGCTTGCTGCGGAGTATGGGTGGGGCCTGTAAGGGGCCCTTGATTTATTTTGCCCGGGGGCCCTGAGGGTTCTCAGTCCGCCCCTGATTAATACGTTGGGTAACTCGAAAGGGACCAATGTACCGAGGGGCAAATTTCATGGACGGGACCTTAAGCTTGATATGTCTTGTGGAGAGCCACACCCTGTCACCTGGAATATAGACAGGATTAGCGCCCCGTTTCTTGTCAGCTTGGACCTTCGCTCGTAATGAGGCTTTTTGCAGAGCTGAATGGACGGAATCCCAAGTATCATGAATCGAATCTAAACGGGTGTTCAAAGCGGGGATTTCTGTGTCTGAGAATGCAGAAGGAAAAACAGTGGGGTGATAACCCTGATTAACAAAGAATGGACTGTGATTAGAAGATTCATGAGTGGCGTTGTTTCTGGCGAACTCAGCCATGGGTAAGAGCTCGTACCAGTTAGATTGATTGGCATTTATAAAGCAACGTAAATAGGCTTCTAAAGACTGATTCGCCCTCTCTGCTGCTCCATTTGTTTGAGGGTGATATGCTGACGAAAAGGAGAGTTCGATGCCCAATTGTTTGCAAAAGGAACGCCAAAACCTAGAAACAAACTGGGTACCTCTGTCAGATACTATGCTTTTGGGTACACCGTGCAACCGAAAGATCTCTCTCAAGAATATTTGAACTAGATCTTGAGCAGATGGTAATTTTTTAAGTGGGACGAAATGTGCCATCTTCGTGAATCTATCAATGACCATAAGGACTGTATTAAACCCGTTTGAACTGGGTAGATCCACAATGAAATCCATGGCCAAGTGGGTCCATGGAGCACTAGGTATGGGCAGTGGTTGTAATAGTCCAGGAGGTGACCTGGGAGGAACTTTAGAAACAGAACATATTTGACATGCCCCAACATAATCTTTGACATCGTTTCTAAGAGCAGGCCACCAAAATCTCCTGGAGATGGCAGAGAGAGTTTTATGGACTCCAGGATGGCCCGCTGTGAGGCTGTCATGGAACAAATCTAGTACCTTCTTTTGAAACTGAGGTGACACATACAGTTTGTCCGGAGGTTTTCCCACAGGTGCCTGAGTTTGATCTGCTATTATGGCACAGAAGAGTGGAGAAGACACTTCGGAAACTGTAGTGGCAATGAGGCATTCAGGAGGTACAATAGGATATATCACCTGTTCCGGAACTTCATCTGTCTCAAACTGCCGAGAAAGTGCATCTGCCTTGGTGTTTTTAGTACCAGGTCTGTATGTAATTACGAAATTGAATCGGGAGAGGAACAATGACCACCTAGCCTGACGAGAGGACAGTCTCTTAGCGTCCCCAATATAAGCCAAATTCTTATGATCAGTAAAGATCAAAATTGGCTCTTTGGAACCTTCCAAGAGATGCCTCCATTCCTTAAGGGCAAGTACAATGGCCAAAAGTTCCCTATTCCCTATGTCGTAATTCCTCTCTGCAGGTGTGAGTTTGCGAGAGTAAAATCCACAGGGATGTAAAGGCGTATCAGGACTCTCTCTTTGAGACAGAATGGCTCCAACTCCTGTCTCTGATGCATCCACCTCTAGGATAAATGGTTTGGATGGATCAGGATGGGTCAGGACAGGTGCTGAGGAAAATAAAGATTTTAATCGTTCAAATGCCTCTCTTGCTTCTTTGGGCCAAGATATACAATTTGCTCCTTTTTTTGTTAAATTGGTTATAGGGGAAATCACGGAGGAAAATCCCCTTATGAATTTGCGGTAGTAATTCGCAAAACCTATAAAGCGTTGAGTAGCTTTAAGGCCCTTGGGTAATGGCCACTGTAAGACTGCCTCCAGTTTACGAGGATCCATCTGGAAACCAGACGGAGATATAACGTATCCAAGGAATTGTATCTCCGTTTGGTCAAACTGGCATTTCTCCAGTTTACAGTAAAGGCCGTTCTGTAACAGGGTTTTCAGTACAATTCTCACATGTTCGTGATGTGTCTCTAGGTCTGGGGAATAGATGAGAATGTCGTCCAAATACACTAGAACGAACATGTGAAGATACTCTCTTAGGACATCGTTGATAAAATCCTGGAATACCGCTGGAGCGTTACATAATCCAAACGGCATAACCAGGTATTCGTAATGTCCCATTCTGGTGTTAAATGCGGTCTTCCATTCGTGACCGTCCTTAATTCTGACTAGATTGTAGGCACTTCGGAGATCGAGCTTGGTAAAGACTCGAGCTCCCTTTAATCTGTCGAATAGCTCTGATATAAGGGGAATAGGGTAGGCATTTTTTATGGTAATCCTATTCAAACCCCTATAATCAATACAAGGGCGTAGGTCTCCTTCTTTTTTAGAGACAAAGAAGAATCCAGCCCCGGCTGGTGAGGAGGACCTACGGATATGACCCTTTCTGAGAGCATCCTTAATATATTCCTCCAAACAAAGATTTTCCTGGGGGGACAAGGCATAGACTCCTCCCTTGGGAGGCATAGTCCCTGGTAATAAGTTTATAGTACAGTCATAAGGTCTATGAGGAGGTAACCCTTCTGACTGGACCTTGTTAAATACCTCTTTCAAATCCATATACTGCTGAGGAATTTGTGTGGTCAAGGGAGGTGTAACAGGAACATTAATGGTGCCAATAGGTTGTGGGATTTGCTTAAAGCAAACACCTTTGCATCTCTCACCCCAACTCACAATCTCTCCTTCAATCCAATCTAAACGTGGATTGTGTTTCAGGAGCCAAGGGAAACCGAGTATTATCGGAACTGTAGGTGAAGATATGATTTGAAAGGTAATTTCTTCAGAGTGGAGAATACCCACTGAAACAGTGATTGGCAGAGTTTCGTGTGTGATGAAAGGCTGGGTAAGAGGCCGTCCATCAATGGCCTCGACTGCTATAGGTTTCTCTTTATGTCTTAAGGGCAGGAGATGTTTAGCAGAGAACTCTTTGTCTAGGAAATTCTCCGCTGCCCCAGAGTCAATCATAGCCTCACACTGAACAGTAGTGTTCTCGAAAGATAAGGTTACTTTGACCAGGAAACGGTTCTTAGTCAATTTAGGGGACATATACATCACACCTAAGGTCGGTCCCCGTACGTGCCTTAGGTGTGCAAGTTTTCCGGCCGAACCGGGCATGACGATCTTAGATGTCCCTTCTTGCCACAATACATACATAACCCCTCGTTACGTCTGTGTTGTCTCTCTGCCTCAGTGAGTTTAGCACTACCCAATTGCATGGGTTCAGGTTCTGGAAGAGGCGTTTGGCTACTCACCACTGGGTTAGAGAAACGAGGAGCTATGGACAAATTAGAACGTCTGTTACGTTGTTTGTTTTTCTCTCTCTCTCTGAGCCGGTTATCAATGTTTATCATGTAGGCAATAAACTCATTAAGACTAACCGGAAGGTCTCTAGCTGCAGTTTCATCTTGTATATTCTCAGCTAAACCTTCAGAGAAAGCAGCCACCAGACCGCTATTGGTCCAATCAACCTCAGACGCTAATGTCCTGAACTCTATTGCATAATCTGCTACAGAACGATTGCCTTGCCTGATTCTCATAAGGGCTTTGGCAGCGTTCTTCTCCCTGCCTTTAGGTTCAAATGTAGCCTTAAAGGCCGTAAGAAAGGTACTGTAATCACGGGCTATTGCGTCACCACTTTCCCATAAGGGGTTAGCCCAAGTCAAGGCTTTTCCAGTTAATTGGTTCATCAGATAGCCTATTTTAGATCTATCTGTTGGGAATGAACCTGGGGAGGCCTCAAAGTGGTATTCTATTTGGTTTAAAAAACCTCTAAATTCCTTAGAATCACCTCCATAACGAGGGGGCGGTGACAAAGTTATGGACGGTGGTTTATGTGGTACGGGAACCACTACAGGTGGCGGAACCACAGGTGGTACAGGAGGGACCTCTAAATAGGCAGTCCTCTGGAGCAAGGTCTGAAATGCCTGAGCAAATTGGTCTAACCTGTGGTCCATATCCTTCACCCTATTTTCACAGGCGATCATATGTTTGCATAGTTCTGCAGGATCCATGGCCATGTCGTAATGTCACGACTAGTAATGTGGTCCAGCACGCAGAATCTATGTAAACATATACATAAGTCAGAAAAGGAAAAATAACAGGACAGAGCGTAAACCGGACCTTAGAATGGCCGGACTAATACGCTAGAGACAGAGAATGGTCAAAGGGAAAGCCGAGGTCAAGGAAGCCAGAAAATACTCAATACCGATAAGACAAGCCAAGTCAGGGAAACCAGAGATCAGAATAACCAGGGAAACGCCAAGGATCAGGATACCAGGAAATCAGAAACACGAAACTAGCACTTTCAGGAAACCAGGAAACTGAAACCACGACATGGCAAAGTACTAGGGTGAATTAGGGGTTTAAATACCCCTCTCTAAGCTATGATTGGTCAGAGGGCGACCTCTGACCCCAGAACGTACGTGTGCGTTGACGTCGTGACGTCACGCACACGTTAGTATAATTCTCGGGGGCGGGGCTATCCATAGACGCGACCACGTGGTCGGCGCCATATTGGATTCGGGCGTGATGCCCGGAAGAACTACACGCGCGGTTCCCGGCTCGCCGACGAGCAGGTAAGCTCGTGTAGTCGGAGCGGTCGTGCCGGTCGGGCACGACCGTGAGGCTCGGCGGGCCGGTGACCGCAACACATGTATAGCTGACACTATTGTTGTAAATTAACTATTGGCCACCTCCCTCTATTTACATTAAAAAGGTGATTGTACTCACTTTTTCTCCCACAGCACACCAGTCTCTCTGCTGCTTGCCCCGCCTTGATCCGCCTCCATGGCTGAGATTATACATTTTTACAATCTCAGCCAATTCTAAGCTTACCCATAGGAAAGCATTGGAAGGATATAGAAGATGCGCAACAAAAAAATCACACTGCATCAATCAGCATCTCCCTATATAGTAGACGCATGGATAAAAGGTGAGTAAAATTGCCTTTTTAAAGTAAAGACAGGGGGGCCAGAGACCTACATGGTAATGTCACCACTCAGATGTGTAACTAGAAACTACGTGGCCCGGGTGCGAAAATTGTCCCGGGGCCCGTCCCGTATGTCTACCCCACTGCCACCCTCCCCCATACGTCTACCTTCTCCCTCCCAAACATTCCCCCCTCCCACACATGCAAGCAGATACACATGCAGACATAGATACACACACATATACAGAGAGACACATACATACAGGCGCACACACACACACACACACCTACATAAAATACACACATACATACAAACACATACAGGCGCACACACACACACACACACACTTACATACAAACATACAAACACACACACACACACACACACACAGACACATACATATAGACACATACACACACACACAGATATACACACACATACATAAAGACACACAGACAGACAGACACACACACACACACACACAGACAGACATACACACACATACAAACACACACAGACACACAAAAACATTTATACAGGCACACATACACAAACACACATACATACATACAAACACAGACATATACAGACACATACACAATGTTTTAGTCACCCTCCTGTTTCCTACCTTTTAGGTGCAGGTGGGTGACTTTCCCTGGGGTCCAGTGGCTCAGCCTGATGGGAGTTCCCACACTGAGTCCCTCCTCTCCTTCCTCCCGCGCGGCTCCCGGTGTAAGCTGGGAAGAATGAGCACGGCAGCCACTTCCTCCCAGCCTCTGACCTCTTCAAAGGGGTCCGGTTGCGCTGTTAAATCGCTGCAGCGCTGTCAGGGCCCCCTGGAAATACATAGCATCGGGTGGCCCAAACAGCATGGGCCACCCAAGGGGCCCCTTCAATGTGGCCCTGGTGGTTATATGGTGCTGGCAAGGTTACTTAGCCGGCGGACACCGCGGTCGCAGGGGTCCGCATGGCGGCCGGGTCCCCTGGAATGACTGGCCCGGTCGCAGCTTTGACCCCTGCGACCGTGGTAGTTCCGCCACTGTCACCACTATAGTATCAGCAATACCTGTTTGTGTTCATGATATTCTAGTGTTCCTTTAAGCGGTAGTTATTCTGGTGACTATAATGTCCCTTTAACCTGTAAAATAATGAATCTACTCAGCTGAAACCCGTAATTAATTCATACATCTGTATTTTAGTGCTACTGTATTTTGCAGTAAACATAGATATATTATTGTCTATTCGTATTACAATAACCCTGAATGCACCACTTTACAAACAAGAAAGTATAATACAAGCAGATGTAGAAGAACAACTTGGATTATAATGATGTATAGAAAATAAGCTTCTATTCTACTGGTATAAAATGGTGCAATGTACCGTGATTATGGAGGAGATATATAAAAATTATCACTGTATCCTACTTAACATAATTGCGACAAAATTAGTATCTGGGCATATGTATAAAATCATTTACATTTGAAAAAAAACAAAACATTTGAAGAATTTTCCAGCATTGAAAACGTAATATTTTAGAAGAATTTTAAGGCAAAAAAAATGTGTTTTTATCACTGCGATGGTTGACTAAAAAAACGCTGTGAGATATATATTTTTTTCAACTATAATTGCAGAGGGTTTTGGCCGTAAAAGATTCACATTCATAAAAACCCAATTCAAATAGCTTTATAAACACTATCAGGCACAGAAGCATTGGCAAGAAGCGTGCTTAGAATTACAAATACTGCCTTTATTTATACCTCTCCCCCATAGTATTTCTGTCATGTCAACAGCTGGACTGCTGATGCAAATATAGCGCATATTTCGATTGTCACTCAATTGTATTGACATCACATAAACAGATCAGAGTTAAGGGGGCAAGCAACTCAATGCGTCACCTGCACTCTCCCAGGACTGTTGACATTTTAATAATTGAAGCACGCACTTTCAATGTTTCAAAATACTGACACATGGCTGCCGTGTGGATTGCAATTCCTATCATGCTCAGCATCCAGAGTGAACAAAACTGAAAATCAAATTATACAACTTAATAAAATATAAGCCAGTGTGAAAATTATTCTAGGCTGGTTATTTTGGGTTAGAGGGACTTTGGACATCTACAAAATTTAGACGCAATGTGGAGGTTAGGCTACAGATTGCTTATTTTGAGTATTTTAAAGGGACACTATAGTCACCTGAACAACTACAGCTTAATACGGTTGTTCAAGTGAGTATAGTCAGTCCCTGCAGGCATTTTCATGTTAACTCTGCATTTTCAGACAACTCCAGTAGAAGGCGGCTGCTAGAGGTGCTTCCTGGGTCAGTGCTGCACATGACATTCAGCATCTCCACACTCTGCATGGAGGCACTAAACTTTCCCCATTAGAGATGCATTGAGTCAATGCGATGCTGATTGGAGCAGCGAGGCATTTTGCCATGCGTGTGAATTAGCCTCCCAATGCTTTCATATCATATGGGAAAGCATGGATTGGCTGAGTTGATCAATTCTAATGATCTCAGCCAAGGAGGCGGCTCAGGATGGGGCCATCGCCAGCAGACGTGCGCGGCACTGGAATACAGGTAAGCTTTCTACTTATTTAAGGGAGGCAAGGGGGGACTAGCCACCTAAATAGTGTTTTTAACACTATAAGGTCAGGAATACATGCTTTTATTCGTGACCCTACAGTGTTCCTTTAATTAATTTTCTTTAGTTAGCTTTTTTTTTTTATAGGATAACTGTCGTCAAGTGTTCACTCTGACGATAGTTAACTGTCTAAGCAACCTTGCTGGGCCAGGCTCTCCTGTTATCAAACCAAGTGATGCTCAGCCTAACTTGCCTGCTGCTGTGATTGAACAACAGCTGTTCAGATAACAGTAGAGTCTGCTCAGCCAAATATACAAAATTTAAATTTCTCAAAATAATAATATACATCATTAATAAAATATAAAATTCAGTTTCAGTAAATGTCATAAACTTTTTAAAAATGAGAAGTGAAAATTTGATTACAGTTGTCCTTTAAGAATTAATTTAGCTCCTTAGGCTTAATCTTTATTATTGACCGTTATTCCTAACGCATCTTCATGGTTCACACTTACAGCTGTCTATAAAAGGCAAGAGTATAAAGTGAAATACAACTTATAGAGACCCTTGCTATAAACATAAAGCACACCTAGTGGGATAAGCATATCAGGGTTCTAAAAATTAAAGGGACACTGAAGGCACCTTATGTGCACTTATGTGTACTAGCCTCCTAGTGCTTCCCTATGGGGAATCATTGGATTGACTCAGATTATCAATCTTGAATGGCATCATCGAGACTATCGCGGCAAGGGTTGAAAGGTAAGTAAATCTCACCTTTCAAACCCTGACCGAGGGCGGTGACATCTAGATAGGTAACAGGAAACTATAGCGTTAGGAATATAATGTTTGGATTCCTAACGCTATAGTGTTCCTTTAAGTGAAAAGTCTGTGGATTTTCAACAATTGTAGGATCTTGAAATATGAGTAGAATTTGTTATATTTTTCAATTTTTATTTTATTGATATTGCATTAACAGTTAAAGAAATATATTTATACTATATTGTAGAAATTGGTCAATTCATGCCCGAAATGTCTCTTTAAATTTGTCAATTTTGCCCAAGTCATGGTTGTAAGGTAGTCTATGTAAAAAGCTTAACCCCTTAAGGACCAAACTTCTGGACTAAAAGGGAATCATGATATGTCACACATGTCATGTGTCCTTAAGGGGTTAAGGGGCCTTTCGTTAACACTAAAAACGGATGTAAATGTACATAAACTTAACAGTATGGCATAAATATTCACGTATAGCATGTTTAATCACAATTTTAAGTACAATGTGTTCAAGATGTGTGTTACAGGAAATTATAAAAAAAAAAAAAATCATGGCTTTTGTTCCCCATCGCCATAAAAATGCTACAACCACCTGTAAGGGGGGGGGGGGGGAGGGGGGGGGGGGTTAAACAACAAGTGTGGTGTCTTTAAGCCTGTGTTAATATTATTATTAATATTTAAAAAGTGCCAGCAAAATACGCAGTGCTATACTGTTTTCAATGTTTTCTCATTCAAACAAGATGAGTGGTTTGCATTAATTTTGTTCAGTGGACAAGAAGTCAGGGGCATTAGAAGGGGCTTCCTGAATACGGTCCTGCAAATATTACAGGACAAACCCTCTATGTCTCCATGCTCTGCGTTGAGATGCTGTCCGCTCCCCATTAAGCCATTACACCTCTATGGGGAGGTCATCAGTATTGAAGATTTCAGCCAACGGAAGAGGGTTGGTAAAGCTGAGACCAGCATGCGGGTAGAAATAAAGTGATTACGCTGACTGTAAGTAGATATTGCAACAGAAATGTTAGGGGAATATGTTTTTGTATTCCTAACACAAGAAAGTTCCTTTAAGGGGATAATTTGACTCAGATATTCCAATGAATGATATGATAATCATTTGTAAGTGTGATGGTCCATTCCCTGTAATACAGACAGTTATTTAGTCATGATTGGGTTCTGCTCTACATGACTTTAGGATATTAAATGAACATTACTCATAAGAGTGGGGGTGTTAAAATGCATTACAAAAGGCTAGAACTTCGATTAATTCCGTCAGATAGATAGCGTAGAAATGGGAGGAATTTAAAATGTTATTTTCTATTCAACAGCAATCAATCCCTTTTATAGTAGACTTAAAGTTTCAGCAAGGCGTTTGCACTTACTTGTACAAACATTGGCGACTCTAGGAACAATAGATAGTGGGGGCACATTGGATACAACAGTCAAAACTTGGGGGGCATTAATAATTTCCACTAGTGTGAAAACATTACTGTCCTGGGCTAGCAAATGACAGCTCTTAATTTTTTATCTTTCAACTGTTTAGTAGATATCTCCCCTACTTGCCATTTTTATGTAGGATTGCCATATTTAAGGACACCAAATAAGAGAGTTATCTGCTAAACAGCACCTCAATTTGATATGCTTAAATATGGAAATCCCGCATAAGGATACCAATTTAGGGTGTTATCTTCTAAGCAGCAGAAGTCAACATTAAGACAAGCCGGAAGCAGACAGTCGCATGGCTGCGGGGCTCCCGTCAATTGAGCCAGCAAACCCCTTATACAAACGAGCAAACACAACCCAACTCCGCTCCAGACACCCACAGAGACCCACACAACCTCAATGGGTCGAAAATCGAAAAAAGCAAAAGCCGAAAATCCCCGACAAAGCATGGATATCGGGGCGCTATGGCGGCAAGCACAGGCCGCAACCGGAGCGCACATGGCGGCCATGCATGGCGGATGCTCCGATTTTTCGGACGGGACCTCTGAAGGAGAGGATGGGGACCCCCCACAGCCCGAGACCACACAGGTACAAACACTGGTACAGGCACAACCACCCATGAAAGCACCCACCCCAGTGACTATGGAGGCTATAGGGGAACTCATGGCAGACCACCATAGAAAGATAGCAGCAGATGTGGCCCTGCTTAGAGAGGATTTTAAACTCATCACAACCAGGCTGGGAGCTGTGGAAAGCACCGTTAATAATCACACGACACAGATGACAGAACTGCAAGCGGCAATACATAGCCTACAGCAGCAAACACTGCTCCACGAGCAGCAACTGGCCTCCCAGGAGGATAAACTTCGCCGCAACAACCTAAAACTTAGGGGAGTCCTGGACTCCGTCCCAGAGGCGGAACTACCACATCTGGCAAGGAGACTTCTCACCACGCTAGTGACCCCGAAATCAGCCAAAGCAATCACCCTCGATGGCATATTCCGCTTACCAAAGTCAGCGAGAGCACCACCTACCGCCACAGGGGACCTCATAGTCCGGTTCCAGTCCCTCAGTGACAAGCAAGCAATCCTGGCAGCCGTCAGAGGCCAACCAACACTTACCTTTGAGGGGATGACACTTTCCTTCTTCTCCGATCTCTCAGGGGGGACATTGGCGTGGAGGAGATCACTGGGCCCATTCACATCCCTCCTGCGACTACACCAAGTCCGGTACCGCTGGGGACCAGGGCGCACCCTTCAGATTGAACGGGGAGGCAACTCTCACATAGTCCATAATATGCAAGAGGCCACGGAGGCACTAGGACTACTGAACCTCCCCACGACTGCACTCGCCACAGTGACAGACATGTCCGGTCCCAGGCGCCCACTGGGGAGGAACGCAGCCGCCGCACCGGAGTTCGTCCCCCGACGACCCACTGCAAACTCATACGCGGCAGCCACTACATGAACTGGGGCTCAGTGATACTGGACACACTTTCGGGCATACCATACCCCCCCCTGTCGACCGTCTGCATATGTCTCTACACATGTAGCAGAGGAAAACACTTCAAACGTTAATTCGGCATCACGGACATAGTTTATTCATATTTTTCTTATCCTTTATTACTGTTACGTGACTCGCTACCCACACGAGCTGACTCAATCTTTTAAGCTACCCGCACCTACTGGATTTTCAGACTTATCTGCAAACTCGCGGGATGCCCAGTATCCAATGACTCTATCTAATGCCTTAGTTAACACATCTTTCTATATTTTCAATGTATATAAGTTTGTTTTGATTTTTCTTTTGGAGTCCATACAATCGCAGCAGCCAAGTACATGGTGATGTGTGTGCCATAGGGTGGATATCAGCCTGTTGAATCACTCTAATACTGTTCATATCTAAGTGATCATTATACTTTTACGTATATATAGCCTGAAATACCCTAATTTCTGCATACGCATATCATAGTAGCACACTCATGAATAGCAAGCCTGATCTCGCTAATGTAAACTCATTATGACATATAACGTGCACTGAGTTAACCCTGCCTTCATTTTACTAATTTTACTAATTTTTAGGCTAGCCGGATAACCCTGCCAGGGATATGCTACATTGCCTAAGCTAGATGAGTATATTTAGGCTGTGAAACGCAACACACTTAAAAACTCATTATTGTGTTTACAGGTATTGCTCACCGACATTTAATCTTTCTCTCTCAATTGATAACTAGCATGTTTTCCATTTACTATTATTAGTATAAAATGAGGTTGGAGCCTAAAAATATGCCAATATCTAACCCTGGCGTCACTCTTGCACCACGCTGTTGTGGCATAAGTTGAAGTGAATTTATTATCTTATCTTAGACTAGCCTGGGATTGCAGGGGGGACCTCACTAGATGTTTGTCAACTAAATAATGCCTGCACCCACATGTTATATGGCTCAAACCCAAGCACATTGTACTTCTACCATTAAGCGTGTACTAACCTATTCTCAGTCTAGATAGCAAAGCCCCACGTCACAATGTCTGCAAAGCTTAGACTAGACCTTGATCTCTAGCCTACGGACTACTTAGCTATCATAAAAAAGAAAATGTGCATTGTATGTGAAACCACACTGTTGTTGTTTAATGTATACTGCTTTGATTGCACTAGCTATCGTGGCAGTGCAAATCTGCTTGTTAACTCATGCACAACCTAAATAAAGAATTAAAAAAAAAAAAAAAAACATTAAGACAAGCCATTTTCTTAATTTTTTTTTTTTTTTTTTTTTTTAATTCTTTATTTTTGAGTGCATTGATATACAAGACAGCTTACTCTGCCACAATAGCGTTCGTTAGCATAAACATATTGCAATATTGGCATTTGAGCAGTGCACATTTTTATATATGGTTTTAGAAACAAAACATGAGTCGGCGTTGCTTGCTCGTTACATTTAAAGTTATTAGCTTAGACTGCACTAGATCGTCAACTTGGTAAATAATATCATTAATACCGTTTAGAACATAACATGCTAGCGTAAGTAGGCATATTGAGGCATTCTAAATTAGCAACAGGCTGATTTAGATATAGTTAGGCATACTGTGTCTGCTGTAGTACGGTTTAGGCTAATACAAGTCGCTTATTTAACATAACATGCTAGGATAACTAAGCGTGTTAAGAGTTAAACGTAAGTTTGATAAGGCATGCTATACTAGCTACAGGCTGAGTCAGCAAGACATAACAGGTTGTAGGATCACTGGCAGTGATTTTTGACAAAAAGAAAAAAAAGAAAAAAGAAAAAAAAGAAAAAACTGGTGAGTCTCTCCACTGGATGTGGCTTTGTAGTAGCTTGTCACGCAAGAGATTAATCAGGCGTATCTTTATCCAAAACCTCTGAGGATAAGAAAGGAGAGTCCACTCCACTGGAGATGGCGTTTTAGCGCCCGGTGTGAGGCGACTGTCCATTTGGCTTTGTCGTTTTCCTGGGAATATGCATAACGGCTTTATAGATTTAGGGTATAGATGATGGGCAGGTAGTCCACAGCCAAGTCCTCCCTGCGCCCCCATCGTGGCAAATCCCTCCTGTTCCCCCCAGGGCATGCTCCTGTCTGTCAGCGAGAGGCTCCATTGCACTGTGGGCACTCAGGGACAGCGGCAGTCCAGCGTTCTCCCCCCCTGAAAGTCCGCGGGTCACCTGTCCCCTGCACCTCCCCAGCTCCTGCAGAACCTCATTGGAGCTCCAGCCTTGCTGCGCCTCGCCCTGCTCCGGTCACATGCATGGCGCCGGTGCGCGCCCCCCCGGCCACCGGTCCGCCAGGGGGGGCCACACGCCCCGGCCCCACAGGGCTCACAGAGCTGGGGGCTGTTTCCCCTGGATCCACCACCAAATCCAGGGGTTAAGGCCGGCTCCTCGCCTACCAGTTTGCCGCCCAGCGGGGTCCATCCGCAGGATCCTTCAACCTGGGGGGGCCGAGGTGTCTCAGCGCGGTCCCCTGCAGCATGTGCGTCAGCCATCTTGTTTCTGTGCGGGAAGGGGAAATGTGCCGCGTGGGCCTCCCTCTCCAGCCTCCGAAGGTTGGACTCATGGGCCGGGATCACCCCCACCGGCCGGGGGGGGGAAGCGGGGCCGGGCCGATATCCCTGTCTCGCCCGCTGTCGCCTCATTCCGCTGCCTCTGCTTACCGCTCGGGTGTATGGGCCTCGTGTGTCAGCCGTGCTCCGAGTAGGCTGCCGGTGCGGCGTATGACACACCGCCGTGTTCCTGGGCTATTCCCCATCTGGTGGCATGTTGTGCCCCGGCTTTTAGTGGGCTCTCGGTCTGCATTTTAAGTTTTTTGGTGGCTCAGAGCCGGAGCCGGCATGAATGGCTGCCGCTCGGCTCGGTGGCCCGGCCCCGCCCCCCATTTTCTTAATTTTAATATTTCAGTTGTGTAGTAGGTAACTATTTAATTTGCAGTGTGGGATTGCCATATTTAAGGATACCAAATAAGGGATCTATCTACTAAACACATAAACATTTTTATGCACACACACAATAACAGACATACGCAAACATAACCACATATACACACATACATAACAACACGCACACACCTTACCAGAGACATGCACACATATAACCACAGACATAGACACACATTTATAGACACATTCACACACACACATTGTATATATTTTTGAAGAGGTCCACGCTGACTCCCTTCCTTTCACAGTGAGGGTTGGAGTGGATCCTCTCCCTGGTGGCCAGTGATTGTCACTGGGATGGGATCACTGTGCTTTCCTCTGTACTCTCCTTGCACAGGTCCTATGTGCACCGTGTAGTAATGGCAATGTCGGGACAATGTCATATCCCACTGCAGGTTGCGCTAGTGTCCGCAGAGACAGCACAGTAAGTGCAGCGCTACCTTGACGCCCGTACCTCCCTTTTATATTTCGGCAGAGTAGGCATCTGCCGTGTGGCTAGGCAGGTGCCAACTCTGTCAAGTACAGTTAGCATGAAACGTTTTAAGAGGAGGGCACATGGTGGGCAATGAATAATCTATGGAGGGCTATTGCCCGCTTTCGCCCCTTGTAACAATGTCACATACATAGACATTGCTCTGTGACATTCTGTGGCATTTTGAGGAATTTGCATTTCTTAAAATGCAAGCAGGTACTTTACATATACGCATGAAAGAGCATTTGTCCATTTCTATATATTTATTTTTTTATTCCTACTGCCAAATGTGGGAAATCCATTTTTTCTGCTTCTGTGCATGTTTGAAATATAGCGAGATAAAGGATACCATACAATAGTTGTTGTTTTATTACCCTCTCTCCAATATTTCTGTGAAAAACAAATGTATAATTATGCATTTGAATTATGTACATTTACATCATTTTATTTATTCAAATGCAACCCTTTACACAAAAATTACTTTTTAATCCTACATCTATATGTTAGCTATTCATATTAGATCACTCTATTTTTTTTTTTAAATAAATCAATCTTGGTTGTGAAAGTGTTAAGGTTTTGCACGTATTATGTTTACGGCAGTCACAACTCACACAAAATGATCCAGGTATTTTTATCACACCTTGACCATGGTACCCCATGAATTTTTCTACGTACAGATGTCATTGCAATGTGTTTTGGCTGCTGAAGCACCTCTTGTTGGAGCAGATCTGACCATGTATTGAGCAGTAGGACAAACTAGAGCATAGCAGTGCTGAATACCAAAGGATGCTGCAGTAGCTCTCAGCAACATCAAATGTCAAGTGGCCATTCCAATCCTGCCTATAGGTACAGCGGAGGAAGTGTGAGGGATTTCTCATAGCCTGCTATTGAGGCCAGCAAGATTTATTATCTGCCTTGATAGCAAGCAGCCAGCTTGTCCCTGTATTACAGAGGCTAGCACCAGCTCCAATGCAAGTAGGCATGCTAGATCCACCATCTTTTCCTGAACACCGTAATCACGCCAACATTATTATTATTATGATATTTAGAGAGCGCCGTCAAATTCCGCAGCGCTTTACAATGGGTGGACGAACAGACATGTAGTTGTAACCAGACAAGTTGGACACACAGGAACAGAGGGTTGAGGGCCCTGCTCAATGAGCTTACAAGCTAGAGGGAGTGGGGTAAAATGACACAAAATGGTAAGGATAGTATTAGACTAGTGACAGTTGCAGAAGAGGAATCAGTTGGGAGCTATTAACAGCTTAATTGATACGCTTTTATGAAGAAGTGGGTTTTTAACGATTTTTTGAAGGAGTGGAGACTGGGTGAGCATCTAACGGAGGAGGGAAGAAATCTTGAAGGCGAGCATCAGAGGTGGGAGTACGGACAGAAGATAGACGTAAGTCTTCAGCAGATCGTAAGAACCTAGTCGGGACATACTTGTGTATAAGGGAGGAAAGATAGGTGGGAGCAGCATTATGTAGAGATTTGAAAGCAAGAACCAGAATTTTAAATTGAGCTCTATATTTTATAGGAAGCCAATGTAAGGACTGACAGAAGGGTGAGGCATGGGAGGTGCGGGCGGACAGGAAGATGAGCCTCGCCCCCGCATTCATTATGGACTGTAACGGCGCAAGTTGGGAGCACGTAAGACCACTGAGAAGCGGATTACAGTAGTCAAGGCGAGAAAGGACAGTGGAATGGACCAACATCTTAGTCGCATGTGGCGTTAAGTAGGGGCGGATGCGCGCAATGTTTTTAAGATGGAAATGACAGGATTTGTCAGTAGACTGAACATGAGGCGTGAAGGAGAGGTCGGAGTCAAAGAGAACACCTAGGCAGCGAACATGCTGATGGGGGGGTACAGTCACATGAAACGTACTACCTTGCAGCATCTAACATTGACATCCTACAGAAGTGAAATCAGTTAAGGCAATGGCGGCTTTAACCTTTTTTCGAGAGGGACCTTGACCATGTACACATATTGGCTTGCTGACCAGGCATGCACGCACGCAATGTTTGTGCCAGGTGCTCCCAGTTGGCCAAATTGTCTTCTCGGTCCTCTATGGACATTTTTGCATGAGTTTGGTTACCTGTTAAAGAACAAAAATTCTGACTCCATGTATTTTGTAACTAATATTTGTAATCAATATTAAAGTAACAGTTACATTATCTCTGGGATGATTATATGCTGTGTAATGTTTACCTATGTTGGTGACGCATTCTATAGTCAAAAAATGATCTCAGTGAGCAAATCTTTAAATATATTACAAAATACAAACTGCATACCACTGTTATGACACCCAATGCCGAGTGCTTCACTTCTTTGAAGAAGGCAGTACCACTATAATAATTGGGGGCAGCAAGGTCTGATAAAATATGTGCTTGTTCCAACTAATGGGGTCCACATAAAGAGCAAGGGGACCCAGATATGGATTTTCCAGTAAGTAGTTATCAGCTGCCTACAGGTGCCTATCTACAAAGTTTCCTACCCTGCGTACCAATGCGCATGTTTTCCTTTTCATATCTATTTTCATATACTTATGTAATTTTGCTACCTGGCAATTAAATGTTCTTCATTGTTGGAGAGAGGAAGTAAGAGAAACGATTTTCCTCATTCTTGTTGGCCTTTAAAATTATGGCGCAAACAACAGAGAAATGGCGTTTTGGGGGACGTAGATGTTTCTAAAAGTTCTGCTCCTACAGGCAGCTGATATGTACATCTGATATTTCTCCTAAATTAAAGAATTGATTTTCTTCTGGTAGTGTATGAATGCCTCATGCAAGAGGGCACCACTTCTCTTGTGCTGCCATTTAACATGTTGTGATGTTTGTATCCAAGAAAACATGGTGGATAAAGCTGCTAGGCTTCCCACCTCTGCTATTTATTTAATGTAAAGGGAAATGTAAGGCACCAAAATAACTTTAACTTAATGAAACAGTTGTGGCGCACAAATCATTCCCCCGCAGTCTCACTACTCAATTATCTGCCATTTAGGATTTAAATACATTTGTGTATGCAGTCCTAGTCAGGCTTCCAAGGATACGACTTGCACAACCTGTAAAGAAACATCTAATGTTTAAACTTATTTTATTGGATATTGTGTTTAATATGCTTTGTTAATAATCTTCATCTAGACCCTACATGAGTCTCCTGTGCTTGATCAAAGTTCCATTTACAGAGCAGTGGGTAAAAACTACTAAAGCAATTTAACATCTCATTAAAAGTAAAGCCATTTTTTTTTTCATACAGGCTTCAATGAGACTGCAGGGGCATGATCTAAAGTTGTTTTGGAGTAGGTTTTTTTTTTTTTAAATTAAAATTCCACATTTTAGACCAAAATATTTTGCATGTATAATGTTTATGGCAGTCACAACTCACACAAAATGATCCCAGGCATTTTTATCACACCTTGACCATGGTAGCCCAGTTGGTCAAATTTTCCAAATTATGTTCTCAATTTGCCTACTTTGTCCTAAAATTATTATTATTATTTTTAGAATTCCCAACAATTCACTTCCAATCATGCTATAGCTCTGAAGGGGAACGCCTTCGCTGAGCATCATGGGAGTTGGCATCCTTCCTGTCCGTACGAGGTGCTCAACCCCCGCAGGTGTCAGTTCTGACAGCTCTGCTGTGGGCGGAGCCCCCCCAACGCCGCTCCACCCATTCTAGCGCGTGATTGGCCAAAGCTTCTCCCAGCGCGCCCCGCCTTCGCGCCGACATTGGCCGAAGCTGTTTGTGGGCGCGGCGTGCGCGCTCCCGCCACCCCCCGGCCGGCTCCTCCCCGCCTGTCAGTGCGCAGTGACTCTGCAGCAGTCGCCGCGGTAGCATCGTGCGCTCCGCCCCCGGCAGCATGCCCGGCCGCCCAGCCTGAGCGAGCATCACCGCCGCCGCCGCTGCTCCGAATCCCGACTCCCCACCCCCCCCTCTATCTCGGCCATGGAAGGGGGAGCCGGCTCGGGCCCCAACCCCGGGGGCCAGGAATCCCCGAACCGAGCCGTGGAGTACCTGCTGGAGCTCAACAACATCATCGAGAGCCAGCAGAAGCTCCTGGAGACCCAGCGCCGCCGCATCGAGGAGCTGGAGGTCCAGCTGGACCGGGTCAGCCAGGAGAACCGGGAGCTCAGGGAGAACCAGAGCACCCCCAGCAGCCGGGGGGACCGGGAGCAGCACCGGCAGGACTACCGGGAGGCGTGCGGGGGGTACGGCAACCACCATCACCCTCAGCCACCGCAGCACCACCACCACCACTCCCAGCCACCGCAGCAGCAGCAGCAGCAGCACCATCACCACTCCCAGCCACCGCAGCAGGGGGGTTACCCCGGCCAGGCGTACTCCACCCCACCCCACCACCACCACCGGGCACGGGATACCCGGGGGAACCGCGGGGCTTCCCGCAGCTCCAGCCCCGGGGCTGGCGGGGGACACAGCACCAGCAACAGCCCGGCCACCACCCTGCAGAGGAAGTGAGTATGGGCCCAGGAGCTGACACTCTATCTGACTGGTGACTTGCTGTGCTGGGAGAGGGCATCAGGTGACTCTGGACTACATTTCTCATAATGCTGGCTGAGGGTAGTTCAGAAACACCTAGGGGTGCCATCACAGCCCCCTTTTATCAGGGCTAAGCAAAATTTGGCACTCCAGATGTTGTGGACTACATCTCCCACAATGCTCTTACAACCATAATGCTGGCTGAGGGTAGTTCAGAAACACCTAGGGGTGCCATCACAGCCCCCTTTTATCAGGGCTAAGCAAAATTTGGCACTCCAGATGTTGTGGACTACATCTCCCACAATGCTCTTACAACCATAATGCTGGCTGAGGGTAGATCAGAAACACCTAGGGGTGCCATCATAGCCCCCCTTTATCAGGGTTAAGCAATATTTGGCACTAAAGATGTGGACTACATCTCCCACAATGCTCTTACAACCATAATGCTGGAAAAGCTTCATGGGATATGCAGTCCAAAACATCTGGGGTGCCGAAGATGGTGTACCCCAGTCTTTATACACATATGTGTACCCATCGCTCCTGGCAGAAACCAGGATCTAATGGAAGGATGTAGTGACAGAGTGAGGTATAGTTGTATGTTGTAATGTATTGTGCTTAAGCTGCAGTGGATACACATGGGTGATATCCCTTTTTAAATTGCAGGGATTGTAGCCATGCAGTGTTTTATAGCTTATCCTTGGCAGCATTACTAACCCAATGATGCTCAGACAGATACTTATGCAGAACTAGGTTTCTTATGCTGTCAAGCAAGCTGTGAGGCTGCCTGGGCATTATCGGTGAGGTAGTTCCCAACAGCTGGAGTTTCTTTAAGCTTAGCCCATTCATGTTTTGAAGGGTATGGACACGGATGACCAAGAGTTATGGGAAATGTAGTCTGAAATCACTGAAGTTCAGAATGTTAACTTACGACTGTTTTGAAGGGTACAAAAGGACAGTGGCTGAGTATTGTGAGAATTGTAGTCTAAAATTAGTCCAGTACCACATGTTGGCTGTCTTTTGAAGAGTATGCAGAAGAATGGCTTAGAATCATGGGAAACCCAGTTTAAAGTAAACAGAGTGCCAAATGTCAGCTTTTGCTGCTTAGAATGGTATGCAGATATATCATGGCTGAGAATAATGGAAAGAGTAGTCTAAAAAAACAGGATTGCAGATGTAAGCTTTTGTTTAGTGTATGGAGGGATGAAACCTGTGAATTATGGGAAATGGCGTAACCACCACCCCCCAAAAAAACAAAAAAAACCCCAAAACTGGAGTGCCAGATGTTGGCCATGCCTTTTTTTTTTGTGTATATAAAAATGTGTCTGAGGATCATGGGAAGTGTAGTCCACAACGATGCTGATGGTTATCCTTGGGACTTTTAAGGATGATCAAGTAAAAACATTTCAAACATGATCTGCAGCTGCTGGAGCTCCAGTAGTTATCTTTTCGAGTGTAGAGTACCCGACCGGTGTCGGCATATTGTATACTAATAACGGCCAGACTAGTCTACCAGATGTTTATACACATCTGGTGTGCCAAAGGTAGCAATCACTGCAACTCTCTTCTAATCTGCTTATTCGCTAAACAGTGACTTGAGGAATGAATGATAAACTTTAGCCAAAAATATCTGTTTTGGAGTTAGATCATTCAGTCCTTGCTAATTTGGCCTATTATTTGATTTTATTTTTTTGCAGTTCAGTTTTCACTCTAATACCCTTCGTCCTTGTTTTGAATAAATCCCTCATTGATTAAGTGCGTTAGACCATTCTGGTATATTGTGCTGCATTTCATTAAATGATTCACAAGTGACTGTATATCATGACTACACCTCCTATTTATTTAGGGAAGTGCTTTATTTTGTTAATTTTGGCATAATTTAAGGCTGTAACTTGTAAAATGTTAAACACAGTTTTCCTTTCGTTCAGTACAGCCATGGCATATGCATTTTTAAATGTATTGAACCAAAGACGGTGATATGAGCACCCTAATTGTGTAAAATGGTGTGGGTGTCATTGCACCAGAGAATGTTAGACCTTACTGCGTCTGCTCCAATATTCAGTGGGGTTTATTCATTAAACAGCAAATTGTAGTGAATTGGGATCCACATTGCAGGTAACCGATATTTTAGCACACATTGCCTAATCAGGTTTTGTATTAACTACATAGTTGTGCTGACATTGTTATAAAAGCTCTCCTAACCGATTCTGATATTAAATAACTTGCGAGTAAATTTAGATGGTTTGCAGGACGAATGTTAAATGCCGACTACTAGATTTTTCGAGTTTTAAAGCCGCGGGGGCTGAAATGTAGATCCCCAGCTTTTGTTAAACTACAACTCCCATGATGCATAACCAGCTTCCAAGCCATTGTGAGAAATCTTACATGGGGTTTTGCATTTAGGTAACATCAATGAATTTGGGTACATGCTGTATCTGGAGTAAATTTCTATCATTCATACTTTGTCCATGGAGTGCTGCCATTGGCTTGCCTCTTCTAACAGTGCTCGGAAACGGCCTTTATTTAAATTGATCATCGCTCCACGGTTGGCAACGAAAATAAATCTTCTTAACCCTGTTATTAGTAATATAAATGAATATATCTATTGAGTCTAACCTTGTTTTTCATAAGTATTCTACAAAACTCATCATGCAGCTATATTGTATTCTTCATAGCCACTTTGTAGCAATCGCATTAGCACAGCAATGCCTTAATGATTTACTACAGTAATAGCAAAAATTGGTACCCCAGTTTTGGTGCTGTTTCCCATGATGCCTAATGGTTGGCAGAGAATAAAAAGATTTTTTTTTTTTTTTATAAATGCTTTCATCTACTCTTTAGGGATCAGTCATAGTAACAACGTCTCATTGGGTGGCACCATGGCTTTGAGTTTCGGCGAGTGTAGGAATGTGTTACTCATAGCTGCATTCTCCTAGATTCTGACGACATACAGAAGTTGACAGTTCCTTGTGCTTGCGTTACTGTCACATAGCGTCCCTGATCATCCTGATGTGCTGAGACTGACTTGAATCATGCGTTTTAGATGTTGGATTACAGTCATTTGAATATCTTTGCAGTGATGATGCTTGCATATTTTTCATGCAAAAATAAATAAATCATGATCACAATCGAAGTAACGCAAATATCCTGTTAATCTTTCAGGACTGACTATTATTTTTGGAGATGTCAGCAAAGCAGATATTTGTTACTCGAAAATGAAAGAATGAATTATTGTAGATAATATTTATATCAGGCACAGCCTACAGTAACTCTTTGTCTGCTATTTGGTTGGCAAAGCATCATGGGAGTTGTAGTTACTGCTAGCGGGGTGCGATGTTTTTGCCATCCCTGTTACATACTTGATATTACTGGCTCTGTTTTGTTTGTCTTTAGATCTGAAGTGCTTATAGTTAGGAAGTTACATCTTTAGCTATCATCGCCAGAAAAGGTGGACAACACAATACTTTGAAGCAGAAAACGCTAAGGAATGGTGCACTGCATCAAACGTACTTGCGTTCATATGACTACTCTACTCATGGTGCGTGTGGCCCTCCAAATGGAAAAACTGGGGGGCGTTAAATCACTTGGTAGAACTTTTTTGTTTACGTGTGATCAATATGTACTGTAGAACTTTAGTTTAACTGAAATTTAATATTTCTGTGCTCCACTCCACAGGGTCTGCCTGAATTGAGGTGTAGGTAGGGCTTAGTTTGAAACTTTCTGACAGCTTGAACGTGGGCGCAAAAGATTTTTGAAGCAGACCATTAACGGACAGTGTTATCCACTATACCTCGAACTGTCAGAAATTCACCAAATTAGCTGAGATGGATACATAACTGAGACCTCGATTTAACATTGTTGGATAAACTTTTCGACTCATCAGTATATTAAAAAAATAAATAAAATTATGATAATAGATAAAATCATTAATTTGGAAAGCTTATTCAACAATATTAAATCGAGTCCCAAGTTAGATTATTTTTCACTTAAAACTGCAATTCTGTTCTCTTATCAGCTACCATAGTGAAAAGTAATATTTCATCGGTTCCCTGCTGTGCCTTTTTTGTCATCGATATCTTAGAATACCGCCAATTCTCCTTCAGGCAGGTTTATGCTTAATCTATTTACTATGTTGGTGAAACATCCAGCAAATGATAACATTATTTGGCTGATTGATTTCCAATGATCATCTTGTAGTGGAATATACAATGTGGGTTGATTTTGTCGCAGAGGTCTTTCCCAAAAATGGTGTGTGGCCCAACATATGGATGTATACCCTGGCATATCATACCCTTTTATGCATTTCCATCTTTTAATTGTCTTGCGGGAAAGAGTCTGACACAGTTGGCTCTGGAAGTGTATCAGTAGGTGCACAAACTACAATTCTTTTTATGTATTCAATTGCAAGTCTTGAATTTTCAGAGCAGGCTCATGTTAGTCAGTCCGCATAACAGTAGTCTTGCCTTAGTTGTGAAGGCAGCAAGTAATATTTAAAGGAACACAGTAGGCACTGTATCTACTTCATCTAATTAATCTGGTTATAGTGTGTGGAGTCCCCTGTTGCCATCATTTCAGTCAGCATTAAACTGTTTTTAATGTTTTAATACTAAATGAGTCCCCAGCAGCCCATCCCCTCTACTGCTGTGGCAAATGAGGAAAGCCTGAGCAGCAGTTGGCAGCTGTGATTGGCTGACAGTGTCAGCTGACTGCTCTTAGTCATACTGTCAATAGAAGTTCTATCAGGAAGTGTATAATCTCTGCCTTAGTCACACCTCCAGAAGGGGCCGTAAATGTGGGTGGCCAGGGACCATTATTTAGTGTTAAACTGCTAGAACATGGTTTAACTCTAAATGGAGGGACAGTGCCAGGGGACTAGGTGCTGTATATAGGCCCTTACGCTCTGCTGAAGACTTACGTCTATCTTCTGTACGTACTCTCGCCTTCAAGACTTCTCGAGGGCTGCACCGTTCCTGTGGAACTCACTTCCCTCCTTTGTTAGATGCTCACCCAGTCTCCACTCCCTCAAAAAAAAATAACTAAAAACCCATTTCTTCATAAAAGCGTATCAATTAAACTGTTAATAGCTCCCGACTTATTCCTCTCTTGCAACTGTCACTAGTCTAATACTATCCTTACCTTTTTGTGTCACTTTACCCCACTCCCTCTAGCATGTAAGCTCATTGAGCAGGGCCGTAAACCCCTCTGTTCCTGTGCGTCCAGGTTACAACTCCTTTGTGGTTACAACTCCATGTCTGTTCCTCCACCCGCTGTAAAGAGCTATGGAATTTGTTGGCGCTATATAAATAATAACATAACCAATTCAAATATATGGAATAATATAGTGCCTACAGTGTCTCTTTAATCTTTTTTTCCTGGTTCTCTGACAGCCTCAAAGTTCAGCAGCTTCAGAGATTTGCCCATAGCATCCAGGAATGAAATACATTCGGTACAGTCTCTTTGAAATTGTGGGACTAAAATGTCTCCGTTCCTGCATAAAGTCTTGAAACTAGTCTGCCAAGTGTGCTGCGGAGGCCGGACAGAATTCAGCTACATGTGGATTCATTTCAATCTCTGTAACTTTAGTGGAAACTGACATTAAGTCTAACCTAATAGCAGCTTGTGAGGTTAGGCAGTGTCTCTATGGATGACCAACCAAAAGATGATCTTGAGGAAAGGTATATTCATAGGATGCATGATATGGTACTCGGTAGAACATATTTATGATTCTTTTTTAGAATACTCTGTTAGCTTCGGTTTATTCTTCCCAAGTTGGGATATGGCGGGAGATTTGTTATTTTGAAACTATAAGGAACTGTATATAGGTATATATTTTTTAAAGTAATGTAGTCATCCAAGCTGATAGACCGGTGTGACATTAAAGGGATACAATAAGTGCCAGGAATACAAAACTGTATTCCTGGCGCTATCGCTCCCTCGCGCCCCCCCTCCCCGTCATTAAAGGGCTGAAACCCTTTATTTACTTACCTAGTCCAAGCGCAGATGTCCCTTGGCGCTTGGTTGACGCTTCGTCCCCTCTGGTGTCCTACTGCGAGCGGACGATAATGTGCATGCACAGCAAAAGCCAAGCGCGCCTTAGACCTCATAATAGGAAAGCACTGAATCAATGCTTTCCTATGCTAAAATCTGATGCTGGGTGTCCTAATGTAGAGTGTAAGGATGACCAGCGTCATTTACCAGACCAAAGATCTGTTTCGATCCAGGAAGTACCCCCAGTGGCTGTCTGGTAGACCGCCACTGGAGACAAACTTTGTGCTCCAATGTAAACATTGCTTTTTTTTTCTGGAACTGCAGCATTAAGTGCAATAGGGACACAGCACTCAATGACCACTTCAATGAGCTTTAAGTTGATATAAAGAAGATTTACAGGGTTATTCACCAAAGTGAGAATGTAAAGTGAATTTGAAATTTAAAGTGCACCTGTCATGCCCCAAACAACTTATGCTCATTAGATTGAGCTAAAGATTTTATCAATACAATGTGCCAGCAGTTGTGCTAGCCAGTGTATAGATTAGGAGAAAAAAATATTTAAAAAATAGTTTTTTCTTCCAGCTGTCAGTTAAAGTCTTGGCATGCCGAGTCTTTGACTGACAAGGGAGAGCAAAAAAGACTTCCCACACGAGGTCCCTCTGCTCTCCACCTATAGCAACCACAGTGCATGCGCTGTGGTTGCTATGGGAACGCCCTAGCTGGCGCTTCTTGCGCTGGCTAGGCAGTATAAGAACAGAGTGGGTGCCGATGTCACTGAGATTTGCAGCAGGGCAAATCAAAGATAACTTCGGGAGGAGCGCAGGGGAAACTAGGGATAAACCGATAATCGATTTGGCCAATATTATCGGTCGATTTTCTGGATTTTGGTAAATATCGGTATCTGCCACTATTAATACTGATATTGCCAATAATGTGAGCGGTTTTGGGGGAGCAAGAATCGAGATACTGACAGGAAGCGCACAGCTGGACTAACAGGACGTGCTCACTGAGAGAGCACTTGCTCATAGTCCTGCTGGGTACAGAAAACCGAAGCCCCTGTACCGCTGTGATCGGCCACGCTACAAGAGAGATAATGAGGCACACCAGGTTGGGGGAGGGGGGGGGGGAGAGGAAATGTGAGTTAATCATTATGTTTTACATTAAATACACCATGTATCGTTTGATATATGATTTATGCAATGTATATGGGAGTGATTTCAGGTAAGTTCACTTTTTTTTTTTTTTTTTTTTATTGTCAATCTTTCTTTTATTGAAGCATTTGTAATGGGGTACAGAAGAGAAGAGGGAAACGTATAGTTTGGTTACATTAGTGGGTGTAGACAGTATCAGCGTTAAACTAGTACATTTCTGAATAACGATGCTTCGTTTTTTTGTTTTTAAATTATGAACTTGTAACAACATAGTGTAGTCAAGAGCACTGCATGACGTGTTAGAAAGTCAAAGGAATAGCAAAATACAATAAAATTTCCTATACATGCAGTCAGTAAGTATAGCACGATTCAGGCTAGATTTACTCCAAGTTACAATAGCATAGGGGACATAAACACATGTGGATTATCGGTAGATTAAACTAGGAGTAGGTAAAGACATCAGTCTAGCGTAGCAAACGATAATATGACATTTTCAGGAGGGTCGCCATCTAAGTTTAGCATACGGTACATATTAAAACAAAAATGATTAGCAATGTAAGAGCATCCTTATTGTGGTAGCCTGTGATCATGTACTTGAGCTGCACAGTTTAAAACTGCAGTATGTCGCATAAGATTTACGTTCCTACCCAGGTAGGCAATAATAGTACAGGCTGTATGCTGTTCAAAGTTAAATCTTACACGTTATAATACTTAGCAACTTTGTACTAGCTATCCTAAAGATTATAAGACACCAGTGTCCAGGTATTGAGGCATATGCAGAAATGAAAGACAAGTAATAAAAGAAAAGGGCATAAAACTCAAAATATGGTGCATGGCGTTTAAGGGCTAGAGCAGCTGCTCAGAAATAGGGTCCAAAATAGGTGCTAAGCTCCGGTAGCCAATTTAGAGTAGTCCCCTGACCGACTCCAGAGCTCAAGCTCCGCTGCCTGATTGCAGGGAGCTGCTTGATGGTATGCTGTAGCCAGTAGCTCCGTATGGTGCATGAGGTTTTTGCGACGGCGGGATCACCTGGGAACTAACATTTAACTTGGAGGTGAAGTTGCAAAGAAAAGTCCAGCAAAGAGAGGTCGTGTGGCCGAGCAGGTAATGTCCCAACAGTTCATAGCCAAGTGTGGTGGTAGTGAGACTGTCTGCTAGGGAGGTTAGTTCAACCTATTCCTCTGCTGGGTAGTGCAGCCGCACACTTCTGAGGAGTGGGAAAGATGGCCCCTTCGGCTTGTAAGATCCATGGGGGTGCGGCTCGGCGTAGGCCGATGGTAGCCGACCGCCAGCCCCAGGCCTCTGTGAAGGCCCTCACCTGTGATCCACTGACGCGGTTACTCAAGGAGGCCGGGTCATCCCTTCTGCGGGCGTCTTGTGGGGCTCCGGTGTTCTGCCGCCGCCAGCGGCGGGTGAGCCTCCGACGGTGCGGTCGGTGTTTTGGAGTGTAACTCCATGTGGTCTTCAGCCTGGGAAGGCGTCGTGGGCGGGCTACAGGGCTGCGTTTCTGTCGTTGGTCGAGCTTTGGGCCCTGAGGCACATCTTTGGGCCTGGTAGAAACTCCACCACCGCGGTGAGGTGGTTTAGAGTGCGTGGTTGGCTTCACCTGTCTTCTCTGCCGCTTGTCAATGTGTGACTCGGGAGCTGTCCGGCAGAACAGGCTTGGTGCGTGGTGGGGAGAGTGCGGTGGGTCAGGCGATGGTCGCACTTTTCGTGGTTTATTCTCAAGCTTCGCCCAGAAGGCTGTGAACAGCTTGTCGATGCGGACCTCCAGCGGCTCCATTAGGTCCCATGTGGTGAGGATCCCTGTGGAGTCCGCCATCTTGGCAGCAGTTGCATAGCGTGGCTGTCGTTTTCGGGTTGCCCCGTCGTCGCTTGGCAGCAAGTAGTGGTGAGCTGGGACCGGGATGACCCCCACCGGTCCATAGGGGGGGGAACGTGTGTTCAGGCTCTGTCTGGAAGCCGTCGCTGACGACGGAGGAGCGGCCGCCTCCTCCCCGCCGGCCATGCTTGAAGGCCTCGGGTCGCTTCGCCGGGTATTCTGCAGTCGGTACCTGTTGTGTGGTACCAATGCGTAGCCCTCTTCAGCAGCCGTCTGTATGTGGCCCATTTGTCGGGTTTTGAGAGTGATTTTCGGCTTTTTACCGGACAGATTCGCAGTTGAGAGCCGGAGCAGCTTTGTCCTGCACCCGCTCGGCTCTGCGTCCAGGCCACGCCCAAGTTCACTTTTTTAACTTAAAGGAATACTATAGTCACCTAAATTACTTTAGCTAAATAAAGCAGTTTTCGTGTATAGATCATTCCCTTGCAGTATCACAGTTCAATTCACTGTCATTTAGGAGTTAAATCACTTTGTTTCTGTTTATGCAGCCCTAGCCACACCTCCCCTGGCTGTGACTGACACAGCCTGCATGAAAACAAAAAAACTGGTTTCACTTTCAAACAGATGTAATTTACCTTAAATAATTGTATCTCAATCTCTAAATTGAACTTTAATCACAAACAGGAGGCTCTTGCAGGGTCTAGCAAGCTATTAACATAGCAGGGGATAAGAAAATCTTAATTAAACAGAACTTGCAATAAAGAAAGCCTAAATAGGGCTCTCCTTACAGGAAGTGTTTATGGAAGGCTGTGCAAGTCACATGCATGGAGGTGTGACTAGGGTTCATAAACAAAAATTGATTTATCTCCTAAATGGCAGATGATTGAGCAGTGAGGCTGCAGGGGTATGTTCTATACACCAAAACTGCTTCATTAAGCTAAAGTTGTTCAGGTGACTATAGTGCCCCTTTAATCACCAAAGTAGCTGAGCTGAAAGAATAGCTGCCATAGTTGTTTTTATTTTCTTAAATCTCAATTAGGCTACTTTAACCTTAAATGAATATCTTCCCTCCCAGTGGTGTGTATATCTGTGCTATTTTTTTTATATATTTTTTCAAAACAATCAAAAGTAACTTTCAGACTGCAGAGAAAGGAATTTCTCCTTCTGGGCTCGACTCTACATCTCTGCATGGGGGACCTTAGACTCCGTACTTCTTCCACACTCTCCAACAGTCTTTAGAGATTAAGCTTTAGGGTCTTGTTGAAGCAGACAGAGGGAAAAAGAATGGATGGATGTCTTTGATTACAACGAATAATACCACAAATAATAATTTTTTAGCCCTTTCATAGATTGAGCAAAAAAAAAAAAAATGGTGTAAGTTTACATTCATTCTTTTTTAAAATATATATATTCCTGCCCAGCAACCTACGCACAAAATTTTTATTTTTTTTTTTTATTTTTTTTTAAATCTTTATTTTTGCAGTGCATGAAAAAATAACAAGCGAGCATGTGGTACCCCGACGGCATTCCTCATGCTTTTCATTAACATTTGAAACAGTAGGGTATATGTTAAGTCTTGCACTTTTTTTTTTATACGTATACAATAGAAGTCCAACATAGGTGAAACAAGCTGATGAATCAATTCAGTAAGGTTTAGGTGGGTTCGCATTATTCAAGAGCAGTGTGAGGGTTAAACAGGCTTAGGCATATAACAGGTTAAAATATATCTTGTTGAGCAGTGTTAGAGTAGTGTTAGAGTGCCTGGGTCTGTGGGTGAGTACTATAGTGGCCTTGAGTTGCTTGCCATGGTGTCTAATCCTGTGGGAATGTCTGCAGTGTGACCGTTTGCATCGTTTGCCCTGAGCTCTCTGTATATCGGTGTCTCATAAACAGACTGGTTTACCAGCGTTATGTTATACTCTCTGCTTATGTGTAGCCGTTACCTTATCTGTTGTGTAGCTGTTGATTTGTGCACCACTGTGCCATGTTGCATGTTCGGTGTAACGATAAATACATAGAGTGAAATTGAGTAAGCAGACAAAACTTTTGCATATCTAGTGCAGGGCACGTTAATACAGTAAAGTCCCCTGGGGTTCTCCAGGATTGAGTCCCTTTTTGGCCGGGTCGGCTTTAGTAAGATCATTTCCCTTAGTGCAGTGCCATACAACCTATTCGGTCTCCCGGTCATGGGTCTCGGTTTGCCGTGCGTCCTGGCTGGTTCACCCGATGCCTCGTCGTTCCCTGCTGTGGGTGCCCGTGGATCTCCCCTTGGGTGCGGTAAGTGGTCGGGAGTGGGTGGGGGCGGTTGGTACCCTGGTGCCGTCGTGGGGTCGTTCCTGCGGCTGTGGGTGCCCGGAGCGGGCCCTTACTTGGTTTCTGCCGTGGGATTGTTCTGCACGAGGTGCACGCTTTCTTTTCCGACGCCATTTTTTATTTGTTGAGTGATTTGCTGGCGCAGCTCCCCGCCGTTGAGGATCAGGGGGTGACTGTCGGGGTGTCTGGGTCTCCGTCCGGGACCCGTACGTGGGCGGGAGTTGGTGGGGTCGTTTGGCTGTACCTTGCCGCCTGCGTAGGGTCAACCCTGGTACGGTGAGTGCTTGTAGCGGGCTTGCGTTTGGCTTCTGCGGTGTCTTCTGCTTCGATGCCTTGTGTGTGCGGGCTGTGTGCTCACCTCTCCGCCGCCATGGTGTGGTTTTAGATGCCACCGGTGCTACGATTTGTTGCTGCGGATCGGATGGCGGCTGTCTAGGGTGGCGTCGTGAGCTGGTTGGTCTTGGGACCCGTTGTTGCAGCCGGTGTTTGAGCTTAAGCCAGAATTCGGCGAAAATGCAATCCAGGTTGGACCCGGGTACTTGTTGGGCCTCGTGCTTGCTGGAAGGCAGCATGGCTTCCGCCATTTTAGGTAGGCCTCTCGTTTCTCTCATGCTTTTTGTCTGGGGAGACCCCCAGGGGTGGACCGGGATCACCCCCACCGGTCCGAGGGGGGGGTTGCGGGGTGCCCGTCTGTGGCAGTTGGTCTCCGGATTGCTCCAGGCTGGGAGGTCGGCCGCCTCTCCCGCCCGGCACTCACTAGGCCGCATGCCCTCGCGGGTACAATCTGCTGTCCATCGTCCACTCATGGGCCGCTTTACCGGTTCACCGTGGGGACTTGGCTTTAGTAAGTCGCTTGGGGTCTCATGCTGTATTTTAGGGCGGTCAAGACGTGTATTTTTAGCCATTTTGGCCTGGTTTAGTAGGGAGCTCCAGCTATGCACGTCTGTCCACCATGACAGTCAGGCCCCGCCCCCCCCGTCTTATTCCCAATAGTGGATCTTCCACTTATCAGCACTTGAGAGAGTTACTACTGGATACCTTCCTGGCATGTAGATGCATTTAGAGAGCTTAGTGTTGATCCATGTCATGCTGGGAGTCTCCAGATATGGTTTCGCTGTAGTCCTGGTCATTGATGGTGTGTGTGAGCTTCCTCCCGGGGAGCCACGGCCTCAGCAAGCCGCACAAAATTTTATCTTTCATTTAATGTGCTAGCTATGAGTCATGTTTCCAATAACTGTTATCTTAATTATTAGTATTGAGAAAGATCTTTTGGTAGTGAAAGAATTAAAATGTGCCAGGAAACTTACTATCAATATATAGACGGAATACTAGTCTTAAAACCGAATCTTGCTTCTACTTCCGCTGTCATGGCTGCTTAAATGGACACAGCACATGTACACTCTTCTATCAACAAATGTGTGGTGTAGGATCATATAATGCCTAGTGTGATGGGATAGGCTAAGCATTGTGGGATGTTGTGTTTAGGCTTATGGGAGGAAACGTGTGTGTGTGTGTATGTATGTATGTATATTACAGTATTATACTTTTACTAACGGCTAATGGGGTAATTAAACTCTCAGCCAGCAGCGGTATTCTTGTCTGTCAGTAGCACAATGGCCATGGCATATCTGTTCCTCTTAAAGTTAAAAAAAAAAAAATATTTCTTGATCGTTGTATTATATTTCACTTCTATAACCCAACTAATAATATTATTATATAATATGAAGTACTGCCAATAGCAGTTGGTTAGCAGGTGGCATATAGATGTGTTATCTTCGTTATCATGCCATTTTATTTATTTATTTTATTTTTTATGGTGCTAGTGTATTTAACACACCGAGTTACAGTATTTTTTTAGTTTTTTAAACTGCAGTTAACTCTAGAATGTGTGAGCTTTTAGAACAATATATTGCACTATTCTACAAAAGTAACACCCCAAACACCATAACTACTGCAGCCTGTTGTAGTGTTTATTTTGCCAGTGGAGTTCTTGTGCCCTCCTCTGGTAAGTAGTCAAACAGATTGTGAACAGTTTGACAACTTACGTGGGGTTCGCCAAGCTCCTGCTGTCGCCTCCTCTGCTTTCAGGAAGCTTCTGTAGACTGGCGCTATCTAAATAATAACCAATTCTGTTTGATCCACTGAGCTAAGCCCTGCAGTGCTGACGTTCTTAGCCTGTGTACCGACCCTGCACTGCAGGGCTTAGCTCAGGGGATCAAACAGAATCCCCTTGAACAGGCTTCTGGTTCCAGGCTGTAGTAGTTATGGTGTTTCTATAGTAAGTAAATTAATAACCAAATGGCAAAATGTTGAGTAAAAGTTGGTGACTTTTTCCAAACCTGCATTTCCCCCCCCTTCTTATTGTTGTGCATCGCATGGAGTTCAGAATGCCCTAGGCAATTAGCCTGCTACCTGTCTAGAGTTTGGGTGAATTTCTATATCACTCTCGCTTGTCAGACGCTGCTACCTCTATCTCTGCAGACTCATCTGACAGCTCACCTGTCAGTCATTCACATCCGGTGTGCCACAGCAGAATGTAGCTCTTAAAACGTTACCAGCTACTGTCACCCTCCCTGTCACTGTCCGCCCAGAAATGGATGTAGACTTGAAATGAGCTTATCACATCTGGTGCCAACTGGTCTGACGTTGAACCTTCTGTTTGATTCTTAATATTTGTCAGCCTTATTCATTACATTGGGAATTCCAAGTGAAATTCAATTTTTCAAACAAAATTGTAAAAATGTAAAGGATCAGATTTGTCCAGTTTGTTAATTTTTGGCTTAAAACTTCAAATTCACTTAGAATTCCTGACAATGCACACTGTACGCCTTATCATTTGAAGTCATTTTATATAAAGATTTATGCAGAGAATTTTCACAGCCGCAAAGGGCATAGAGCAGGTTTGCCCAAAAGGTAGATCACCAGATGTTTTAAAACTATAGCTCCCATGATGCTTGGCATGCATTTAAAATGACAAAGCATCATGGTAGCTGGGGATCTACCTTTTGGCCACCCCGGCATGGAGTGTTGATTTATGGGATTGCCCTGTTTATTCCGTTTATCACAATGCAATTGTGTAGCATTGCATACCTCTACAGAAGTCTTTACCCGTGTTAGAGGTTAAAGGTGTTTTGTTTCATTAGTAGCTGGAGACCTGCACAGTGCTGTAGTGCTGCTGATGTAGTGTCTGCAGTTGTTAAAGGGAAGGAAAGCTCACATGGCATTATCTTAAAAGGTCTGCAGGAATCTGTTGTATTTTTTCCCCCCTGTGTGTCTGACGTTCTAGACCAATGTTAGGCAACCTTTGGCACTCCAGATGTTGTGGACTACGTCTCCCCTGATGCTTTGGCAGCATTATGACTGTTAGAGCATTATGGTAGATCTGGTCAACATCTGAAATGCTGAAGGTTGTCTACCTCTGGGTCTATACCCAATAAACCCACATTATTGTTCTTCCACGAGATTTGGACTATATCCTTGCTAGTCGCACTTTATATTGGACTATTTTAAGAGCTCTCTTTTTAAAAAATTTTTTTTACATTTTTTGATCATTATCGCACTTACAATTTATTTTCTGCCACATTGTTTGTTTTTAATACACTTCCAAACTTTTATGTGTTAAACGATATTGTGGCGCTACCTTTTATTTGCATTTCTACGGGGTTATTTACTAAACGGGGGTTTAGTGAACTGAAAATTGAATTTGAAAATGTAGTCAAAAAGTATAGATTTGGAAATGATTATCTTGGTTGACTGTAGTCATAGATTTTTAGTCTACACTTTGCAATTTGGTTTTAATTTCTTTGTGTCTAGATTGTTTCATAATGTGTGACCGTCAGTGAATTTAAAAAAAAAAAAACTTTCCCTCCCCAAATGTCTGATGGGCAGGAGAAGGTATTTACCTTCCCCATATGAGAAATAATGGAGTTCTACTATTTTGATTTAAAGGGTTACGCCAAACAGCTGTAATGCCATGCTCCTGTGGGGATCAACAGACAAATTCAGAGGTACACCAGGCTGCAAGTAGATATGTGCAAAAAATATTTGAGACTGTTCATCCGAATCCAATTTTTTGTTAACCCGCGCCCGAAAGAGTCGATCTGTCCTAGATTTACCACCGGTATTAGTTGCAAGTACTACCACTAGTTCAGTACTTAGGTTTTTTTCCATATTCTTTTTTCAATAGGCAGATCCAAGACACCTTGAAGGTTCATGAAGTTCTTCTTTGAGAATCACCAATCTTAACTCTTTCATGTCACAGAGTGGCTCATGTTGACCAAGAACAATCATTTAAGGGACACTATAGGTAACCAGACCACTTTATCTCAATACCATGTTACCTTGTTTTAAGCCTGCAGTGTAAAACATTGCCTTTCTGAACAAAATGCCTCTAGTGACTGTCAGACTAAGGCGCTTCTGGCAAAATAAAGAAATACAACTCAACTATTTCAATAAGATGGTGTCATAGAGTGGCGCTCTGTTCCGCTGCGCATGTGCATTAGCCTCCCAATGCTTTCCTGTGGGAAACCTTTGGATTGGCTGAAATAAACATTGATGATATCAGGCAAAGAGGCGGGGCCAGCCTCGGCAGAGCAGTGCAGCGTGGGAAAAAAGGGAGTAAACTACTTTTTAACACTTTACTGGAGGATGTCACCTAAATGGTGACTAGGGCACTGTAGCATTAGAAATACACATTTGTATTCCGAACTCTCTAGTATTTCTTTAAAGGGTACTCTAATAAGAGCATTCAGTCACCTGTTAAATCATTTCTATTGGTTGGAATGCTTTAAATGAAACTGATTTGAATTACTCCATTTTTTTTTTATTAATGTGTAGCCAATTTGTCAATGAGATTTTTGGTGAACCATCTCTTGAATTTGCCTGCAGTTTCACCAGATTTATGATCCAATTACTAATATAATTGAGGGTGACACCAACCTGACTGAGTATCAAATTAACTGTTTTGATCAGCGCAGCTTTCAGACAGATTTTGGCTCATTTACCCCCACACTTTATCTCATACAAGCCATCATCTTTAGGTTGTGATATGGCTTTTCAAAACAAAATGTAACCTGCAGTGTGGGGGGAAAAAAGGTGTGTGCTATTTTTATTTATTTTTTATTTTAAATTTAATTTTGTATTTCAATGCACAAACTCCTTAATTACCCATTTGCTAGGTATAGGGACTGCTAATTACTGACATTTGCAGTCTCCTTTGTGTTTTCATGTCTGACAGCAGGCTAAGATTGTGAATATGGACGAGACTAAGTGTTTAAATCATCGCATTGGTGAATCAAACCCTGCGCCCTACCCCTGTCATTGTTCAATTGGACCCCCCTCCGCTTGTCCCTCTCCCTCCATCCTTGCCCGCCCCCACACATTTCCCTCTTGCTTGATGTCCCATCAGCCATAACCTATCACTAAATTCACTCGCCATCCCACGCAGACTTTTCACTCCGAAGAAGTACTTTGCTAGTGAGAGAGTCGCAATTTGTGCTGACAGAACCAGCCGTTGCAAAGCTATCCAGGTGCTGTATATAACTACCATGGCAACTGGCTCTGCGGGGATGGAACTAGCAACTCCGTTAGCAGGGAGTCGTTCGGCAGGGGGGGGGGGGGAGAGAGAGGGTCAGAATTTTTTTTTTAAATAAAACAAAACTAAATCTGACCACAGAAGGGGGGTGCTGCAACAGTGGAGATTTATTTATTTTAATTTTTTTTACATTTTTTTTAATTTTTTTTATAAACACTCAGAATCTCAATGAGTGGTGCAGCTGGCTAAATGGTTTACTTTTCCTGATATTCATAAATAACTGCCCTGTAGCCTCCTCGGGCTCTTGCTAGCCACATTGGAGAATCTTGTATCCCCTCCTTTGAAACTAGATGCTACATATGCTTGCCTGGGTTTCAAGCTGTGAATCGGGCGGATAATGGCGTGTTTTCTGATGCTTACAGTTTATTGGCTCTGATTTGTACATTTTATTTTATATACTTTATAATCCTTAATAATTATAAAAAAAATGTGTATGTGTGTATGTGTGTATGTGTGTATGTATGTATGTGTTCTTCTGGCAAAGAATGGAAAAATGTCAGTCCGTGTCCAGTCTTTGGTTTTATCAAATTTCCAACATTTTATTTTGGGGGGTAGCAGTGGTTTTACAAATAATTGACACATTTTCAGTTAGTTGTCATTATATAAACACAGATGTCAGTTTTGCTTTAGATACTCTGATGTCTTCACATTTCCATGTTGTAGAATTGAGAGTCTGACAGTTGTAACTTCAAAGCAGGTATTTGATTTGGCAGCAAATATTTTCATATTTAAAGATCAAGATTCCAGTTTGCCCATTTTGATTGAAAGTTTGAAATATGCTCTCTTAAATGGACAAGCTTTTTGTATGGAGAGTGTCCTCTTTTTATTTTATTTATTTTTTGTTGGGGGGGGGGGGGGGGAATCGTGCTGATTTCAATAGGAATTGACACTTTTATAAATTATATTGGTTATAGGCCCCCGGCTTTTCAAACAGGCCACAGGTCCTGTTACTTCCTGGTTTGGTTAGCTTATTTGCACTAAACTCGAGAGGCAGCAATTGCCCAGAGCACCTGCCTTCCAAAGACTTCTCATTGAGCTGTATTGGGCAGTCTGTGATTGGACAGTCACAGAAAGTCTGGGTGGGGCTAGAAGGGGAGGTCTTGCAAAGACCGCAGACAAGAGACCAGCAGTTTTTTGCAAGTTGTTTTTAGATATAACTCCAATGAAAAAAATGCATAATTAAATGCATGCATTTTGATCAACACAGTCTTTGTACCTTTGAGTTCCTTATTTATGGTTTTACTTTATTGGTTTATGAAAACTGCTGAATCCTTTTGTAAGACCAATTTTGATTTCCAGCCATATGTAAAATATCCAGTGATATACAGGGTGAAACATTTCCAGAATTCACCCATGTCAGTGTGCCATGTAGTCATGAGTAACTTTCAAGGCCTGGCTAGTTTTGCGTTACTTGAAATTTTGAAACCACCAGGTAAGACCATGCTTGGCAACTTTTTTTTTTTCTGTTTTAAGAGGCAGACCCAAACTTTAGAAACCAATATTACATTTTTTTTTCACGGCGCCTAAACCTCATCCAAAGTTGACCCGTGTTACTTTATAGAAGGGACCATAATATAGCATCCTTATGACTCCCTGTATCCATGATAAGTATAAAATGTGTAGTCCCCAAAACAAAATAAGTTTATATGGTAGCAGTATAGACGTCACATGACACATTTATCAACAGCAGCCAATGCAAGTATACACCCACACCATACCTGAGATAGTTAGTCTCTATGCAGCGCAGGTCTCTTCCCGCTCCATACGCCAGCGTTTCCAAAGATATGTTGCTGCTTTAGTCGCACGGATCTTGCATAAGGCAAGGCGCTGATAACAAGCTGGGCCTGCAACAAATGTAATACTATAGCATTGAGCTGTTCAGTTTTGCTTGACATCCACAAGTGTTGTGTTGATAACTGGCAGCATGGTGTGGGACACATACTGTGTGATGCTCTAGAACTGTTTCCGACACCGTATTAAACCAGGGTGCCCGGAGACAATTTCTCGTCTCCATGGTGACATGGCCTCCTAGGTTTATCAAGCCTTGCAGTAAGGCTTCGTACACTATACGGGGTCTAGTTTCAATTGCCGTAGGCCCTGCTGTAATTAATCAGATAATTTAGAATTGTTGTTTATTTTTCTGTTAGAAGAACACTGTGTTGGTAATACGTTATGTCAAATTATCAGCATTTAATATGGGGAATATATTCCCCTGCTCCTAGTGTGACAGTATTAAAAATTAAAGAAGCTTTGGCTGCACATTACAAATCTTGGAAGCAAGCAGATGGGTTGCCCAAGTTATCTCTAATATGTAACAATTGTGCGGAGTTCCCAAACAGCGGAGGAGATAGAAGCAGAATCTGCATTAAGACTAACAATGGAATTGGTAAGCTGGAGAGAAGACTTGTTTCTATCTGGATCACACGATAAGCAGGCAAACTGGGAAGGAAACTCATTGGGGGATATTTTTTTTAATGTTTATTTTCTAAATTGAGAGTTATCAGGAATTCAAAAGTGAATTTTTTAATATAAAGCAGCAATATCACCATCGGGGGACTTTGCGAATTCGGCAAAGTACCCTGATGGTGACATTGCGTCTGAAGGTTTTGGTGGCTGCAGGGGACAAGTAAAAGCTAGATGACTTACCTAAACCTGTCCTTCGCGGGCTTGGTGGCACTGCTCTTCCTCAACTCGAGCCAACGCTACTGCTGTACTCTCATGCCTGCGCAAGTGTACAGTATTCAGGCCTATGGGGAATCCCGCAAGACTGCGGGATCCTCGCTGGAACCAGCCAATACCCTGCAGCTGTCACCGATGACGGCTGCAGGTCTTGACACATAGGCTCTGCCTTGTGTCAGGAAATAGGCGGAGGAGATGTACAGAGACAAAGTAGTCCTATTCTCTTGACTGGGTTGGAATTTCAGTGAACTTGTCATGCCAATATTAAGTTAAGCTTAATACCCCCTAATGTATTGAATGCATTGTATATCACAGAGATCGTATTCCAGATAAAATATTGCGATTTGCTCACCTTACCCTCCATTCCATGTTCTGAGCTTTATTTGTGGGCGTTACTCTTGTTGTAACACCCACCTTTGGTACGTCTGCTCTCTTCTTTGATGTATTCTGCTTGTGGACACTTCCCCATGCAGGGCAGACCTCCTCAGTGACCCTGACACACTGGCTTCATATGCCGGCGTGACGTCAGCAGCGCTGACTATAGAGTTGGCAACTGCAGCGCATGCTCTGTGGCTGCTACATGTGAACAGCAGAAGAGCCACTTGTTGGAGGTCTTTTATTCATTTTTTTTTCTCTTGTCAGTTTATGCTGCAGATTTAACTGACAGATGAGAGCCCTATTTTTAAATGTGTTTTTCTCGTAATCTATACATTTGCCGGCAAATCTGCTAGCGCGATATATAGATGAAATGTTATGCTCTTTAAAAAGAGCATAATTTGTATTTACCATGACAGGTTACCCTTTAAAAGAGCACTATAGTGCCAGGAAAACAAATCTGTTTTTCGGGCACTATAGGGTTATTAGGCCCCCCTCCCCCCCCCACTGGACTGAAGGCGTTAAAACCCCTTCAGCCACGTACCTTAACCCCTTAAGGACCAAACTTCTGGAATAAAAGGGAATCATGACATGTCATGTGTCCTTAAGGGGTTATTAATCCAGTGCCGGGCCCCCTCGGCGCTGGTGACCTCTCTTCCTTCCGACGTCAGCTCCCGAGTGGAGCCGAATGCGCATGTGCGGCCATAGCCGCGCGCGCATTCAAATTGCCCATAGAAAAGTATTACTCAATGCTTTCCTATGGGGATCTGAACTCCTGCTGCGTGAGTTCAATGCGATTTCACACTGAGAATCGTGGAAGTGGCCTCAGAAAGACAGCCACTAGAGGCTGGATTAACTCTCAATTTCTCTGAAACTGCAGTTTTCAGCTGCAGGGTTAAAATTAGGGGGACCTGGCACTCAGACCACTTGATTGAGCAGTAGTGGTCTGGGTGCCTATAGTGGTCCTTTAAGACCAAAGTAGCTGACTTGAAAACTATTCTCCCAAGTCAGCTATGCTTCAGGTTGAACTATTTTGGTCTAAAATGTGAAATTCCACTCGAATTCCCACATTGGTAAATAATGCTGAAAATGTTGTGTTCGCAAAAGTGATACGTAGATGTAAAATTTGCACAGCGCTACGGAATTTGCTGGCGCTATATAAATAATAAAATAATAAAAATGTATAAAAACGGGAGGAGTCACCAATGGAATGTGTTTGCTGGTTTCCATGGCGATTGCTTTTCACCATTTTTTTTTAAACGTGAGACTTGGATTAACCACCCTCAACCTGTTGAAGATTGCAGATTCGATCTGTATCATATGGCAAGTGTAGGAAGCTGGAATATGGTTGAGGAGTCTCCTTGTACTGCAGACTGCAGCTTCTGTCTGTATCACACAATGAGCAGAAAATCCAGGCAGACTCGGGAGGAGGAGACTCATTTATTTGTAGACTGCAGCGTCTATCAGACCAATTTCCTGTAAATGACCTTAGTGAATCCAAGGTGTGATACTGTGATCTGCAAACACACGGTTAAAAAAAATAAATAAAAAAAGGCACTAAAGGCTACTATAATATTTACCTTTTCATTTCTTAAACTTTGTGTTCAGAATTCTGACCACAGTCTTTGGGTGTAGTCTTATGAAATCACAGGGTTCAAGCAAAATGTGTGTATTATTATTATTGCCATTTATTATTATTGCCATTTATATAGCGCCAACAGATTCCGTAGCGCTTTACAATATTATGAGAGGGGGATTTAAATATAAATCGGACAATTACAAATAAACTTACAGGAACAATAGGTTGAAGAGGACCCTGCTCAAACGAGCTTACATTCTATAGGTATGTGTGTTTATACAGAATACATGGTGGATATAGCAAACCCTGACTATATATGACTCTCCAGTGTCTCGTTTCATGTTTGAGCAGAGTTCTTGTATAAAGCTCTGCTTTATTTGTGAAACATAGAATGTGATGGCAGATAAGAACCATTCGGCCCATCTAGTCTGCCCAATTTTTTAAATACTTTCATTAGTCTCTGGCCTTATCTTATAGTTCGGATAGCCTTATGCCTATCCCACGCATGCTTAAACTCCTTTACTTTTTCTGTGTCTACTGTCTGTGCATCACAGGGCATACTTAGAAAATGGTGAAATATTAATGTAGAGTTTCTTTTGAAACACTCTACAAATTAATGCATACATAGATTTGCTCATGTATTTAGACTTAAATTGACAGTATAGTCACCAGAACAACTACAGCTTAACGTAGTTGTTCTGGTGAGTATAATAGCTCCCTTCAGTCATTTTCATGTAAACACTGCCTTTTCAGAGAAAAGACAGTGTTTAAATTGCCTCTAGGGACACCTCCAAGTGGCCACTCCTTAGATGAGGGGCTTCCTGGCTCAATGCTGCACAGTAGGCAGCCCTGTCGTTCATGGTCCCTACGCTCTGCATGGAGACGCAGAATTTTCTTCATAGAGATGCATTGAGGAGGTCCTGATTGGCCAAAACTGCATTTGGCCCCGCCCCAGTGCCGATTTTAGACAATCCAATACTTACCCTAAGGGAAAGCATTGGATTGGATAAACAAATTGCCATTTTGATGTCATAAAGGGGGCGGGTCGGGGACCTACGGGGGGCAAGCCTCCTAAATGGTGGATTTAGCACTATAGGGTCAGGAATACATACATAGATCCAATAGTGATCCTTTAAATATTGTAAAATGTTACCTTTATTCCAGTCTGTGGCTGCTGGCTGTGCCTCAGATCTGCCTCCTTGGCTGACATCAGAAGTGATGTTCTGAGCCAATCACCATGCTTTCACATAGGAAAGCATTGGATTGGCTGAGTTTGTCAAGGAGGCAAATCAGGATAGAGCCAGTGCAAGTCAAACACAGCCCTGACCAATCAGCATCTCCTCATAGAAATGCATTAAACAGTACATCTCTATGAGAAAAATTCAGTGTTTGCATTAAGATGATGGAGACAATGAATAGCAGTGTTGCTTACTCTACAGCACTGCCCAAGGAAGCACCTCTAGTAGCCATTTGAGGATTGGCCAGTGGAGGTATCCCTAGGCTGTAATGTAAACATTGCCTTTTCTCTGAAAATACAGGGTTTACTGCAGAAAGCCTGAACGGAATGATTATGCTGACCAGAACAAAAACAAAAATAGCTGTAGTTATTCTGATGACTAAAGTGTCCCTGATATTTTAGGCTGAAATGTGGAATACTATTGCAATTCTCTACAGTTGCTGGTTTAACTCCTTATCGTAAACCAGTGGTTGTCACATTTGTCCTCAAGACCCACAGATAGCTGTTCCTGTCTGAATACTGAAATAAAACTGGGTGTTGGGTGTACAATAAGGACATAGTTTGAGAACCCACTGTCTTTCATTATTGGGCTGTAAGAATAGGGTGCCCACTTTTCTATTCATAGTTACATAGTTACATAGTTACATAGTTACATAGTTACATAGTTACATAGTTACATAGTTGCATAGCTGAAAAGAGACTTGCGTCCATCAAGTTCAGCCTTCCTCACATATGCTTTTGCTGTTGATCCAAAAGAAGGTAATAAACCCAGTCTGAAGCGCTTCCAATTTTGCAACAAACTAGGAAAAAATTCCTTCTTGACCCCAAAATAGCAGTCAGATGTCTCCTTGGATCAAGCAGCTATTAGCCCACTAATTAGAAATTATATCCCTGTACGTTATGTTTATGCTAGTATTTATCCAATTGCAGTTTAAACATCTGTATAGACTCTGACAAAACCACCTCTTCAGGCAATGAATTCCATATCCTTATTGCTCTTATTCATTGTCTGTCATTGCTGACTGTTGTGCTCAGGGCTACATACTAAATTTTCTTCATGAAAAACCTGAAAGTCTACCCAGTGTTTTGGGGAAAAGTTGATGGAAAGCTTTGCATCCACAGCATAGATCTCTCACTCCATTTTGTTGATGATTTGAAAGTTCCATGTCTGTTTTGGCAATAACCATATTGTCCATGTTTTAGGTTTTATTCACATCATGAGTATATCAGCTGACCGGATAAGCCAATCAATGCCATCCAAGTAAAAGTAAAAGTCCTTACACTGGCTTCCTATACAAGTCAATTCAAAGTGCTAACCCATACCTATAAAGCGTTGACCAATTCTAGCCCCTCTTATATCTCTTCACAGATCCACAGATATGCCCCTTCTCGGTCTCTTCGATCTGCCCGTGACCTGCTCCGCTTCTCGCACCCGTACGGCCAACTCACACTTGCAGGACTTCTCGTGGGCGTCTCCATTTCTATGGAATAGTCTGATGCCTACCGCCATCAGACTCTCCCCTAGTCTTCAGTCGTTTAAGAAGCGCCTTAAGACCCATCTCTTTAAAAAAGCTTATGGCGTCCCAGAGTAACTTCGAAGGGGGCGGAGCGCCAGCCCAGCTCCGAGGGACATCGGTGCTGGGATAAAATTAGTAAAGGTTTTTTTTGGGAATTCTTTATTTTTGATGTGCAGATGATGTACAGTATATTAAGTAAAGGGTGTTTAACCCTTTGTTTACCGTGGAGAGGGGAGTCAGGGAGTGCGATAATGCCAGGAATACTGCATTGTTTTCCTGGCATTATAGTATACTTTTAAAGGAACACTAGTGTTAAGAATACATAATCGGTCTTGATGTTCTCAGCCAATCTAATGCTTCCACATAAAGTATTAAGATGCAAGTGCGCATGCGTGGCAAAATGCCGCACTGCACCAATCCAATGCTCTCTTTGAGAAGCATTTGATTAAATAACTAACTTAGCATAACTTGGTTATTGCTGGGGAACCGCCTCTAGTGGCGGCCAGCATGATGGTCACTAGAGGTAATGTAAACATTGCAGTTTATACAAACCTGCAATGTTTTTTTTACATTGTTGAACAGTCTGGGTAAAAAAACAGGGCCACAAACCGTAAAATAATTGGACCCATCTATGGCTTCTTTGATGTTATTTGGATGACTTACAAGCTTACTTTTTCAGACTTGTCATCGTTCCCAGCTTATTGTTACCTGTGAAAAAAAAATACGAAATGGGCCTGAGTAACGGGTCTCAATTATGATTCACTGTGGAAGTAAATTATGGTTTAATGATTCCCATTTGTGCTGTGCTCATTATCTTCCACGTATGGTTTGATCATTATGATGTTATCAATGTGCGACTGAATATGATTGGCCTTTTTGTTTGGGCAGAATATGATCGAGTGACTAATGTTATTGGAATTTGCATTTTCCTTTTTCACATGGAGTTGTTTTTAGTACAATTTATTCTAACAGGCATTTATCATGGTTACTGCACCAGAAAAACAGAATATTACTCTGAAAATTGTAACAGAGCTCATAGACTAGTAATGGCTAATCTTGGTGTTTGTGAACTACCTTTTCCATAACTTAGCCATCATTTGAACTGGTTGAGCATCATGGGAAATGTGCTTCACATATCTGGTCTGAAAAGTTAGAGACCTTATAGTCACCATAATTACTAGTTTAAAGTAGTGCTTCTGGTGATTATAGTTTGTTCCTGCAGGCTTTTCAATGTTAATGCTGCTTTTCAGGGAAAAGGCAGTGTTTACATTGCTGCCTAGAAACACCTCTAGTGACAGTCACTCAGACTGCCACTAGAGGTACTTCCTGTGTCAGTGCTGCACAGTGTCCAGCACCTACATTAAGCGTCTCCAGGAGGCGCTGAATGTTCCCCATAGAAATGGATTTGTGAAAAGATGCTGACTGATAGTGTGACGGTTTGCTGCGCATGCGCAATAGCCTCTCATTGCCTTCCTATGGGATTGAGATCAAGATTGAGGATCTCAGCCATGGAGGCAGAGCCAGGTGAGGCCTGCCGCAGCGAGACATAGGGATAAAGGTGAGTAAAAACACCTTTTTTCTAAGATCAGAGAGGTCGTTCACCTAAATAGTTAAACACTAGTGTCAGGAATACATGTTTGTTAGAGACTCCAGCGGGGGAGGAGAGTGGACGGAACTTGACCCAGCACCGAGGGGCATCAGCGGTGGATTCGGGCAAGTGACGAAAGGGGTATAAACCCCTTCAGCGCTGCAGGGGTGTGGGGGAGGGATGCGAGAGGGGCGCTGTAGGGACCTATAGTGTCATGAAAATGGCTATTTTTTCCTGGCACTATAGGATCTCTTTAACGCAGACAGTCGTGGGGAACAGACTGGCTGCTGTAATTTGCATTTTTCAGACAGGGTGTCGAGCATTAATCTGTGTACATTGTCATCTTTCAGCACTATCTAAATCCTAGGATGGGCGTTTACTGAAGTATTGGCATTTTTATCCTCTTTTACCCAATGCTGCTGATGCCTGTGGCAGATATGAACTGCCCCTCTCCCATTTAAACAGCAGTTAAGGACTAGTTGGCTTGTAGATGGGCTGGTCTGGTAAGTTCCAAACTTAGATGTTTTTTATTTTCATTGGCAGAGCACACTGAAATATGAAGACATAACTTGTTTTATAAAATACATTTTCTGTTGGCAAGTAGAATAGCCGAGCCATCGGTCCCCCTTCTCATTCGATCTCTTTATCCATGACCTTGAATAGGGTATTGGAAGCAATGTTTCAATAGCGGCTTGTTATCACTAATGTAAGGTAATAAATACAGAACAGGATGTATCTTGGCACGACTGTACATTACAAACTTTGTTTTAGTTTTTTTCTTGGTTTGTGTTTGTCAGGGACATATGGAAATGAGTCTAGAGTTTCCTCTGATTTGCCTGACACAACATGTTCATATTAGGATATTGATAGTTAAGTGTTCTTGCATAGCAAGACCACTTAAAGGACCACTCTAGTGCCAGGAAAGCATACTCGTTTTCCTGGCACTAGAGTGCCCTGAGGGTGCCCCCACCCTCAGGGACCCCCTCCCGCCCGGCTCTAGAAAGGGGAAAGAGGTAAAAACTTACCTTTTTCCAGCGCTGGGCGGGGAGCTCTCCTCCTCCTCTCCGCCTCCGTTCCTACCCGTCGGCTGAATGCGCACGCGCGGCAAGAGCTGCGCGCGCATTCAGCCGGTCACATAGGAAAGCATTCATAATGCTTTCCTATGGACGCTTGCGTGCTCTCACTGTGATTTTCACAGTTAGAATCACGCAAGCGCCTCTAGCGGCTGTCAGTGAGACAGCCACTAGAGGAAAAAGGGGAAGGCTTAACTAATTGATAAACATAGCAGTTTCTCTGAAACTGCTATGTTTATAAAACAATTAGTTAACCCTAGCTGGACCTGGCACCCAGACCACTTCATTAAGCTGAAGTGGTCTGGGTGCCTAGAGTGGTCCTTTAATGTTATCTCACATATATATTATTATTCCTATTATAGCCAAATTGACCACCCTAACTCCTCCCACAGTTTTTACACTACATAGACAAAAATATACCAAAACCTACAGATTGTTCCCGATTAGTGTGCTATTACTTTGTGGAACGTTTCGCCGAATGGTTCACGGAATATCGTCGTTCTCAAGGCAAAATTGGTCCCATAGGAATGAATGGCAAAATGTTCAAAGCTAGAGTGGGAGCTGGCAAAAGCGGAAAAATCAGGACATGATTTCTAAACTGCCACCACTCCCTCATTTTAAAGCCCACATACACAAATCTTATATCAAAATGTTCAGCTATCCCTGCTGCCACTAGAAATGTCCACGGCTAAGCCATAGTCCTGATTGTTTTCACAATATGACTATTTGTTTGCAACTCACGCCGTCCATTGACATTCATTGAAACTCCACTCTAGCCAGCATAAATGTGAAGGGCAATTTCTAAACTGCGACTGTGCCTTCGTTGTTAATATTTCAGAGACATACTGTGCATCAAAATGTAGGTCTGGGTCTTGTGATTCTCACAATATAAAGCTCTTCGATGTAGGATTAAAATACGACCGTTTGAAGATGGCAACCGCCAAAATACTCTGACCTGTGCCAGGCTGCAGCAGCAAGTGATGTCATAAGCAGGGCCTTTTGTACACCTGCTAATGTTTTTATAAATGTATATTTTTTTTTTTTTTTTTTCAATTTATAATTTTATTGAAGTTATATATATTTAAACATCATAATCTTTCTTATGCGTTACAAAGATTCATATGGGACAAGTTATAAAAACATCAGATTCTGCATATAGTTAGTATGTAGGCTTATAATATTAACGTAGAACTCTTAGTGTACTTATACGTATTGTATAGGTGGTTAGGTAGGGGGTTGATCTCTCGTTATGTAGCATCAGTCCTGGGTATCAGACCCATTTCCAGTGCTGTTTTTGAGTCACTTAGCAAATCTGCGTTCTGGCTCTCTCATGACTACAGGTGTCAGCCTCTTTATTGCCACGGTGCTCGGTGCTCTGTGTTGCTTGCGCTCATGGTGGAGACATTGCTCCGGCTCTTCTACTGTGGCTTCTGGCAAAGGGGTCTCTTGCTGTTGCCTTGGGGCCAGTCCTGTGTGTTTGAGGAAGCTGTCTAGGTCATCTGCTGAGGTGAGTGAATAGCTGTCACCTGCGACGACAGTGATGAGGGATCCATCCATGCCCCATCGGTATCTCAGGTTAGCGTCTCTCAGTTTCTTAGCCACAGGTGCCAGTTTCCTCTTTTCCGTGAGCGCTGAGAACGGCGTATCAGGGTATACTGCCACTTTATGGCCTTCGTGGGTCACTGTACCTAGTTCCCTTGATCGGGTCATAATTGCGGCCCTTATGGAGATGTCCCTGGTGACAATGATGATGTCTCTGGGCGCTTCTGTGGGGGCTGCTGCGGATTTCCGCACTCTGAAAGCTGAGGTGATTTGTGTCTTGTCCGTGTGGTCTCTAATGTTCATGGCTATCATGAGGTTATGTATATAGGGCAGGAGCTGAGCGTCGTCTATGTGTTCTGGGACTCCTCTAAGGCGCAGGTTTTTTCGTCTGTGCCTTGCCTCCATAGTTGACATTGAGCGTTTCAGGACTCGTACCTGTAGGTTGAGCTCCTGTAGGTTATGCTCGGTGGCAGAGATTTTGTTGTCTCTGGTTGCCTCCCTTGTCTCCAGGTCGTGGACCTTGCGGCTTACGTCCTCCACTTCAGTCTGGACCTTCTGGAGGTCTTTTTTCCAGATCTGCCTTAGGTCGAGCAGGAGCCTCTTGATATCCCCTTTTGTGGCAGGGGATTCGTCTGCCTCATGCTCCGGCGAGCTGTCTCTGGCCTCTGAACGGGACGAGGGCAGGGAGTCTACTTCTTCTGCAGAGGCTTCCGGTGAGTAGCAGGCCTCAGGCGCCATCTTGGGCCTTCGTGGAGGGTCAAAGGAGAGTCTGATGTCGGGCTGCCGGACCGATACTGAGCTCAGATTCTTTCGGTTTTTCTTCCCCATAGTCTCTGCTTGGGGGTTTTATTTGTCTCGGGTGGATTTTCGTAATTTTCCCGGTGTTTATGGCTTTAGTGTCTATTGTGGCGAGCGGAGCTCCGTGGAGAGACGTCCGCTCAGTTCAGCCGCTGGCCACGCCCCCCATAAATGTATATTTTAATGTAACTGTGAAGCACTTTGGGCAACAACGTTGCAATTAAATGTGCTATATAAATAATAACAGTTACTCCGCCCACTCCAGTTGTAGACTACTGGTGGAGGCAAGAACACTTCACACAATTTCCCCAGAAATTGTAGCTGTTCTAGTTAAGAATTGTGATTACTGGCAGGTTCTCTCAAATAACTATATTGAATCCTAGTGCTGTTGGGTTGTCCGTTTGGCTGTTTAAACCAGATTTTGACAGTCCTTTGGTTACTTAGCTGGTTCGGCTATTCACAAAGTGTCAGATTGCAACCACGTTCCCCAGTTCCTCTTTGATATAGTAAAAATAAAAGGGAATTCGGGGGCACACCTGGAACACGCATCTTGCAGCAATGGTGCTGCCATAGTGACCAAAATGTATACATAATACAGATGCGCACTAATAAAATACATTTCTAAATTCTTTAAGGCTACTTAAAAATTGATGTGAAAGTGACTGAATTTAGCATTTAGTAATTAGAACCCAGTGTCTGCTTTGCATCATTTGTACCTCCAGAGGCTACAGACCTGACTGTAGGAAAACAGGGTGTGGAATCTAAAAGCAGACAGTTAAACAATGTTAACAGCTCTACACTTCCGTTACGGTCTGTTGGTGTGATGTCCCTTACCCTGCTCAGGTGTTCTGCGCACGGAAGATACATTTTGTCATTTTACGTACACGGGGGATAACAAAACCTGAGCAACTGCTGTTAGACAGGCTGGCTGATGGGAACAAATTTTTACACATGTTTCTCTAAGGAGGGTGTATGTTACACCAGGATAGCCTTTGATAGAACTAGAAAGGATTACAACCTGCTACAGTGCTTTTGTGATGGCTATTTAATTGATTTTAAGTTGAGGCTATTGTTTTAAATACTCTCATTTAATAAAATGGATCTTGCATTGTAACGTTTAACTTGTTTTTATCTTGCTTTGGGTGTCGTGTGAATTTTTGGACTTTAAAGGGACACTGTGCGTTCCCATAAGTAAGGTCTAAGGGTCTGAAACATTATGGAGGTTTGTGGTTTTGTTTAATACCTATAAACTTAAACTCTTGTTTTCTACCATGGCGAAAGCTTGTTTGTGGTGTGCTTTTTGCAGTGGTAAGATCGCCACTTTAAAGAAACCCTATTGTGTTAGAAACAAATACATTTGTTACCATTTCTGTAAAAAATAAGTTAACTCTCCTTGCCGCCGTCTACTCAACCCGAGGATCTCCCAGCATTGGGAGTCCTACAGCGCATGCATAGTAATTCCTATGTTCTGCCAACAGCATGCTTATAAGGAAGAATAGGTTTCCAAGTAAGGAGGAGACCACTCTTAGCTGTCTGACAACTAACAGGGTGCAACCCAGGAGCTTAATAAAAAAGCACATTTCTCCTTAAAATTGTCACTTTGATAAAGTAAAATCGAGAGGACACTCTATTAATCCATAAGTCCCACCGGCAAGCTGCAAGTGCTTAAAGGGTCCCAAGTCAACCAGGCCACTTCATCACGGTCCTGTGCACGGTCCTGTGCTTTTATCCCATTGTGTTTTATTTTAAATTTTTTAATAAACTGCAATGTTTACATGGTAAGGTTGAATTCACCTCTAGTGGCTGTTGTCTTTCTGGCAGCCATAAGAGGCACTTCTGTGGCACATGATGCACAAGTCCATACGAAAACGCTGACTAATGATTTCCTATGGTGAAGCTAGGGTGCATGTCCCCCAATGCTTCTCAATAAGAAGCATTGGATTGGACCACTGCGGGGGACGCCATGCTTTCTTGATGATGTTGAAGGAGTAAGAGAGTTGAGCAGTAATGAGGGAGCCCGGGCACTGGAGAAAGGGAAGTGAAACTTTGATTTTATTTTTATGGCACATAAGGAATACCTATATAGAACTATAGTGTTAGGAGTACAGGTCTGAGTGCCTTGCCCCTGTTGTTTTAAGCCTCCAGCTGCAAACATTGTCCATTCTGTAGGAACAGCAATGTTTACAATAGACGGTTTAAATGCCTATAACAGCCACTAGTGGCACTTCTGTCCAAATAGTGAAGTAATACGCCGTTATCTTTATAAGATGGTCTCAGATCTTCTGATTGGTGAATCACAGCATTTTGTGCTCTAGCCTTTCAATGCGTTCCCATGAGAAAGCATTGGATATTCTGAGATCAACAATTTTGATGATCCCTGTCACGGAAGCAGAACTGACCACACAGAGAGGTGGGGGCATCATAAAAACGGCTATAGAACACTATCGAGTTAGGAATACACGTTTGGATTCCTGACTCTATGGTGTTCCGTTTAGTTATTTGAAGTGCCCATTTAAATAAAATATACAAAAATAGTTCTGACGTTAATACAGAATATTTGGGTAAACGCCCAATAAAAGCTGAACTGTCAAAATCCTTTCTGTTTCGCGATGTGAAAGCTATTAAAATAGGAAAGCCTGCTTATTTGTTGTGATGTGGAACAGTAGGCCCAAAAATGGCTTTATGGTTCTTCCAGCTGACATCCTTGCTTATGTTTATACTATTTACATTTGTTTTATTGCGCATGCATGCATTTTCCGTCCTACCGGCTGTCAGGATTCTACCCAGCAGGCAACTGGCACTTCTACATCAGAGACAGATCAGAGTGCTGAGTTAAAGCCTACATTCTGTTATTCAGAGAATATATGTACAGTATAGTATTGAAAATATTGGCTTGGTATAGATAAGGGGGTAAGCAACCTTTGGTGCTCCAGATTCCGATGACTACATGTCTCATAATGCTTTTATAGCCAGAAAGCTGGGAAAACAAATGAGGGGATGTAGATCACACCTGAAGTTGTGCCAAAGATTGTACCTTTTCCTCATGGAGATGTTGGGGCACTAAAAAGTAAATATTTAGGACTGCAACTTCTTGTTGCTTTGGCAACCCCGAGAGTTTCAGAGGATCATGGTATTTGTAGTTCTACAACAGCTGGGAGAAATCTACCTTTTAAATTTCCCCAGGATAATTTTATCGTTAGGCAGTGAAGATGTTAAATGGTAGAAAAGGTTTATTGCTGTCTTTACATCAAATAATTACAAAGATCTAGTCTCATGACACGATAGATTTTGGATGCAGGTAGTGTGTTCTGAATTGAATTTGAGTTATGGGTTTGTAGCCTGTGTTCAAATAAACATCTACATTATATAGCGTCCTCCTGCTCCCCCATGTAGTCTGTTTTTCAAGTAGACCTCGGACATCCTGCTTTGATTACACTCCCTCCCCCTATATCCTGTGCTAGCTCTAATAAAGCTGTTGTAGGTCTGTACATCAGGTCCTGCTTTGCCTACGGCCGATGCAATGATCACTGTATGAAAGCATACCAACCTTTGGGGAAGATTGTGCCCTGTTTACAGACGGGCAAGTGGTAATGAGTGATATTCACACAACAGACGTGTAAAAAGCACATCCTGATCTCAGGTTTGTTTTTTTTAACTTCTGTGAAGCGTCTCTATGGGATTGTACGCTAAACAGTAAGTTGTGGTAAGTAGACAAGTGACTTGCTGCACGTAGGTCCAAAATGGAGCCTTCATCCCCATGGCAAACTTCATTTTTTACAATCTGCTGTTCTTGGCACACAATGCTGCAGATCATGTTGCTGCCACATATATTAATAAAATCTTGGCTCCGAAACTGTTTGACCAGTTAAGATAGGCTCCCGATATCATTTTTATTGCAAGACTAACATTGCCTGCATTGCTAAATGTGCACAGGTCTCCTGTTCTTGGCATACTGTTTTGTATTGGAAACTGGTTTTGTAAGACTCTCTTTGAGGAGCATGAGGTTTTAAAGGGAAACTAACACAATTTCATTTTTCAAGTTGTATATGCAGCAGATGCATTCAAAAGAAAAAATAAACTTGTGCTTGACATTAAAGGCACAGTAACCTCAACGAAATTCACTGCGACCAAAATATATCGTTGGACAAAGTTTAGACACAATTTTTGGGCAATATGTGGCAAAAGGCAGGGCTTCAAGCAGCTTCAACCGGTCTCATCTCATGCAAAATGAGGCCTTGCAGAACTCCTGTAGCTACCCAATCTGTACTGCATGCGACATTGTGAAACTAATGAATAGCGAACGATGAACTGGTTCCGCAATATGGTGGCACCATTAGGGAGATCTTCCAGCTTGGCGTATAACCCACTCTTTTGGTGATACCATGATGAATACAGTGGTTAATGGCGGCTTCTTTCCATTAGTGGGCATTTGGTTCAAAAAATAGGAATGCTTGCCTGCTCTTGTAAGTTTTCCTTCCAAGTTGCTATGAAATTTGCATGACTTGGGCTCACAAGATGCTTTCCCCTGGAAGTGAATGACTCAATTGCTAGCAAGCGTGCCAAAAATGCGAGTCGTGCTAGCTGACATTTATTTTCATTTTAACAGTTCATTTTTTTTATCAAGTATTCTGTCTGCCTATTTAGGAAGAAGCTGTAATGTCAGGATAACTTTGTTTTAAAGAAATTGCCATTTTAAGATCGGAGCATCGGGCAGAGATTCTGTTTTTGTTCTCGTGGGATTTGAAAAACAAACAAATACATGAATAGTTAACACATGAATATACTGTCTATCCGATTTAAATTGGGCAAAAAATAAATAGTTTGTATCTAACACGGTAATAGAATGCCTCTTTTCGTGAGTCCTATATGACCAAAGAGACCAGTGCAATTGTAAAAAGATTTATAAATTGTATGTACGGTATCACCTACAGGCCAACACAGATCCCATGTGTTGAAAAACCATTACCAAAGACATTAAATGAAATGGATCTTTGTTTAAAATTCCTTTTATTTGCCTCAATATTCCCCTTAACGTTTTGCAGCTTCTGCAGTGAGTTGTGCCCATGCCAGGGACTTCCTGTGTGTTTCCCTTATTCCCTGGCACACCAGGGCTTTTTGAGATACATCTATGCTGAAAGCTGAGCTACAACTTCTAGAACCCTCTTGGGATAGTAGGATAGTACGTGTACGGGTAGGGTGAATTCTACGGAGAACTGATAATTACACTTCCTACAGTTTTTGTTTTTTTTAAATCTTCTTTTCACCTGGGTTAGGTGTGAGTCATTTTGATTTGGTAGACCTTTTTTTCAAGTCATTTCAGACCATCATTAAGTATTCCTTCACAGAGAGGGTAGTGGATGAATGGAATAGCCTTGGCACCGCGCGTGCGCATTCAGCCGAATGGGAGGAGAATGCGGCACTTTATTACCTGAAAGGGTTAAACCGTTCTTAATAGTTTAACCTGAAAGGTTGCCTGTTAGCACCAGATCTCACTGTCTACAGTGGCTTTTTTTTTTTATTGCAGTTTGAGGAAGTATGGCAGGGGCACTGCAGATTGGTTTAGAACAGGGATGGGGGAACCTTCGGCCCTCCAGATGTTTTGGACTACATCTCCCACGCTCTTACAGCAGTAATGCTAGCAAAGCATTAAGGGGGATGTAGTCCACAACATCTGGAGGGCTGAAGGTTCCCCACTCCTGGTTTAGAACATCAGCTGATCGCTCTAAGCAAAAAAAAATATATTTCTTTTGAAAACTTTCTAAAAGGATTGTTTTATAAAATGTATATTTTGAGGGGCAGGGGTCATGTAAGTGATTACTGTAAACATGGTGACAATTTTTCATTATTACAAAGGTGGGAGGTAGAGCACACTGGGCCTAGTCTAGCTCTGAGCTTGGCTTAAACCGGCAGCGATTTCTATCAGTCCCTCGGAGTTGTCAATCAGCGGTTTATAGCTAGGTTCACTAAACTGAATCGAACTATAGATAACATCTTCAAATGCATCTTTTAAATTATTTTCATTTTGTTGTATTTGGTTTTTGTATTTTGTAATTCTTCATTTATTGTAATGCATTCTAAAAAAGAATTGGTAAACCTCACATTGAATGTAGACTTTTGAGCCTTTCTAAAGCTTTGGAAAAACTGTTTACCTTTTTATATTTGTTTCACGTTCATTTGGATTTAAAGCATAAAGCATATACTTTTTATTTTTTTTATATTAAAAAAACAAACAAAAAATAACATGAGTGTAAGATTGAATGGTTGGAAGCTATTGCAATGGTGACTGAAATATGAGATTTTTAAGTTAAATCAGCAGGATTTCCAGGAAATGTGTATGTCATTGAGATGCAGGCATTGTAACTGTATGGCCAGCCATCTTAATTGACTACCTTTCTCTAGCACTGTGTGTAAATGGGAAATAAAAACTTAAAACCACATGGGATTTTGGTATGCACTATATTGTATATCTGAGTCCGATTGCAGTTTTAGTGTGAATGGTTCATACCAAAAGGTTATAAATATTTTTAAGGAACTGTTGGATGGATTGTGGGTGTGAGAGAAAGTGTTGCTCAGTGGAAGCTTACAGGGACACGCTAGACACCATAACTGCTTTATTTGATTGAAGTGATTATAGTGTCTGGAGTCCCCTGGCCCTGTCCTTTCATTTAGTTTTAAACTGTCTTTAATGTATTCATGCAGGGCTTGACAAATATGCTTGGAATCTAGGAGCCAGCTAAAAAAAAAAGTTAAAAGCTTGATTTCTTTATTATTATTTTTTTATTATTATTTTTTTTTTTTAAATCATCAAAGCTTTATTTTCAACAACAGAAACAAAATTCTTAAAGAGTCACTATGGTCACCAGAACCAATACAGATTAATGCAGTGGTTCTGGTGTCTATATATCGCTTGTTCCTGCAGGCTTTTCAATTTCTGGCAGGTATGGCCGCTACTAGAGATGCTTCCATTGCAACGACAGAGAAAAACACATATGACCCATTAGGAAGGCATTAATTCAGTGCATTCCTATGGGAACGTTTGAATGCACATGTGCATCAGGTCCCAGAGGAGCATTGGAATGGAACATGCAAAAGGAGACCCTGCCTTCTTTGTAACAGCACCAGGAGAGGTGAGCAGTGCCCAGAGAGGTTTCGCGCTGGAACAAGGCAAGTAAATCTTTGTTTACATTTAATTTTTTGCATTTTTTATTTTTTTGCATTGCTGGGGGGACCTGCCTATCTGTGTGTGATCTGTATGATCTGTGTTCCTAACGCTATAGTGTCCATACAAACATATCTTCAGCAGAGGAAGGTCTGTGGGAATGGTTATAGTGCTTACCTACAGAGTCCCTTTGAAGAACCATGGTACAGGTCTTGTTACAAGTCATTCTCAGCTTTGGAAAAATGTATGTATGGACTTGTAGCATATTGATACGGGAATTGCAAGTTTAAGGCCAAGAGAGGGCGAATTAGAAACATTTTCCAAGACGCATTTTTTTGTAGCGAGTCTATTTTGGCCTACGATTTCCAATTCCCATGACTGTTTATTCTTGAGACCTGGTTTAAATCCAAAATGTTTCTGTCCCTGACTTCGGTTGTTGGGTATCAGTAGCTCATATCCAGACAATGCTAAATTTTGCTGACCGGATTTCTTATTTCTTTCAATGACTGTACTTTTCAATTGTTAATCACATTGTTTTATAAAGAAACCATAATCGTGGAGATATTTGTCAATGTCTCCTATAAGAAATATGTGCCTCTACAAATGTTTGATTCAATGGGGTCAACAGATGTAGAGAACAAGATGGTAATGTATTGGTGGATAAGGTAAGGATGGGAAGAACCTCTGAGGGTTTTCTGCTATTAATTCATCCACATGACCTTTACTATATTTGCTATAAACAATTATTTTTTTAATTGAAATAAGGACTTTTTGTCCTTTCACTTTGAGAAGAAACAGAGTGAGATATCCATTGATACTGGACTGTTACAATCTGTTTCTGAAGGACTGACCTTCGAAGTAGGATGGCCTACTTATTTGTTTAAAGCACCCTGTCGAGCCACCGATGGTAAATCAGGTCATTCCACACTTAAATCTTGGGGTTATATCTTTATAATTCATATTGGTTGTGATGGAATTTCATTGAGTTGTCCGTGCAATAACATGAAGTAAAGACTAACTTGTCTTATGGTTATTTTTGAAAGTTCCGAATGGTGGAACTTTTGCTGTCAAGGAGTTGGAGTAGGTGTGTCTGTCTGTCTCAGTGCCTCCCTGTGGCTGTACGTGTGTGTTATCAAGTATAGCATTGGGAGACTATTGCGCATGCACTGCACCTCTGTGGGGAACATTCATTGCATCCATGCAGAGTGGAGATGCTGAACTTAGGTGCTGCACACTGTTAAACAAAACAAAAAAAAAAAACAACCAACCTGTCTCTTAACTTTTCTAGCTGGCCCCTAGATTCAAAGCAAATTTGTCGAGCTCCAGGGTATAATAACAAAAATCATTTCAGCAGTCAGAGACTGATCAATACCACAGGTTCCAAAAGACGTGCATAGGCATTGATAATCTAAAACTGAATAGGCAATTGAAATCCTAGGAGTGTATAATACCTTGAAGGTAAACAATTTTCATGTCAAGTGCCCAGTTCTCTCCTGCAATCAACACATCTGAAAGTGCTCAGATCACATTTTTGTTCACACTTTGCTGATTTCACTTCCTCCCATTGTGTTTTGTGCTGTTCTTCAGCTTTGTCCCTATTCGTATTCTCTTCCTGTCCTTTCTGTTTAAAGGTTTGTTGTTTTCATCATTGCTATTAATTTTATTAAAGGGATCCTATAGTGCCAGGAAAACAAACCCGTTTTCTTGGAACTATAAGCTCTTGGAGGGCCTCCCTCTCTCTGTGCTGAAGGGGTTAAAACCCTTTTGGCCACTTACCTTAATCCAGCGCCAGGCTCCCTCGGCACTGGTGACCTCTCCTCCCCGCCGACCTCCGCTCCCGAGTGGAGCCAAATGCGCATGCGCAGCCAGAGACGCTTGTGCATTCAAACCCGCCCATATGGGGTCTTATTTGACGCTGGACTTTTTTAGGACGTCAGGGAGACAGCCAGTAGAGGCTGAATTAATCCTCAATGTAAGCATAGCAGTTTCTCTGAAACTGCTATGTTTTCAACTGCAGGATTAAAACTTCGGGGACCTGGCACCCAGACCACTTCATTGAGCTGAAGTGACCTGGGTACCTATAAGTGGTCCTTTAATGCTTTCTATTTAATTTCCCCATTTTTGCATTCATTCACAAATCTTCAATTTAGTTTCCCTTCCTTTACAATCTCTATCCACACCCATCTCAATCTGTATTTATTTCCTCTTCTTTTCTCTACTTCCTCCACCTCAGTTTGACTTTTTAGTTCGTTATTATTACCTCTTGGTCTCTTCTCGATCCATCTCTTTAGTTCCCATTCCTTTCTCAGTCTTGATTATTTCTGTCTCAAATTTCACCTTCCTTTTATTCTATCCCTACTCCTTCCCTTTCAGTTGGAATTTAGTACATCATCCTTTATTTCCTGTCTTTTTCCCCTTTCATTGCAATTTTACCCTCGGTTTTAATTTTCATATCAACTCCCCCCCAAAAAATCCAGAGGTTTGTCCAGGTGGCAAAGGTTCCCAAAGAAAGGCACACAATCAATTTTGTTGGGCACAAGATACTTTAGCTGTGATGCCCGTAGCTCTTTTAAAGGGTAAACTTTATGCTTCCTGTTTCTTCAGTACATGCTGCATCGCTATGAGCACCTGTCAAAACAGAAATCACATGTCTGTTGTGTGTGTCCACCATGAGGTAGGGCAAGTGACGGTACACTTTGTCACTGGAGGAAACCTACCACCTACTATCCCTCCGTAGGTGACTACCTAATACGGTGTGAATAACCTTCATCTTGGGGTGGCTCCTGTTTAGCGGTGCTGGACATACTGGGAATTATATGTGGATCTAGATGAGTTTGTTGTGTGTATAGGGTTGTAAAGATTGTGGAGTCAATCATGAAATGCTGCACAGAGAGCGAAAATGGTTGATGGTACTACATAGGAAACATAAAATGTCTAAAACAATTGTCTCTTGTCTGCCTAACAGCTATTGGATGTAAAATCCGAAATTTGGTGAGCTGCTTTCGTCTCTAATTATGTAACTGCAAATGAATTTTAGCAGAGGAAATTTTAGCGTTTTTATAATTATAATCGTATAAATAAAACTAAATAATGCTAAAACACAACCAATATAAACTGAAAAGATTAATATGATCTTGACAGTAGTAACATTGTTTGTTTCCCTTTGGAATTTTACTTAAATTCACAGACATCAAGTTTTACATTGAATTTATTATTTTTAGAGTAACTATTGATAATCGTCTGAATTTTTCTTGATTGCGCTGGTTGCAGAAAACGATCTGTTAGTAGGCTTGTCACAGTGCCGCCCAACAAGCGCCATTCCTGATTGGGGAAGCTGGATGATAGCGGCCACATCATTACCTCTTTTAACTTAATCACAGCTTGGTTCCTAATTATTATGAACTGGGAAGTTTACACTAGTCTTTCCCATGCCACCGATGACGCACGGGTACAACAAGAGCTACCGGGTGGTTTTGAGAGCTTGAATGGGGAGACGGGAAATATCCACCAATGCAATGCAATTCAATTCTAGCTTGGAGTGACCGCTTGGAGTGACCACTAAATGCAGCCAGACCACTTTATCTCCGTGATGTGGCCTGGGTGCTGTGTCCCTGTAGTTTTAATTTTGCATAATTTTTTTTTAGGAATTGCAATGTTTCTATTGTAGGATTAAACACACCTTTTTAATGGATGTCTTCCAGACGACCTCTAGAGGTGTTTCTGCAGCAACATCCTAGTAAAACTCTGTCACCTAACCAAAATTCTCTTGCACCTTGTCTCCAATGGTCATGTATGAAGAGCTTTGAATTGGACATCCATTGCGGAGGCAGCACCTCCACGATGACGTTCTTGGAGGCAAAGCAAAAAGGGCTACAAATTTCTAAAATTGTGTATTTGCCACAAAAGTGAAATCAACTGGAACATTTAATTTGTTATTTACAGTATTGTATTCGTTTTTGTTAGTGTTTCTTAGTTTTGCTTGCCTTTTTGTTTAATGGATAATAAACAACGGAAGTTTGGTATTTCCATTGTGGGTTTTGTTTTTGGTGTCCTATGTGTCCAGTTAATTTTTTAACATTGTGAGCGAGCAAACTTGATTAGAATCCCTTAAATTCTTTGTGTGCACATATCCTTTTACTTCCTGCTTTTCTGTCCCCTTACTCTGGCGTTTCCTGCAGACTCCACAAGACATCCGTGGCGGTGACAATTACGACCCATCCTGATGTTTCCAGTTTATGTCCAAAGCAATTTCTGACACAGCCTCATGTACATGAGAATTTCTCACATGCAAAATTTCAGTGATGAAAAGAAGTGCTCTGTAACCATTAGCAAAGAGGCTGCAAGCACAGAATAGTAGCAATTTAAAGGGACATTATAGTCACCAGAACAACTACAGCTTATTGTATTTGTTCTGGTGAGTAGAATCATTCCCTTCAGACTTTTTGCTGTAAACACTGTCTTTTCAGAAAAAATGCAGTGTTTATTTACAGCCTAGTGATAACTCCACTGGCCACTCCTCAGATGGCTATTAAATGTGCTTCCTGGGGCAGCGCTGCACACTGTGCAGCACTGCCATTCAGTATCTCCATCTTCTGCATGTAGACACTGAACTTTCCTCATAGAGATGCATTGATTCAATTCATCTCTATGAGGAGATGCTGATTGGCCAGGGCTGTGTTTGACTTGTGTTGGCTCTGCCCTGATCTGCGACCTTGACAGTCTCAGCCAATCCTATAGGAAAGCATTGTGATTGGCTCATATAATCACTTCTAATAATGTCAGCCAAGCAGGCAGATCAGGGCAGAGGCAGCAGCTGCAGATTTAAATACAAGTAGGATTTTACTATATTTAGGGAAGCGTGGGAGCCTTATGGTGTTTTAAAAACACTCTATTGTCAGGAATTTGTTTGTGTTCCTGACCCTATAGTGTTCCTTTAACTCTCTGTATATTGCCAGAATTGCCAGACTAGGCAAAACTGATGCATCGAGTTAGTTGAAATGGTTTGAGAGCAATTGATGCAGTCTTGTTGCACACATAGCAATGCAGTGAAGTAATTGGTTGCCATTTTTCTATTTACATGTGACGTCCAGGTTGTAGGAAATTAGATCTGTATTTTTCCAGACTTGCTGAACACTCCATATATACAAAATAGAAGACCGTTGGAATCTGTTTACAAGTACTTGCTGCTGTTCTGAGCGTGGACTTGGGCCAACTCTACAGTAATGCAAAGTGCTTGTGGTACTTAGACTGACCCTTTAATCTGTTTAAATGAAATACATTGATTTTGTTTTTAAGCTACATTTTCAGTAATGCTGGGCTTATAGGGACACTGGGCACAATAACAACTTAATTGAAATAAAGTTGTTATGGTGCCAGCTTCCGTTTAACCCCCAAAATCTTAAATCTAGCGCTGTTTAACTCTGCCTCTCCCCATTCGATTCTCTCCCATTCTTGAAGCAGTAAGCCTTGGGCAGCATTGGACATGGTGCTGTGGATTGGCTGAGTGTCTGCTCCCCATTCCCAAAACAACCTATAAAACTTACATATTTTTCGCAAGCCATTTTTTTGTTCCGCCAAAAGTTTAAAAAATAAAATGGCGAAAGAGTAGTGATCTCCCTGCTTAGCTCCCTCGTATGCACAGCAGTGATGCTGGAGCCGGAATATGACGTCACTCTGACATCACTAAGAGGCGCGCAAGGGAGATCACTGCTCCCTCGACGCCTGCACGCCAGCCGCTCAGCAGCCCCACTGGACCCCAGGGACTCCATGCCAGCACTTCTAAAGGAAGGGGGGCTGGGTGGAATAATATGTAAAAAAATAAAATAAATTGTATGTGTGTCTGTTAGGGAGTTTGTATATGTTTGTGTGTCTGTCAAAGAGTATATTTGTGCTTGTCAGTGAGTGTGTGAGAGTGTATGTGGTTGTCAGTGTGTGTATCTGTGTGTATCTGTGTCTCAGATACATATACACACATACACAGATGCAGACACACACTGACACAGGGGTCCACAATTTTGACACACCATGTCAAAGGGTTCCATGGGAAAAATTAATTGGGAACCCCTGCCTTAGCATACTAACAAAGTCTGAATTTCAACTCATCAGTGCTAAATTTTCACTCGCCCATGGCCAGTGGTGAGTGCAAGTTTTGAGCCCTGCAATTTATGTAATGGTTGTAAGTTTGCCATAAAGTCACATAAAATGCCCTTCAATCTCCTCTGCCCTGGCCACGCCCTCTAAAATGGAAATATCCCTCTGTGCATAAACATGTGATGACTAGTACATATTTTTGCAATTCCTTTTTTTTTTTTTTTTTAAATTTAAAGGGAGTTCCCTTTTAACCCAGCTGCCTCTTTTGTTTGGAGTAATTTACATTAATATTGGTTGGATGCATGCTTTTTTTTTCTTTTGCGTGCTAGACTTTTAGTGTTTAACAACAAACAGAATAATCAAAATGTAAATATTCTTGTCTTTCATGAAGAGGGCTAATAATTGCTAGGGTAATAATACTTAACCAATTGTTAACAGATAAGTGAAGGATTATTTATTTGTAGTCTACCCAATACAACAGCCCTTCCACATGGGTGACCGGCTTAATAATTAACCTCTTAAGGCCAGTTACATTGCCTTCATTATCTCCATCACGGTTTGGTGCAGACATCGATTATGGAAGTTAGATGGGTCTGTTTATTAGTTTTGGTAGCTGTATGTGGTTGCTTTATTGTTGGCTAGATTTAATTTTGTAATGGGATCCTTAAATGGGACACGAGGCGGGAGACAACCACCCCACATTTTTAATTGTGCAGGTAATACAACAAAAAGATTGCCAAAAAATGACTTTGCATATCTTCTAATGTGCTGCTGAATGCTGAACAATTTTCATCCAATCTGTGCTTTCTCCCATTGAAACGTAAGCAAGTTGCACTGAATGTGCCCTTGTGATGTCATGCGCGCTCTATGGAACACAGTACGCACAGGCAAGCATAGTAGTAATGGTACATGTATTGACTTAAGTGCAAGCAGTTTGTGTGCTGTCATAAACGGAAGCTGTAGGTGGCGCTATATCAGATTTTACTTTTTTTTTTTTAACAGAAAAATGTACTTCCCAGAATGCATATTATGCAGTGTACGTTGGAGTAGAGGAACACTAAAGACACCTAGACCATTACATCTCAACAAAGTGGTCTAAGTGCAGTGGCCCTTTAGTTTCAACCCTCCCATGTAGAACATTGCAGAAGCATTGTTTTCGTTAGTGTTCAACACACCTTTAGTGGCTGTCTTCAAGACAGCCACCAGAGGCGCTTTCCTGTAAGAACCGAGTCAGACTTGGTTCTGAATCAAATGCTCATTCTAGAGCAGCATTTCATTGGCTCAACGTGGAGATTTGCCACGCATGCATATTGGCCTCCCAATACTTACCTACAAGGAAGCATTGGATGGGCTGGGATCCTCAATCTTGATGATCTCAGCCATGCAGGTGATATAGATTATTTTAAACAAACAAATATGTTTGAATGACTATCTGTTCCTGTCCAAATCTGAGATGATTAAATTGCGTATACGCAGAAGTAAATTCACACTGACACACGGAGTTCAGGTTAAAAGAACTTCGAGAAAATGTAATGGCATCTGGTTAAAAAGCGGGCTCGCAGACCCTTATAAGAGCAAAATGACATCATCATTGAATATCAAGATAACAACAAATAAACATCATTAATTGGGTTAGGTGTTAAGTGGCTATGTCAATACCCACCCATCAATATTATTAATTGGCTTAAGTACTAAGTGGCTGGCTAAATGTCCTCCCACCGAGAGGTGGCGTCATCTTGGACACGGGTGTGGACACGATGATTCAGGCGCCATCTTGCTAGCACGAGGCTTTACTCGATGGGAGGGGGGCTTCAGGCGCCATTTTGAGTAGTTAGTGATGTTAGATTCGAGGTCAGGTTCAAGGCTTTTTTTAGTGAATGGACATTTCATTAGTACAGTTCTCATGATCTAACTATGGCATACAATGTTACATATTACAGGAACTTGACAATTCCGGTGTTACTCATATCCTTCTAGAAAATACATTCTCTTTCTAATATTCTAAATGTTGTTAGGAAAATCTGTCATATAATGAAGTTAATGGAGTTAATGGGGAAATTTAATAAAGGTTTTAATAATTCTATAACACAGGTAGAGTGTCAAGACCATCTTAGCGAGAGATTAAAGGGGGATGGTGGACACCAACATAGGTAGAGTAAAACTATAACGTTATGAATACATGTTTATTTTCTTAATGCTATAATGTTCCTTTAAGCAGCAGTGTCTTTTTAAGGTGACGTGTGCCAAGAGCCATGTCACTTTGGTAATTTTGTTCACAAGCCAGAGTACAAAATGTACATCTATGGAAAATTAAACAGGACCTCTGGATCACCCATATCTTTGTGTGTGCAGTGACATGCCGTATGACAGGAGTAGACAACCTTTGGCACCCCAGATGTTTTGGGCTACATCTCCCATAATGCTCTTACCGCCATAATGCTGGCAAAGCTTCAAGGGAGTTGTAGTCCACAACACCTGTGGTGCTGAAGGTTGCCTATCCCTGCAATAGGCAAAGAAAATGCCTGTTACCGATGGCTTTTACAAGCAACAGATGATGGCAAACGGCAAGCTATGGTGACACAAGCTGCGGAATTTTAGCAACTTTGTTTTGTTTTTAGAATTTCAGTGAAATGTCGTTTTTTTTTCCCCGCTCTTCCTTATGGTCTCAATATATTTTTATGATTTAAAATGCACACTAATTGTCCGCTAATATTTATTATTTAAACGTAATGTGCATGCACGTTGTACAGGTGTACGGTTGTTCATTGTCATGCACCAGATTATTCAGAAGGCGTAGACAGTCATTAGTCCTTCTGGGGTTAAAACTTTCCAATGATCACTTGGCAATATTATCTGTTCAGTGTGTACATAACAGTGGTCATGCACACTCAACAGTTTCCTGCAGTTTCATAGATGAAGATCAAGGCTGAAGTTTGGCAGAATAGCAACATACCGCAACCCTGTCTTTATAGACGGGAAATAATAATAAATACAATTTTGCCGTCATGAATGTTTTGTCCAGATTAGAATATTACGTTCTATAAGACAGAGCGTTCTGGTGAAGGCACTTGCGGAGAGATGGAGGTGCCAAACATTTTTAAGCACAACAAAGGTAAGTCTGTTTTTGCTTGCTTTCATCGCATTCCTACTGCCCCGATTCTGGCCTTATCACCTCCTTCCAAATTATACCTCCAGACTTCCCGATGTTGAAATGGTGTGGTATTGCGTTATTCTACCTTTACAATTATAGGAGGGAACCGGATGTCCTTAGTACTGCAGTATAACTATTTGTAGTTTTTATCACTATGATGATGGCCTAGGGATACATACTAAACCACTTCTATAAATAAAATTAAAGTTATAGATTTACTAACAAATGTTTTTTACATTCTGTAAATGTTCTTCTTCTGCTGGATATTGCATGTACTCCTTGGGACATATCGGAAAATGAAATACTTCATTGTATTCTCCCAGAAGAAGGAGATACATGGCTTGCTCAATACATTAATGCAATTTTAGCCTCCATGAAAATTATACTTCGTGGTGGGTTTGCATATAAGGCATTGAAACACTCCATAATAAAGTGTCCTTTCGAATAAGCTGACCACTTCAGCAAGATACAGGCTGTGCTTCCTCTGTAACTCTCGATGGCTGTCGGAACAAGCATTTTCATGTGTTGCTCAGTATGTGCATGGAACGTCTGTGTGCATGCACATTGGGGAATTCCATGTGCTTGTTGATTTGCCGTAGACTTTGGTTTTCATTAAAAAACAAAAAAACTAAACAAAAAAAAACACATTATACTAAAACTGAAAAGGTCACTCAATGCTTTCCTATGGATGTCCTCAATGATTGCAGAAGCGCCTCTAGTGGCTGTCAGGGAGAAAGTCACTAGAGGCTGGATTAACCTGCAGTGTAAACATGGCCGTTTCTCTGAAACGGCTATGTTTACAGCTGCAGGGTTAAAACTAGGGGACATGGCACCCAGACCACTTCATTGAGCTGAAGTGGTCTGGGTGCCTATAGTGGTCCTTTAAGATCATAATTAAGACTAACTCCCTTGCCACTATTTATTAGTAATAACTCCATCATTACACTATTTATAATCTTTTCTTCTTTCAGCTGGATCTCAATATCTGGTTGTGTTGCCATTTTGTTCCCCTCTGTCCATGCAATTTTCCCTTCTTTGTTCTGTGTGGGTCTGCAGTGTGCAGCTGCCAGTCAGCCTGGCATACCTGCCCAGGTTGGCCCACCCTCTTGGGCCTACCCACCTCGCTTCTACATTCATACCTCCCAAAGTTGTTGGGAATGAGTGTAAGCCATTTTGTTTGACTTTTTAAATCTACAAGTCACAAACACTTTATTAAAATACCCTCCAGCAATGTTGATTGTCACCACAACGTAGCTAAAATTTAAATATAGATAATTTATAACCAAAATGTAAAAGTTATGTAATACAACTTCATGCAAATGTTCAGACACAAACCATATGTCTGCCAATTGCCTGTGTAGTTTTAAAGGGACAGTAACGGGGATTTTATTACATTATTTTAATGCTGCTTAAAGGAACACTATAGGATCAGGAACACAAACATGTATTCCTGACCCTACAGTGTTTAACCCACCATTTAGGTGGCTTGTCCCTCCACAGCTCCCCCTATAAAAGTTTAAAACTCACCCTATTTCCAGCGTTGCACGGGTCTGCTGGTGCTGGCTCCGCCCCCTTTGTAAAATCATCAAAATGGCAGATTTTTTAGCCAATCCAATGCTTGGGCGAGCCAAATGCCATTTTGGCCAATCAGGACCTCCTCCTAGAGATGCATTCAATCAATGAGGAAAATTCAGTGTCCCCATGCAGAGTGTGGGGATGCTGAACGTCAGGGCTGCTTTTTCGGCAGCACTGACCCAGGAAGCACCTCCAGTGACCATCTAAGGAGTGGCCACTTGGAGGTGTCCTTAGAGGCAATGTAAACACTGCCTTTTCTCTGAAAAAAAGCCTGAAGGGGAATGATTATACTCACCAGAACAAATACATTAAGTTGTAGTTGTTCTGGTGACTATACTGTCACTTTAAAAGCAGAGTTAAACCCAATAGATGTGTGGTCATCAAATAATGTATGTGGATATTATTATTATTATTATTATTTTTTTTTTTTTTTATTCTCCCTGTCGTAGATGGGAAAGCAACCAAAGGGTTACATACCAGACTGCAATTGGAAGATTCATTGTTTGGAACCTTGGCAGTGTTAAAGTTACCGCTGACATTTGCCCTTAGGTCCCAGAAAGTAAACACCGACTTTATTTTCCATTTAAAGTACTTTTAATAGTCAGGAAATAGAACATAAATCAAAGGTGATGCTGTTAATAGCTAACTAAGGGGACAGTAAATGGAAGCTCTGGTATCCTTGTCTCTTAGAGTTCTGCATTTTAGAACGATCGCCGCTTCATAAACGATTGTATTTAAATGTCGTTATTGAACAATCCGGTTTTAGCTCATACCTTTTGAGGTGAAAAATAGAACAGATTTTGAGAGGGTTAAAGTTGATCCTGAGCACACCCTTTTCGACTTCAAAGGAGAGAAAGTGAAACTGTTTGATATCATGTAATGAGCCTTTAAGTTTGGTGACAGGAAGTCAAGATGGCTGCCTGCAGTGGCGTACAGATAAGGTGAATACTAAAATACAATATCTTCATCGTTTAAAGTTTGGGTTTGTTTTGTGGAAGGGGTCCTAAAAGGTACAGGAGATGTTTTACTTTTGTGTTGTAGTTTGTTGCTGATTTTAATGCCAGTTTGGTAAAAGCTGAAGTGTCTTCAAAGCGAAAACATAAATGGCTTTGATGAGAATTAACCGAGCCTGCCGTGCTTGTAATTGTAGCAAGTAGTCTGGCGTTTTCCAGAAAAGGAGAAAAATAAATTCTGCAGGGAGGCAGAAAAATAAATTTAATTGAAACTTTATACTGATTATTTGCTGTTTACATCCAGTCATAACATGGCTGGATTTCTAAAATTGGTCAGTGACCAGAAAATGCACAGATGAGAACAAACTTATTGTAACTAGTCATCTCGTATAAATTGTACGCTTTTTGCGGCAGTAGAACAAAAAATTCGATGTTTCTAAATGTGTTTTATGAGGGGAGCTTTATCCTAAAATCTTGACACTCCATCTTAATGAAGTGGTCTGGGTGTAGTGACTTTGTAATTTGAATTCATTTTAAATGATCTTACCATGTATAGCTTGGAGGAAAGACGAGACGGGGGTATTATAGAAACATTTAAATACATGAAAGGAATCCACACAATAAAGGAGGAGACTATATTTAAAAGAAAAACTACCCCAACAAGAGGACATAGCATTAAATTAAAGGGGAAAGGTTTAAAAATATCAGGAAGTAATATTTTACTGAGAGGGTAGTGGATGCGTGGAATAGCCTTCCAGCTGAAGTGGTAGAGGTTGACACAGTGAGGGAGTTTAAGCATGTGTGGGATAGGCATAAGGCTATCCTAACTATAAGATAAGGTCAGGGACTAATGAAAGTATTTAGACAATTGGGCAGACTAGATGGGCCCAATAGTTCTTATCTGCCATCACATTCTGTTTCTATGTAACCCTTCAATGTAAAACATTGTCTTTTTGAAGAAACTGCAGTTTTTACCTTGAATGGTTAAACACACCTAATGGCTAACTTCCAGAGCGCCAATAGAGGCGCTTCCTATGCAACAACAAAGTTAAAATCTGTCATGTGATGTCCGACATTCATGAGGGGGTTGAACATTAATAACATCTTGCTGATAGGAAAGCATTGAATTCAACACTTTTCTATGAGAAGTGTTTGATTGGACCAGAACCCTGGATAATTTCGCAGATGGAGGGGTGGGAGGCGGCCCTGAGGAGAAAAGGTAAATAAGAGGCATTTTACGGCAAATGGGAGTTGTGGGGGATACAGATCTATATTTCTAACACGATATTGGTCCTTTAAGGGTTACTCCAGACTCCATGACCACTTCTAGCTTTATGGCTACCTAATTTCAATTCTGTGCACCCCCCCTTGTGGGGGAACGGGACCTAAAGAGAGAGAGATAGCAAAGTAAAGGCGTGAAAAAAATAATCTAGTAGCTGGATTTTATTATTATTATTGCAATTTATATAGCGCCAACAGATTCCGTAGCGCTTTACAATATTATGAGAAGGGATTTAACTATAGATAGGACAATTACAAATAAACTTACAGGAACAATAGGTTGAAGAGGACCCTGCTCGATCGAGCTTACATTCTATAGGAGGTGGGTGTAAAACACATTAGGACAGGAATTTGCAATCAAATAAGGTGGACTGCCCTTTAGGAGAGGGCAAGAGACAGGTATGTGAGGTAAGGGTTAGTCTTGGAGGCCATATGCTTTCCTAAAGAGATGGGTTTTAAGGCACTTCTTAAAAGATGCAAGACTAGGGGAGAGTCTGATGGCGGTAGGCAGGCTATTCCATAGGAAGGGAGCCGCCCGCGAGAAGTCCTGCAAGCGCGAGTTGGCCGTACGAGTGCGGACAACGGACAGGAGGTGGTCATGGGCAGAACGGAGAGACCGAGAAGGGACATACCTATGGATCTGTGAGGAGATATAAGAGGGTCTAGAGTTGTTCAGTGCTTTAAATGTATGGGTTAGCACTTTGAATTGACTCCTATAGCATACAGGAAGCCAATGTAAGGACTGGCAGAGGGGTGAGGTGTGAGAGAAACGACTAGAGAGGAAAATCAGTCTAGCAGCAGCGTTCATTACGGACTGTAGGGGTGCAGTACGGCTTTTGGGAAGACCAATCAGGAGAGGGTTACAGTAATCCATGCGGGAGATTACCAGAGCATGGACAAGCTCCTTGGTAGTATCTGGTGCAAGAAAGGGGCGGATGCGGGCTATGTTTTTAAGATGGAATCTACAGGATTTGGCAACATGCTGGATGTGAGGCTCAAAGGTGAGACCAGAGTCAAGTATGATGCCAAGACAGCGCGCTTGCAAGGATGGACTGATGTTGGTACCACAAACTTGAAGGGAGAGTGAAAGAGGAGGATCAGTATTAGGAGGAGGAAAGACAAGGAGCTCAGTTTTTGAGAGATTGAGTTTCAGAAAGCGGGAGGACATCCAGTCAGAGATGGAAGAAAGGCAAGCAGTGACACGTTGCAGGATGGCAGGGGAGAGGTCCGGGGAGGAGAGATATAGCTGGGTGTCATCAGCATACAGGTGGTAGTGGAATCCAAAAGAGGTAATAAGTTTGCCAAGAGAGGCAGTATAAAGAGAAAATAGAAGTGGACCAAGGACGGAGCCTTGGGGAACTCCAACCGAGACAGGGCGAGGGGAGGAGGTATCATTAGAAAAGGAGACACTGAATGAGCGTTGGGAGAGATAAGAGGAAAACCATGAGAGGACAGAGTCACAGAGACCAAGTGATTGAAGAGTTTGAAGAAGGAGAGCATGATCAACGGTGTCAAAGGCCGCTGAGAGGTCAAGAAGAATTAGTATGGAGTAGTGGCCTTTGGATTTAGCTGCGATTAGGTCGTTAGTGACTTTGATAAGGGCAGTCTCTGTAGAGTGGAGAGGGCGGAAGCCAGATTGAAGGGGGTCAAGGAGAGAGTTGGAATTGAGGAAATGAGACACACGGGTAAAGACAAGCCTTTCCAGAAGCTTTGAGGAAAAAGGGAGCAGGGATATGGGACGGTAATTAGAGAGGGTGGATGAGTCGAGGGATGGTTTTTTTTAGTATAGGTACTACAGTGGCATGTTTAAGGTCAGCAGGGACGATGCCAGAAGAGAGTGAGCAGTTGAAGATGTGTGTTAGAGAAGGCACGAGACAAGTGGAGAGAGATCTGATAAGGTGAGATGGGACAGGATCGAGCGGGCAAGTGGTGGGGCGAGAGGAGCAAAGAAGAGCAGCCACCTCTTGGTCAGTAGCTGGGGAGAATGTCTGAAGGGTAGGAAATGCATGATCTATGTGTGATTGAGAAACAGAAAGGCAAGGAGGGGAGAATTCTTTCCTTAGCTGTTCAATCTTGTCAGTGAAGTAACATGCAAAGTTATCCGCAGTAAGGTTAGTTTTGGGGGTGGCCACAGCAGGGCAAAGAAGAGAATTAAAGGTGTCAAAGAGACGCCTGGGGTTGCGGGAACATGAACTAATGAGAGAGGAAAAATAGGACTGTTTGGCAAGGGCAAGGGCTGCACTGTATGAACACAATATGAATCTATAATGGAGAAAGTCTGATTGGGTACGAGACTTCCTCCAGGAGCGTTCAGCACAACGGGAGCATCTTTGCAGGTAGCGCGTTGATTTAGTATGCCATGGTTGGGGGCGGGTCCTCCTTGAGGTGCTTGTTTGGAGTGGCGCTGCAGTGTTCAAGGCAGATGTAAGAGTAGAGTTATATATGGAGATGGCCAGTGAAGGACAGGAGAGGGAAGGGATGGACAGCAGTTGTGAATCAATGTCAGCTGACAACTGTTGGAGATCCAGAGAATTAAGGTCCCTCCTGAGTTGAGGGGGGTTAGGCTGAGGTTGTTGGGTGAGGGGGTACGCAAGAGCAAATGATAAGAGGTGGTGATCAGAGAGTGGATAATGGAGTGTTGCAGATATTAGTTACTGTACATGCATAAGTGAAGATTAGGTCAAGGGTATTGCCAGCTACATGGGTGGGAGAATTTGCCCACTGTGATAGCCCGAGGGAGGAAGTCATTGAAAGTAGTTTAGTGGCTGCAGAGGTCAAAGGTGGGTTTATAGGAATATTGAAGTCCCCGAGAATTAGGGATGGAATGTTAGAAGAGAGGAAATAGGGTAGCCAGGCAGCAAAGTGGTCAAGGAAGAGAAGAGGGGAACCAGGGGGACGGTAAATAACAGCAATGTTAGCGGAGAAGGGTTTGAAAAGGCGAATTGAGTGTATTTCAAATGACGGGAAAGAGAGGGAAGGGGGGGTGGGAAGAGGTTTAAAAGAGCAGTGAGGGGAGAGGAGAAACCCAACACCACCACCTTTACATTCAGAGTTTCTTGGGTTGTGGGTAAGTTGGAGACCACCGAAGGACAAAGATGCAGGGGTGGCAGTGTCAGAGGGGGAGAGCCAGGTTTCTGTTAAGGCTAGTAAATCTATTGAACGAGAGATAAAGAAGTCATGGACAGCAGTGGATTTAGTTATATTGCAAACAGAGCGTGCGTTCCAGAGGGCAGTATTGAAGGAGGATCTAGAGGAACATGAGATGGGTATGAGATTAGTGTGGGTCCTTGGGTTAGTATGTGCTGTGTTTGTTGAGAAGGGACCGGGGTTTGGAGATACATCACCAGCTGCTAGGAGCAGAAGGATAGAAAGGAAGTGAAGGTGGGAGTAGGATTTGAAAGTTTTGTAGGAGGGTATGTATGTAGATTTGGGAGGAGTTGGTGGAGATAGGCTGGAAAGGTATGTGTAGAGTGCATGGGATGAATAGAGAGGGGAGGGGAGTAAGGTGGAAGTAATGAGGATTGTGTTGCCAGGGACAGGTGAGTGAAAGGATAGGGATATTTTAGTGATCAGAGAAGTTAGTGTTAAAGTGAAAAATAGAAGGGAGAACATTAGAGAAAATGTTTATTATATAGATATGTAGATCATATATACAAACACACACAAATATCAATGAGTGTTTAAACCAGTGTAAGTATGCAGTGTGTTAAATGAATTCAGGTGAGGAGAGGTTTGGTAACTTGATTGGTGTGTTAAGGAAACCAGCTGATGTGCACTATCTATAAGTAAGTTGTTGACCATGGGGTGGGGTGGGCAATCTTCCAGAGATGATACCTCTGCTCTGAAGATTTTGCAGGACTTGGTTGCTTGGGAGTGCTGGGTGTTAATGCTGTTTTAAGGGGCCCAGTCTGGAGTAACTCATTACAACATTTAAACACATACATTCCTGTACCAGGGACAGTTAAAGTGTAAATGCTTTGCCAGCCACATGGGGTTGTAGTTGAGGGACTAAGTTTTGGTGCCCCTGGTAAATGCTATGTTTTGCTTGACTATTGTGAACCGGTGAATCCTGTTTGTACAAGTGTGATCTGCCGGCAAGCTGGCTTGGCTACAATATATGTATTCTAGGCAGGAGATATTCCGTTTCCGGAACCCAGAGTATAACGTCTCGTGGCTTCCATTTCTGCTGTGTGTCCTTGGACCAGGGTGAATTTTCTTTTCCTATTTCCTGAGATCAATTTTTTTTTTTTTACCAGTACAAACAGGAAAAAAAACAAAAACAAAACCTTAATCAGCAGCTCTTTTACAGCTGAGCACAATGAACTGATACACCAAGGGTTAAATCTTCTGTCTTCCTATATACCCCTTTCCCGGTTTATTACGTCCTTTGATTGGATTTGAGGATGCATTGATTTTTATTTTATTTTTTCTCTCCATTGTGCTCTCCAATTAAGACGTCCTGCATCAGGAATGCAGTGTTAAAGCGGAACTATTGCGATGGAGTATGTGGTCATTGTTTTTTAACATCGGCACGAAAATATAATTCACGTATGTTAATGGGGAAGTTTTTGTTTGGTTTTCTTCCCACTAAGTGGCTGTCTTTTTTTTTTTTTTTTTTGTTTCTATTTCTGCATTCTGAAAATGTAACAGAGCAACGTTTAATCACAACTTAATTAAAGTCACATGCTGCATGATTCTTGTCTCAATTATTTTATTGTTGGAGTGCAAATCGAGGAACTGTTGCTTGCAAATTGCCTTAAACTGAGAAGTTATTGGCGTTGATAGGGGCGTCATACTGGCAAATCTAATGATGCCACAAGCACCGTCGAAATATAAAGCTCATCGGCGGAGTTCACCTGGTTTGAGTTTGGTAAAGTTGGTCATATATATATTTGTCATTTTGCTAGCTCCAGTAAACCTGTTGATCCGGGTTGCTAGAGTTCGTAGAGCGACTTCTTAAAGGGGCAACTAACTACTGAAAAGCCCACTGAACCGGTAGTAGGGCAGAAAATACCCCTGGCCGTATCAAAGTTATCAAAATGATTTAGAATGATTTGGCACCTAAAGCCCGGCTGGTCTAAAATGATAGAGTTGAAGGGATGTGCAATAACACACATTTAATGATACCTAAGTGGACTTCCAGTCCTATCTCTGGAGTAGATTTGTACCCATGGGAAAAGACCATCCATAGGCTGCTATGCACTGGTCTTAAAAAAGGTCAGGAGCTCTGATGTTTCAGAAATGCCATGTGGTACAATAAGATGTCGCTGTCACCTGATAATAGATTGCCATAAATCCCTAACCCCTTAAGGACCAAACTTCTGGAATAAAAGTGAATAATGACATGTCACACATGTCATGTGTCCTTAAGGGGTTAAAGCAATAGATTATAGGGACACTATAGTCACCGTAACAACTTTAGCTTAATGAAGAAATTTTGGTGTATAGATCATGCACCTGCAGTATAACTGCTCAATTCTCTGCCATTTATGAGTTAAATCACTTTGTTTATGCAGCCCTAGTCACACCTCCCTGCATGTGACTTAAACACTTCCTAAACACTTCCTATAAAGAGTGATCGAATATGTATCCTTCCTTTATTTCAAAATCTGTTTAATTTAGATTTCTTAAATCCTGCTCTGTTAATAGCTTGCTAGACCCCAGACGAGCCTCCTGTATTCACTTAAAGTTAATTTTACACAGCAGGAGATAACTTTTAAATTTAGTTACATATATCCGTCAAAACTTTTATATATAAAAAGGCTGCCGAGATCATGTGACATCAGCAGCTAATCTGTCGGTGGTTTGCAGAGTAGCAGTCACATTTGCAGGGAACAGGAAATAATGGTTCTTTGAACTCGTTAATGGAGCTCTGTGTCCAAATTTCGCAGGAAATATTTAACTTTTTTTACAGTTCAAAAAAAAATTCTGAACATATTTGAAATGTTCACCCAAGCTATATTTGCAATTTTGCTTATAGTCAGTTTTTGCTTTGACTATTTCGGATGGCACTTACAGAAATTTAAATCACCACATGTTTTGATCAAACTAATTTTTATTAACCCATCCCGTAAAAAGAAAATAATGTTGGTCTTGACTGCCCCATAACCACCGTCCCCCCCCCCCCAAAATCCCCCCCCCAAAAAAAACAACCCCTCCAATTTATTGTATTTGTTTTCATTTCTCATTATTTTTGCTTCTGTGGCCTTTATGGATAGATGCTGTCAAATGTCCCATTATTTAATTTTTACACTTCGCTTGACAGATTCTTGGCACATTATCTGCGCTAAATCACATACATTTTATTTGTGCTTACCTCGTAGTGTTTCTCTGTAGCTACACTGAATGTTATAGTGCACATTAATTTTTGGTGTATTGTTCGCTGATAACATGGTAAAATACCCACATTCCGTGTATTTTACAGCAGTTCCATATAGCATTACAATAAACCACTAAACCAAGTGGGATTTGTTTGCATACTCCATTTATTAATGCATATGTAATGGAAAACATCTATTCTAAGATCTAAATCAAGCACTGTCACAGTGTTTGTAATTAATTTCATATACAAGAGGAATTGTCACTTTGAGGGGAAAAAAATAAATATTTTTTTTTTTAAATCCATCCCTGCAGACATTACTGATGCATCTACTGGTCTGATGTGTGCAGTGGAAAAAGTTGACACAGCAGTGAATAGAGAATGTTTGCCATGCCTTGATGGGGCTTGGTTCATTTGCATCAGATGACTGCCTGTATCAGCATTGAAGTTGATGCAGCAGTAAATTAAAATTCAATACACGTTAACGCAAAAACAGAAACTGCACAATTTAATTGATAAGGGCCACTCGTGAACCCTAATGCAATTAATGAAGAGCAGCAGAAAGTAAACCTTTCTGGGCCCCGGTCCCTTTATCAATGTACAATGTCCCTTAACACAATGAAAAGACCATCCACCCACCAATCTGAAGTTCCCAGCTTCTGCAATCAGAGCCATTGCTCCTAGCGAGATCACTTGATGCCAGTCGGACACAATCAGCCTCCATAGGAGATCACGTGATGCAACGGACGTTAGGCGTGATCGGTCTCCATCCATCTACGCGATCAATACCATGCAATTTGGAATAAGAAATCCACAAGCCACTTATACACTAAATTTAAATGTTATGAATAAGGTTTATTGAAACGTAATTAGGAGTTATTACAACAGTATGCAATGCTGGTCTTCCATTGCAAAAGCTAATAAGGTGCTTTTATGTGTAAACAGGGATATTGATTCACGTGATCAAAATCTAATTTTGTTGATCTGTGGAGAAATCTGATTGTCTTTAAGTAATGAAGGATTTTTCTTTCCTTTTTGTGGCTTAATCACTTGAAATCTCTTCTGAATCAACAGCATAAAAAGATGTGCTTGAAAGGTTGAATGTGATGGGCTCGAGTCTTTCTTCAACCTAGATAACTATGTAAATATGCAACTGGAGTGCCTTGTATTTTAAAGAAACACTATAGTGTTTGGAATAAAACACTGTAGTACTGGACTAACTACTTAGGTCCACAAACCCCTTTAGTAAAGAGTTAAAGGTTTATAACATACCTTTCCTCCATCGCTATGCTGGTCTTGCCATGGCTTGCCCCGGCTCCGTGGCTGAGATTTTCAATCCTAATTATCTCCACCAATCTAATGCTTTCCCATTAGGAAAGCTATGGAAGGCTGTTGCGCATGTGCGGCAAAACACACTGCGCCAATCGGCATCTCTTCGGGGAACGTTCAGCGTCTCCAAGCACAGTGTGGAGACACTGCACATAAGGGCAGCATTGTGATAGGAAGTACCTCTAGTGGTCACGTGACTACCACTAGCGGTGTTCTTAGGCCGCAATGCAAGCACCTCCTTTTCTCTGAAAAGGCAGTGTTTAAATTAAAAAGCCTGCAAGGACAGACTATACTCATCAGAAAAACTACATTAAGCTGCAGTTGTTCAGGTGACTATAGTGTCCCTTTAAATAACTGAAAGGCAAATACATTTTTCTAAAGTTAGTTTCTTCAGAACATATTTTGTATTTTTAGAGTTTCCCCTTTAATGTTATTTTTTTTTACCCACTTACTTTTTGTTTATTTTTCTTTAAAACGCTTCTCTGAACTTCGATCCACCTTCTGTGAGATTATCATTCCGGAGGATCTCTGATCCAATCAGATGCTTTGTGAATCTATCTGTAGCAGTCGCTACGCTCCACCAAACCAATGCTTATTATTGAGAAGCACTGCATCCAGTACTTCTCTATGAAGCATTAGCCATGTTTATCTTGTCATTCTATGGGGTTCCCGACTATGAAGACCTTCAAAAATCGAAAAGAGGAAAAGCGTCTGACAGCCACAGAGGCATATTCTCGGCCAAATGTAAACCTTGCCATTTCTTAAGTATCCAACTATACAAAACCACTGTATTAAAATCTAGTAGTTTTAATGCTTAGTGTCTTTAATTTTTTTTTAAGGCACCGTTTATTTAAAGGCACACTCCAAGCAGCATACCTGCTGAGTTTGCTGTAGTGTTGATGGTGCCAAGAGTTTCGTCGCGCTGTTGTGTATAATTTCCATGTAAGAAAATTGTAGAACCTGAAAATGCTTGTTTTATTTAATGAATTGCTAGATCTTGAAGGCATGTCCTGGGACTTGCCTAACAATAGAAGTTTGAGGATAATCAGAGAAGTTTGTGTATCCTTGCAATAAGACAAGTGAACTTTTAACTTTTACCATTTGCAATCAGGATGTGATGGTGCTTTGCCGCATCATGTTGTGTTCTAGTGACGCACACCGTTTCACAGGGGTTATGTCAGTAGGTGCCAAGAGATGTCTTGCCTCAGTGTGCCAGCTTGCTGAATGGAGTCTCACTGCTTGTCTGGTGGCAAGCCAATCAAGACTGTTCCCATGGACAGTCTCCAATTTAGTGCCTCTGTCCTTCTGATCCAAATGTGGAACCTGAGGGAAATGTCCCCAAAATCTCAGAGCAACTTTAGATCTGTTTGTGGATGCACAAAGCCATTCTACCCAGGCAAGACTACTTGGTTGCACTGTTATCATGGACATGTGGTTGAATGTACTGGGCTTGGCTGTCATCCTGGATTCATACCTCCCAATATTGGATTGGAAGATAATTTGATTATGGCTCTCTTCATATCCCCTTTCAATAATTGTAAAGACCTGTAAGATATGTTGGCACTATATGAATGCTAATAATAATGAATAATATTTGTGCATGGCGGCAAAGCCATCGTTTCCCTGATCCACAGATAGTCGCAGTCATCCTATGGGTTATCCATTTTATTCTCGAATTTTTGGGGCATTTCCTTTGGAAGCCTTGAGAAGTAGGACACCAGGGCGTAGCTAAGAAAGGTTAGGCAAAATGGCCCAAACTGCATTTTTTTTTTGTTTTGTTTTTTAGTATAAATTAATCTTGCTATACACTACGAGATTTGCTAACCTTAACCAAAGAATCTGTAGCCCTCTCCTGATTCATCCTGGTATCATCAGCATGTTGGTAACCGTGCATCATGAGTCGTTAAATGTTTATGCCAATAAACATTCAGTGTGTAATTGAGGTAATGAGAAATGAGCCTCTATTTAAGGAAAAAGGAGGTTTCTAATATCAGAGTGATGTGCCTTGTGGACACAATGAATTTTATATGTCCTTGTGATAAAATCTCATATTAAATTGATTTGTCTTGCATTTTCATACGTGGTATTGAATCGCTAGATCTGATTTATTAAATGTGTGATGGACTTTTTCTTTTCTTTTTTTTCTTCTTTTTTTCTTTTTTTTTTTAATTAACAGATTGATTTAGATAATTTTGCAAGGAAGCCAAACAGTTAAATGTAACTCCGGCAGGTTGTAATATAGATTGTAGGGGGGGGGAAATATCTGACTTGGTTATTTACATGACGTCTGACGTTTTTAAAAGAGCTGCTCCAGGCACCCGAATAGGCCAGTTGCAATCAATAGGTTCTTTACAGATTGTTATGCAGTGTAAGATTTTGTTTTAGTAATTTAGAAGTTAAAAAAAAAATCAAAACAAAATTATAATTTTGGAGAATCACATATACAGTTGTATTGGACACACCACTGATATAGTTGGCCGTTTAAAATTTGGTTCATCTTGTACTCCTGACCCAAATGTGGAATCCCAAACAAATTGATCAAAAATTGCAGCACACCATTAGAGGGACACTATTGGCACCAAAACATCCTGAGCTTATTAAAGTAGTTTTTGTATGTAGATCCGGCTCCTGCAGTCTCACTGCTCAGTTGTCTTCCTTTTAGAAGTTAAATCACTTTGTTTATAGAGCCCTAGTTACGCCTCCCTGCATGTAACTTGTACAGCCTTCCTTAAATATGTAATGTTTAACCCCTTAAGGACACACGACATGTCATGATTCCCTTTTATTCCAGAAGTTTGGTCCTTAAGGGGTTAAACTAACTTTATTGCACATTTAGTTTAATTCAGAATTTCTTATCTCCTGTTCAGTTAATAGCCGTCTAGACTCCTGTGTGTGACAATATAAACGGCACTCTCCACATTTACAAACATGGTTAAAGGGAAACTCCAGTGCCAGGAAAACGATCCGTTTTCCTGGCACTGGAGGGTCCCTCTCCCTCCCACCCACCAATCCCCAGTTACTGAAGGGGTGAAAACCCCTTCAGTGACTTACCTGAGGCAGCGGCGATGTCCCTCGCCGCTGTCTCCTCCTCCGCGACGCTCCTCCCTGTGCTTCCGTCGGCCGGTGGGCGAGACTGATCCCGCCCACCGGCCGAGGAGACCTAATGCGCATGTGCGGCAATGCGCATGCGCATTAGCGCTCCCCATAGGAAAGCATTGAAAACAAACTTCAATGCTTTCCTATGGGGATTTGAGCGACGCTGGAGGTCCTCACACAGCGTGAGGACGTCCAGCGACGCTCTAGCACAGGTTTCTAGTAGACAGCCACTAGAGGTGGAGTTAACCCTGCAAGGTAATTATTGCAGTTTATAAAAAACTGCAATAATTACACTTGCAGGGTTAGGAGTAGTGGGAGTTGGCACCCAGACCACTCCAATGAGCAGAAGTGGCCTGGGTGCCTGGAGTGTCCCTTTAAATGACTAACATTTCTACCTTTTAGGCCTGTCCCATTTCCTCGCTTGCTCCCCCACTTTTTTCTCCACGTTCTCCCGCTCTGGATTCATATCTCTAATGCTGGGAGTGATTGTATGTGTGTGGCAGCACAGCCATGATCCTCTGTTGCTTCCCTGACCCACGGGCAGCTGCAGCCACCTTCTGGGTTAGCAATTTAATGAGTAGCTCTGTGTTCCCTCCTTATAATTAGTAGTGCAATTGTGTGCCGGAAGCACTGGCCTTATCGTTTACCGATGATGCCAGGCAATTAACATTAGGCCAGCGGTAAGATGCACAATAATATCCTGTTGCAGCAGTAATACAATTTCAATTAGTCAGGCATTGACAAAAAGTGCAGTCTTTAAAACCATTTTTTCACTGCATTGGTGCTGAAATTATAATTTTCTCTTTTTCCAAATTGGAATGATCTATGCGTGATCTATCCCCTAATAAGAAGGGGGGGGGGAGGGGGGGATAGGTCTAATTTGCGCACCATCCTGCGTTCCTTGCCTACCTGGATGCTAGAAGGGTTAAGGTTTATTCCTGAGCTGTTGATTTGGTAAAAATCTTATGCTCCGTACAGATTTTATGGAGTGCCAAGGAATGACTCACACGCTCCAGCGTTTATTTATATCGTGCAGAGCATACCGCTGCTATTATCTGCACTTCTGCCAGGGACGCACACAGTCTGTATACCTCTGCTGTGTGTAAGAGCTCTCTGTTAAAGGGGCAGGAAACTACAACATATCTTATTTTTTTTTATTTGAATTTTTCAATTCAGCCTTGGTTTGCATCGCTGTGCATAAAATGCTTAATATCGATGGACGTTTAATTGGTTTCCACAGTGATTGCTCCTTATTTAGAACTTGCATCAAGAATAGCCCCTGTTTTTTGCCTTCTTAAATAGAAGCTGTTGTGTTCCGTGCTGCAGTTGCCCTAGAAACTGCCAGAGCACTTACTTTTTTTTTTTTTTTTTTAATTCCTGTGATATCGCAGGCTTGTTTAAAAGAACCCTGTCGGGGAGGAGAGCCGGGTCAGATTGCGAGCAGAGCATCTAAACTCAATTTGAGCACTAAGCAACTACGCCCCGTGTCATGGGAGTATGTTATACAGGCTATAGTGCTGGCTGCAGCAAAAAATGACATGACTTATGTGTCAGAAACATTATAATAGGGCTTCGGAGACCATTTACATAAACAGTATTTTTTAAAAAAAATTCTAATATCACAAGAATAACATGTGTTTGACTGTTCCTTTAAAGCCGTCGCTGTGTTGTTACCTAGTAAGCGCTCATAAGGAATCTCCGATAAGAATGAAAGCTTTAAGCTATAAATACCTTTGTTCTGTATGCATAATGTAGGTATGAGGCTGGCTATTCACATACTGTATATCACACACGTCTAGGGCTGTCAGGATGTTGTTTACAGCCGCAGTTGCACCATGGGTACATTGGCTTTCAATTATAGCACTTTAGGTTGTCGCAAAATCCTCTTTCAACCGTACTGGTCCTATTCCTACTATCTGCTTATTTATGAATAATGATTTTTATATGTCTTTTATATGCTTGGTTAACTGTAGAGTTATATATGTAAACTAAACATATATATGAAGAGAGTAGAAATATATATGGGAATTGGCAAACTGATAGTTGGTAATCTATACAGATGGGCTATCTCACACCTCTAAATCAGGCATTTACCCACCGAGAGGCTGATTTCAAAACTCACTGTGTATAAATTCAGTTCTGCTGGGCGCAAGTGTTTCTGGGACATGAAGTTCAATTGACAGATTTTTGTTCATGAGTCACCTCTGGTGGTGCACGCCGATCCCCTCCCCTAATTGCAGGGGGTTGGATGTCTCAGAACTTGGGGAGGGGAGGGGGGGGGGCGGCGGGGCGGCGGCGGCACAGAGAGGGGGAACTGGGCCACCATTGTTCATCTGTGACTGCCGGGCTCAGATGCCAAATATGCACAGATATAACATTAACCAGCCCAGAACTTTTGTTCCCTTCGGCTGCCGGAGATGAAGTTGCACTTCTGACAGCATTTCAAAACTGGCTGGAAAAGAAATATACCTTTCTTCAAACCAGTTTTACGAATGGGAATTCACAGATTGGCTGAAAGCGCCAGAAGACCGCTTTCAACAAATCAGCGGAGGCTCTGCCCGATTCTGCAAGACCCTTACGTTTTAGAGATTTTTAGAAAACAGAAGGCCAGAGAGGCAGGGATATTTGGTGCTGGAACAAAGACTTTAGGGTTAAACCTCCCTTTAAGATGAGCCGGCGCCAGTGACCTCCTGGCACATTTGAAGTTGTTATGGTGTCTGGAGTGTTCCTTTAAGTGCTGGTGTTGGACTTGTAGGTGCTGCTGTCTGAGATAGAATGCTTGAAAGACTGAGTGTCCTTGTCTGTGCGAAGATTGGTGCTGTTTGGCCATGTGTGTTCCCAGCACCAATTATCAGCTCTTTGATTGACAGGGCTTCTAGATGGTTTTTTTTCAATGAAAATTGAACATTAAGGAAGCATTTATGATATCCTATGGCCATAACCACCTCAATAAACTGAAGTGGTTTTAGTGCCTATTTTTTTAATGCATGATCTATAGAATGCATTAAATTGTACTAGTTGCCCTTTGATTTTTTTCAGGGGACATGAGAGCCTTGCTATATTTATTATTAAGGTGAGCAAAATCCTCAGGATTTTTTTTCCTTTTCAATTCTCCAAGGGACGCTATGCCTGCATTTAAATGTATATGATAATAGCAGATGTTTATTGTTTTGTGTACAGACTATACCTATCAGTTGCCCACTGGAAAAGGTGTGTTTTGTGTTAAACGGATTAAATCAAACAATTCTGCGTTTTTGCACTTAGCAGATGTCAGCCCGGTCGGTGTGCTGCTGTAATTAGCAAACTTAGCTGAGCACTGTCCTCGCCCATCCGTTTTACCTGTGCCCTGCCTGTTCATAGCAGATGGCAAGGGCAACGCTGTAACCGAATTCTTGATGTCTTTACCCGTCTCGATCCAGCAGTCTACAGGACACCTGGCAATATGTGCATCTGTGCCCTACTTCGATGCCAACCTGTCTGCTCGCAAGCTTGGAAAAATGCCACAGGGCAGAAAGGAGAAAAGTAAAACCTCCTTCAGGAAAGTCATTTATGAAGCTTTTGAAGTCTGCGTTTAGAAATTAATAGGTCCATTATATAATTACTGTGAGTCTTAACTGCTTAAATGTAGGAGGCATGCCAGTGTAGTTACCGGCAAATTATTGCATGCTATTTTCTATGGCCTGTGGTAGAGCTCATAGGCCTTGGGATACTCGCCCACAGCCCCTCACTTTTTTATTTAGACTTTTCCTTGGGGGTCTTTGAAATGTTTTAATCTTGAGTTGTGTGGATTTGCCTGGAGTCAATGATTTTCGAATTGTAAAAGTAAAATTTCCTCCTGAGATTGATTCTGCACAGTATGTTCACGGCATTGCTTAAAAGAAGATTTCTTTAGTTCCGATATTATGTGTATTTTCTCCTACTTGCGCCTATTAAAGTAGCGGTTACTAGTATTCTTCATTTTTATGACAACTTTTTTATATGTTTGTATTGATTTATGTCTGGTTTGATTACTTAAAAACATACATTCTAGAATGATTTGGCTGCTTTCAATGGATAGGCACCATGACACTACTGACACCATAAACACTAGAGCGCACTTTAGTGGTTATGGTTCTTTTAACTGTTGCATTAGCCTGACCTACTTGGGATGGGAATTGCAGTGAGGGTGCAGGGCCGAAGTGCCCATTGCTCTGTCTATTACGCTTTGCACAATTCTCTTTACATTAGGTGACCACAGCATTGGGGCCAGTATATCAGAGCTGCTAAGGTGTTTGTATGGTGTGTGCTAGCAGGACAAGGGCACACAATGCCAATCCTCTCTGTGGTTTTTGAGAAAGGAAGAAGAAAAAAAAAAGGGGTATAATGCACACACTAAAAAAGGGGGTGATCCAGAAAGGGAGGACCCATCACTGGATGTCAGGGTCTTACCTGAGTTGGGAGTCTGTAGCGCAGATATGTTGCTCACCCTTGCAGATAGCCACAGGCCAAGGTGGTCAGGTAAGAATTCACCCGGCCTGTAGGTCCGTGCACGGGGGCTGTGCAGGATGCAGTACCAATACGCAGGACAGGCAAGGACTGAACCAGCAGGAATGTCGAGGGATAGCCGAGGTCAAAGGATGCCAGAGAGATAAATGTAGTCAGAAGCCGGGTCAATAATACGAAGCAGATGAAACAGGAACACTGGTACGAAACAGGATCACCGGATCAAAGACTTGACACTGAGCACAGGGCGAGGCTGGGTTTAAATACCCTGCTGATGACTGATCAGGATCAGGTGAAACACAGCCAAGTACAGGTGCAGCCCCCAGTGTAGTAGCCATGCCAGGATTAACAGGACCGGAATCAGTAGTCGCTGTATAAAGCTGCTGTGGCTCAGAGGCAGCAAGCAGGACCAGGACTGAGAAGTTCCCCGGTTCAAGTCCCCTGTTGGGAACTCCAGGAGCGACCACGTCTGGCCGTCTGTCTATCTGGTGAGAACCGTGACACTGGAGATCTCAAATGGAAACAAAGTGGATACGTTTCACATCCTCTCTGTGCCTTTATCAAGTCGGACTTGATAAAGGATCAGAGAGGAGCCATAACGTTGGCTTTTAGAAGAAATCTTAGGTGTGCCTGGATATTTATTTTCTTCCATATTTCTGTGAATTGGCTGCTCAGTCACAACTCTGGCCCCATTCATGTAAAACTGTAAATGAAGCAAACGGTAAGCTGAGAGCAGGTTAATAATTAAGTGTTTTTATTCAGGAGAAAGGAAGAGTTAAATTCTTGATCAAGTGGACAGCAGACACGTCAAGGCTGCCCTCAGCTTGATCAAGAATTTAATTATTGCTTTCTCCTGAATAAAAACCACTTACTGGTATTAAACTGCATATATCTCGTAAAACCCCAACTGAGCAGGGTGGTATGGGCTTTACCATTCATTTATATTGAAATAAATTATTAGAATGGGCCCTTCAAGTTCATTGCAGGAAGCGGCACATCTTAGGTGTTTGCAGCAAGCATAGGATGTTGAAATATGAGTATATGTTAATTATATATATTTGTATTTTATTGAGCATTGTAGCTTTGCGATGGCTTGGGATTTTCCTTTGGCTTCCTCTGATAGATATATATATATATTCTGAGAAAATGGAGAATTATCTAGAATTTATGCCAGACATTACTATAGAAACAGCAGCAAGACAATTCAAACAATTAAACACACCACTAGCTTTGCAATACTTCCGAGCCTTTAATATAGAAACTATTCAGTTTATTTCACGACACTCGATGAAAAGCATTATAGCAACTATTCATGAATCTTTGATATAAAATGCTACTTCCTACTTTCTGTCTCGACCGCCTCAGGGTCTAAGTTATCGACTGAACACGTTTACTCGGTAAGAGGTATTAGCTGTAGACCAAGAATTTATCTTATCATTAAAAATGTTTCCTTTTTCTGAGAAAGGGAACCTTGTGCCTGAAACAAGGAGGGCTGTCTCTGCAAGCTCTGCATATTACTCTGAGAATGTCCTCCACGGGTTTATGATTGCCTTGCACATGTCCTCATTTCAACACCTTAACAGGAGGGATTCCGTTTGCGTTTCCCTTCTGACTTACCGGTGCACGTGTTCGCCATCGGTAACCAGCAACTATTAGTGCGACCGCTAGTCGGGACACTATGTCAAAATGCCCCATTTAGTTTATTCACTAAATTGTTGAAAATTGACAGATAAATTGCTAATTTAACCCCTTAAGGACCAAACTTCTGGAATAAAAGGGAATCATGACATGTCACACACGTCATGTGTCCTTAAGGGGTTAAGCCAAAATATCCAAGCAAAAAGAAAACAAAACACTAAATGGGAAAATGTTTGAATAAGCCCTTCATAATTTTAATTTTATAGTTTTTAAAACTATTTTTTATTTTGTATTTCTTGTAATACAGATGTCTGTCAGTCATTATTATTATTATTATTATTATTATTGTCATTTATTATTATTATTACTGGTATTTATATAGCGCCAGCATATTCCGTAGCGCTTTACAATATTATCAAAGGGGGGAGATTTAACAATAAATGAGACCATTACAAAAACTTACGGGGACAATAGGTTGAAGAGGACCCAGCTCAAACCAGCTTACTGTCTATAGGAGGTGGGGTATAAAACACAACAGGACAGGAGGTAACAATCAAACAATGTGGAGTGAAGCGGAGCTGGAGGAGAGAAGAGAGGTCTGCATGTCTCTATCTTCACTAACAATGGGGGAAAATATAACAAACGCCTAGGTGCTAAAATTCACGTTTAATATAGACACATCTGGAAGAAGACACTAATGGGTCAAAACGTTCTGTTGATTTTTTTTGCCCAGTTGATCTAGATTTTGATTGACATTAAAACACCATCTGAATATATTGGAAGGCCTGTGAGTGCACCCTATGTGTATGTTTGTGTGTGTGTGTGTGTGTGTGTGTACCCTCCTTGGGGCCCAGTGTATTCTGGGAACTAGCCCATCTGCTGTTGTGTCTATGGGGTATCCTTTGTGCAGAAGTAACCTGAAATAACATTGCTGCTGTGTAAATGAAGAGTTGATTTATTGTATCCCATTTACAAAAGTGCAGATTTCAAAAGGAATTGGTGGTAGATGTATGAATAAAAGTTGTTACACTCCCTCTCTGTCAATCAGGCAACTGGTCATGTTACTTCCTGGTTTGTTTTGTTCAGTGGAGGTAAACTCAAGAGGCACACACTTACTCAGAGCACCTGCTTTCCATTCAGCTGCATTGGGAAGTCTGTGATTGGACAGCCACAGAAAGTCTGGGCAGGGCTTGAAGGGGAAGGCTTGCAAAGGCTGCGGACAAGAGATCAGCAGTTTTTGGAAGCTTTTTAAAGATATAACTCAGATGAAATGCATAATGAAATGCATGCATGTTTTCGTTAGGTGGAATATGTTCTAAATATTTTCATTTTATTTGTTGTAAATGGTGTCACTAGGGTCTCAACTTATGCTTGACTGGGCCTCTAGTTTAATTCTCTGATAGACGCTCAGTATTTCTGGTAGGGATTGTCCACCCTGAAAAGGGACACTTGGGAGCTATGAATTCATGTTTTTTTTTTTTTTCCATTAAAAATGTTTTTCACGAAGCTGGGGCGGGGCCGGGCCGCCGGGCCGACTGGACGCCATCTAGATGGGCTCCAGTGGCAAATCGCCTGAAAAAGCATTAAACATGGCCCAAAACCGCTCAAAAAAAAAGCGAAATATGCTGCATTTGAGGGGGGAAAGCTCTGACACCCGCCTGGTATTTGCAAGAAGCCGATCGAGTGGCAAATGGGCGGAGAAGACTGGATCTGGCCTACACGCGGCCTTGGAGCATCGGCCGCCATTACAAGCAGCATGGAGCCGTGAAATAGCGTAACACAGAACCAACCCGCCGCAACATAAACATTCCTGGCATGGAGAGACCCTTGGCCCGGGGCACGGCCCCGTTTCCCCCCCCCGGCCGGCGGGGGTAATCCCGGCCACGCGGGGACCGCAGACGCCGAGGAGGGAGACCCTGACCGGTGCCTGCGATGCAGCCCAGCAATGGCAGAGGCTAATTATGTGGGACCCGCCAGCAGTCTGACGCGAGAAACGGCTAACCCATGCGTGGGGGGGACACCCTGCGCCCACCCTTTGACCGTGGAGATCGGTGCTGCGGGCGGTCTGTCCGGATGGCCTGGGAGCTAACACCAGGGCCGCTCGACCTCCGGATGAGGTGGGCACCCGGAGGAACTTGTCCCCACCGCTGTGAGCCCGACGGGGCTGGGAGGAACACGCCCCCGGTGGACCGGTGGCCGCGGGGCCGTGCAACTCTGGCCCAGTAGCAGCGGCCGGCGATGGGAGAGACACACAGAGCGGACCTGGAACCTGCCGGGGTACTGGAGGTACGGGGGAGGTGCAGGGGACACTGGGCATGTGGACTCTTTGGGTGGAGGGGCCGCAAACGTTCAGGATGCCCCCGAGTGCCCACCGGGCCGCGGTGCGTACGGGGGGAGGCCTGGGTTAATCTGGGGGGCCGTCTGGGGCCGAGCACCCGGAGAGATGGAGGGGCGCTGGCTACGTCCTGACCGGTGTGGGGGACCCGGACACGCCACATGACTAGGCACTGTTCCCACACAGCCAGCCAGATAATGCACCACATAGAACTGCACATAAAGCTTGGATGAAACGGTTAAGCTCCTGATAAAGCCATTGGAACTCATCCACTGAATTAATGGATGCTGATAAAACTCAGGATAATTTTCATTAATCTGCAACTTGAAACAGTCTTGTTATGGCTATTTATGTTAATGTTTGCTTTTGTTGTTTCTGCACATGTTATATATATCTTAAAGCCCCCCAGGGCTCCTGCTTAATGCTGCTTATTTTTGTTGTTGAATAAATAGCCAGAAGGGTGTACTATATGATGTAGGTCAAAACGCTAACATTTCCCATTAGGACGACACACGCTGCACAGGTAACTACATGTCAATAGGTCACGTCGACTAACTTACAGAATAGGCTTTATTCATACCTTAATTTACGTCACCTCTCGGGCCATACTCTGATTATAATGCAGCAAGGTATTGCTAATAGATGAGTGCATGACCTCACAGATTAAGCACACACGGCAGCTTACTTTACGTTAACCGCTTTTTTACATATTAACGACCTAAGTCCATACAGGCCTCAGTTAGCAATACAATTTCGTATTCATAAAATGCTGATACTTAAATTTAAACAAATAACGCATTTGCTCAGATTATACAGCTCATGTTGTAATGCCTAAAAGTGTACATGTACTAAGTTTAGTATGAGCATAAGTTTATGTTTTGATCAACATGCCTTTGCACAGGCGATAACCTGCATTTTTCCTTGTGCGTTAACAATTTAAGCCTCTACGCAGGCGACTGTTCACCTTAATGTTTGATGTAAACTACTGCTTGAGCCCCTGCGTGGGCAACCGCTTGCTCTTTTTGAACCAGTTTGCAATATGCATTCTTATGTGAAACAATAAAAATATTTAAAACAAAAATGTTTTTCACAATATTATCTGAACTCCTTATTCTGTATAGTTTATTTGCAGATGTCTTTTGCCATTGCTAATGATGTCTTTTGCCAATTGTAATGCAGAGAATACGTAGAATCTAATCAAAACCAATCTTTTCTTCTTGTTCATGAATTCTACCAAATATGTGCATTTTGTTTATTTGAATATAAATATTAAAATGCGTAGCGCCCCATTTTTGCATGCAGCGTTGGATCACTTTGCTTTTTACCCTTTTTTTTTTTTTTTTAGTGCAGATACATTTGCGATGAATGAGTCAGACCCACGTCTGCAAGCATATGTAGATTATGGCTCCCACACATACACTTCACTTGGATTTAAAGCACGTTCTTTTTTGGCAAGAATGCAAAGCTAAATGCTTTGCAGCAATCTCCTTTACAGGGCTGAAGTGTTTCTGGAAAAAAATAACATGGAGGGTGAGCAAGTCACGGGCAAAAAGTTAAGTCAGCAAAGGTGTCGGAACGTTAAAAAGAAAGAAAACTTAAAAAAAAAAAAAGCAAGTTCTGCATATGGGTTCTGTAGAATGTGACCAGCTGCAGATGCAAGTTATTTATTTGACCTCTGTATAGCTCTAAATTTGTTTAAAGGGACACTCCATTTTGCAGTTGATCCATTATTTTTAATGCATTATATAGATGATACACTAAACATGTAAAAGTGATAAATTCCAAATAATAATGGATCGATTTCACCTTTCAACATCGCCAGTAAATACCCAGGATTCATAGTTTCTGCAGAAAGATCTGTATGCCCTAATATCTTTGTGTTATATCAATGCTCCCTCTCCCCCCCCCCTCTAAATCCAAGCACAGATTGTTTTGCAGTTGTAGTTTATTGGGAGCGTTCTACTATAGAAAGCTGACCTACAGCTCTCCGATTCCTGCTATACAGCCTATCAGGGTAGTACAAGTACTTGTATGAGAAGTGAGAGCTATAGCTTATCCCATTGCATATTTAGGGAAGGAGCCTATAGCTGCATGAACCATAACATATTAAAGTAGCATAGTCTATTATTGTGCTTGGAGAGCCCCTTTAATGCTGGTACAAGGTATACAAAATTTTAGTCACAACTCACACCTACTTATGGTTGCCAGATGGCTGCGGGATGTTTAAATTGGACCTCAATGATGAGATTTTATTTCTTTGTATATCTCCCTTTTTGACTTGCTGTATGCGACTGCAGAGAACACATGGCAATCTATTTTTTTTTCAAGATTTTACATATTTTAATGTATTCTCTGTATAATACATAAATGGGGGTGACTAAAAACAGTTGTTAAAGGGACACTCAATACATTACAGATCCAATACCACATGTGCCAAAACACGTAATGCATAAACTGGGACGTATCTCATTGGAACCCATCATTGGATATCTCCCACGGTTATTGCTGAACAATAGGCTACGTCCCTGCTATTTATTTGTAATTTAAATTGCTCTGTCAATAAACGTAGCGGTGATCTGGCCAGGGATTGTGGTTGAGTCTGCTCACTTTCCTGTTTGTAGATCAGATGAAAACCAACATTGTGTATTAAAATAGATTGCTTCTATACTCAATGGAGAATAATACCTTGTATCCACAAAGTGCTAAAGACCTGTGTGTATAATATATGCCGTATAGTTTAGCCAGCTAAATGTGCATATAAAGCAGAAGTCAGAATTTCCTATAGAAAATCCCAACCCTGCAGTTTTTCCAGTAAAATAAGGCCACACAATGTATTTCCTTTTAGACCTTTGACTTTTTGTGCGGTACTCTAATTTACACACGGTTGTTGCTTTACAATTGATATTAAATAAAGCAGAGCGGGGATTACGTGAACTTCATTAATAGCCCACATGCTTTAAATGAGTAGTTGGGGTCCTTCAGCAATTCCGATGTTTGCCAAAGGTGGCCTACTCCTGCTTTTGACCGTATGTCCAAGATAAAGCTTTCAAGGCTTTGTGCTAGTTCCTGTTTAACATTGTCCGGTCCTATTGTCTGAGCATACTGTAAGTGGAAGGTCTACAGTGATTGGTGTTTTTCTGATGGTTAGGCTAAAGTCACTGTGTATTAAACACTTTGCCTTCTATCTATAAACAATATTTAACAGGTGAGGGCCAAAATTTCAGCATGAACATTCATAGTGTTTCCAAGGTGATAGCTCACCTCACTGTTTTTTCATAACCATTTTATTGCTTTCTGGACATATTCGTGCCATCGGTGGTTGCCATGTATAAAGATCAAGGCTCGGCATGTTCTAGTCTCTTTATTTTGTGTGCTGACCTGCCTACATCATCTCATCTTGCCCTTACTACCTCTAGTCTAGACAAGATGAATGTGCCCATTCTAATTTGTGTTAGGAGAGTCGTTGATTCATTTTTGTATTGGATCATTTTATGAAAAGTCTTCCACAGATCTTGGCAGCAATATCATATCTCTCCATCTTTATAATCATTTGTTCCCCCATTTTTAATGAAAGCATGTAGTAATTTTCTCTTTTTAACATGCTGTTTAAAAACCTATCTTTCAATGAAACCGAAGTAAGTTATATGTGTTGCGTTCTAATCTTAGTGGAGTTGGCCATATGCATTTCTGGTATACAATAAATCATGAAGTTCCCATGATTAATATCAATGGTCCTTGTGTGTGCCTATTGCATGATGGGAATATCTCAGCACTAGAACCTGGATGTTAAGGGAAGGCAAGTGCAGGCCTTATTTTTGTGTATTTGTATTCACTTTTGTATCACACAGCTATGTTACAATGCTGCCGCCCACCCCATGTGTTTCCTATTAAGGGTTAATAAGTTTGTAGGGGATTTGAAAAATACCCCTCTCTCATTATAGATTTTTTAATTTATTTTTTTTAGCTGAAGGAAGCAAGGTGAATAGTCTGTGTAGGATCTACCGAAGAGGTTTGCCTTGACAAATATAGTGCACACTATCTGAATCAGTACATGAAATATAATGGCGGTGTAGGAGAGAACTCACATGTACCAGAGCCCTATCACCCCTGGCTCTGGGTTTGAAGTGCCCCACTTGAGAGGGAAGCTTCTTTATCTGTCTTATTGTATAGAACCAATTAATTCATCTGATGATGCACACAGCTTGGGGACAAGCTATCCTGATCCTGTCATCTTAGTGTGGGAAACTTCCCTCTCATAATGGGCACTTCAAACCCAGAGCCAAGGGAGATAGGGCTCTGTTACATGTGAGTTCTCTCATACAACCCCCATTATATTTCATGTACTGATTCAGATAATCTGCATGCACTATATTTGTTTTGTTGTTCATTTCCAAAATTGTACCAGTTTAAAGCGTGCTACATTTGGTAAAATCGAACTATTCATCATAATTGTGATTTAATGTCAAAACGATTTGTTTTGGCCGTTCTAAAATCCCACCACGCTGTTATATACTGCCTGCTGTTGCAATGTCTCTTATTTTGTCATCCATGAACTTTAAAATAAACACAAAAAAAAGCGTTTTCCTACCAGCTCTTTGCCATTAACATGGCAGAGTCTGCAGGTGTTAATTGTTGGCTGTTTTGTCAGTATCCCCATAGGAACACAAATGGGAAATGCGCATTCCTTTTGTAGGAAATTGTACTTGGCTTTTCCTCTTTTTAGAGCAAATCTGCTTATTTTTCATCATTCCCTGTGTTAAGGGGAGATCCAGTTACCCTGGTTTCTACCTGTGGTTGCTTCATGACCTAATTGGCATTATTGGTGCCCCTGCATTGGCCATGTCCAGCATATGTGCACTTCCTGTTTTTGCCCCCAGATTGTCCTATTATTTACTAAATGTAATTTGATTGGATATATAAGATAGTGTACCCATAGGTGAGTGCCATGTTAGACTAGTTGACTTTAGGTGAGTAATCTAGGTTGCCGGAGATCTATGTTCTAATTGTGCAGTGTCGGAGAGTGATTGGAGCTGTGTTTGGAGCATGATGCACAGGGTAAAGGGATATTCTCCAATGCATAGATTTTGTCCTCGTTGAGATGGATAAATTTAAAACAAAATAGGAGAAAGTCTCTGCTAAATTTTGTTTTAATTGTACCTGCAGTGAAAAAATGGCATCCATTTACACGGCCTAACTTTCCACTAGGCTTGTGCACTGCAGAAAATGTTGTTTCGGCTGAACCACTTAGTCTGAAAATAAGAACTTTTTCAGGGCTCACCAATTTCATGCATGTGGTGGGTTCAGTGCATCAGGAATTCATCCGCCAAAAACACTTGAGAAAACGAATCAGAAGAACCAGAAGGGCGAAAAATTGGGCATATCCGCATACTGCAAAATATTATACAATACATAAATGTTATTTATATTTTATGACGTAAACTGATAAGCTGCATTAACTTGCTTGACCAATTCCTGAGTCGTTCGTTTTGTGATTAATTTACATGGCACTTCACATTTCCCATCCTATTTGTTCTAATGCAATAAATGACCGTACTGGAGATGACCTGCCTCCCAGCAGTCCCACTTTTGGGACCCTGTCCTGCTCTAGTTACCTGGTATTGCTCCGACGAACTGTCTCTGATCAGCACAGGGAGAGCTCATCATTAGACGTGCTCGCTCTGCTGCAGGTACTAGATCTATGCAGAGAGTGCTTCAGGACATGCTGATACACCACTTCAGTAGGTTGTATCGGCCCCACCTCTTTTCTAGGAAGTCCCGCCCATTACGACATTGCCAGTGACATGAATCCTCTTACATCAAGTTCACGAAAGGCTGAATTGATTGGGCGCAAGTCTCTTTTCAGCTATGTAACGTCCCCTCGAGGACTGTACCGATTGCATACTTCACAATTTTGGGTGATATTGTAGAATATTGCATATTCTATGTTTCTATTGATTATATATATATATATATATATATATATATATATATATATATATATATATATATATATATATATATATATATATATATATTAGATGTGTGGATTGACATAAGTAACAGATGGTCAATAAGTCACAAGGCTTTCTTTGTCCGAGAGCTCTGGAATGTGGGTTTGGGGGTCTTGTCCTTATATGGCTAGAGTTATAGTCTGATGTCAGTATATATAGTAACAGAGGGACACGAGGTCTCGGTCTCTGTCGCTCTGTCTCTGGGCTCTCTCTCTGGCTCTCTCGATGTAAGGATGTAAAGAAGTCCAGCAATTACCATCTGCTGTTGAATGTCCATTATCCTGTAACATCATTTGTTGTTTTATTATGTATCAGTAACTAAGAATAAACCTGAAGAAACCGTAAGTCAGATTGCGTAATAGTACTTTTATTAATATAGACATATATTAATATGGCGAGCATTTGGCCCAAGACTATATATACCAAAAGACGTGTATATATATCAATCAACTGAAGACAAGAAGAAATTAAGAAGATTTAACATTAACAGTGACGATTCCAACCAGTTTTTACAGATATGATATACACACATAATGAATTTACAAATATATTTACAAATAATACATTAAAAAAAACAATACAGAATAATCCCATTTTAAGTTCATGTAATTTCTATTAATTGCAGCAGATGTTTCTGAGAGTTGTAGTCTAGTTGTTGGCTTTTACTGTAAGTTCAGTTAAAAAGAGCCAAAATCACAGAGTTGTCATGCTGGAACAAAATAGTAATAAAAGCAAACCAAAAACTGCACCCTATATAACCAATTGAAACTGTACCTATATATTGCACCTTATGTTTGGCTGCCTGGAGCGTCCCTTTTGAAGGGACACTGTAGGCACCCAGACCACTTCAGCTCATTGAAATGGTCTGGTGGCAGTGTCTTAGTCACCCTTAGTCCTGCAATGTAAAACACTGCAGTTTTTGAGACTGCAATGTTTACATTGCAACACTAATACACCCTCTAGTGGCTGAGGCACTTCCCGGATTTCACCGGACTTTAGGTCGCCTGACGCTGGACCTCCTCACGCTCTTCAATGAGGGCATCAAGCGTCCGTTAAATCCCCACGGGAAAGCATTGAAACAATGCTTTCCTATGGGGAGGGCCTAATGTGATTACTGCGCATACCCATTAGGCGCTCCTGTTAGATGTCATCGAAAGAGGCAGATCGCCGGAGAAGGGCGGACCAGAGGGAACTGTAGTGTTAGGAATACTGCTTTGTATTCTTAACACTATAGAATCCCTTTAAGTCTAAAAATTCCAGGTGGCTGGCACAGGGCCAGGGATATGTAAAGTTTTGCAAAGTAGCTAAGTTTGAGCCATTTGGCTTTACCAACCATGATCTGCTCAATAAGTTTGTCAGACGCAGCCAATTTGTAGATCAGCCCCGGGGAAGATGCATCCAGACAGATACTTCTAGTGACATGCCGTAGCGATCCTATTAAAATTACCGGCTATTTAAAAGCTGGTTATCAGCCAAAGATTTTAAGGGGAATTAGAAGGCTTTTTTCCCCTTCTTACTAACAGTGAAAAGAGCCAACTAAAAACTTAGGTAGCCAACGGGTATATAAATCCCAATTGTATGGTATAAAATGTGCCTGGTTTGCATTTAAAGGACATTCTACATCATACATAGGAATATTCTGTCATTGCAAAAAGTGGTATTACAATTATTGCATATATGTTCTAATTATAGAATGTTACTAACGCTTCCTTTTCATAAAGTGGGAGGGAAGGCGTTAATTGTGCTACCCTGTGCCCCCGCATCCCAAACTTTGTTCATGAATATTTAAAGCATCCTCTGAGCTTGACCTGTCTTGGTCTGCAGTGTGCCAGACTGTGTAATATTCCCTTAATCACATTGCATGTTTGGCTCTCGAGAAGTGAACGGCTACCAGTCTTTTCCCCGGCTGCTGTTCTCCTGTGATGCTGCAGTCCTCCCCCTGCGTGATGTGTGGTGTACATGAATATTTATGGCTGCTATCACGCTGTAAGAGTGGGAGTTTCTTGCCTGTCCTAACGCCCACACTCCGCTTCTCTGGGCACAGAGATGCATGCACACTTGTGTATGAATAGATATTTATTTGCCACCTTAGTGATTAAGATCTTTCTGCGTTCATGATTTTTTCCCCTTCTTTTTAAATAGTCTTTAATATAGCGGGGATGTACCATACAGTGTTCCAATTCAAAGCAATTTGATACCCAAAACATGAAGAGATTGATGCTAGCACTTACCCTGTGTCAGCTATTTTGAATTAAAATAACTCAAAGAAATGTGACGGTTAAAAGCACTGACCTTCACTTTTGCATTTTTGAGCAATTTCTTAACAGCATTCATAAGAGCGCATTGTGAATACGGCACCATTCATAAATGAGCTATGTTCACTGGGCTGGTGGGGATATCCACTGTAACTCCCATAATTTGAGGCCAAGACTGATGTGAGTTCTATTTCACAACATGTCCATTGCTCATGTTATGTTTCATGGTGACTTGTTGGGGGGGGGGGGGGAGGGAGGGGGGGGGGAGGGAGGAGCGTGTAGGGTTGGTTCACACGCTCATAGTGAAGCCTGGCTGTGAGTGGGGAGCGTTACATTCCACTACATCTACAATGTCCATGTTAGGATAGGCTTTGGGGAATGCTGTATCTATTACTGAAAAGATGCAGAGATATACAGAGGAATACTTGGCGCTGTAATGAATGCGATTCCATTACATAATGACAGTTGATTTTTACTCTCCATTCTGGCTGTGCCATTTTATTAGTGATTCAAGGTCTGCTTTCTATCCTCTGATAAATGGATTGTTTTAATGTTTACTCCTTTGTAATTGTGATATTGTCATTACCTGTCTCCTTCCTATTCACGATGTCTGTCAACGCATTTATTGCTGTGTTTGAGTGTCTCTACTTGTCTTTAGTGTACTTTTTTTTTCTTTTTCCTGGTGTTTTAACGTTTTATGTTCTTAGTGTGTATGGGACTGCTTAGAAATCAATCAATGCCAGGTTGATAAAGGTTGATGTAAATCCCCTTCGTCTTCAGAATATACCAAGCTGGGGTATGAGTAGTGCTCCCAGTTAACAAAAAATAAAAATTCCAGGGTCGGCAGGGAGATCCTTGCAATTTCCTGGTCACTGCAGGGGCTGCAGAGTTTTAGACAAATAAAGTAACTTTCTACGTATTAGGGACACTATAGTCACCAGAACAACTACAGCTTGTTGTATTTGTTCTGGTGAGTAGAATCAATTCATTCATGCTTTTTGCAGTAAAGCTGTGTTTACATTACAGCCTAAGGAAAACTCCAAGGAGGGGAGAGAGGGGCACTAAGGGACTGGGAGGGAGGGGTTAAGAACATAATGGGACAGGGAGAGGGGGGGTTAAGAACATTATGGGAGAGGGGGTTAAGAACATTATGGGACAGGGGAGGGGGGTGAAGAACACACACTGCATTTACTAATCAAATACTCACTATATCCACTACACACACACACACAAATATTTTTGAAAACCTAAAATGAAATCTGACTGGAATGTATATTTTGTGCATTTACACCTTAATAAAAAAAAAGATTTGCAAAAAAGAAAGGTAAATGTACAGAATATTGGTAAGCTATTGGCCTGAAAGTTCAGATTATCGGTATCGGCTCTAAATAGTCAATATCTGCCTATCCCTAGCTACTTAGTGCTTTCTGGGAAATTGCTGCAAAATGTGCAGTACTGCCATTCAGTGGCTCAAAAGCATTGCGGGTGGCTCACAGAATCACTTCTGATGATATCAGGCAGGCAGGCAGGCAGGTCAGAGGCAGAGCCAGCAGCAGCAGTCTTGAATAAGAGGAAGATTTTACTATATTTAGGGAGGCCAGAAGGGGCTAGATGGTGGTTTTAACACTATTGGGTCAAGAATACATGTTTGTATTCCTGACCCTATAGTGTTCCTTTAAAGATAAATTGAGAATTGTGGGCACAACTGGCTCTTGCAATGGTGCTGCTGTAAAGCTCAACATTAAATCGCCTATCTCAGCAAACGTCTATGGGGATTGAGTTCCACCATATGGCAATATTGTGTTAAGCCCACCACTAGTTCACGGTACCCCAATATAGGTGGGTCCTACACTTATTTTAAGGTGGGAGACAAATCAAATTTGTGCTAAATGAGCTAAGCTGTATTGAAATGATCTGTTGCATTGTGTGTGTATATGTATGTATATATATATATATATATTCATTGCAAAATGACACGCTGTTTCTTAATCTGTATATTGATTTATTTTAGGCGCATCAGATATTCTTTCCATAGCGGTTTTAATCAATCTGTATTAAGTAAACAGGTGGCATGGTCTATGTAAGGGGCAAATTTCAACCCTTTCAGCGTCACTAAACTGATACAGGATATAGGTTAATGGCAATTTAGTTTGTCCAATCAGGTTTACCCATACAAATACTTTGGATGTATAATGAGGAGGTGAAGCTTCCTCCCCCTGTGTCTCTGACAGTCTTTCAGAGTCTTCCGTTTTTGTCATACCACTTTAAAGGTATTTTAGAAAAACAAGCTTGTGCCATAGCCACTACAACAAGCTGGCTCTGGTGGTGTCCTGAACAGGGTGACACAGGAGGAAACCGATTACCATGGTAACACATTGACCAGGTTAGTTAAATGCCAGCAATGTAGATTTAATATGTCGCAAGCTTTGTCAATCCTTAAAGGACTCCTGAAATCACCCAGACCACTTCATCTCAATAAGGTGATCTGGGTGCAGCGGTCCTGTCATTTTAACCCTGCAATGTAAGACATTGCTTTTTAAATGTTTAGTTTTTTTTTTTTTTTTTTCTTTGTACTTCTATTTTTACAATGCAGTCAGTAGAGGAGCTTCTGCTGCACTGACAAAGTAAATAGCACAGATAGCAGCATTTGGTTGGAAGAGCACTGCGTTTGGCTGCACATACAAATCTCCAAGCCGTTGATCGCAAAGGTTTGAAAAAGATCTCAGTTGCGTGTTTTTTCAATAAAACTGGTGCATATGTGGTCCTGAGTGCCTGGACTCTATCTATCTGCCTACCTACCTATCTCATGTCATGGTTTTATTTACTTTTTTTGATTTCACACTTCTAACCTCCAGTGTAACAAAAGAACACAGACAAAGTAAAAATAAAGTGACACTATAGTCACCAGAACAACTACAGCTCATTGAATTTGTTCTGGTGAGTAGAATCATTCCCTTCAGGCGTTTTCAGGCCATTTTCAGAGAAAATGCAGCGTTTACATTACAGCCACTCCTCAGATGTATTTTAGAGGTGCTTCCTGGGACAGCGCTGCACAGTGTGCAGCACCGACATTCAATGTCTCCACCCTCTGCATGGAGACACTGAACTTTCCTCATAGAGATGCATTGATTCAATGCATCTATGAGGAGATATTGATTGGTCAGGGCTGTGTTTGGCTTGTGCTGGCTCTGTCCCATCTGCCTCCTTGACATTCTCAGCCAATCCTATTGGAAAGCATTATGAATGCCTTTGATAAACACTTCTGATGATGTCAGCCAAGCAGGCAGATCAGGGGCAGAACCATAACCAGCAGCAGACTGCATGTTTGTGTTCCTGACCCTATATAGTGTTCCTTAAAGGAAAAACAAAAAACATGCTGACAATTGAGTAAAATTGACCTCTGTGGCAGGAGTACTGCATTGTACACAATATAATTAAAGGGAAGGGAGTCTGTAGTCTCAAAATAAAGATTGAAATACAGTTCACAAGAAGCAAATTCTGTATTTTTTAAAAACTCTATGCTTCTAAAATCTGTACCTGATTGCATCCCCATTTAGTTTCTAAAGGTAATTCTTGAATTGTTTGTGTTCTATAAATACAATTCTGTGGTGTCGCTGCCAGCAGACTTGAAGGGGCGTTATTGGCACCAAGACCACTTCATCTCATTTTAGAGAAGCTGCTATGTTTAAATTCCTGTCCTAAGACTGCCTCTAGTGGCGGTCAACCAGACAGCAACTAGAGGCCATTACGGAGTTTCACAGAGTTTGACTCCCTGAAACGACGCTGGACATTCTCAGGAGGATGTTCAGCGTCTGAGAGAACCCTTTAGGAAAGCATGAAGGCAATGTTTTCCTATGGGTAAGGGCTAAGGCGTGCTGTGCAAGCGCTTAACGTCTCCCAGTCTGATGGACCCTGACCGGGCACCGAGGGACCTCGAAGCTTGAATCAGGTAAGTGAATAAAGGGATATTTAGCTCCTTACAATGCTGGGATTAGTGTTCAGAATACATCTTTGTATACTAAAGTGTTCCTGTAAGATGTAATCAATGTTTTTCCTCCTTCAATGCAGTGTGTACCCACTGAAATGTAATGTCAGTTGCTTTGCTTTTTATTTAAAGATTTAGCATTGTTCAAAAAAATTAAAATTAATTAACACACAAATGATGGGTTACTTTTTTTTTTTTTTTTTTTTTAAATGCTATTATGGGATGTAGTTTCCAGAGAAGTAATGGTTCTCTTTTTATATACTGTTTTTAAAAATGCTTTAATTGGTTAGATTGGTGGCTGCCTAAGGTCCATCTGATTCAAAAATCCGAGTTCTTAAAATGCTCTCTCTTATAGTATTCCATAGCAGGGATCACAGAGTAACTTCACCCTTTAAAGGCATTCTCCAGAGACAGGAAAACAAATCGGTTTTCCTGGCACTGCACGACCCTACAGTGCCCCCTCCCCCCGACCCCCCATCCTATGTTGCTGAAGGGGTTAAAACCCCTTAAGTGACTTACCTGAATCCAGCATCGATGTCCCTCGGCGCTGGGTCAGGCTCCGCCCATTTCTATCCCTGTTAAAATATATCATAACACAAAGGACTTCTTTGGCTTGCGTATTTTTTTTCCTACGCTTGACTAAACGTGAAGCTACCTTTTTGTTAAGCCTTCTCAGGGGAAAAACAACTTTCTATGGAGGATCCCCACGGTCTCAGTAAAATACTCCTGTTCACGCCCAAGGGTACAGCATTGACGTCTGATCCTAGCATATGAAGCCTGGCGTCACCTGGACAGGTTCAGGTAAGTTAAAACTACCTCCAGCTGCCCCTGAAATGCAAGCAGATCACTCACCATCTTGGGGCCTTTGCAAAAAAGCTGCTTTAATTGAGCTCTAGTAATGCTTTAAAAATCAAATTTCCTTTTGAGGAATGTTTTGAGAAATTCACATATTATAGTTTTTTTTTTTTTTTTTTTAATGTTTACCTGGGCAGCGTTTTTGTACAACCGACCTTACTGAGCATATAAATTGTTTGATAAATTGTTGTCTTTGCATGTTACAACACCCCAAAATTGATCGAACGTTAAATATTTCCCTTTTCTGTTTCAGGTCGGATGGGGAGAACTCCAGGACAGTGAGGTGAGTGCATTCTGATGGTCATAATTTTCCCTGATTAGCCATGTCATTTTGGGGAAGAGACACTCATCCTTCAGTCCAGGGGTGCTATGTGCAAAAGAGGGACAGTGATCTGACGATTCTACACTTTGCTTCCTAAAGAGTATAACCCCACTCACCCCATCTCTTAAAGGGTCAGAGGGGTAAAAGCTATGTTACTCACTCTCGTTAAAATGTAGTGGTCAGTCGTTGCATCGCTGCTGTATGCAGTAGGCATGTATGTAATATGGTTTCTAATGCTTTTATCTTTTCCATTACCAATGGTTTCTAAGCACACTTTCAAGGCTCTGTAATACTTGTAGCTCGCCTATTTAGCACCTTGTCTCCGTGTTAAATTGGTCCTTTCACTAAAACATTTCTTAGAAAAAAAGCTCTATTTTTACGAAACGTGTTATATCTTCAGTTATTTATGGCTTAACTTAGTACTTGGTTTTTTTTCTGCTACGGGAAAAATCTACGTAATGTCCAAAATTAAAATGTGTAAAAACGTAAATCTAATCTTTGTTCTCAGCTTCTGAGAATTTGTTTGTGTTTTTTTTATGGAAAATCTCAATAGCTGACCTGATTCTCATTCAAGTACATAATACAATTTTATTAAAATAAATACACTATAAGTATATATCATTTTTTTTTTTTTTTAAATGTATTTATTTCAATTCAACTTTCTAAAATTGATTGAATCTCAGTATCTATTGAGCAAAAAAAAAAAAAAAAGTTTTTACATAAACCCAGTATATAGCAAGATTAAAAAAAATTATATATTTTTATTTGTTATTTTATCTTATATTGCAGACTAAAATAATTTTATGTGCATGACGTTCCTTTCAAAACCACTCCTCACTCATTGTCCTTCATAGAAATGCTTTTTCTTTAATATTCTTTTTAATTTGCTTGAAGCCATGTTGTTTTTTTTGTTTTTTATATAACCAATCCATTTGCAGGAATGATGGAGTTTAGATTTGGGGGTGTTGTACTTATACATGCATGATTATAAGTGAATGCTGTTCTTCCTTTTAATTGCGGCCTAGCGTGGCACTATGAGTGTAAGGATCACATTAGCAGCAGATGGGGAGGGGGTTGTGTCATGAGTAAAGCGTTTATGTGAATCACACTTAGTTATTACTCTGTGACTCCTTAAGACTTGGCAACTGTAAGTTGTAGGGTACATTTATAGGAGATGACCAGGCAGTGAGAGGTTTTGCCAGCGGTAGATAATTATCGTGGTCAGAACGGTCTGGCCTGTATTTCTCTGAAACATCAGTTTTAGAATCGCTCACGTGTCTGAAATGGATTGCGTGTTGGATCAGAGAAGCGTGTGTGAACAATCGACAGAGCAGGTGGCTGCAATTCTTTCAGCGTTAGCGTTCTTAACTCTTAGAGAAGCACAGACGAGCAAGTGGAACAATTGGGAAGATGTATAAATAAGGCCAGTAATTCACTAAATATGTACTTTGTAGAAATAAACCTTTGTAGGTGTAAAGAATAGAGAAAATAAAAAACACACAACAAACATATTTGCAAAAAGAGTAAAAATTCTACCATTTGAAGTGATTTAAAGTCCATTTTTTGTTTTTATGTTTTTTGAATTTTATCACAAGTATATTTTCAGGCGCAATATAAATGGCAATAATAATAGAGTAATGGATTTTAATTCTTAAAAAAAAAAAAAAAAGATTTTTTACAATATAAATGGCAATAATAATAGAGTAATGGATTTAAATTCTTAAAAAAAAATACCAAAACACTTTTTTTATAATGATGTTATTCGATGCAAACAGAAATATTCTAATTTGCATTTATTTGGATTTAGTGATGATGGCGGTAGAAGAATGCCCCTCTCAATTGTACAGGTTCACAAGAACAGTATAGGTATGAGATTTAAAAGAGGCTTTGGGTCCAGTCTGCTTATGATCACTTCCTAGTACCCCTGTATAAATGTGTGGGGTGTATCAAACCATTAATACGTAGTTGTTAAGAATTTCCCTTGTGGCGATAAGTCTCTTCTAGCGTTTCAACAACTATGTATCAAGATTGTCAATAACTTGGGTTGTCATGGAATGCAGTCTATTATTGATAAAACACCTTGTATAGTTCTACCATAAAAGAACCCAACAGGGTGTGATGGATGACTGGAAATTCAAAGGGAATTTGTCATACTAATGTAAAATAAAGAAGCTGACGATTCTGGCTAAAAAAAATTTAACTTCCAACTGTGGAGTTTATTCCCTAATCTCTGAATTATCTATGTGACGTATTAAAACATGCAAAACTGAGCGATCTAAACTTTGAATACAGATAAGCATTATAATTTTCTAAACATTTCTACAACTCGGTGTTAAGTAAGACCCCATTTCTTTTGCAGCAGTTCCAAAAATACCAATCTATTTAAATGATAAAATCCTAGACATGTCACTCGATGTATGGAGGTCGGAGACCTCTGGAACCACAGACCATGTTAGTCCTTTGGTGCTCGGCAAGTCTCTCTGTGTCAATCGGTTGTCTCCCCCTGCACCAGAAGAGCATCTTCCTGTGCGTGTTCTGGAATTTTTTACAGGCTTTGGCCCCCCCCCTCTATTATTTCTCCTATCTTTGACAGTGCGTTGCTAGGAGAAGCTGTGTAATGTAGATAGATGTTGCCATGTAAAAGGAGACATTAATACCAGGAGATGTGGTTGGAGTTTCTGATATTTTAAGCTTTAGTTTGTGTGGGCTTCTCCGCTTCTATTGCCCCAGACGTGTTATGGGATACTGCGCGTTACGGCTCGCTCGATCCGGTGCATATTTATTAAATGCCTTTTGGTTAGACAGGAAATTCCTGCTGGTCTGTAATACACACAAAAAAAAAATCACAGGTTTAAAAAAAAATTAATGCTTTTCTAGAATAGATGTGTTCGCTGTGAGGACTTGAAATAGGCACCCTCCTGACTAATTAGCCACACATGCTGTGGGTATCAAATTCTAGAGCAATTGTGTGTGTGTGTGTGTGTGTGTGTGTGTATACAAATATTGTCTGTCACATATTTTAGGATATAACTTTTTAAGATGATAATATATGATGAATACCGTATTTCACCGCATAATAGTCGTAGATTGTGCCCAATATCTTTCCTTAAGAATTGGGTGTGACCATTACGTGAAGCCTTATTTTTTGTGATATTCTATGCAACTATTATGCAAAGCTTTATTTTTATTTCACAAAATTATATGCGATCATTATGTGAAGCTTTGTTTTTAACCGTTGCTGATAACCTAATAGTTGCTGATAACATAGTTACTGATAACATGACATAGCTACTGAGAACATGCTTAACTCTTAGTGCATTACATAAACTCTGATCCTGATCCCGGTCTCCCAATTGTGACCCTGATCCGAACATGCACATTTCCTAATGCATTACATAGATAAAATGCACTGAAATGCAATAAACTGATCGGTAATAATAAGATCAGTAGGGTGCTTGCCATCCGTTTTCAAGAATAAGAATGTCTCAAAACAAAAACGGCAATGGTCATTTATGCAATGAATTGGATTTGAAGCCATTTTTGGACTAAAAACAGGGTGCGACTGTTGTGCAGTAAAATACGGTATATGAATCTAAATCTGATTTGTAAAACACTTTTTTTTTTACGATTTTTTTTTTTATTTGATGAGCGAGGTAGATGTAAGAAATGCTTAGCAACAAAGTATACTTCATAGTTGAGACTGCACACATGCAATGTCTTTGGTCGCATGTTCCATTGCAGAAGAATGTATTACAGCAGTGCAAAGGACAAATTTCGACAATTGAGACAATAAGTTAGCGCAGTTGTGATGTAGTGTTTAAATCGGACCCTCCGTAATATCCATCTTAGTGATGGCAATATCTTAGTGTTATCCTTTCAATAGGTAATATCGCAGAAATGTATCGGATGTTATGACCTCATTAATTATTAGGATGACAAGACCGTAAAGAACATCCATTGCGTCTGTTCGTGCATCATGCTCGAAGCAGCAACAAATGTTGGATAGTGCTTCGATATCTCTGATTTGTTAGGTTTGGCAAATGATACATTTATGGCTGATATAGAACTTCAACCATCATTCCTTGCCAGCTTTATTCAGGGGTCATCCACGTATATACCACCCCTGTACTAGAGGCTACCTAATGCTTAGTTTGTATTATTCCTTACATTTTATCTGTTTAGAAAGAGTTTTACCATAAAACAAACGCACATTAAATTTTATATTTTGTCCTAAAGAGAACGTTCAGAGCAGGGATTTAATCTCTAAAAATGGAATGGCGAGAATTAAGAAGAGAAATGCTAACATTAAAGGAACACTATAGGGTCAGGAACACAAACATGTATTCCTGGCCCTATAGTGTTAAAACCACTATTTAGGTGGTTTGCCCGCCCACCTTTTACCCTTTAGAACCCCCCTCCCCCCAAAAAAACCCCTCACATTATTTCCAGTGCCGCGCAGGTCTGCCCCTTGTTGACATCACCAGCATTGACCATTTTTAGCCAATCCAATGCTTTCCCGCTGGGAAAGCATTGGATTGGCTGAAATCGGCAAGGGGGTGGGGCCAAACACCATTTTGGCCAATCAGCACCTCCTCGAAAATTCAGTGTCCCCATGCAGTGCGTGGAGACGCTGAATGGCAGGGCTGCCTACTGTGCAACATTGAGCCAGGAAGCCCCTCCAGTGGCCATCTAAGGAGTGGCCACTTGGAGGTGTCCCTAGAGGGCAATGTAAACACTGCCTTTTCTCTGAAGGCAATGATTGTCCGCTCCAGAACAACTGCATTAACCCCTTAACGCCGTTACGCCATCCCCATTTAAATGAGCTTTAAAGCCGTTGCGGTGGCATAGAACTCCCTAACGGCTTTCTGACAGCCCAGGCAGCCCACCCCCGGGGGCCTTGTGATCGCTCTCAAAGAGCGATCACATGGCCCCCCTATAGCTGGCTGTCAGACAGTCCCCCTGCTGGTAGGAAGAGTAAAAAGATTAAACATGTTTTAATATAAAATGTGTGTGTGTATGTATTAGTATTAAAATACACTTAGAATGACGTTACATATATGATATATATTTTATATATATATTATTACATCTATTTATATTTTATATTTATACACGTATAATTACAATTTTAAATAAATATAATAAAATAAATAAAATATTTAAAAAATAAATTATATACATATGTAATTTCATTCTAACTGTATTTTGCTATTAAAAAATTAAATAAAAATATATATAACCATGGGGGGATGGTTGCACTCACATGAACATGCTTAAATGGGGTGCTGCTGGGGGCCATATTATACAATAAACAATACACAAGATCCAGCGCACTCTCCTATCTACTAAACAGCAACTTCAATGTTGACAGATTTTATTAGTTTTTAAGTTTTTTTTTTTTTTAAAAACACCTAATCTAGGCAAAAAAATAATGGGGATTTAGTTAAATTATATGATCATACATTGCATAAGCCTGCCACAACGTCAATGTACCCCATCTTTGGCAGGTCCTACTCTCACAGTCTAATGTCTGCTCTTATGAGATTAACCCACTTACTTGGGGAAAAAATCCATCTGAGGCTCTCTGCAGTACAAGGCTAAATAGGGACCTGAGATGAGGCACCTGTAACAGGGAGGGGTGCAAAACCATCTTGTGTATTGTTGAGTGTGTGTGTGTGTGTGTGTATGTATATATATATGTATATATGTATGTATATATATATATATATATATATATATATATATATATATATATATATGTGTGTGTGTATATACATTTACATAAATAACTTCATAAGTGTACATGTAGACTTTAAATACATATATATTTATATATATTAAAATTCTACGGTATATTAATATTTTAACAGAATTATGTGATTTAATTAAAATGTGATTACTATATTTAACCCTATTACTTTACAAGACACCATAAAACCTGTATATGGGGGGTACTGTTTTACTCGGGAGACTTCACTGAACACAAATATTAGTGTTTCAAAATGGTAACTTTTATTACAACAATAATATTTTTAGTGAAAGTGACGGTTTTTGCATTTTTCATACCCGAACGGCACTTTTGCTGACAATATTATTGTTGTAATATGTTTTACTGTTTTAAAACACTTATTTTTGTGTTCAGTGAAGTCTCTCAAGTATAACAGTACCCCCCATGTACAGGTTTTATGGTGTTTTGGAAAGTGAGAGAGTCAAATATAAGGCTTGCATTTCATTTTTTTTCATATTGAAATTTGCTAGATTGGTTATGTTGCCTTTTGAGACCGTATGGTAGCCCAGGAATAAGAATTACCCCCATGATGGCCAAATATATATATATATTTTTTTAAATTCAAACAAAAACAAATATGAATGCAAACTTTGGCCAGTGTTTGTGACTAAGTGGCTACTACAAAAGACTGGACATACCCCACTTGCAATACCTTGGGTAGTCTACGTATGCAAATGGTATGCCATCATGGGGGTAATGGGCTACCACACGGTCTTAAAGGTAACATTACTAATCTGGCAAATTTCAATTTGAAAAAACTGAAAAATGGAATGTGCTATATTGGACCCTTTAACTATCCAAAAACTGTTAATGGGGGCTACTGTTGTACTCGTGAGACTTTGCCGAATCCAAATATGTTCATATATTGTTTTGCAGTAAAAGCTAACATTATGACATTTACAGCTAAAATGTGAGGTGGAAGTACAACTTTAACCCCTTAAGGACACATGACGTGTGTGACACGTCATTATTCCATTTTATTCCAGAAGTTTGGTCCTTAAGGGGTTAAAAAAAAAATCTATCTTTTTATTTTATTCATAATAAATTATGTTTCATATATAAATATTTGATATGAAATTAAAACCCTGTTTCTCCTGAACAAACTTATATATAGTAAGTGTGGGTGCACCTAATATGAAAGAGGTGAAATACGGTTGAACAGACATAATTATACATAATACGGTTACATTACATAATACGGTTACATTACATAATACGGTTGAACAGGCAAATTCCAGTTTTTGTTTACATTTTGTTTTGATCAGAACGTGTACTATTGACTCCGTCCTGAAGGGATTAAGCTGTAGTGGTTCTGTTGACTATTAAGCTTTTCTGGAATAGACTACGGTAGTTATTAAACTTTTTCCATTTTGGCCTACAAGTTGCAGTATTACTGCAACATTATTCTTAGTTTAGTGAAAAATCTTCACTTAGAGTGTGAATTGCCACAAATACAAATTGAATTTCAAATTTTAGGCTAAAGTAGCCAAACTGGAAAAATTCTCCACGTTGGCTATGTTTTAGTTCTGCTATTTTGGCCCTAATCCGCACTTGACAATCCACACTTTAACGAGTAATCTTGACAGTGTTGCACGTTTAACACAGGAAAGAATAGTATATTAAACATTAAAGTTTAATTTCAAATATATGTGTAAATATTACATAAAATCAAGAATAATGACCACCTATTGAGAATAGGACATACTCTCCAGTTTAGTTTGCAATGTGCGTGTTCCAAACGGACCAAATTGCTTACTGCGAATATTTCCCTCCAGATTTGTGTTTTATTTTTAAATATTTTTTTTCTCTTTTTTTTTTCTTTTCTTTAAATACACCATAAAAATGCTTACTTGCAGCCTGACTTTGCGCTTGTGTTTCCCCTGACACTTTCTGTGTCTTCGATTTTGACCTTGAGAATGTCATAATTAATTCCTTCTTGGATTTAATCTGGGTCACATGCTGCGTTTTGTTACGCAGGGGGTTAGGTCTGCCTTAATTAGTAGTTTTAGACTGAAAAGTGACTAGGGGAAAAAAAATTACATTTGTGGGTTTTTTTGGTTTTTAAGTGTAATTATTACAGAATTTGACATTTGCCTTTATTCTTCATTTCAGTAATATTATATTCCTGCATGTGTTTTGCATGTAGTATTAACTTTTGAATTGTCAGAGCAAATTTTCCCACTAGGTTGTTAAGAAAAAAAAAAAATAACATTTTGGCTAGAAAATGGTGTGTGTCACATATTTGGAGAATTTTTACATTTTTTCATTTGCTTTAAAGTGTGTGTGTGTGTGGGGGGGGAGGAGGGGGGGGAGGCGGGGGTGCGGGTTCAGCTTAGTGTGTTCATTATAACAAGCTCACAATATAAAACTAATGAAGAATAATTGACCTTTGGCCAGTTTTCATAAAAGCTGCAAATTACAGCACCTATTTAGATCAATCTAACTATGAGATCTATTTTAGATCTTTATTATTCTTTGAATCCGGTCACACTGATCACTCTGCATACAATAAAGCTTTGATTTTCAGTGTGTTAGCGTATCTCTTTTTTCGGTTTTAATTTGTAGACTCTTTGAATAAATAACATTTTAATCTTTAGGAAAATATCATGTTGATTAAAAAAAAATAAAAATGAAAAGACAAAGTAAGGGCTCCTTTGCCTTATGGCAGAGTTCGAAGATGACCAAAAGTGGAATTCATGCTGTCTGCTTTTGTCAAACAGGCATTTTCTCGCATATCTTGAATGTTGGCCTATGAAGTTTCCCAAAGCCAAAGGGAGAGAGGGAACAGCCAAAGTGTGACTGTAGTTGTGTTAGAGAATTTTTTTTTTTTCTTTCAAATCCAGCACATTTTGTCTAAAGCGTGTTCTTTGGCTTATAATTCAGTACACTTTTCTCTTTTAGTGAATTAGACCGGAATGTATCGCAATGGCAGCTAACTGTAGCACTGCAAATATTTCACTGCCAGCAAGCAGAGCATCATGGGAGATATGGTTCTGTAACCTTTGCACTGCCAGTATTCGACTATGACTTGTTACATTGTGCATTTTCTCTCTTATCTGTATTGAACTCTGCCTGAATTACCCAAATCTTATCTGTGCTGCTTTAAAGGGAAGCGTGTCAAGTGGAGCACTCAGTGTCCTCTTAAAACCGTGCACGTGCCTCTTCTTTCACTGATACAAACTAATTGGATGACCTACAGAGGCATGCCACCTATAGCTTTCCAGCAGCGGTAAACTAAAACTCCCATGATGCTTAGCCATGTGGTGATCTAATGCTAATCATGCTAATAATCTAGTAACAAGCAGTTACTCTGTGTAAATGGTGGGAGGAGAGAGGGGGAGGCTCTCCATACATTATTTCCCTCCTGCGCAAAGCTAATGTGTCTGTTATTAGATTAAATGCATTCCTCTGCAATGCTCCGCTGTGTTGGATTGTAACCAGCTTCCTGACTGACCTGCTTCACCCCCTTTTAAGTATCTCCGTGCCTATTCCCCACTCTGTGATTACATCATCTGGGTTTTGATCCTTTCCATTTTGACGTCTCCTGTTCTCATTGCGAAGGTTCACATAAGTTGGCATGGTCCTGGCGAGCTGCGCTGTGGGCAGTGCACAGTGGTGCATGCCTTATTGTAGGGCTCCTGATGGAAACAGAGTGTAATGGGTTAAAAGACAACTATAGCCCTCTTCCATCTATATCCTGCTGCTGTTCAGCCCCCGTGGTTGCCGTGGAGACTGGATCTTGTAAACTGTAGATGGGGAGGGGGGGAAAGGTTCCTTTCCCCCCCAAAAAAATAGTCCCTCCTCCTCCCTTTTGTGTTAATTGCTGGGCGTGAGTCATTCTGCAGCTGTACTAGTGATGCGGTTTAGGAGTTCTCCTTAGGGTTATTAAAAAGGGTCAGTAGTCCTTCATTCTAAGAAATAATAATAAAATCATTTTTATTGATATTGGAAAAAATTACTTCCATCCTTTAGCCACATTATTTATTTTTTTATTTTTGGAGGGGTGACGTCATCAGTATAGAATTTGGGAAACGTGCTGCTATTTCATCCTGATTCAATGGAGAGAATCTATTTCGAATTACCGTATTTTCCTAGACCCCCCATCACTCTAATATGCCAATAAGGCATTGCACAATATGTGCTGTCCTGCAAATTGTAACAGTCCTATGGCGCAGGTAGGAAGTCGGTTCACTAATCAAAAAGGAATCCCAAAGGATTCATCTTAATTAGTGAATTGATTTTTTCTTTCTGCATGGGCTATGAGTGCTTCTAACTGCAGGGCAGAACTTTTCAAGGGCTGCCCATCATAGTGACGCAGTGAGATGTCAAAGAAAGTAGATTTGGCAACATTATTGAGGGTTATGTGAGACCGGATGGACAACTACTAAATGCTGGCACATTGCTTGACAACAATGTAGCACGTCTGTTACTTTGCATTTTATTGATCGGCATTACATGACTAGTGAGTTCCTATAATATACATGTAAATGTAAAGGAGGAAAGTCAATTAACTAATAGACAGTGCATTTGGGATGATTGATTAGTGAATTGATTGCCTTCCTGGAACCACTGAGGGTTTTGCAAAAAAAAAAAACTACTTTTATGTACCCCATAGATATGTGTGTACTAATGCAGGGCTTATAATGTCATGTGTTCTACTACAATCCAGTCTTGAAAGGAACACTAGTGTTTGAAATACAAACCTGTATTCCCACGTGTTTGCCATACAAATTAGGAGGATCAAAGGTTTACTAACCTTTCTGCAGCGTAGTTCAATCCAATGCTCCTTATGCAGTGTGCGCATTCAAGATATATATATATATATATATATATATATATATACACACACACACACACACACACACACACACACACACACACACACACACACACACACACACACACACACACACACACACACACACACACACACACACACACACACACACACACACACTCTCTCTCTCTAAACCAAGAGGGCTGCATTTACCTAAACATGCATACATTGTAAAAAAGGTGCTCAGCTGGGGCCAGCAGACCACTCCACAGGTCCAAACCCTCCCACCCCCAAAACAACAAATTTTAGTAGATATACCCCCAATGAATACATGCATGCATATTTTCAAGTATGTATTAATTTGGAGTATAGTCTAAAAGAGATCCCAAAAGTTGCAGTTCTTATGACTGCAACCATTGTAAGCCCTCCCCATTTCCCCCGGAAGAGACTGTCTCTTCACAGCAGAGGCTTCTCATTGTGAAGCCTCTGACTTGGTCCCCAGATGCACTCATGCGCACACTGCTGCATGCAGGCCTGCACCTTGACGCATGTGCACTTCCGAGGCTGAGGTCTGTGAGGGAGGGCGAGCTAACGGAAGTAGGAATAAATCCTCAGTTTGACAGCCAGGGGGGGAGTTTCCTAGTTAATTTAGAAAAGTGCTGGTTTCTCATGGTTAAATGAGGGTACTGCTCACCCATGAAGCATTTCAGTAAGCTGAAGTGCTTTTGGTGGGCGGAGTGGTCCTTTAATACAACTTACAAGATCGAACTCTCTATCTATAGCGATAGATATCCTTTTCTGTGTTATTGATGCCGTCTGTGTTTGTGGAGGGTGGGTGTTTCCAAACAGAGCATATAGGGCAGGGTTCCATCACTCCGTAATTATGGTCACTTGACTTCAGTTCTGCAGAAATAACTTTCTGAGTGTTTTCTGGGATAAGGGTGAAGCGATCATAAAACGCTTACAGCCATAATGGAGAAACATCTCTTCTATCAGTACAGAAGGGAAGAAGGGTAGGCATATCATGAAACATTAGTAAACATTGACATTTTGCTAAACTTGACGTCTTCATACATGCAAATAATTGTACAGAGTTAGTTTAGGTGCGACATCAGTTGGTAGTGTTGTCTTTACGCATTGCTTGTGGTCCTATCGGGCCTTAGATTGGGTATAGTGTATGATTGTGGGTACTTGTTGCAAGGAGGGCATTGGAATGGGCTTTGCCCGAGTTGTTGTATGCTGTTGTGATTTCGGTTGTTGTGTGGAGACTGGAGACTGGGGGGGGGGGGGGGGGGTTGCGTGTTTCCCTGGGGTTCAGCAAGTTAGTTTCCATTCAAGGAAAGTCTTAATTTAGTCCATACGTGGTATCTGTCTGACAAGTGTGGAGGGTTTGTGTTGGTTTTGGTCCCATAGTTCCCAAGCTTTTTGCCAGTAGAGGTTTCCCTGCCGTCTTTTCCTTGCCATAATTTCATGGGTTTTGGTGGAGTTTATCGCTTCGATGCACTGATTTAGTTTTGGAGCGGTTGTTTGTTTCCACTGTCGGCTGATAATCGTGAGAGCTGCGATTATGATGTGGTATATTAAGTATCGGAGATGCAGGTGTGGCAGTTGCGGAAGCAGGAGTAGTAGGAATATTTCTGGTGAGTTACTTAGGTGCACTCCGGTGCAGTGTTCTATTAGTTTTGTGACTTGGGACCAGAAGCTCCTAAGTGACGGGCATTGCCACCATATATGTATCATGGTTCCTCTGTGAGCAGTGCATCTCCAGCATGTGTCGGACGTGTCAGGGAAGCTGTGTTTAAGTCTGGTGGGCACCAAGTACCATCTGTATAGTATTTTGCGTGAGAGTTCTATGTGGGTTGTAGAAAGAGTAATTTTCTTGTGAGCTTGGTATATGTGTTGCCATTGTTCATCAGTGAGTTGGTGTCCGATGTCTTGTTCCCACGCTGTTTTGAAGGAGGGTGGTTTAATCTGTGTTTGCGTATGTTCTGAGGCGTATATCGTGGATATAAGTTTCGTTGCTGGCTTTGCCTTCGTACATGTCTGAAGTAGTGTTATCCAGTGTGTGTTCACCGGTTTAGATTGTTGCGGTGTTGGGTGGGCTAGTATCCAGGATTTCATTTGCCTGTATGGGAAGGTCGCAGTAGTTGGAATTCCGTCTGGAGATCTGGTAGTGATTTAAGTTTGTTTCTCTGCATTACTTGTGACATAGTTTTCACCCCATGCCTGTGCCAAATTTTATAGTTGAAGTCCGGAATAAGTAGTCGTAGTACTTCCAATGGGAGTGCTGGTGAGAGTGTTGCTGTTGCCCCTATCCTCTTTCTGTATGTATCCCATATGGAGAGGGTTAGTGCCGTTGTAGGTAACAACTCAGAGGGTTTTGGTCTGTGTGGTTTTGGCAACCATGCCAGGAGTGGTATGGAGAGTCCCCGCGCGTGAGTTTTCTCTATTTCGGCCCATGCTGGGAGGTCTTGTCGGTGTAAGAGTGCTATAAGGGGGGCTATGTGGGCAGCTCTGTAGTATCCTACGACATCAGGGAGACCCATACCGCCCTGGGTAGAGGGTCTGTATAAGGTTGTTTTGGCTACTCTTGTTTTTTTGTAGTCCCATATGTAATTAGTTAAGGTGTTCTGTAAGTCCAGAAGGTATTGTTTCGATAGTTTGATTGGAAGCGTGCGGAATAAGTACTGGATTTTTGGTAATATTACCATTTTTATCGCTGCTATTCGACCTGTCCAAGATATATATTTGCCCTTCCAACTTTGCAGAAGGTTTTTGATTTCCGTGTGTAGCTTTATGTAGTTTGCTTTATGTAGTGTGCTTGTAGTAGGTGTAAAGTTGACCCCCAGGAACTTTATGTGGTCTTGTCTCCAGTCATAGTTAAAGTTTGTCAGGATAGGGTTCGGGATGTTTATTCCTAGCGCTAGGGTCTTTGCAATGTTTAGTTTATAGTATGAGCAGTGACTGTATTGGGAGAGGATTTTATGGAAGTTGGGTAGTCATACATGTGGTTGTTCAAGGGTCAAGAGGATGTCATCTGCAAAGAGGGGCATTTTGTATTCTCTGTCCTGCATCTTAATCACGTGTATGTCTGGGTGTTCCCGGATAAGTTGGACGAGGGGTTCTAATGCTAGAATGTAAAGTAGTGGGGAGAGTGGGCAGCCTTGCCTCGAGCCATTTCAGATGTCGAATGGTTTTGATCTGAATCCCCCATTTACCACTCGGGCCGTTGGGGATGAGTATAGAGCAGTAACCAGGGGTTGGAAAGTCAAATTTCCGTAGGACTGAAAGTAAAAAAGGCCAGTGGAGCCTATCAAAGGCTTTTTCTGCGTCTAGCGATAGTAGTACGCAGGGAGTTTTTTTATTTTGCAGCTCATACAGTATGTTTAGGGTTTTTCTCGTGCCATCTGCGCCCTGTCTGCCCCACACAAATCCCACCTGGTCGCCGCCTATGATCGTGGGGATTATTTGTGTGAGCCTGTTGGAGAAGATTTTGGCCAGTATTTTTAAATCTGTGTTTAACAGGGATATAAGCCATAGGTTTTGGCATCTATTAGGTGGTTTCCCTGGCTTGGGGAGGGTTGCGACATGTGCCATAAGCAACTCTTTTGGTAGTATCCCTGTCTGTAACGCATGGTGGAAAACTTTTTGCAGGTGCGGGACTAGTATTGGGGCAAATTGTTTGTAATATGAGTTAGGTAAGCCATCTGGGCCTGGCTACTTTCCTGGTGGGAGGGATTGGATAGTGTCTAGTATTTCTTCTGTCGTTATAGGCTGTTTAAGGGCATCATGTTGTTCATTTGTGAGTGTGGGTAGCGTGACAGAGGTTAGGAAGTCCTCTATCTCTGGCATCTCGGGCTGATGCAGTGTTGGGTCTTTATTGAGATTATAGAGGGAGTGATGGTAGTCTACCATGTTGTCGTTGATTTTTTGTGGATTATGGAGTTTATCCCCTTTATTGGTGAGGAGGAATGGGATTTTGGAGTTAGCCTGTTTTTGTCTGAGTATGGTAGCTAAGTGTTTCCCTGCCCTGTTGCCTTGAGTGTACATGTTCAATTTCAGTTTGGTAAGGATGTAGGCTGTTTTCTCAAGCGATCTTACGTTGATTTGTTTAGTGATGTCTTTGATGGTTGCCGCATATGTTTCTGACGGGTTCATGAGGTGTTTCGCCGTGGCATCCTGCAGTCTCCTAAGGAGGTCTATATGTGTTTTGTTGCGTTGACGGTGAAGGTAGGAGGTTCGGCTGATCAACTGACCTCTCATTACTGCTTTGTGAGCTTGCCAAACCGAGATAGGTGACACTTCTGAACTGTCATTTAGTTGAAAGTAGCTTTGTAGATTTTCCACTAGTTGTGCTGTGTATATATTGTCGTGTAGTAGTGTGTCATTGAGACGCCACGGTGGTTTCCCTCTGTGTTGGTAGTGGTTGTGCATAGTTAGGGCCACTGGTGCGTGGTCAGACCACACTATGCTTCCAATGCTGCATTCTTCCATCTGTGGGAGTATTGTGCCTGATTATGAGTACAAGGTCAATTCTCGAGTAGGTTTTGTGTACATGTGAGAAGAACGTGTATTCTCTTGCTGAGGGGTGTTTCGTTCTCCATGCATCGTACAGACCATACTCTTGCACAAGCTTTGTGAGTGCTTTGTTCGTATTGTTCAGTCTGAGGTGTCTGTTTGAAGCGTTGTGTATGGTAGAGTCAGCGCGTGAGTCCATAGTATGGTTAAGATCCCCACAGATAATCAAGGGGGTTGTTGTGTCTGTCGGTATTTTGTTTAGGACTTTGTGTAAGAAGTTGTGCTGTTGTGGCCTTGGTTAGGCTGCGACAGCCAGGTGTTCCCAGCACAGGTGGGGTCGGCCACAGTTGGAGTTGTGTGTGTATAGCGTGGTTACATGCTGTCAGCATGATTATGTCTATGGCCTTCGGGTATTTCAGGTGCCTGTTTAGCGGTCAGCCGCCCAGAGTGCGGGCTCCCAGCGCTGTAGAGTGCGTGTGGAGTGTGCACACATGGTCTGTAACGACCATTATCGCTAAGGGAGAATAGCCAGCGGCGCGGGGATATATACAGCCGGCTCTGGGTGGGGTATGGCAGTGTACATATTTACAAACGTATAACAAGAGTTAGTGTGATCAATACTTGCAGTAATCGTGCCTCTGATAGTCCTGAGGTTGGAGCAGGTTAGTCCATATTTGTGTTGCGTTTTTCTCAAGGTGATTTAGGCTGTGACCCCGGTGTGGGTGTAGAGTTGAGGCCCCATTTCATGAGTGCCGTTTTCCCTTCCTCCGGTGTCGTGATGATCGCAGTTTTCCCATTCCTGGTGAGTATGATCTTCGTGGGGAAGCCCCACCTGTACCGGATTCCGTTGGAGCGTAGTTCTGCTGTGATGGGGAGGAATTCTCTCCTGCGTCGGATGGTGGTTGCTGAGATGTCTGCCATAACGCGCACCAAACGGTAGTCACCATTTTTTTTTTAATGGGGTAAAGAGGTGACTTGGAGGTTAACGTTCCTAATTATTACAGATAAAGTTGGTCTTCACAGATGTTTAACTATATTTTGAAGTGTAACTACTGTATTAGAAAGTTAGAATTAATTATACAATCTGTTTCTTCTCACCTTGACACTGCCTTTTCTTTTTTTTATATTTAATTAGAGATTTACAGTATAAAACTAAAATCAAGGGATACTCCTTGCCTCCTAGAGTTGGACCTTATTTTTTAACGCATTATAAAGATATTGACTTACACATTGTATATAAAACAATAAATTAAATAGGATAAAATGGTTTTTAAAAATACTATTATTTAAGTTTCCGGTCTGTGCTGCGAATCCATATGCTGTGCATGATCTGCAGATAGTGCTCACTTAACATAATACAGCAGTGCTGAGCTTATCTCCTAGGCCAGGGGTAGGCAACCTTTTAGCAGCAGTGTGCCGATATAGGATTGTGATGTCCCGTAGCATGCCGGTCCTATTTTTTTTAAATTGAGGTCTGTATGCTGCCATATTCTGCTTGTGTTATTTATACTGTAATTGCTTTGTATCTTTGTATTTGTGCGTATATGAGCTATTATATTGTATATGTTCATTAGTAGTCTATGGTATTGTGTATGATACATATGAATGGGGGCTGTGTATGGGGGCTGCTTGTGGAATTGTGTGTGGATGGACATGTCACATTGTGTGTTTGGTAGTGTGTGTATGTGTGGGGGCTGTTTGGGGTATTGCATGTGAGAGGCTGCATGTAGGGTTGTGTGCATGTATGTGGATTGTTAGCGGGTTACGTTTGTGCGGATTGTGTGTGTATGTGTATGTGTATGTTTGTTTGTGGGCTGGGTTATTGTGCATTTCTGTGTATATCTAGCAGTGTGGGTGGCTTCTCTGGGTTCCAGTGGGGACCAGGCTGGCCAGGTACAGGTCAAGGACAGGAGCTGCAACAGCAGCTGCAGGCTGCTCTACTACAGTGTGGATTCCCATTCACAAGTGCTGGGAGGATGTGATCTGAGATCACTTACTCTATGTGCTGCAATGCATACATTGAGGATTGCCCTTCACCACCTTTTTGTATTAGCAGATATCTGAAGTTTCACTGGGACTCTTGATAGGCCATAGTCTGTTTGGCTCTAGCAGCCTTGAGTGCCGTGCAAAGACACCTTGAGTGCCGTGCATGGCACTAGTGCCGGAGGTTGCCTACCCCTGTCCTAGGCAGTGCTTCATGGATACTGTAAGGATTTCTGGGAGTTGTAGTTCGGTTTACAGCTTTTACTGCTAAACTTTAACTCCTGGAAACCTAAGTGAACGTAATGTGTGTAGATGCCTGGAGTGGCCCTTTAATCCCTCAAAGGGTTACTCCAACCACTATGACCACGTCCACTTTTCAAAGTGGTCATGGAGGAAGGAATCTGTGTGAGCAGTATTTCTGCTCGAAACGCTGCACGTACAGAAATATTTGCAGTTTATATTTGGGTCTAGTTACACCCCCGCCACATGTGACTTGGGCAGCCCCAATATCTGGCAAAAGACGTATTGAGTTTCTACCCTGGCTGGGTGTGTGCCTGCCAGGGGTATTCTGGATCTCCCCTTAAATCCCCGCTTTAATCACTCCCAACCTTCCCTCCATTTTTTTTTTTAAAATACTGCTCAACTTCCTCTTCTCCGCGACTACCTCCCTTCCTTGATCAGGTCGTGCATGCGTTGCCTAGCTCAGGTCGTGCATGCGTTGCCTAGCTCAGGTCGTGCATGCGTTGCCTAGCTCAGGTCGTGCATGCGTTGCCTAGCTCAGGTCGTGCATGCGTTGCCTAGCTCAGGAGGTTTGCCTGGCACTGCATTCCAGGCCGATTTTATTCTCATTTTACTGGTTTAAGAGGACCTAAATGCATACTAAATTAGTGAAAAAAGCTTTGGAGAAACCCTTTAATGACATTCTAATTCTTCAATAAATCTGTCACGTAAAGACTTTGTGTATGCAAGGAATGTCCTGACTATTTAGCATTGGCAGCTCTACAGAGACTACTTCAGCTAAATTAGTGTGACATACAATTTGGGATTAGAATGTCATTGACCATCAGTGGTCCTCAAGGACTAAATGTAAAGACTGCATTATGATAAAGTAATTCTTAAAAGTTCCATTTCACTTTTTCTACAGAACACTTTTGTAAATAACACTTGTAAAGGTATAAAACATGCAAATACTGTCTCTGTATGTGTGCATTTTTATCTGGTCTGATTTAGTTGAAGGTTAAAGGATCACTATAGTGTGGCAGGAAAGAGCCTCGCGCATAGTCATACAGTCCATAGGAAAGCATTTCCCAATGCTTTCCTATTGACGTTCTGCACGCTGGATGCGATTCTCGCATCCTGCGTCGCAGAAGCGCCTCTAGCGGCTTTCAGGAAGACAGCCACTAGAAGCTGGATTAACCCTGCAATGTAAACATAGCAGTTACTCTGAAACTGCTATATTTACATCTGAAGGGTTAAAACCTGGGGGACCTGGCACCCAGACCACTTCATTGAGCTGAAGTGGTTTGGGTGACTATAGTGTCCCTTTAAGTTTTTCATACAGATTTAAATTTTGGGAGCTTCGATCTGTGGAGGATCCTGTTTTATCAGAGGATCTTGCTTGGACCTTTACTTGTACTCTTGTAAATGCTAAATGTTCCTCTCTTTTGTTTTCCATGTAAGGCTGTTGAGAAGAGCCGAAGTTGAAACAGAAATTCATTAAGGAAAAGCCTTTGACACAAATGTGGTCAAATGTGCAGTTTTGGTTGTTTTGAAATGCAGGCTATCTGAAACTTGACGATTTAGTTTTTCTTTTCTTACTTTTTTTTTTTTTTTTTTGGGTGGTGAAAGATGAAAAGATGAATTGCAAATTTTAGGTAAAATAGCCATATTGTTGTTAACTGCATTCCTCATTTAGTCAAGAAGTGCCTTTCCATTCCAATTCTTCCCAGATCTCTAATTTTCTCGGTTTTCATTGTTCAATTTCGAATGCAAATATAGTTATTGCAGAATAAAATGTGTTTAAAATGCCTGAACCTTCCTATTGCAATACAATACTGCCCCTTCAGGCAGTAAAAACCTGTAATTACTACTATTATGGTTAAATTAAGATCGGATTATACCTCCCTTTATTGCAGTGCAATCACTTATTTCACAAGGTATAAGCCGGTAGCCAGACATCCCTCTAACTCGCGGCCCCTTAAGATGCCCTGCTTGAGTTAAACGTTAAGGAGTTTACAGGCAGAGTGACAAGAATTTAAGATTTTCACTTCGAAAATACGATAAAATATTAAAGCATCTGTGCTTCTACACGGAACAATGACAACGGACACAAATCTGTCACACGGCCCAATGGTGCATAAACCTTTTTTATGAAAAGGATGTTAAATAGGTTATGCTGGTTGTAGAGAGACTAAGCCACTGAACGTATATTTAAAGGGTTACACCAAGGTCCATGGCCATTTATAATTTTAGTATTGGTTGTGGAGAAAGTGATCTGTGTGTGCAGCATTACTGTTTCAAACACTGCACCTACAGAGATATTTACACTTTTTTGTGCTGGGGTCTAATTGCACCCCTGGCAGTTGTGACTTTAACAGCTCGGAACTCTGGACTGCTTAATGTCAATTGTGTGCAAAAATTACATCACTACCGGTCCGGGCCATCTTCCTACGTTCAGTATTCTTAAAACCCCCGCCACCCAACATTCTTTCTCCTATACCATTTTAGAGCACATGCATGTGCGCTGAACCTGTAGATTGATCAAATAAAAACCTTTTGATTGGACCTCAAGGAGGGAAAACGTGACATTAGACTGGGAGTGGAGAGCAGTGTGGGAAGCTTCACCTGATACTGTATTCCAGTAAGTTTAATCTTTTAATTTTTTTCTTAATAGTTTTATAAGAGAGAAGAGACTGAATTAGATTAACAATAATATAAAAATGGGTTGGTGTAAACCAAGTATGTCAAACTTGCAGCCCACAATGGATATATTTGTGGCCCACCTGCCCTGGGGCCACGTTGTGTTGTGGCTGCAACCAGCCACAAGACAGGAAAGATATTTCCAGTCTGATTCTTGTCTTCCCTCCCATGGCCGATCGTGTGCTCCCGCAGGCCAGGCACTCCCTTTTCCCTCCTGTTTGCCATGCCAGAGAAGGGTCTAGAGAGCATGGCTGGAACTGGAGGATGGGCGGCTCATCTTAAGGTAGGGGAAAAGGGGCTTTGGGGGACCTTCCTTTGTAGTGTGTTAAATTGGGGAATGTGGTAAGGGGGCAGTGTATTAGATTGGGTCTGCATGGAGGCGCTGAACGCTCCTCATGGAGATGCTGATTGGCTGCGCAGTGTGTTGTCACACATGCACAATAGCCACCCAATGCTTTCATATGGGAAAGCATTGGATTGGCTGAGATCACAAAGTTTGATCTCCGCCAAAGTGAAGAACACACTCATAGGACTTCAAAATCAACAAGATAACATAATTTGTTACATTCACCATTTCAGTCCCATTACCAAACATTTCTTACTATGTCAAGGTATTTGGACTGAAACATTGGTTATATGCAAATACATATCTCCTTAAAATAAATTTGCTCTTGTTTACTTTGAAGCCCTACGAGCGTGAGGATATCCAGTGTCACTTTTTTTATACTGTACTTTTCAAAATAAACCTACGTTTCTATGAAAACCGACGTTTTTGTTTATTAATTTAACTTAAATACATGTCACTTTATCATATCAATAAAAACAATATGCATCTAAACATTGCCGTGGGTTCATCCTGTAGTGTTCCTTTAGATACTTGACATGAAGGAAAACACCTAGGTTGCCTTAAAGAAGAGTCGCCACCATTTTGAATGTCCTCCGGAAACTAGATAGGGGCTTGTTACATTCAATTTTCTGTAAATTACGGAAATGTTGTGTTAGACGGCGTCTCACTGTAAGTAGGCTTTTAGTCTAGACTCTTAACGTCTTCTCCCTGTAACCTACAAATGTGCATACGTAGCATGTTTACAGAAACTGTTGCTTTGGAGTTAATTGCACGTTATATTCGATAGCTAGCGCTTGACTATTGTTGCATGTTGTTTGTTTTTGCATTTGTTTAGTGAAACCTGGCACGATATGCAAATGAGTCTTTTGACTCTGAACGTATACAGCATTGTGGGAAGTTGGTTATAGTGCATGTGCAAAAAGGGCGTCTTCGGTATGTGTCCACTACTAAGCAACAAAGGGTAATTGCTTCACCTCAGTAAATGCTTCAATGTGTTTTTTTTATAGGAACACTATATAGTTAGTAATACAAATACCCCTCCCTACCCACTCATTTGCCATACATATAGCTTCTTACGTACCATTTTCCAGTGAGTGGCGAGACTCTTTCAACGCTACTGACCTCTCTGCCTCCAGCGACGTCACCGCTCGCTCGCATCTAGCGCTTCTAACGCTTCTCATAGGAAAGCATTGCATTCCATGCTTTCCTGTGAGCCGCAACGTGACAGAGTTTTACTTGGTCAGTGCAGTGGAAATGCATTGTTTAACCCTGCAATGTAAACGTTCCAGTTCCTACAAAACTGCAATGTTCTACACTGCAGGGTTACACTAACAGGACTACTGCACCCACACCACTTCATTGTGATGAACTGGTCAGGAAGATTTTAGTGGTCCTTTATATCAAATGGTCAGCAACGGAAATATGACCATTTCTCTTTAAATTTTGACCGTTTCCCTTGAATTCATATGTAGACAAATGTGTTTGGTTTTTGGTATTTGCAGTTTTATTTTAAATTTTTTTGCTTAGTGCTGTAATGGAAACAATGTAGAGTTTATTGTATGTTGTATGAGTTGGTTTTCTAGATCCTTTTACCATTTCAGCAGTAAATCTAATGGTTTAGCAATTACCTCCAAACATTCTTCTCCTAAAACTAACAAAGTTGAATATAGGCAAACTTTTCATCCGTAACACAATTTCCCCCCATTTTCATGCATAATACAATGGCAGCTCAGAAATGTTCATCATTGAATAAAGAATGAGTGTGAATAATACATGTTCAATAAGCAAAGCCTTGAATATCATAAATAAAATGGGATATGGTGGCAGCAATTCAGAACATAAGACTTATTTTAGATTTGAGGCTGACACGTTCTCTATTCCTGGTATATGTGCCCATTCAGACACTTCTGATTGGTCCAGAGGGTAATTTGGAGCCAGGGCGGGGAACTTTTTATAGCACAACTTTCCACAATGTCTGATGGAGAGTTCCGGTGGTGTAGAGTTTACAAAGCAGAATGTCTGCTCCAAGAGTCTAGATGTGGATTTGTGATGTAGAATCTGAAAGGTACGCGTTGGCGGTTTCCAGTCATTTTAGAAAATAGACTTTGATGGATAATTTGGGAAATAGAACTATGGACCTGTGGTGGGGTAGGTGTGGAGAGTGTGTCCTTAAATGAGGTGAGAGATACCTTGGAACACGTTACTGTATCCAAGGTAATTCAGTCTTACATAGCCTTGTCAGACATCCAGACACAGCTTTTCTTTGATGTTTCATTGTGCATTCATCTTTGTGAACACTAGTGATTTATGCGGTCTTGTCAATTAGGAAGTAGAAGGGTATAGAAAATAAACTAGTTACACTGCATTGGTATTCAAACTTGGGATGATGAAAACGTTTGACCTCCAGCTCTTGCCCAATTGCAGCCTCCATACTGCTCAACCATCTTTCTAAAATCATATCAGAAGATTTTTTTTAAAGGAACAGTAGTCACCAGAGCAACTACAGCTTATTGTATTTGTTCTGGTGAGTATAAGCAGTCCCTGCAGGCTTTTTGCAGTAAACACTATCTTTTCAATGAAAATGCTGTATTTACATTACAGTCTAGGAACACCTCGAGTAGCCACTCCTCAGATGGCTACTAGAGATTCTTATTGGGGCAGTGGGTGTGTCCACCCTGTATGAGGAGATGCTGATTGGCCAGGGTTGTGTGTGGCTTGTGAGTGCTCTGCCCCTGATCTGCTTCCTTGACAGTCTCAGCCAATCCTATGGGTGATTAGCGGAGATCACCACTTCTGATGTCAGCCAAGAAGGCAGATCAGGGGCAGAGCCAGCAGCAGCAGGCTGGAATAAAGGTAAGATTGTACTATATTTAGGGGAGATAGATGGTGTTTCTACAGTTCTTGCACTTCGAGGATTCCAGTACTTTTTATATAAGCTGTATATTTATAAATAGATACACGGTCCATTTTATAGCTGTTGTTAACTGTATAAGAGCATAAAACTAAAAGAAAAAAAAGAAATACGTTTTCGTTAATCATCAGTATTTTTTTTTTTCCTGTTCCTTTATGTCATCAGGCTGATTGTGTACCACCCTTCTCTGTTTGGTTGCCATTCTTTAACTTGTGTTCCTTTTAAAAACTGTCCTTTAGACGTTGAATGTAGAGATGACCCAGAGGATAGAGGAGTGCTTCTTAAATTAATTTTATTTGAGCCGCTCTGCCAAGCAGAATCTAAAGCTTTATTCTATTTGGAAATTGTTTGACAAGGACCCTTTTTAACTGTGCTGAAATAAATGTCCCTTAAGGCAGCCTGTGTGATTTCTGCTTTGGGACATGTTTTCTTTGACTTTGTGATGGCTGGTTGTGACAGCTCCTGGATTAAAACAGTGCGGGTCAAGTTTTATCATGGCAAAATTGTAGATTTTCTTGGGTAAAGGTCTGAATTGATGCGATATTATATTGGTTTCCATAGTAACGAAAAAAAATAGTTGGCACTAGACCCCCGGAATGCAACCTGTTTTGCCTTAATATTGAGAGAGACAGATTAGGAAGAGAGGGACACTCTTAAAAGCTTGTTTTCTAAATACTATGTTACTCCAATAAAAAGGTATCATTGCATAATGCAACACTGGCTACTTTGGCCTCTTGTCTACGGGAATAATGAGGCTCAAATCTACATGATTTTATGTATGTATATAAAATATTTTTGCACCACTCTTCTGATCACAACACTGATATTCCTCCACCACTATTTAAAACAGAGGTGGTGATGATCTGTTTTGACTATTATAGAGTTAGGTACTGGTATATTATCATCATTATTATTAATTCATTTTAAAGGGACACACTGCAACTGCTTCATGTCATTGAAGTGATTATAGTGTCTGGAGTCCTCTGGTTTCATTCTCACATTCAGTGTTAAATTGTTTTTAATGTTTAATGTTTTAATGCTAAAAGAATACTTGAAAATGGTTTAACACTGAATGGAGGGGCAGTGCCAGAGGATTCCAGGCACTATAACCAATTCAAAGAGTGGAAACTGTTACGGTGTCTAAAGTGTCCCTTTATGAAAGGAATTCAGACGATATAAAATTATGCAACTGCACTAGGTACAAATTCTTTTGATCATGTAATTTATTGTTTACAAGAATAAGAAGTATCGAGTTAAAATGGCAATGGCGCGTGGAGTGAGACAGTTTAAATACCCTCTGAATTGGCTTGTTACTGAGCTAAAGTAACATAAACCATAGAAAGAGGGAGAGAAAGGAAAAAAAGGCTATTGGAAGAACGCACCAGGTGTACCACTCAGATAGGCTAGAATATAGCGATACAAATAGAAGTAATGAAATCTCCCTATGGTAACCATGTTTTGCAATAACTGGGCATTGTATCATGGACCACTGTGATCAGCTGATACAAGATATGATGATCAGCAATTTTCACTCAGAGGGAACCAATGGTTTGAACCAATGCGCAGCTAAGGTGCATCTGATGGCAAGGTTAACATTCATATAACCTCTGTGAATGCAAATAATTGGTAACCATAAGGCATCTCCACCAGTTGTAGAGATAAGTGTCTCTGTGAACGCAACTCCTCTAGCAGACCTCGTTGGTAATTTTCTTTTCCTAAGTTTAACTGGAGTAGTGTATCACCTAAAGGCAGTCATCTAAACACTCCTCCTGTTTTTTTTGTTTTTTTTTGTGCTTTGCAGTTACTGTAACTGCACGCCTTACGGGAAGTTTAGATGGTTGAACCCGTCCTCCATCACTTTCTTTACATCTTTACTGTGAAAGTACAAATTTTTAGCTGTGCTAAAATTTCAAAAAGCTGCTACTTGTCAATCTGTAATTAGTCAGCACTGATAATCGGAATGTCCCACGTTTCTGGATGATCAGGTTGCAGACAGTGGCTTCAAGGTCATCCTGCAGACCAAAAATGCCAGATATTTTTTTTTTCTTTTTTACACATCATAATTTTCTTTCTTACTGTAGACAAATTACTACGTGCATGTTTCAGTTATGCATTGTAAATAATATTAACAAAATGTGATTAAAAAATAAATTAATTGGAAGACCAGAGACTAAGCAGGAATATTAAGATCCGGGGGATCACAGAGGAAATGCTGGAAGCCGAGGTACCGCACTTTGTAAGGCGACTCATAGCAGCCCTCCTAACCGCCAAACTCGCAAAGCAGGTGTCCCCGGAGGGGATGTTCCATCTCCCGAGGCCCGCCAAAGCACCTAGCATGCTACCTAGGGATCTCCTAGTACGCTTACCCAACACCAGCAACAAAATAGTGGTGGTGATTGACCGCAACGCGCAATCTCCTTACCAATTTGGAAACCAGTTGCTGTCTTTCTACACAGACCTGTCAAAGTCCACGCTGGCATGGTGCCGCTCGTTGCAGCCCCTCACATGCCTCCTCCGTACGCAAAACATCACCTACAAGTGGAAAGGACCACACGCACTGCATATACATCAGGGAAACTCCACGCACACCATCCACGACCTGCAGGGCGCAAGAGAACTCCTTCCCACACTGGCTCTACAGCTGGACTCCTTACCACCGATAGGACCAAGCACACCCTTCGCACCTCCCGGGTTAGGGGACCCGTCAGCGGCTATCCCGTTTGTCCCCCAACAACTTGTTGCAGAAAACTCTGCAGCGGCCACAATCTGAGGGAACCTCGGCAGCAAGAAGAGACCACCACCACTTACCTAAGGCCCTCCTGACCCAAGAACTACCCTTAACATTCCGGGCACACGAACACTAAGCCCACCATCGCACACGTAGTTCAGGTTTTGACGCGCAAATAGCTCTTGGCTAGAGACAGTCCCAACATGCACACAAAAGGCTACTTCGAGACCCACACCTGCTCCCCCACAGCCAAGAGCAGTATCCGGCTCACTCTCTCACTGCACCTGCAGTAGGGTAGTAAAACAAGTACTGGCACCAACGGCCATCTACTGACCGGGCCACAGAGAGCCAAACCTCCTCACCCCTAGTGATGGCAGCTAACCCGCTCACACACTGCCCAAACCTTCTTATAACACGAGGACCTATCTGCCACTCTTTTAGTTTGTTCCCGACAGAGAAATTAAACCCCATCTATACCCACCATAGGCAATTCCCTCATTGCTCCCAGCAAGCACACACACATCGACATAGAGTATGCTCCTAGCATGACACAAGAGCTTACAATTCCTATTGTTTGGAAATATAGACCAGCTCCAGTTACCCACCTTATTGTCAAATGTTAAATCTAAAATGTGCAGATCATATGTAAACCACGTAAATTACCTATGTTAACTGTTTTCTCATGCATGGTATAGCTATCGTGGCGTACCAAGCCTGTTTATTACTTGCACGCTAAAAATAAAGAATTTAAAAAAAATGAATAAAAAAATCTCTCTCTCTCCCTGTCTCCCTTGCCATGTTTTTTCTATTACTCCTTATGTCAGGATCCTCGACTCTGAATCCATTGGTTCCCCATCGGTGGGAACAGGCACGTAATCATTCAGACAGCCACTAGTATATATTTAAAAAAATTCTCTTTTCTTTAAAATGGCTTTGGCATTCTAGCTCTTGTGGCGTTTAATGCCAACTGATCCTATGTTTGTTTCGGGATATGGTGTAAATTTAGTCCCAACAGACCAGTACGAGAAGCTCTTCTGGTACTTCCTGGTCTATGCAGAGCTACCCGGTAAAGTCTTTGTAGTTGCAGTAGTTATTGGAACTTTGAGAGAGAGAGTGTGTGTGTGTGTGTGTGTGTGTGTGTGTGTGTGTATTATACATAGTTAAAGATAGTTATTTTTGTATTGACTTTTTTGTGTGGATAAATGGAGATATTAAATAAATGGGGGTAGTTCGAGCTTGGAATGTGCCTTAAAACGACTTCTGCCAGCGCAGGGATGATGAACTACAAAGCACCATCATTTACACATTGGGAGCTAAAATGTTCCTGAATCAGTCAGCCTAATCCCATGTTTCCATCATAAGATGTTGATTTGCAACTGTGCAGCAATACGTGCTGTCTGGGTGCCCTCTTGTGGAATAACATGGTGAAAACAGTATTTTAACAAAAAGACCAGCATCAATGATGTGTAACGTCATAACACATTATCATACATATAATATAGATAATACAGTAGCATCAAATGACTATGGGTGTTTTCTTATACCATAAGCCCCTTCCATGGATGTGTGTATTGGATGTATAGTTTATCCCCCAGATGCAGCTCCAGTCTTCACAGTGGATTTATAGCTTATACTTGCCGTATCCTGACTGCCATCAGCTTATTCGCAGTCCATTTCCCAGTTAAGTGGATGTGACTGAGCACAGAGAGAACTCTAGCATCTGGTGGCTTGTGAGAGGTTAGATATGCCCATATCAGGTCAGCGGAGGCTCTGATGGACCTCCGGTGATGGGGATGACGACATTTAGGAAAACCATACTGATTGAAATGTTATATGTTTAGGCACATCTTTCTAACACCTAACCACTACAGTGACCAGCAGTAAGCATGGTGCTTGGAGTGTCCCTTTAAGTGACATTTAAAAACAACCCACAAAAAAAGGGCTAGTATGGCCGTCTGTTACTTTCTATATATGTAGACTCTCTTTTGGAACCTACATGTAAAGTTAGAGTAAGGATGCATTTGAGTGGAACATAATTACTCCTACCATCATCACTTTGATGTATGTTTTTTCAATATTACAAACGTGAAAATAATCAACCATAGATCATGTGAGCAGCCATATATCCGGGTTTGTTTTAATGTTCTAATATAGGTGACAAAACCTATTTATTCCTTTCTAAATAATATTACTCAGGAAACAATGTTTATACAACTGTCCTCTTTTTCTTATCACATATTACTTTTTTTTTAATTAACTCAGCTTCTACCCAAAAAAAATACATTTATATCAAATGTAGCTAGCCAGGATTGTTTGACTAAAAACCACCATAAAATCTATGTAATTTTGTATTTTTGTAACCCTCCCCTCCCCCTCTTACTCCTCCTCCCTCTCCCTGCCTCCCTCTCTTCTTCCTTTCGTATTACTTGTCATTGTTTTTTCAAGGGTCTTCTATCTAGAGAGGGGACGGGACCAGCCGAGAGAAAGAGGGAAGAACGAAGAGGAAAAAACTGCCAAAAACAAAAGAAAAACAGCATCTTGACCTCATTCATACTCTCATTCACACCATACAGTACTGCTACCTATCTTTCTCCTTTTCTTTACCCTTTTCTTTCTCTCTTTTCCTCTTCTCAGCTTTCTTATTTCTTGTGCCCTTGCTATCCTCTTATCTTTCATTTTTCTAGCTTATTACCAAGAGAGTTCTGTCTCTAGTTTCTCCAAATTTTTGAGCCATACTTCCCATTTATCAAGTTCTTTATACTGGTTTTTAATTTTTTTCATCCCTATTTCCATTTGGATCTGGTATTTTAATTGCTGAATAATCTGAATCTTTGTAAATATTTGTGTCTTTTTCCAATTCCTAGCAATAATGATCTTTGCTGCTATTAAGGCATGTGTTGTCAAAATTTGATTCATTCTACTAAGAGCGGGCCACCTTATATGGAGTAACATCATATCTGGATTAACTTTTAATCCTACGCCGTTTAAACTGATTAACAATGAGTTTGTCATAGACCATATGGTGATTACTTTTTTACACCTCCACCAAATGTGGAGATAATCTCCTTTCTCTTTTCCACATCTCCAGCAAAGATCATTATTGTTATTAAACATTTTTGATATTTTTGAAGGAACCAGATACCAATTATTAATCACTTTAAAGTGAGTTTCCAACAGAGAGAGACAGTGTACATATTTATTTGTTTTTGATATAGCATCGTACCATTCTTCTAGTTCAATAGTGCATTTCAGAGTTTTTTCCCAGCTTTTTATTGCCGTGGGGCGGTTCTCTGTTTGTATTGTATCACATACTTTTGTACATTTAGCGAAAAGGTTTTTACACTCTTTTTGAGAGAATATCCCTTTTAAGACATTGTATGTATCTCCGCTGTTTAAAAAAGTTTTATGCTTCATATAATTCCTAACTCTTAGATAAGAGAAAACCTCTCTGTCTGGGAGGGGAAATAACCTTGTCAATGTCTCGAAAGTTTTTAATTCACCATTCTGCATTAAGTCTTCTACCTTCCCAATATTTACTTCTCTCCATGTTTTTAAAGAGATATTACTTATGTCTATTTCAAGACTCTCTATATTTTGGAACCCCAGAATCTTATTACTAATATCTGCTTTCTTCTTTATTTTTTCCCATGTAGGGATAATTTGATTTAGAACGAATGAAAGCGAATAGTCGTATGCTTTATTGTTCCATATGATATTAGATACGTTTTTAGATTGACATACTTCTAATTCTATCCTCCCCCAGGCCTCCTTTTGATATATCTCCCTTTGTAACATTGCAATGTGATAGATTATTCCTGCTTCATAGAATTTTTCCATGTCTGGGAAACCTAGTCCCCCTTTGTCTATATTACAGCTCATTGTTTTTAATTTGATTCTGGGTTTTTTTCCCCTCCACACAAAATTAGCAAAAGAAGATTTAATCATTTTTATCCAAGGTTTAGGGATAGATAGTGGTAGCATCCTAAATAGGTAAATCCACTTAGGGAGCACATAGTACCTCAAGGTATTCACTCTGCCCCACCATGATATCTCTGCCTGACGCCATTCCTTTAAATCTCTATTAGTGTTTTTCAAAAGATGGATAAAATTAGATTCCATGATTCTTTCTAATTTTTTATTTATTCTTATCCCCAAATAAGTAAATTCTTCTGGTTGGGCGAAGTTATATTCATTTTGTAGTTTGGTTATCTTATCCGATGACACATTCCTATACATTGCAGTAGATTTAGAGAGATTCAATTTATAATTAGATACTGTGCTATACTGTTCTATTTCTGTTATGACATGTGGGAGGGATTTTTCTGGGTCGACAATATACAATAGAGTGTCATCCGCGTATAGAGAGATCTTTAGGTCCCCTTTAGGGATTGGTAGACCCTTGATTAGTAAATTTTGTCTGATTTTTGAAGCAAAAATTTCTACTGTTATGACATACAAAATTGGTGACAAGGGGCACCCTTGCCTTGTGCCGTTTTCCAGACTAAACCAGTTTGCACAAATGTTTTGGCCTATGGATCTTGCCATTGGTTTCTTGTACAAGGAACCTATCGCTTCATTGACCCATCCTTTTATATTAAAGGCCTTCAGCGCTTTAAACATGAATCCCCAACTGACCCTGTCAAACGCTTTTTCTGCGTCTAATGACAGGATCAGGAGGGGATTGCATGTCTTATCAGACAGGTCCATTGAGTCTAATAGCCTTCTGACATTGTTTCCTGAATTTCTGCCAGGAACAAATCCAACCTGATCAGAGTTGATAATTTCAGGCAGAACTGTTTTTAATCTTTTTGCAATGATTGAAGCAAAGATCTTAACATCTACATTTATCAGTGAGATCGGTCTGTAGCTTTTGACATCTGTTGCTATTTTACCTGGTTTCAGAATTGGTAAGATGTTGGCTCTTAGCATCTCTTGTGGGAATGCTCCTACTTTTACGGCTTCATTAAATGATCTTGTTAGTGGCTCAACAATTACATCTTTCATTAACTTAAAAAACTTATTACTAAAACCATCAGGTCCTGGGGTTTTATAGTTCGCCAAGTTGTTTATTGCCTCAATTACATCTTCTTTTGAGATGTCTTTGTTTATTGAGTCTAGCTGATCTTGTGATATTTTTGGTAGTTCAAGATCTTTTATATAGCTGTCTATGGATTCCTCCGTAGATCTGCCTGGTAAATTATAGAGTGATCCGTAGAAATTATTAAAGATCTCTCCGATTTCGTTTGGGGCTCTATATATATTTCCTTCATATGCCATTTTATCTATGCGGTTTTCTGCCGTTCTCTTTTTCAGTTGATTTGATAAGATTTTATCTGCTTTGTTTTGTCGGTAGTAATATCTAATTTTTAATTTAATCATTTTCTTTTCGATATTTGCTATTATTTTTTTCTTAATAGTTTGTTTAAGGTTATTGATCCTTACTTGTCCTTCTTTATCTGGATTTAATTTATGTTCTCTAAAGACTTTGTACAGCTGAATATATAATTCAGATAAACCCGGTCCGTCTTTCTTCCTTACTCTACTCTTAATATTTATACATTGTCCCCTAATAAAGGCTTTGTATGCACACCAGTTATTTAATTCTGAGGTGTCTTCAGGTCTGTTATCTTCTAGAAACTGTTGTGACCCTGATTTTAATAAATTTAGGTGTTCATTATTATATAGTATTGAATCATCTAGTTTCCAAGTAGTTCTAGGATAGGGGCGTGTCCCGTCCTTTATATCCATTATGACGCTATTATGATCTGACCAAATCATTATATTTATACGTATGTCTATTACTTTATCTATTATTTTTGGGTCTCCTAGGAAAAAATCAATTCTTGAATGGGTATTATGCGGCCAAGAATAGAATGTAAACTCCTTTGCGAGCGGGTTCTTGACCCTCCAAATATCATAGAGATTATTTTTATAAATTATATTCTGAAAGGAACTGGCGTTTCTCAAGGCATTTTTATCCACACAAATCTTGTTAATATTAGATTTGTCCAACTCAAAATCAAAAACACAGTTAAAATCTCCCCCTATTATCACACAGCCCATGGCTACTCTATCCGCTCTTTCTAATATGTGAGAGAACACTCTCATCGGATTTACATTCGGTAAGTATACATTAATCACTGTATATAATTCCCCATTAATTTCACAAATCAATACTATATATCTACCCTCTATATCGATGTCCTTATGTTTGATTTCTACTTGAAGTGTTTTGGAAAAACCTATAGCCACACCAGCTTTTTTTTCCTCCTTCTTAGAGGCGGATACTATTAAAGGGAAGTTATTGCCAAGCCACCCAATACTGTCTCCTGATAACCAATGCGTCTCTTGTATCAAAAATACTTGTATTTTCTCTGTCATTAAATACTCTCTGAAGGCCACTCTCTTATGTGGGATATTTAAGCCCTGTATGTTAATCGTAGCAAATCTTACCATATTCTATTCTGGTTCATTGACTCTATGCCTTTTTTTTTTTTCCAGAAGATTCTATAAACTCGTAGCAATACACCATTCATATTCTTACACCAATCACACACATTCATACTAACTTTTATACTGGGGTCTCTAATTATAAGGGACTGTCTTCTGTACATACTTGGTTGCCTTATCAAGGCAATCACTAAGTTCTATTTAGAACTTATGGGCGAGCTGTGTTGGGCCGCCGTGGTGGTGTGGGTAACTGGAAGGACGGGGGGAGGGGAGAAAAAAAAAAAAAAAAAAACCTAAATCTTAACTTTATCTTATGGGTTCATGCTATTTCCTTTTTTAATCAAGTGGTAATCTTCCTTAACTTCTTGTGATACCTCTGTCCTTTTAACTTAAAAATTAATTTTATTTCATTATTAATCAAGTGATATTCTTTCTTCTCTTCTTATAGTGCCTCACTCCTTTTGGCTTTATATTTAATTCTATTCATTTATAATCAGGTGATAGTGCCTCTCTCCTTTTATTTAAGTGTGCCTTATTGGTTCAAATTACTCATGTCTAATTTCCATATATTTAGGCTAGTTCTATTTATTATGGATGCGTGTGATAGTGTGATATCTCTCCTTTCATCACCATGTGTCTCTGTTGTCCTTACTAAATTACATAATTTATAGGTGTACCAATCGCTTCAAATTACCCTTATTTCTATATGTTGGTTCAGTTCCAGATGTGATGAAATTAATTCTATATTGTTCTATATACATGTAAAAGTCTATGTACAAGTGAAAGGGAAAAAAAAAAAAAAAAAGGATTCCCTCTATCCCCTCCCACCCCCTCTCTCCTCCCCACCCTTCTTGCTTTATCCTATTCCATCAGCTTCTTATCTTTTAACCAAATAACTGCTTTTTCTACTGAGTCTAGGACCACTAACTGATCGTATATGTATAATCTTATTGCAGTGGGAAACCCCCATGTATATTTGATCTTCTTAGTTCTCAAAGTTTCTGTAACAGGGGCGAATGCTTTCCTTTGCATTCTGGTGAGATAAGATAAATCTGCGAAAACAATTATATCCTTATATTCTTCCCTATGTGGCTTCCTGACTCTACTTGTTTTTAAAATTTCCTCTTTGAATTGGAATGATTGGAAACAGCAGATTGTATCTCTTGGTTTTGTTTCTGGGATATTTTTGGCTCTGTACAGCCTATGACACCTTTCTATGGAATGGGTGAATTTCTCTTTCTCTATCCCCCAGGCTTTCCATAAATTATCCAAAAATTCTGGAATCTTATCCTGGGTGATTTTTTCTGGGATATTTCTTAGTCGCAGGTTATTTCGTCTAGAGCGATCCTCTAGATCTCCTACTTTTGTCTCTAAATTTTTAATTTTATTTTCCAAATGGGTATGTTGATCTTTCAATATTTTCTCTTGAAATTCCAGACAGTTTATTTTTTCTTCAGCCATGTTTATTTTCTCAGTTAGGAGTTTCACTTGGTTTAGAATCTCCTCTGAATTCTTATTTATTTGCTTCATTAGTATTTCTGACTGAGAATTTAGACAACTCTCCAGAAATTCTGCCGAAATTTGATTATTCACACAGATTTCTGAACTGTTTAATGTCTGGTCTGATCTTGAAATTGTTAAAACATCCTCTTCTGCTTTTTTTTTACTTTCTGGTGAGAAAAAATTAGTTACTTCTCTTCCCATTTTAAGGTTTTTTTTGTCCCTTTTTACAGTAACTTTCTCCTGTGTTTTAGAGGCCATCTCTGCATTTAGACTTCTACTATCTAAATCTGCTGTTTAGCTGTTTAGCTGATCCGCCAGAAAATGTGCCAGAAAAGTGGGAAGGGGATTTGCAAAGTAAGGAACTTGCCAGCTTGTAATAGAGGAGGGAAAAATACTAATTGAGGATTTTATGCAGCTTATCCAGGTTTAGGGGCCGGTCAACTCGTTACTATTATGATTGGTTTAATTGGCTACTACCTTCAGCTTGGTGACTTCCAAGAGTGTTATTCAGCGTGCTAATAGTACAATTATAGTGCCTTTATAGTGCCACCATGACTCCTTCTTACTTACATACACTCTATACACTCTTTGCAATATTATTTCACTTATCTGCTGAGGTAGTGCTGCGGTTTTCCGCTTGTCCTCCCCCTTTCCTCTGTAGCTCCTCTGTAGTGTTCTTCCGTTCTTCCGTGCTATGTTGCCGGATATCGGGCACCCTCTCTCCAACACTGCTCAGCGTTGCTGGATGCTGGATGCTGGATACTTCTCACCGCGTAGGTCCTCTCCTAACTTCCCGCCGCTTCCCGCCACGCCACGCTTACCCGCTGTAGCCCTTCATAGCTCCGCCCTATCGAGCGCCCGTACGTAGCGTGCCTACGTCATCATCGCGCGCCCAAAAACCAAAATGCGCATTTTTGTAACTCTAATCACATGACCTGTGTCTGCTCGCACTCTGCTAGAAAAAACAGGGTTATTTTCTAAAGTGAGAATTCAAAGCGAATTTCAAATCGAAGGTCAAATTAGACAACGTGGAAAAATCCTCTAAATTGGCTATGCTGTCATTTTGGCTACTCTGTTCTTAAATTTGAAGTTCACTTTAAATGATAACTCTAATAAATAGCCCTGCAAGTTTAAATTATTATTTTTATTATCGGAACTCAATATATCATTAAATATTTTACCATAATATTGCAATACTTTTAACATTATTATCTGACTATTTAGATATATGTTGCAAATAGAACAAGGAATAGAGAGATCTAGTCTGAAAGTAGATCCTACTTAAGCATTCAACATTTTATCAAAATTTTACCTTTGTTTTACGTGTGTATTTCTATGTACGTTACGTAATACTTTTTTTTTTTTTGGTCCCTTTAATTATAATAGCAGGCAAATTGTCTCATTCTCTCCAGAACCTTGAATTTTCAGATCGATATGCTTCCCGAATGAATGTACCAATTTACGAGGGACAGTCTCTGTTTTGAGCCAAAGTCTCCCTGTACACATTGTCAATCCTGACCATACTCTATACTAGGGTGTTCATATTTTTGGTCTGAATAAGTGTATTATGACATTGGAACAACACAGCTCACATTAATGTGTATCTATATGATGAATGTTACTTTGGTCTTGTTCTGAATTACAAACTAATGCCTCGTTTCCACTGAGCGGATCGGTTCGGGGCGGTACAGTTTGCAAGGTTTAGAATGGTCCAGCCTATTCTGGTGAGCGTTTCCACTGCAAGTCAAACCTTCAGGGGCCATGCGGGGTTTAGAAAAAAATGCTCTTCCTGTCCACCAATCAATGGATTGTATAGTAGCTCTGCCCTAACTGAACCATACCATTTCCTATGGCCCTACATCTGAAGCGGGACCCTGAATGGTGCAGTACGGTTCGGTTGTTCACTTTCATAATGGAAACACTCAAAATAGCGAACCCTACCGAACCGATCCGCTCAGTGGAAATGAGGCATAACTAACTCGTATAGCCTTGCTCATGTCGCAATGCAAAGTTCGGTTGTTAGGGACATTAACTTCTAATGCCACCGCCTACCAGTGGGTCATGTCTCCCCATTACACGGAGTTATAATACATAACACCACACATTCCTGTTCATACCTGGCTATGTTGACCTGCAACTTGCACAATCTGGCCTCCAAGTCTCCTTTGGCACAAAACAACAGCAAAGCTTGATGAACGAATGTCTGGCAGTGTTGTACTATGTTATTTGAGATGACTTCGGACAATCCCCTTTTTAATTATTTACTTTGTTAATAAGGGGTCTCCTCAATCACACGTACATGGTCGTTACAAATGTCTGCCCTTCTCGCTAGCATTGAAGGAATAGATGTTTGCTCCCAGTCTTTGTACATTAACGGTGCATTTACCCAATTTCCTTTATATCCAGGCAGTTTAACCTTCCCTAGAGTCCCCCCCCCCCCCCTTTTAAAACCCATCATGTGCTTGCCCTCTTGGCTATCTCAATCTTACATTTGCTTCTGCTCTCTGCATCTTCCGCATTCGTCACCTCCCCTTTTGTTTGTCTGTCTTCCTATCCTTTCCTTTCTATCTGCAACCTCCTTCCTGTGCATTCCTGTGTGTGCGCTTCCTGACACTATGTCCCTTTCTGTTGTGTTTTTATGGAGTGTTGCAGCCTGCTGTCTCATTGGATGTTGTTTGGGCTGCTGTCTCACTGGCTTTTTTTATTTTGTTTAATGTGCGCTTTAGATGTGCATGCAGGGTGACTGCGGCTGCAGGCTCCATAATGACAGAGATGCACGCTTACATAAAATTTTCCTAAAAGGGTTTTGGTTACTCAGTACAATTTAACTAAGCCCCCCTCTTATTTCTATTGTATTTGCACTATTATTCAGCTTGATACTCCAAGTACCCTTTTGACTGCCAAAGTTGGTTAAACGTTATTATGCAAGCCGTTCTGATGGCATGTCGCAGTGTATTCTACAACAGCTAACACAACAGACTTTAACCATCATTGACTTAAATCCTAAAGCCTTTGACATCTGTAGCTAGCCCAGTGCATGGTTTTGGCAATCAAAGGGTTTACTAAAGCCCCCTCCTGCTAATCTTTGTAATGGAAATTTTATCTTCTAGTGTGTAATGGGAATCCTCTCCAAAATGTACACCTTGCCTCACACAATCCTTTCAAATATCTACCCCCGTTATATAGATTGCTTTAAGAGTTATTACATACTGTAAAAGCCATTTGTTTGTGACTGAGTAAAAGATTAAGTGCCCTCTAGACCTAAACTAATGTCAATTAAGGGATTTAATTTCTGAGAAGATATGCCATCAGTAAGAGGTCTGTCTCAGAAAGAGACATTTGGAGTGAGATTGTTAGCAGAACAGTCCCCAAAAGGAAGCTTCTTCTCGCACTTTGCCCTAGAGTTGATATCAGGGGTATTTCATACTGGTGTCCTGGGAGTTTGGTTTTAGGAAGGGTGAGGGGGTACCTACCCCTATTTTATGTTAACATCCCACCTTGTAACATTCGTGAAAGTCATTGAATTGCACCAACTTATTGCTCTTCCTATAATTTGCAATGTTTGGTGGGACAAGAGATAGTCCTGGCGAGATCAGACTGTGTCCTTTGACATTCCTCCAGCAGTAGATTTTTATATTGCATCTCTGGGCACGAATTATGAAACAGACATAATTTACACTGAGTTTCCTTTAACAGTTGGGAAGCTTTCCATGTCACTTCACTCACAATGAGGGTTTGTTGGTTTGAGCTGTGTGTGTGCGATTCTTATCTAGACCCGTCTCCCGTCTTGGGGTCAACGCTGTCACTGTTGTCTTGTGTTTGAGTTCTGTCTTTTTCTTGACTCTGTGTTTTTTTTTCTTTTTTTTTCTCTCCCCTTCCTCAACTTTCTTCCCCACTCTGCTTGTCTTTTCTTTCTATCTCTCTTTCACCATCTTTTTCTACCACCTACTCTTGTCTACCCCCCCTCTATCTCTCTTTCTTCACCCCTCCTTACCCCCTACCCTCTATACCCTGTAGGTCTTCCTCGTCTCACACTCTCCACCAGTACTGCTGCCCCGCTCAGTCGCAGCTCTGCATGCAGCTAGCTCCCCCCGTCAGGCACACTGACTGCAGGTAAGAGCTAGAGCGGCAGCCTCCACACTGCCCCCCACAGGCTGACCCATGGGCCAGGGCATAATGCTTCCTCCCTTTCTATGCTCATTTCTCTTTTCATCATACATCAATAACATCTTTCTATCCCATTCTCCTATCAATGTTACACCATTTGGAGGACCACATTGTTTTCTTCTTGTGCATGTGAATGGCTTTTTCCAGGGCAACACTCCTAGTCTCATGTCCTTTCCATCTCTGTGATTCCATAACTACATGTCTCCATCCACCTTTCATTCTAGTCTAACGCAGATCTTGACAAATCACAGGAGCCAAGGAGCTATGATTGTTGGACCACTTTAGATGAAGTTGTACCCTTCCTTAAAAATATAATCTGCTTGGCTCCCTGATAAGTCTGTTGGGTTCTAGGATCTTGAACCTAGGACATTTGTCAACCCTTACATTAAAAAAGCACAAACTTTGTGATGCTTGTGGCCTGCCCATTGTACTCTATTGACTTTAGTCAATTTCAGGTATATCTTTCGTAGCATATTAAACACAGAGAAGGTTTGTAATTAAAATTGTACGGAAATGACAATATGTCTTAAAATTCCGTGGCCCAAAGATACCAGCTTCATGTACAGATTTATAAGTCAAGAAAATAAATGGGTTGATGTAATACAATCACCATTTGTAATATTTAAGTAAACTATATTATTTTTTAACTATTTGTCTTGACTTGCACTTGCTTTTTTGGGGGCAGTCATGTTTGAGACCTCTTTTGTCAGAAACCATGCATTTGCAACCAAAACCTGCGCTGGTAATCAAGAGCTAGAACAGGTTTGAACAGTCTGATATGTGCGAGCACTAGACATTTCAAAATTGCAACATGGGATCCTTGTCGGAGTGACGGGGACCTGCGTGTCCTACCTAATTACCCCTTTATGTATCTCTTCTATAAAAAATATTTACGATAAAACTTACGGTATATTTACTAGATATGCAACCTGGGAATGTTTGAGATGTTCAAATTTGCGTTTTTGACCAACAAGTACTTAAAGATGGCTGCCCCCTCTCCACCTAAAAAAGTTAGACGAGTTGCACAAAAAAAAAAGTATTAACTTATATGTTCATTGCAAAATAATACTCAGTGAAGCTCGATCACACTTTCATTTTATTTTTTATTTTTTTTAGTAGTAATAAATGTCTTTCTTTTTTAAAGGGACATTCCACTTCCCAAATTCATAAACAGAACCCTGTTTAGTAGATATACTTCCAATGAAAACATGCATGCATTTAAAGATACTTTTTTTTTTTTTTTTTTTTATTGGGGTTATATCTAAAATAAGCTTTTAAGCAGACTTTAAGAGTCCTCCCTTTTTCCCCAAGCCCAGACTTTCTGTGGCTCTCCAATCAAATACTTCCAATATAGTTCAATTTGAGCTAAACACTGAGCTAAACAAACCAGTGAACCAGTATGACATGTTGTGAGATTGACAGCCAGGGGGAGTTACAAGGTTAAGTTAGACAGGTGGCAATTTCTATTGAAATTTGCACTTTTTGTAAAATTAAAAAAAAAATGACGACGCAGTGTTTGATCTAATAAAACAAGTAATTGTATATATAACTCTAAGCAGGCACAAATAATATGCCCTTTAAGTACTACTTTCCCAAGTAGATAAAGTTCTGTTTTTTATTGTTGCGAGAGCAGGTCTTAAACAGGTTGTGCAAAAGAGTAATCTGGCACGTACCCCCACTCTGCCTTCATATCAAGCCTGAAACATGGTCATGGCTCCTGTATTGTTTGACCATCCCAGATCTTAAACTACTAAACTGATCCATCTTAAGTCTTCACTTCCTCCATTTTTTTCATTTCTACTTCTTATCATTTGCCACCAAGTCAATCCATCTTTCATAAAAAATAAAATTAAAAAAAAAACACCTTTGTTTTGCCTACTGTCTTTTTCTTTTTGTGACACTAAAATCTTCTTCCCTAAATTTCTATGGCCTTTCTCCTCTTTCTGCTGTCTTTAACTTTCCTGACAGACTTCTCTGTACTCTCTGTTCTTCTCTGCACTCTTTGCCTTCCTCTGTTCAGATTTTTTGTTTTTTGGGGAGGAAAGGGTGGAGGGTGGTAGCGGGAAAAGTGTCTTTATCTTTTCTCAAATACTTTGTCCCATATCTTTGACCCACCCCCCAACCATTACAAATTCACCGGTACATCTTTTCCTCACATTCTCTGCTCCCCATCCTTCTTTCTCTAGGGGTGATGATGAGGAGGAAGAGGTGGTCCACCAGTTTTGCTGCCCTGCTTCTGAGTGCAGCAGTCCGTCCTCCAGGTAACATGGAGAGACATTCGGCCCCGCCCCCCGGACTTCTGCCATCTCCCCATTCCTGTTCTCTGGACCATGGGTCACTTTCAAGGGGTGGCCACCCTAGCCCCTGATGGGTATTCATCTGAGGACAGTGTGACTGAGTATGGACCTTGTGCTTCAGTATGGATGCAGACCTGATGCCTTCCTGCAGGGGGAGCTACATGCTGAGTGACCACTCCCTTCATTGTTTGACCTCTTTGTGCCTCCTGCTTCGACACACACCAACACAGTGAAGAGATAGCCGCTAATCTCTGTATTCAAATACGCACAGACACTTGATACACACGTGCTACTCAACATTCTCTGTCGTGGTCCAAGGAACTGGGACTGAACAGACCATGGACAGACGTTCACATGAACCCTGTCTCTCTTCTCTCAGGGGGGCTGCAAGTAGCTCATCCTGCTGTGATACCAAATGGTGTGAGGTGTACTTTGTGATTTTCCCATGACTTCCCTCTTGTGTTGCAGAGCTGTGCTTCTCTGCAAATTTTCCTATGCAGTAACATGGGGGGCGGCTGCCTGCAGACCAAGCCTTGTGTGCATGAATCTCCAGCAATTTAAAGGCCTATCTCCAATCCCTTCTCAATTGCCATTCTATCTTTGTGACCTCTAAATACCTCTGTCCACGTGGTCCCTTTTCCACCACTGTCTGTGACCCCTCTCCACTTGTGTGACTTCTAAGCTTCAGTGTTCTCCATTGTGACCTTCAAACATCTACCTTCTGCGTTCACCGTGTCTGTGATGTCCATTTCTTCTGTCTCCATCTTTGTAATGTCCTTCCATTTGGTCCAATTCACATACACCTCTGTCTTGCTCCCATTGTGTCCTGCACAGCTGTGGTTGGCTTGCACATCTTCAAATGATGCCTTCACGCACTTTCCCGAGCTTTAAGCTTCTATTTGGATCCTCTAAGCTTCTTTCCGTTCTACTATACCTGAAGCCCTACAAGTCCCACTCTGTAAATAGCTCTTTATGATATTCTCGCTCTCTTTCTCTCTCTCTCGCTCTCTCTCTCTCTCTCTCTCTCTCTCTCTCGCTCTCTCTCCCCCCTCCCCCCCCCCCCCCAACTAAAGAATAATTTAAGATAAAAATTTAAGAGCTGCCCCAGTTTCAATAAAGACATTTGAAAGCTGAATGAGCATGTGTTTTTATTGTATCTTCCTTTGGGTCTGTGCGTCTGTATTCAAGAGACTTGGAAAGCTTAGAAATACTTCTTGCCACTAGGGGTCTCCTCTTCACCACTCATTGCAAACCCATGCAGAAATCCATAGGGGTGTAAATTCCATTGATGCTTTGCATGCCTTTTACAATGCTTTTACAATGGCCAAGATCATGGAAGCTGTAGTTTTAAAACATATGAGGATCTAACTTTTGGGCAACCCTGCTCTAAAAGATGGGGTCAGTTACTCTTAAATTATTTAAAAAAAAAAAAAAAAAAATTTCAGCTGATCATCTTCACCAAGTGTTTTTGGGAGAGCATTTCTATTGTCATACGGAGGATATAGAATAAAAAGGGACTTGTACCCCTAATAACTATTTAAGGCAAATGTTACCACTGACATCCTCACAGTCTGGTCCCTAGAGATCTAATGCTGTCAATAGCGTGTACTGTGTAAATAGGCTTGAGATCTCCTTGCAGGTCTGCAGACTTAAATGGTTACTGTCACTATTTTACGAGAGATGGCTGATGTGAGCCTCTTTTTGTGCAATGCCAATTAGATGCCAATAATATCACATTTTGCACGTTACACCATTGGCCCATAAGGGGTTAAGCAACATCCTGAAACAAAATACCTCATAAATATATAAACCAATCGCATTTATGAAACTTGCCAAATAAACATTGCCCATTGTAATTAAATGCTTTACGTGATAAAACTTCAAGTGAAATCAGATGAAATGGTTCTTTCATCTTAAATGCAAGCGGTTTTATCAGTAATGAGTGCTGCATCATGCTGTTCTTAAAATCTTGCCATCGCATATTCCAGTTAATAAACGTTTAGCACAGCTTGTGAAACTAAACCGTCCACATTCTTTATCTAAGGCAATTTCTTTACACAATAGATTTCAAGATCTATCGCCACCTGTGCCATGTGATGGAATGTATTCCACCCTCAAATTGTAATGATGCAGGAAATATCACACATGCTTGTAGTAATGATTCTGACATATCTTCTCTCCCCCCCCCCCCAAATCCTCCTGCACGATCTAGTACGTTTTCATAACCCTGATATCGGCCAGTATTAAACCTCTAATGGGACCAATTAACACATAGACACAGGTGACTGTAAGCCCACGGACTGCAGACAACACCCCCCTCCCCCAGAAAAATGCCAATTTAATTTTTTTTTAATGCATTGTCTGTATAATATTATAAAATTGAGTAATTTTTATTTAGGCGTAAGTAGTTTAAAGGAACACTATAGGGTCAGGAACACAAACGTGGGAAAAAGATGCAGAGCTTGTAGACACTGAACGTTAGTGCTGCACACTGCAGCACTGACCCAGGAAGAACCTCTATAAGCCACCTGAGGCGTGATCACTACTAGTGTTCCTAGGCAGTGGCGGAACTACCGCAGTTGCAGCTGCGACCGGGCCTGTCATTCCAGGGTGCCGGCTACCCTGCAACTGCGGTGCCCGCCGGCTAAGTAACGCGTAAGGCTCATGCACTATAACTGCCAGGGACGCATTTTAAGGGGCCAATCGGGTGGCCCATACTGTCAGGGACACCCGATGGCAATGAATTTCCAGGTGGCCTGGTCAGCGCTGCAACCGTGCCCCCTTTGATGACATCAGATTGCAGGGAGGAAGTGACTGCCCCTGGAAAGGTAGGAAACAGGAGGGTGACTAAAACATTTTGTAGATGTGTTTGTGTATGTGTCTATAAGAATTTTTCTCTGTGTGTGCTTGTATGTGTGTCTGTGTCTTTCTGTCTGTCTGTGGGTGTGTCTGCATGTGTATCTGTTTGTCTGCGTATGTGGGAGTCGGAGGGTAGAATTATATTCCTTTAACACTTTACCTTAATTAATTGATTTAGGGGTATAGATACTACCCCTGCAGCCTTGCACATGGAGACCGTGACATTTTTACGCCTCTAATTGCTGTAATAAAATATATTCAATAGTTTTACATCTGGCATCCGCAAGAAATAAGGGTAAAGGCAAGTTTTCTATAATGTTGTATCTAAAATAAAACCGCAGCAATTCCCCACTGAAAGGGACAGAATCTTGGCGATTCTTGTTACTTAAAGAGACACTATAACTACTGTTGTTATTGTAATGATTATGATGCTAGGACTTTTTGGGTGCTGTACCACCACCCTTGTCAAGCAGTTGGACAAAAACCCGGGACTCTTATAGGTACCGAAGGCTGATCACTCTATTGCATCCATAGTGATAATGTGGAAATGTCACTTTCACGACTACACCCAAAGACTCTTAAGTACCATAACTACTGCCGATATATATTGTTGTGGATATGGTCCCTGGAATGTACCTTTTAAAGTGACTGTAATACAGAAAGGTCAAATAAACATATGTTTTCTCATCTCAATAAAATGCTGGTATCCTTAGTAGGAGTTATCAAAAACAGTTAATCAATTTGGAAAATTTAGCCCAGCTTTACCCTTGTCCTTCATTCTCTTACCTCTGATCTTATTTATATATTATTCTTGGTTTTGTTTTATTATTTATTTTTATTTTATTTTTAAATGTGTTTTTTTTTTCTTTTTATTTAGATTTTCTTTTTCTTTTTTTTTATTCGCTATAGCATTGACCTGTCTATAAACACAGATACCAGGGGTTTAGCTAAATTATTGCAACATTTGTTTCTTTACCAGTCTTCAAAAATAACAACCGGGAGATTTTATTTCCATCCACTCTTCATCGACCCAAAGACCCTCCTCAAGTGTGACGATGGCCTATACTGAACAAGCATTTTTATCTTTCGCCCACTCTGTTCTATATTTTGTATCCGAATATCGGTATCCTTTGAGATATATTTGTATGCTGTCCTTGTGCGGACCTCTACTGAAGCAATTTACGCATTTGCTGACACAGCTGTGGCCGTACCAAGAAGAGACCTAAGCCAAAAGAAGCATTATAAGGATACTTTTATAGCATGGAGTAATCTTCTAACTATATATATATATATATATATATATATATATATATATATATATATAATTTTATTTTTATTTATTTTTTGTCTGTTTTTATTTATGCATAGATAAAAAAAGCGAGTAACATGACAGTGATATTTGTATGACAGAGTGGTTCATATCATGTTTAGCGAGACATTCATGTCAGGGATAAGGCATGTCAAAACATTGGTAATTGCGTAACATAACATTAGCACAACATAACAATAAAAAAAGTATTGCCGCTGAGATAGGGTTCGCGCCGATTTTCAATAATAATGTATGAATGAGATACTGTGCCCATGCCCTGCAAGTGATGGGTGGGGGGGGGGGGGGGGGGTGCTAGTTCATCTGAATTCTCGACCAAATCGAGGGCTGGATGGTATGAATGTAGAGCCGCTAGGTTGGCAATACACTATACATTTTTATTTGGAACCATGGTGACTGAATGTTATGTTATTATTTGTGATTATTATATGTTATGTGAATAAATGCAGTCAGGTGACTGATTGAAAACATTATTTTATGTCTTGATCAATCGGTATTCAAATGCTCTCAAACAAAGCTTTAAACACATTCCTGCAACTTAATGCTGCTGGATAACAGACTAGGTGTGTGCAGGTAATGGAACGGAATGGTATTTTTCAAAGGGAGTAACCTGCTCATAGGAAACTATTTGTGTCTGGCGATCTATATACGTATGTATTTTTCTCATCTGAATCCAGGAAGTATGAGAGAAATGGGTATGCTGGTATCTTGTACAAACTGAATTCTTAACGATCTTGTTCAGCGAACACAGACTGGTTTATTCACCAAAGTGTCACTTGTCAAGAAACGAAAGTGAATTCAAAGAGAATTTCAAACTTTGAGCCATATTGATGTATTAAGACATAACAGAGCCTGTCCTGGAACACGTGGACCAGTACATAGGATAACACAGCCTCTGTAAATATCCTTTACATTTATTAAGGAACACTCCAAGTACCATAGTCACCACAGTGAGCAGCCAGATCTGGAAGCTCCTGCTTAGAATCTTCTGCTAACTGTCCTGACAAAGCAGAGTTGGCTCATTGGCTGAGCGCTCACAGCCATCTCTCTGCTTTTGTGTAAGCGGGGTACAGCCCCTGTTTAACTTCTTACATTGGGAGTTGGAGTTGGGCCAGGGCCCTTCTAGCACTATATCTACAGTGCATTGTAGTGGTTATGGTGCTTAGAGTGTTCTGGTGCAATGGTAACCTAAAACTTTGAGAGGGGGAGAGAGAGAGAAAAAAGAAACAATAGTAAACCAGAAATCCCATTGGATAGCAATGGTGGTGGGAGGCAACTATCTTGGCTATTACTTTGTAACATAACATTCTGATAACATGCACAAGATAATCAAAACTACTGGTAAAACACAAGTGTCCATAGCACTAACACAGGCCGCAACACAAACGTATCTTGTTTGCAGCATTATGGGTAAGTTTTAAACAATAAACATGTGGGGTCTCTGTTTAACTCTAAACAGTCTTTCTAAACCCTCTCACATCCCTGGAATTGATTGAAGGCAACTTGCTTGAGATGTCTTGGCCGATTTTGGTACTCCTGCTCCTTATATTGAGGTCAAGCTCACTCTTTGGATTTCAGTCATAACTTTTTTTTTTTTAAATTCTTTATTTTATTCGTGCATAGGCTAAGAATACAAGATTGCACTGCCACAACAGCTGGTGCGTGAATAACTTCAAATAGAATATAACAATTGTGTGACATGAGGAACCATGCACATTTTATAATGTGAAGGGAAAGGCATGGTTACAAGAAGGGCCTATATGTCTCAGCAGTTAGTAGCATTAGAATTGGCTTGTCTTATAACCCTTAAGGTTAGCATGCTTAGGTAATATAGGTAGGTGGAGTTTATTATGTAGAGTCTCATCGCATTAATATCTAGGCTTATAATAAGATAACTGCACGCTTCCCAGGTATAACCAGCTCCTGGTCAATTGTAGGTTAACATTGAAACATTCAGGCAATTTTGATATATATATCGCTTTTCAGATGGGAAGCATGTTAGGTCGTTAGGTAAGGTTACTCCTTGTATAGGTAACTAGAGCAGAAAACCATATCGTGTTATGCCACTGGGTAGTAACCAATTACACAAAATATAAAAATACACAAAATATAAAAAACAAATGCCACTGGGTAGGACTGAGTGTAAAAAGAAAGAAAATAATGACTGTTTGTGCCACCGGAGTTGTAACATTTAAGTATTAAACTTCTAGTTCAGCTCGTAGAACACTGCTGGAGCCTAACTATGGGAGAATCCGCTACACTGGTAACTTCAAAACCGCTGCACTCTGCAAAAATATATATGGCTAATAACAGTGAGGCCACTAAACACCTCCAACAAGGTTTGTGTGTAAGTCAGTAAGTTCCCCATGAGGGTGACAAGGCTAGGGCCAGTCATAACTTTTTGACCCAAACCATTCACTCCTTCACACATCGGAAAGTATGATCTCCAGGCCAGCGCATTGACAGAGTTCCCCACAATAACATTATATCTCGGTGATGACAAGCTTAGAGGACATTGGCCAAGCTGGCTGCTGTCCTCAGACCTGCCTGCCTAATTGATATGACTTGTCACAAGTGGTTTATCTTCCTACGTGGGCTTAGCTGTGCTGTTTTCCAAGTCATAATAAGATTTGTGACTAAGGAATAAGATTTAGAATTACGGTACTTCGAAAACCTGTTATTCAAGTGATCTTTGACAGATTATTTTGGACAGCCCTGTTTCAATAGTGGAAAATGGATCTAATAAAAGTCTTAATATAACCACTATTTTACGTGTAAAACCTCCAGTACATCAATCATGAGTGTGTTCATCCTGCCTGTGTTTTTCTTGTAAATATCGATGTATGAATTGTGATAATACTAGAATATATATATCACGCACGCACGCGCGCACACTACACCATTGAAAACCTAACATTTTAATTTCTTTTCATACATTTTCTTTTAATTCTGCCAGCCTTATGTAGAGGTTACTCTACACAGCCACATGGTAATGCAGCTTCATTTCAGCAGAATAATATTATATCTACTGCTTTTAGATAATTTCATTTACAATACAATATTATTATTTTGCTAGAATTAAAAAAAAATTAACCTCGTAGAATGTAATAATGTAAGTGCAACAATGATTGGTTATCAAACCAGATTGGAACTCTAAAAAAAAAAAAAAGGTTCATTTATTTTGCTTTATGTATTGTAGCACTCCAAATCATTTTGTAACCGCCCTACATCAATTTTCAGAACACAATTACTTTTCATGAACTTCTTTCTCCGAAATATACCCTATTTTACTCCCATTTTCAATCAAGCTCAATCGTGAACTTTAAGTTAGCGTAGGCCAGATGTTTCCCATAAATGTTGTACTAGCCTTATGCAGAATGTAATCGAAACATTGCTTAAAGCCAAGGTTGGGCACAGTCTAGATTTTTAAAATTTTTCTTTTCTCACGTTCTACTCAGTGATCTTTAGATTGATTGATTGCTGTAATTAAAAAAAAGAAAAAAGAAAAAAGAAACATAGATTTTGAGAATGTATAACACAGTTATTAGTGGCATGTTTCGTTTAAATATAAGCTTATTGGTAATGTGTATTTTTTAGAGTTAAATTTTAAATTCACAGGAGAGCTAATAGAACTCTGTGATATAGCATTTAATGACCATTTTGAAATTCTGTGCATTCCTGCTATATTAAAAGACTGCATCTAAACATCCACATTCATTTATTAGGGAATGTTCTTCGTGACATCCATTTAAACCGAATTAAAATCTCTAAGATCTTGTAGAATGAGCTTACTCACTCGCCACTTTGTTTGTTGTAGGGCAAGTGCTCTCCCCAGTGTCCCACATCATGCATCTGCATGAACCTGAACCTATTGACTTTTCCACCCAATTGGCCATTTTCCCCCCAATAAAGGCAACAGAAAAAACAGTAGATACTCAGGACTTCCTGCACGTTACACCGTCAGAGTGCCCTTTATAATTAACTACTTATAATGCACTGTCGAATGTTATAGTGTAAATACTATAAATTTTAAATGGCCTTAATATTCCTGCTCGATGATCAATTTCCGATGTATGCATTAGCTTGATCTAAGATCTAACTAGCACAGTGTTGGCCCTCAGGGCAGCAGATATGCGTGCACAACCGACGTTCAGTATCCGGAAAGGGCATTTCTAAATGTATATTTTATTTCGAGAGTGCCAGTGGCACAAAAATTAAAGTGCATGTGATAGCTGACAGAACAGCTCTATTAGTCTCTCTGCGTTCCCCGCAGTGAAGATGTGCTGTCAGATTCAGTGAGCTATAATGCGTATCTTGGTAGAGTACATTGGCATGGTGTTTTCTGTTGGGAATAGGCTTCATTCAGTAGAGACATTGGCTCCTAAATCTATGTTGTAAAAAATAGAAGCTCACGAAAATGTTTAGCCATGAACTTTACACAATGTGGTTCTGCACTGTACAACTGGGATACACAAACTATATATTTGGCATTGTGTTTCGATCGAACTATTTACATAAACTGGTTACTTACCTTTCCTCAATCTCTTCCTCTTCTCCCCCTCTCTCAGGATCTGTTCTTCTTTTCTTCCTGTCTTCTTTAGTTTTCTTTAAAATCATAAGACAAAGTAGGGACTCTTTGCCTTATGGAGGATTCCTCCGCTTGACCAGCTCTGACCAGCGGAGGAGCAAAGTGTGCTTCATTTCCGCTGGTCAGAGCAATTTTCCCATAATCCTTACCTTTCCTCTGTGTTCCCGCGATGCTTCCTGTCATTTTAGACGAAACTGCCGAATTGCGTTCTAACTGAATGAGAACAGTATGTTAGTTTGTTTTAGAACGCAATTCGGCACTTTGTTCGTGTCGGAATTTCATTCTAATGAATGAAACTCCGATCCTATTCATTGCCGCGGCTGCATCTTAAACCAACCAATCAGAGTGTTCTAAGCCTAATTGCAGGGCGGGGTTTTTTATTTTATTTTATGTTCAACGGGTATGATGTTTTTTTATTTGGCCTTTTTTGGGGCTGAAAAATGAAGATTTTAGAAAAAAGAAGACGTCGAATGGCAAGTTTAATTTTACTTTACAGGTTAGTTATTTTATTCCCCCCCTCACTATTTTTTAGGGTGAGAGGGGTAGGTAGGTTTTTTTTTATTTGGGTGGGGGGGTGGGTGACTAGGGGCTTGGGGACACCGTCGCCTTTGATGGGGCGGGGGGATTTGACTTAGGGCCCCCACCCGCCGTCCAAGGGTGGGGGCCAGGGGGGAGGACAGTATGTTCCCCCTCCCCCTTATTATCATTATGGCCCCCACCCGCTGCCCAGGGGAGGGGGCCAAGGGGGGGAGGACAGTAGGTCCCACCTCATTATCATTATGGCCCCCACCCGCCGCCTGTGGGGGGGGACAGTAGGTCCCCCCCATTATCTTTATGGTCCCCACCCGCCGCCCAAGGGTGGGGAGGACAGTTGGTCGCCCCCCCCCCCTCATTATCATTAGGCGTGGGGGCCTGGGGGGGAGGACAGTAGGTCCTCCCCCTCATTATCTTCATGGCCCCCACTCGCCGCTCAGGGGTGGGGGCCGGGGGAGGACAATAGGTCCCCCCCCATTATGTAATTTTTTTTTTTCTACAGTGAGCAGCCACAGGCTGATATTCGGTGTTAGTTTGTTCGTCTGATTTTTCTATTCATTCATTCGTCTGTCTGACGAATGAATGAATAGATAAAATTCCCTTTCGCATGTCCAAGTGTTTCACTGGGCATGTGCAGGAATCTCACAGGCTATCTAGTGTGGGCAGATGACGTGTCCCACAGGGACTTCACCTACCCACACAAAGATGGCGGCGCCCTGAATAAAGATCGGGGCAGAAAATAAAGATTAAAAAAGAGGTAATCTGGGGGGTTTAGGGGCATTTGGGGGTAACTAAGGGGTCAATTGGATGTAGTGGAGACGGGAGGGGGGTAAAAAAACAAACAAACCCGGATTCGGCATGACAGTGCCGCTTTAAGTACAGTTTTTGTAAGCACCCCGATCATGAAAGATAAACATTAAGATACTTTGTAGGAAAGAGAAGGCAGAATAATAAAGTGTTTTTTAGCTCTGGTGGAACAAGGCTCGTTTTCACTTTTAACCAAGACCCTCATTCATTCTGATGTTTATTGATAACTTGTTCTAGAGCAAGCATGTCAAACTCAAAGTCTAGCACGGGCCAAATAAACAAGGTTTAAGTATATGTGGGCCACAAAAATTTTTCAGAGTGCAGGTTTATTTTGAAAAGTACAGTATAAAAAAAAAAGCACAGCCCTCTACTAAATCCCAGTCCCCACCATATACAAAATCCCAGCACCCCCCTCTAGCCAACAAGCAGACTCTACTGACATTGCCGCTGCCAGTATGTGACTCTTTAGTACGGCCTCTGGTATACCCCAAATGGTGTTGTCCGCACCCTGTGCCAAAACGGATCCTCCCGCTACTTCTTGAAACCCTGTGAAGGTGGAGCACATCAACGTCACGTTGGAATGTGACGTGGCGTGCCTCCGTGCACCTCCAGGTCCTCCACTGTCCAGCCGCGGCCATCGCAACACTGACCGACACACTCACTGACCGAAAGACACACACTCACATCATTGTATTTATTCATCACTGCTTGATGCGTGCAGTTTAGTGATGCCGGGTGCCAGAATGTGACATCCTATTCCGGCGCCTGGCATCCCTACAGACGGCGCGTGCAATGGAGCAGTGAAGAGCAGCTCCCTCGCTGCATCCATTTTCCTCTCCTCCCTGGCCAGGTAAATGTTAGCAGAGTAGGGACCTGCAATGTGGGGAAAGCAGGTGCCTACTCTACTTGGAACACGAAGCATGAACTCGCGGCTCACTGGTTTGACATGCTTGTTCTAGAGCCATGTCTCTGCCATATTTTTGTCCGCTTTCACTTTGGATAGCGTAAGCTTGTGTAGAAACATTGTGGTTCCTTATAGTCTAGTAGTCCCTGGGGCTCTGCTGCTTAGGACCAGTGAAGGTCTTAATAAGGCTGTCAGTTTTGCTGTGATTTTGAAGCCACTTCCTATTCTGGAAAGAGATCACTGCAGAAAGCTGAAAATTCTGGGAATTTGATTTGCAGAAAATGCAAATTTCAAAGCTTTTCTTTTGTAATTATTTTTTTTTTTTTTGTTCTACATAGTTTTATGTAATCTGTTAGAAAATGGGTTCCAACTTCAGCCATGACCTTCCCGCTAATCATAGATTGGAACCATGCTAAAACAAAATCAATGTTTTACCAGAAGATATATATATTTTTTTTTTATTAAGTAGATTGGGGCTCATACCTATCTTTGAGAGGCACGTGACCATTGTCTGTGCTTTGTTGGCAGTATTGTTTTATGTAAAATATAAAATATGCAACTTTAATGTACTCTGTTTTTTGTTTTTTATTATAATTATTATAAAACTTGATTCTTGAATTGTTTTGTTTCTGGGACGTTACACAATACAAATAAAGTATTAGCAGGTGACTTTAACAATCATTAGAACATGGGTGCCCTGAAGATATACTCCAGCAGAACTGTATCTCCCATGAAGCTCTTGGTGGATTTACCACTGCCAAAGCATCATGGGACTTGTAGTTTCTATCCTTTGAAAACCCCTACATTAGAACATATCCTGTAACCTTGGGAGGGATATAAATACTGCTGGGGTAAGAGCCAGGACGAGGGAGCATGCACAATGGATGCTACCGGTGAAATATAGCAGCAGGTGTGCCCAAAACATTTTGCTTGCTGAGAGCATTACACTGTGTGAGCGTCACAAAAGAGACATCAGAGAGAAAAGCTGAGAAGGAGATTGTTTTGTCTACTGTCCATATAAATGAGACTTTAACCAGGCAGATCCTCTTTTCAATCCTGTACTGCATTGGTGGTGATGTCATCTGTGCATTTACTCCCTGCAATAATAAAGACCTCAATGCAATATCCCGTCCTGCTTGAGATTAGTGGGATTTACACCTGCAACCCAGAACTGTAACTCCCACTAATATCAGCTGCATTTACTGTAAAGTCCTTCTGTAAACTGCACATTAATCACTACACGATCACTAAACTTTTTGTAACCCCAACACTACCCAAATTTAGAGCATACAATTTTTTGTATTGTTACCCTGAGAATGGACAGGGCGATGGCATAGTCCAACCCCCACGCAAATTACACATTTGTATTTTACCGCTTTGCTTATGCCATACCGTCATAGGCTAAGGAAGTCACAAAATTAAACTAAAATTTTAGCTATGCAAACCGCATCCTTCTAAGGATTTTTATAGACCATGGAAGACCGGGCAAACTTGCCAAGGCTGAATTTCCATTAGCCAATGGCTAGTGATCGAGTGGGAATATTGAGCCCTGCCCTAACTTACTGTACTATCACTAGACCCTGAAGGATTTTATAGTGTGAGGAATCCAAATCTATATTCCAATGGCTCTCCTATCCTTCGTGTGCATTAGAATGTTAAAACAAAAATGTAAACTCTTGTACCGAGAATGAGTGAATGTAATTCTGGAAATGTGCCTCCGAGATGATGGACTGATCCAAATCTCCTCATAAACCAGCATTGGGGACTTAAGGCGCATGCGTGGCACTTGACATAATCTGCCAATAATTGTCATAGCAAATCATTTGAATACAATGGTTCTCTATGACCAGCTGTGACCGCACCGCACTGTACATGCGCGCGTGTTGTCATTCTTCTCAGAGCCAGGAACTTACATTCCAGCTCTCCTATCCAGTGGGCTTGGAAGCGTGGCTTGATGCTGCACTTCCAAGCCTTTAAATGGCTAGAATATTACTTTTTGTGGTCAAATTAAAGAGGGAAGAAACATAAGCACTATAACAACTACTATACTAACCATTAACTCCAGCCTAAAACTATCAAGTAATGTAATTTTTGGCGAACTTGTTTTTGGAAAAATGTATAAACCTATTATTGGGTATTATATCATCTCCAGAACCACTGAAAAACATTTTTTCCCCATAATGCACCATTAAGAGTTATATAATGTTATATCTGATTTTATACCTGCAGTTAATTAAGTCTGCCCTCCTCAATTTAAGGACTTTGTTTTGAAAATTAAAATTATCTGCGGTCTTCTTCCACAGAGCGATTTGTAGTGTTATATAATCTCCCGCTCTCCAGAGGCACGTGTAATTTGTCAATGTTCTGGAGCGCAACGTTCGCTGCGGTAGCTGCTCCTAGAGAATTTTAGAATCTCATTAAAGATTTACCCTTTAACTGGCTTGCTGGGATATGCGTCGTACTGTGCTGCACATGTCGCCAGCACATAATGAGTTAAAACCCCTTTGCTATTTAAATCGAGCTAGAAGACAAGATGGTATATAGAATTGCAAAAGCTATCTGTATCTCCTAATTGCACATTTGCAAGCGGGAAAAAATTTTTTTCCTGTAATGTGTGACGTGTTTAGTTTGATGGAAGTCACTCTTGTCAAATAGTTAAGCTTTATTCCCAATGCAGATCCCCGGAGCAGCGTACAAATTAGACTGTATCAGAATGCTTTGGTTCTTGATTCATGTTTTGGTTAAATAATTCCCAAGCCATTTAATTGCATCCTTTTGAGAAATTGTAGCTTGCTAGGAAGTGAAGGAACATATTATGAATACACAAACTAACACATGTAATATATAGTGGGTCAGAGCATCTCCAAAAGTCTTGTGGGATGTTCCCAGGATGCAGTTGCCCTCCCTTGCACCATTTTTACCTACCAAAAATGGTGCACAGGAGGGCAACCGGTGAACCGATGGGTCATGGGTGCCCAAGGATCATTGATGCACATGGGGAATGAAAGCTAGCCTATCTGGCCCGATCACACGGAAGAGCTACTGTAGCGTAAATTATAGAACAATTTTTAATGCTGGCCATGAAATAAATGTCAGAACACCCAGTGCATCACAGTTTGCTGCGAATTGGGCTGCATAGTCACAGACTGGTCAGAGTGCCCATGATGACTTCTGTCCACCACTAAAAGCACCTTCAATGGGGGCATGAGTGTCAGAACAGGACCATGGAAATGGAAGAACGTTGCCTGGTCAGATGAATCTTGTTTTCTCTCAGATCAGGTGGATGGCTGGGTGTATGTGCGTCATTTACCTGGGAAAGAGATGGCAGAAGGATGCAATGTGGGGAAAAGGGCAGGCTGACAGAGACCGTGTTAAGCTCTGGGCAATGTTCTGCTGGGAAACCTTGGATTCTGGCTATCATGTGGATGTTACTTTGACTTGTACCACCTACGTAGAGAGTGTTGCAGATCACGTATACCCCTTCATGACAGTGGTGTTCCCCGATTGCAGTGACCTCTTACAGTAAAATAATAAACACTGCCACACTGCAAAAATGGTTTCAGGAATGGTTTGAGGAACATTGCAAAGAATTCAAGGTGTTGCCTTGACCTCCAAATTCTCCAGATCTTAATCCAACTGAATATCTGTGGGATGTGCTGGAACAAGTCCGACCCATGAAGGCCCAACCTCACAACTTGCAGGACTTAAAGGATCTGCTGCTAGTGTCTTGGTGCCAGATACCACAGGACATGTTCAGAGGTCTTGTGAAGTCCATGACTTGATGCATCAGAGCTGTTTTGGCAGCACGAGAGGGGCCTGCATGGTATTAAGCAGATTGTTTTAATGTTGTGGCTGATCGGTGTATTAAATGTGTTTATATAATATGCTCTATACTCCTCCTTGTCACCAATCACAATTGTGTCGCAATGGAAAATTACTATATAGTTTAGGAATGCTGATATGGGCAGCACAGCATTTGGTCCTTTTTGTACAGAGAAGGTGTATAAATTCATATAATGCACCTAGGTACGGTACAGTATGAAATTCTGGAGTCCACTTGGTGCCAGTCTACTCCATCAAGAGCCGATTTAATGCACTGCAACCTCTAAAACAATATGTAGTGCCTATGGTATATAGCTAGCTCATTTGACTGCTAACCAGCAATATGTTCAGGCTCTGTGCTAAGGCCCCAAATTATGTCTATAGACCTACTTCTGGACTGTTTGTTTTGGGGCATTCATCAATTCTTGTTTTGTTACTTCAACAATTGGAAATGACTCCTCTCTAAAAGTGGCAGCTCCTCGCGCCCTCACTCTTTGAATGCGTTATAAGGACTTACTGGGGCACATAGTACAGTCAGGTAAGTATGCAACAATATGCATTTACCTCTACTGCTCTTTTGACTACCGGTCGAAGTTATTGCCAGTGATGTTTTGTGCAAACTTGTGCCAGTTACGCATGTGGAGAAAAAGGAAAGGTGCTTTGTGCGTAAAAAAAAGCGCTTGGAATAACAGTATTTTGTGGTGCTTCAACACTCTAGTGGGTTTCTTTCTTTCCCAAATATAAATATACATATACAAACAAGATCATTGGAAGGATAGACCACCACTAATCTATAGAGTGGAGCACATAAAGTGGTGTGTGTGTGTGTGTGTATATATTGATACACCTACCCCTAATTGGGGAACAGCAGATATAGTTTGTGTCCTAAAAAGAAAAAAGACCTCTATTGTGCAGATCAATAGTATAGTTAAGACCCTATATCACATGCTTCTGAGCCAGATATGACAGGCTCGGGTCGTATTTGCAGTAGTGTACTCAGGTGACACAATCCCCCCTTCTGATACTGTGTACTCTCAGGGAGACAAAAGGGTGAAATAAATAGGAGATAATCCCCCTAGTGTTATACAGTAAAACTTCCAGGTAATTTCATATATACCATAAATGACTGCCCACCTTTGCTAGAGCCCAAGAAACCTGGCTCTAGGCGTATTCGCTTATGTGGCACTTCCTTGGAAGCAGATAGTTTGGAGGCTTGAGGGACTTTTGTATAAATGTATTTGGATATTGGCAAGGTTAAAAATAACAAATAATAAAATACAGCGAAAGTGCTTTGAAGTCCTATGGCTCTCCTCCTCCCGAGACACGTTTCACTCGTCCACCGGGCTTTTTCAATCGGTAACGTACTGCTTCATCATCCTGGTTTAAAAACCTTCCTCCTTCTTCTTCATTGGTCGATAGTCAGTTGATATATCCAATAAAGTTGGGGGCGTGTGAATGTTCAATTATGTTTTCTATGGTCGTCAAATTGCGAATAAGAAGTGGCTGAACGTGTCTATTCCTGGTTGCGTTACGCCATATTGATTAAGGGCAAATTCCCTCTTTCGGCATTAACACGTACATGTCATGACGAGGTTCTTCTATTAATAAGGTCGACATTTAATGTTATGGGCTTCATTGTGAGGACGCATCCATAAAGCCCCTGTGTTCACCTTTTTGTCTTTGTAAACGTACACATCAAAGTGTCAGAAAGGGGGATTGTGTCACCTGAGTACACTACTGCATGTGAGTTAAACCATCATCACATCATATAGGGTCTTAACTAAACCAGTATATCTATATCCTTGTAATATTGAGTATACAGGGGCATAGATATTGATCAAAATACAAAGTGCTAAATACAAAATTGTAGATATAGCTTACAATGATAATAATAATAATAATCATAATAATAATAAAAAATGCATAAAAATATTAATGCTAATAAGCTGTTAAACGGGCACAGCACAAAAATATAACAAATCTAGGTATCTTTCTAATAGACGTTGTTTACAAGAACATAGATAAAACTATGTTCTCATTCAGTCCATATGGGACCACAGTGTTCAGATGATGTATCCAAAAAGCTTCTCGTTGTAATAAACGACGTGATCTGTCTCCTCCCCGAGATAAAGGTGGTACATGTTCAATGGCAATGAACTGAAGTGTCGGTAGCTGATGTCCTGCCTCCAGAAAATGTGTCGCTACGGGTTTTCTCAGATCGTTGATCTCGATGTGCAATATTAATTGTGGAACGATGTCCTCGAATCCGATCTCTAAGTGTGAGGTCGGTTTTGCCGACATATGCCAAGCCACACGGACAGGTAATCAGATAGACTATATGGTCCGTGGTACAGGTAATATATTGTTTTATTTGATATCTTCTACCACTGTTTACATTTATAACATCCTCCTAGTTTTAATCGTGGTTTTTGTATAACACTGACTGGGATCACTTATAACTAATAAGTCACGTAGATTTTTATTTCTTTTAAAACTAATGATAGGTTTTTGATGGAACTTAGCTGGTAAGTTTCTATCTGCATCCAAAATATCCCAGTGTTTATAAATAGAACTACGGATTTTCCAAGTTTCAGAGTGGTATGTCAATGGTAAAGTGTTCCGATCAGATTCTTTCCTGTACAGTTTGTGTCCAATCATGTTACCCTTTCTGAAAATGGTGACATCCAAGAATTCAATGAACTCATGATGCCAAGCTGATGTCAGCTTCACTGGTAGAGGAGAGGAATTAATTTCTTGTACCATCACTTGAAGTTGATCAGGAGTCCCTTTCCAAATAATAAGAATGTCGTCCACAAAACGTAGATACTTAATAATATGTTGTTGGTATTTAGATAATATAAATTCTTGTTCAAAACAAAACATGAACACATTCGCGTAAGAGGGCGCCATCACCGCCCCCATGGCTGTTCCAGAGACTTGCAGGTAAAAAGCATCTTGAAATTTGAAATAGTTGCATGTTAGTGCAATCTTAAGAAATTCCAATAAGTATTCTATTGGTGGACCTTGGTACACTGATGACTTACAGAGTACTTCACGGACTGATTGTATCCCTTCTTGGTGTGGAATGATGGTGTATAAACGTTGTACATCAAGTGTGACAAATAATGTTTCCATGTCATCTAGTATCACTGTAGCCATCTGTTGTAAAAGATCCCGTGTATCTCTCAAACAAGTAGGTAGTAATTGTACACTCGTATTAATGTAAAAATCAACATACTTTGCTATCGGTTCTATTAACCCATTTCTAGCGGACACTATAGGTCTTCCAGGGGGGGTTGACCGAATCTTTGGGTATTTTTGGCAAATTGTATAAGACAGGGTGTTTGGGATGATTAATGAGGAGGCCTTTAGCTGTCCTTTCATCAAGATAGCCCGCTGTAGTCCCTAATTCAATGTGTTGTGTGATAATTCTCTTGAATTTATTTACAGGATCAAATATGATTCTGCGGTATACTTTTTCATCGTTTAATTGTCGTATAATTTCTTTCTTAGAATCATTGTATAACTGAATCACTATGGCGCCCCCCTTGTCCGCTGGACGGATGACAATCGAGGGGTCATGAATCAGGTCCTTTAGGGCGTTCTGTTCCTCGGTTAAATTTGATTTCAGCTGCCTGGAGGTGCTTAGAATCTGTTTAACATCATATTGTACCGCCTGTGTAAATGCCTTGATTGGTGGGATGGATATCTTTCTTCTCTTTAGATATTAACGGTACCACTGTTCTGGTAGGAGATTCTCTCATAATTTCATTACAATATAGATTTCTCTGTATTTTATACAATTCGATTTCCATATCAAATAGAGCAGGTTTTCTGGTTGGCACAAAAGTTAGCCCCCTATTTAGTAACGAATGATGGTGTGGTGTCAATATTTTGTCTGATAAATTAAAGACTACTGTCTTCGCCTCCGTAGAGGGGGTTTTCTTCTGGTGCTTGTATTTCTTGTAGTTATTTTTTTCCTCTTCGTATCGGTCTGTTCCTCTAATGTTTGGGGCATATTATTGATTTCAGCTTGTTTGTCTCTCTCCCACCTTTTATTCACACGTGGCTCTCTGTATGGAGACTCTATTATCTGTGATATTTCTAATGACAGTAAGACTAAATTTATAAATGTATCCCTTGTTTGTTTTAATAGACAGTGGGTATTTGATATACAGTAATAATGGATTCCACAGATTATTGTCCCATACAGATACTATATATCCTTATCTATAGCTGAGACGCACTTCACTGATTTATTTGATCACATAGCGGTTTTTTTTTCTTCACTGCACTAGTTTGGTGTGTTTGACACCTAGACCACTTGTATATACACCTTGTGTAAGTCTCCTCTATAGTTGCTTTAGCCTCCGATGTTAGATTGATAGTGTGCAACTATCTTGAATCCCTCACTCTCATTCTCACTTCAGGTTGCTTAGCAACCGCTGTAATCTCCACGGGACGTAACGTCACGCAATATAACGTAATGAAGTCACCCGCGGCTTCTGCACACTTCCGGGTTCCGATCGCTTTGGGAGGGTTTCTGCACTTCACTGGATAAGCTATTAATCTGTATTCTTATAAATATGCACTTATTGAAATGTTGTATGCTCTGATCTTGAAAAAGACCTGAATAGGTCGAAACGTTGATCTTTTGAATTTTTGAAATTACGGACACAGTAAACTGAATATCACTTAAACCTAGGTGTGCGCCTATATCTTTCATATCTAAATATTTTCGCTGGCTGATTTTCACCCTGGTACATATTGGAAATTTGTATTTTTAAGGAAGAGTGCCAAACCTATATATATATATATATATATATATATATATATATATATCTATATATATATATATATCTATATACACCACTTGATGTACTCCACTCTATAGATTAGCGGTGGTCTATCCTTCCAATAATCTTGTTTGTATATGGAGAAAAAGGCTATACAAGTGCATGCGCGCTTGGCATTTCTTCAAAGGTCCACACAATGTTGGAATGTAAATGACAAAAAAATGTTTTTAAAAAAAATACAAAACATTGCAAATTAAAAAAAAAATAAAGCACCGTTCATTGCTAACTTTTAGTTACCTATTGTGCAAAAAAATCCATGTCCGTTTTAACTGGTTTGTCATTTCTGTGTAGTTTTTCTTCAATCCCCATTAACTAGAGCTGCTGAATGTGTGTTCTGTATAAATAATAATAATGCTTAATTGTGTACATGTCATCCTATTCATGTGCAGTGCTTTGTGTGAACAAAACAATCCGTGATCTCTGTACAAACATGTCCCTTCAGCCTGAAGCAGTCCCAATCCCTTCTTCCTGTAGAGAACATGCATGCATCACTTCTGCTGTTGGAATTACGTCTGTGAGTGTGGTGTCACGCATGTATTACCTGGACACTTATACGATTTGTGCAAGCTTTATTTTTAGCTGTTAGAATGGATTGCCGGCAAAGCATTCTTATTGGTGTAGTCACTCAGAGGAATGTAAGCAGATCCACATTCTCCGTGTGAAGGATATGACACTCTATTGCCTTGTCAAAGTGCGTTCCAAAGTACAGTAAGTAATCTCTACTCATTATCTGAAAACCTAAGCGTTCTTCACACGACGATTTCAGTGAGACACCAAGATCAGAAGCCATGGGCTCCTTGGGCTGATGAGTGTGGAACAAGGACTCGGTGGTCGTTGTGGATTTTTGCAGGGAATGGTTAGTACACTCACCGGGAGTAGTTTAATCCTTTAAGAACACAGGGTTTGGCAAATCCTTTTCTTGATTGGGATTTATACACTAAATACAGAATTGTAATGAATTGAAAATAAATTACAAAATATAAACAAGAAATAGTCAGGCTGTGACTATAACAAAGTTGGAGAATTATTCCAAATCAAAATTTTTGGCTTAAATTTGCACTTTTGTTTTCAATTCACTATAGTTCGGTCTGTCTTGACATGTCCTCGGTTGTGAATTGGTTAATTATGGCGGTATCCAGAGAAACAGAAGGGATCTGTTTTAGGACGCTTTTGGGTGTGTTTATATTTGGGATATGGCAAGAAATGAAATACAAAACATTGTTTGAGAAGGGGAACGAGGAATTCTGACGTACATGTCACATTACATAATACAGAATTAGAATGGTTTATCTATGAAACAAATTCATTTAAGGAAAATATTGCAGTAAATTATTATTTTTGTGTGTGGTAGATGGTCTGGTCTGCAATTTGAAGGGAAAGCTGGAGTTAATATTAATCTTTGCACTGTGGTGTGTTAAATGGTGAGATGAAAAATGTATGTAGATATTAAAAGATTTAATTTTTTTTTTTTACATTTTTTTTTTTAAAACCCAAGCTGCTGTAGAACTAACATTTCTGTCATACTTTGCCATTATGGGTGTTGTAGGTCTAAAGAAGTTGGAGAGTCTTGGGCTACTACTTCTTAAATTATTCTCAAGTCTTTGACCTTCCCTTGTCATCTTCTCCTTTACCTGTTGTGTCTTACATAGTTATTTACTAAGGCAAAAATTCAGTGAATTTGAAATTTAAGATCAAAATAGACCAACTGAACACAATTTCCACTATGTTTTTAGTTCAATCCCTCTATCCTTAAATTTGAAATTCACGTTGAATTTTTAATTTAGTGAACCATCCTGTCAGTCAGCTGTTTGTGAAAGGGAAGCGACTTCCGATGGCCCGTGTCTTCTGTAGTGCATCTGCTATTCCACTGAAAAAGTTGACATTTTGCATTACTATGGATTTATCTCTAAAATAAATCTTTGTTATTACAGCCTTTTCCTCTAAAAGTTATTTGAGCACCACCGACATCACAGAATGGAAAAATACATATCCCTGACCACGAATGCACTCGTCCCTCAGTTATCTCTAATAACTTAGCTCCAGTGTTATCATGTAAAGAAAGGCGAGGTAAAAGATCTCTCTAAACAGAGATTTAGGATAAATAGTATCAGCATCCACCCTACCTAGTAACACAGGTTTTCAGGATCTTCCTTGATGATTAGAGATGATTAAACTTCCTGGACAGGTTGTTCTGTCTTAATGACCCACACACTGAACCAGCTGTAATCATTTGAGAAACTATTGTTGATAAGAATTTATTGTCCATTGAAACATAGAAAGTGATGGCAGATAAGAGCAATTTGGTCCATCTAGTCGGCCCAAGATACTTTCATTAGTCCCTGGCATTATCTTATAGCTAGTATAGCCTTATGCCTATCCCACGCATGCTTAAACTCCCTCACTGTGTTAACCTCTACCACTTCAGCTGGAAGGCTATTTCATGCATCCACTACCCTCTCAGTAAAAACTAGTCAGATCGCTATTAGATCGCTGGCCTCCAGCTATGTTTGTTAAACAACTACGGAACTTGATATGTCTAACTCTGGTATAGAGTTTAAAAAGATCTTAGCGAAACTATCTTTAGGGTGGAAAACACAAAACTAGTTGTAGACTGTAGACGCAGGCAAACTGGGTCCGCCTAGTCTTTTGTTATAATGTGACTTTACTTATAATGTTAATTGTGTATTGTGTCTGCTTCGTGTGCAGATAGGCAGAATAGCACAGCTCCTTAAATAAACTAATCATCACTACAAATGTTGTAGGTTTGTAAAGTTCAGAGCTGTTTTTGGAACGTCTAAGAAGGGATTAGCAGCAAAGAGAATTTAATATTGTGGATTACAATGTTGGAATACTGCTCAGGTAATACGGAGTTATGTATAAACAGCAAGTCTGGAGCTAGACTCTAACCTTGGAATCGTCACTGTGGCAATCGCCTGATTATTCCACATTTCCCTTTTTGCCCCAAAATGGCGTGTTATATGAAAACCGCATTTAACTGTTGGTGAAGCAAGAAATGATGAGTGGTTTATATGACTTCGGTACAGAATGCTGGCACATTTAAAATGTACCACTATAAATATGTCACTCTCATTACAAAGTTGTGTTTGTGTTTTTTTTTTTTTTTGCTATAACGACATTTATTAAAGGGATCCTCCACTGCTCAGATGCAAAGAAAATAAAAATCACTGTTTAGTTAAAATGTATTTTATTTCATTATCCATTTTTTCATCTGGACTATATATAAAAACAGCTTGCAAAAGCTGCAGATCACTTGTTTGCAGCTGTTACATGCCCTCCCCTTCTAACCCCTCCCAGACTTTCTGTGGCTGTCCAATCACAGACTTCCCAATGCAGCTCAATGAGAAGTCTTTTCAAGGCAGGTGCCCTGGGCATTTGCTGCCTCTAGAGTTTAGTTGCATTAAGCTAACCAAACCAGGAAGTAACAGGATCCGTGTGACAGCCAAAGGGATGGGTCTAGGTTAATTTAGAAAAGTGTAAATTCTTTTATTTAAAATCTGCACTGTTTTGTAAAATTAAAAAAAAAAAAGTGCTTTCGCTGTTTTTATGTGAGATGCCTTGTAAACCAAATGGACACTCCTCTAATGTAATGTGGATGATAAAACTACTGTGGGCACCAGCGTACATCACTTTTCTTCTTGGGTTTCACCTAGCTGAGAGTGATAGGTGTTCTTGTCCACAACTTCTCGTGCATCACGGGTCTGCGCCCAGAAGTATAGTGGATCATTACAAGGGTGCCGTCACAGTGCACCATTTTGATATACCGGTAACTATTATAAAAGCACACTCTCTTTTGGGATTACAAGTCCCATCATCCCAGTCCCATCCTTCTAAAGCTAGTTGTGATAGACCCCTGGCCTTGCGTTACTGTAGACATTTTAGCACAGTAAGATCTTGGAGAGGGTTGAGGGAGCTGCAAGATAACATATCTCCGGGGTTTCAGAGCCGACCCCTGTGTGTGGGCTGTGTGTGACTAGGATCTGTGACACTGCAAGGAAGAAGCCGCTCAATACACAATGTGTCTTTGTTCTAGCACCGAGAGTGGAAGACTTGGATCAATGTGAAGTGCTAGGGATGTATCCGTGAGCAGGCAGCTGAGTGTCACGTTGGGCTTCTCACGGGTGCACTGAGCTGTCAAGACCTCGAGCTGTAGTGACACATCTCTGCACATCAGGCTGCTCATGTATTGTAGCACAGGCTCACAGTGTGGTAAATGTTTATTTGCCCTGAGCTTTCTACAGTAATTGTCATTTCTGCGGCCTGTGCTTATCTGGCTTTACACAGCTCGATGTCGTACAACAGTCGTTTAATACGGTGTTCCGCTCTATACGTTCTATACATTATTTCCACCTATATTCCTATCTTGGGGTACTTCATGCGTTGCCGCTTAACAAGATATTCAGAGGTTCCAAATTAAATTTAGCCTGGATGGCACTTTCCTCAGATGACTAGCAGTGGTGGCTAAACGTTGGCACTGCAACCATTGTGGACTACATTTCCCATGATGCTTTGTAAGCCGAATGACTAGATGAGCTTCATGGAATATGTAGTCTCCAGAAACTCCAGTGCTGGGTAGGAGATTTGTCACTTCTGGCCCCCGAAATACTCTCACGAGCTGCCTCTGGGGTATGTTTTTTTTTTTTTTTTTTGCTACTAGCACAGTGAGTGGCATTTTACCTTAAACAGGTGCAGTCCCCCTCCCCCCTCCCATGCTCCCTGCTGTTTCAGGTCTCAGCTAGTGGCAGTGTGACAGCCAGCAGGGCAGGGCTGGGGAACAGGAAGAGCCGGCAAAGGCACAAGGCAGTCACACGCTCACATGGAGGCACTATGGTGGGGATGCACACATTTCTCAGTAACTGCCAGTGCAGCTGTTACTTCTTATGGCTCCTGCTGCGCCGACTGGCTACCCGGTAAAGAGCATGTGTCCTCTATTCCTCTGAGCTTTAAGCTATCCTGCTTTCCCGTGTCACCTCTCCTTCACCTTTCCTGCTAAAACTGTCTCTGCTCGCTCTGCCTTCTTTTGTAATCTCTGCTCCACTGCTCTCTCTAGCGTGTTTTTGCCCATCTCCCAAGAGTCTCTCTGTGCCTTAACACTCACTTTCCGTTGGATGTTCCTTTGTGACTTGGCACTAGTGTCTAGTCCTCCTCTTCCCAATCTTTTACCTCTCATGTTTTTATATAAATACACTCTCTCTCTCTCTCTCTCTCTCTCTCTCTCTCGCACACTCTTGCCTGTCTCTCCCTCTCTCCAGCCTTAATCTCTCTCTCTCCTCCAGCCTTAATCTCTCTCTCTCCTCCAGCCTTACCCGTAGAGACTATTTGTACACAGGTCTTTGCATATGACTTGCACACACACTCACTTCTCTCTCCTATGTCTCTCCCTCCTCAGAGTCTCTGCACTCTCACTCTCTTAAATACCCCTTGGGAGTCTCTTTTACTTAGCCTCCTTTATAGTGCGTATCTCTGTCCACCATGTCTCTGTAAACCTCCACCCCCTTTCAGTTTATTTTTAAGGGGTCTCGCATTCCATCCTGCCTTTGAAGCTTGCTAATGATCTAGGGCTTGACATAAAACCAGTCTCCCTATTAATAGGCCTGCTGCTGTCTCCTGGGGCTCCTAGTGACTTTGCAGACATGAGTATATTGGAAAAACAATGCAAGCTAGCTATAAACATATACTGCAAGGTGCAAGTTGTCCTGTGTATGGGTAAACCGAAAGCAGTGCTCAGTCTTGATATAGTTGGTGGCAGGTAGATATCACTATAAGCCAGTAAGTGGCAGAGATATGATCACTTGGAAAGCATCTAATGCTGTATCATGCTCATTGATGAAGAATAGGTTCCCTTATGCCAGGATCTATTTAAGCTGGCAACCCAGTGTACTGTGGGGAGCCGTGATTGATTTGTACAGCAGTCGCTCTGCATAGCACACCCAGGAGGTGAAACAGAAGGCTAGGGAAAAATATGATGGAGTGTTATGTATCAAGATTCTGGAACAGAGTTTTGAGAAGTGGTGCAGTCAGCAGATTCAATCCTTGGTTACCATGGTAACTGCCTTGCTTTACAGTACTTGTGTCCAGAATTGCTTCATATACATAATTATTGTAGTCCATGGGAATCTCGCCAGCTGTTGGGAAACTACAAGTTTGGGAGTAATCCTCCCAAAAGACACAAGGTGTTTATCTGTGACTGGCTGAGGATCTTTTAGAGGAGTTGCAGTTAGAAACAGAGAGTTATGTTATCACTGGCTTGCAGGTTAATCAGATTTGGAAGAGCGAAAGAATTATGGAATTATGGTGGTAGCCAAGGCTAGGCAGGAGCTGACGACTGATATTTCTGTGTAGAAGACGCACAACTGGGGGTTAATTCTTTGTCTTCTACAATCTGTTATACTTACCACCCATTTCTATTGTTATACTTAAATTGAGGAACCCCAAGGTATACACCAGAAATGCGCACACACACATGTATATATTATTATTTTATTTTATTTTTTTAACATTTTGAAGTCCTTTATAGTTTTGTTAGTTTTTATATAACCTCTGTGAATTGCCTCCATACAAATGTATAAAATTAGTTTTCAAAGTGTACTGGGTATATGTGTGCACAAATAATTTAATAAGTCTAACGTATGTATTTTATGTATAACTATACATTAACCCACATATTGCCATCTTTCAGTCTCCATAGTGATGGGTACTACTGAACCCCTTATTTCTATTCTTCCTCTTTGATCACTCCTCCTCCTCGAGGAACCATGGCAACCCAATTCATCCCCATGGCAACTGCCTCCATGACTGACTGAGAATTTGTTGAAAAGATGATGCCCTGCTTGACTCCCCCTCCTTCTCTGTGGGTGCATATTAGGACTGTGTGGGGGATTCGGTTTATTACGGCTACATATTATTTTCATCCCATTCACACAGTTTTGCATTGATTGCCAGAGATTCCATGTGCCTTCTCATCACCGCTGTGGGCTCCCATGAGAAATGTCACATGTATGTGAAGGTAACGTTGCGCTACATGAGCAGAACCCATGCTGGTTAGCGTGGGATCTCTCATTTGCTCTGCAGTACAATAGAATCTTACTAGTAAAATGTTCTGTGCTGGTCTGTCCCTGCAGATAATGCATTGTTATGCCTTTTTATAATTTTTAGTCCAGTTTTGCAACTACATTCTTTTGTGTAATTGTTCACTCATTGGGATATTTGAGAGTTCCAACAGTAGATGCTGCAGAGTTCTAAATTCCATATATTTAATGGACCTTCCTTTGCATTGACTGTCACGTTATATAGAGCTGCTCTAGAACTGTTGCAGCTCTCTGCCCATCAGTCCTATAGTCCTTCACCTCACACCATCCATTTAAATAGCTTGTTTTGGTTCCTTCCTGTCCTATTCCTGATGCCCACCCCCATTCTCCGGGCTGTCATGGGCTGCTCCACCCCCCTTTTGGCTGCTGTCACCGCTGTGCTAAGCTCAGAGGCGGCAGTGCCGCTGATCTGTAAGGAAGGGGAACATCTGTGCCCTAGGTGGAAGCAGAAGTCTGCGAGCACTTTCAAGGAATCAATCCGACTTCAGTCTCTTGCAGCATGTGGTGCCTGCACTGTGCCTCCGACCGGACCCCCCGGATTCTACAGCATGGCCTCTGGTACGAAATATGTCTGCATTAATGTTTTGGTTACAGCATTCTGCTGTTTTTTAACCCAGAGATGCTGGACCTAAATATTGACCAATGAGAAAAAAAAATGTGCATCTGGTTTCAGTTGTGCGATTATAGTGTGGATTCTCTCATATGTCACTATGGAATTCATCACCGTTAAATGTCAGTTTGTTTCGATGCCAGCGAGAGGGTGTTTTTGTGTGTGTGTTGCGTACCCCTTTACACTCACAGAGTTAAATTCCAACACTCCCGTGCACGCCTCATAAATCTTCACAGATGAGGGCACTTGGAATTGTGACCATCTTGATCGTTGGTTGAAATCATGGAAGCCAATCTGTTATAGTCTCCCCTGACCTTTGAGGTGTGACTCCATTCTTTAGGTCTACTCATTGCCGAATATATACCCACGTTGACAAACGGAGCCGTTTGTTATCATACATCCACAGTTTTTAATACATAAATATTTTCCGGCAGGTGGAACCTGTAGAATCGGAAAAAAACATACATTTAACATGTTTTTTGTGCTTCTGTTTTTTAATTTGTTTTTAATTTTGAGTACAGTTTTGTCTATTGCTCTGGCTAAGAGTGGTGAATTGACGCATTCAATTGCGGATTTACTATATATATCTTGGGCATCCGGCCTCTGTCCTTTGGCTCTTGATGGCCTACAACTCTCAACACATTTCTGCCAGCCTTAGGCTGTCCTAGAAATGTGGGAGTTTTATCCAGCTGCACCTAGCAGACAGAGGTTGGATCCTTTAAATGTATAGAATCCCATTGTGTCTGGATGTGGATTGTAAGAATTGCAGACCGATCACTTTAGAGACTCCAGTTTGCTTACTGCTGCTCCACAATAACGCTTTTCTGTGAATATCTAAGGAAAGAGTTAATCATCTGAATGCTGCGACCATAGAAGCCGGAGGGGCTTGCTTGTTAAACAAACAAGTAGAACATTTAAGATTTTTTTCCCATGTCTTCCTAGACCGCTAATTGCTGGATTCCTTTTTTCTTGGGATTGGCATGACTATATCAATCCCTTTCCTTTGTTCTTTTCCCTGCCTTTTAAACATGGGTTGTAGGAAGAGTCCTACTGTTTGCTGTAAAACAGGGATATGTCACATCAGAGCCAGAGGGGTGAGATGATTTTTAGATTTTTTTTTTGTTTTTTTTCTTGTTTGGCCCTCTCGTTCCAAAAGGGATGGAGTTGAATAGACCTGAGGTTCTCTTACGGTCTACTAAATAATCTGCCAACAGTCGGTAACTTGCTGGCTTAGAGTCATAAGAGTTCTGTTCTCACCACTGCCGGTTTGTGTTGCGTGAATTGAAATCATTGTGTCTTTGCAAAAGTGGAGCAGTTTTTAATTCTCCCATTTCACTGTGCGGCATCCTGCCTTTTAATCTGTAAAGCTTTAATACTTTACTACACCTGCTTGATATCTTTTGATCATTCCTTTAACCCCTTAAGGACCAAACTTCTGGAATAAAAAGGAATCATGACATGTCACACATGTCATGTGTCCTTAAGGGGTTAAATAATGCTTACAGCTGCTCTGCAAGTGTATTTTTAATAGTGTTTTTTATTTTTTATTTTATAGACTTTAAAAAAAAAAAAAAATTGAAGGGAAAACTTTGATTTTTCCGGTATGCTAAAAAAAGTAATTTTAGGACCCACAGCGAGTCCAACGTGCATTGGCATTTATATAATCCCAACTTCCCGTCGGAATGCCAATCCAGCACTGTTGCATTTGGGCACCAGTATCTATCGCCATTTGTTGATGTTCTGCGTCTGCCAGGCATCTGCTTGTTATTTCCCTCCTGCCAGCCTTGTTTGGGTGAGAGTGGTATTTTCTGCCTAACTTCCTGCACTACCAAGTTCCTTGCCACCTGTGACTCATGTAAATCGGGGATGCACTGGGAATCGGATCTAGGGTATGTGACGAGAATTCTGGGCATCCAGGAGTATGCCAGAATACCTACGCAGCACTGCCAAATGTAACGCTTCAGACTGCAGCATCTGTGTCGGAGTTGGATTGTTAGAATCCTGTAGCCCTCCAGCTGGCGGACTAAGTCTCCTCCGATCCTCTTTGGTGTGGATGATAGGAGTTGCAGCTCGATAACAGCTGGAGTGTGCTAGATTTAAGCTGATTAACATATGTACGCACAGAAACACAGCAAACGCTCTGCAATACTGCAGCACATACTTTATAATAGGATTTGCATGAAGGGTAAATCGACAGTCGTTGTATAACTAAAAAGGCTGGCATCATAGGACTTTTAGTCGTACAACTGATGATCTACATATGGACTTCCCCTGGTTTTCTTTAAAATAATTTGTTTTTAATTATCTTTGTTTTTACATCTTCAGCTCAAAGTATGAGAACAATTTATACATGTGATCCGAATCTACCAAGGTAGTCGAACACATAGATGCCAAGCTGTACTTCAATTCCCATGATCCTCTCTTGGCTCGTATTTTGGTTATTCCGAGCGTCTGCCATTTTGGCCATTCTTGCTGTAAAGTGTTTTTTGTTCACCCTTGCACTCTGTAAATCATATGAAAAGGTCTATTAATATTTGAAAAGCAGTAACCTTTGCTCCAAACAAGAGTTAGATCTTCATTTTTGTGTTTTCTGCCATTCCTTTTTGCGTGAATACTGTACAGCGTCATAATTTGTAGCTGGGGGGGGGGGGGGGGGGGGGGGGGAGAGAGACTGATGTAGGTAGACACTTTTGTAGCCTATGTCATTGTTTTTTAAGTTTTTATGCATAGACATGTTAGAGCTGGGATTGTACTTCAGAAACCTCTCATTATGTAGTGCACACTGTAACCTTTAAAAACCTGCTGACTCTGTCATTTTTAAAAATGTTAAGCGATTATCAGGATCGAACAAATCCTAGCAGTCGGGCAGCCATGGCACCTAAAGGCTTTCTCGGGGCGCCTAAAATTTGTCATATTTGACAAAGATCTCTATGGCTGCATCAAAAGTATGTCTCCATTTGCTTTATGATGCATGTGGAGTTGCCATTCTTTATACATTGAACATTGTATTTACTAAGCTGGGAATAGTGGAGAATTGACAAGGGAATTACAAATTTTGTCCAAGCAAATTAAAATAAAAAAACACAAAACCTTCTAGCACCGTTTTTTCCCCGTATTTGTACGATTGTACAATGCCGTGGAATTTGTTGGAGTTTTATAAATAATAATTACCGTAATCATTCCCTTGTCAAGTCACAATTCACTGTTTAGTGAATAAATCACAATGTGTTTGGTTCCTACGTGTGTCCTGCAATACCTATATCCGTCCTAAGGGTTCTATTCACTTGACATGTTGCAAATAGTTCCAATACCAAACCTTACGGAAACTTACCTGTTATGTCCTATTTTTTCATCAATGTTTGACGTCCTAGTTCGAAAGGCACTGTTTCATGGCTGAGCTCTTTTGAAATCATAGCCGTACAGGGGTTTCCCACTGTGGCCCTTCAACTGCCACTAGGCCAAAACTTCCATTACCGGTCACAAGAACCTTGCAGAGAATTCTGGATGTTTTAAGCCCAACATTATCTGAATGGCTGAGATTGGACAGATTAGGCAAGTGGGAGTGCCACCCAAATGACCATAGCTATGGAAGTGATCTAGATTCTAGAATCATTTAATGACACATTCACTCTGCCTTTTGTGGGACATTTTATCTCCTGTCTCATTAAGCATCACACCAGAAAAGAAAACAGGATTGAAGAGGCAAGGTCCCAAATGTGAAAATTTACATTTTAGCACCTTTAAAAGCTGTTCGCTCTCTCTGAGGCCTTGAGATTAGACGTTTATAGGAACACTAAAACCACTAAACCAAGGTTGAACTTGATAGACTTGTCATTTTTCCTTTTCTTTTTTCTTTTTTTTTTTTTTAACCTAGACGACTATGTAACCACTCTGTGGTACTTATGGTGCCTGGTGCCAGGATCTGCTAAGAGTCAGGTGCGTTTTGCATGGTCCCCAGGTGCCTGCGTTACAGCCCTTTTTCACAGATATTGTTAAAGCAAATTTTCCCCTTCCACTTTAGCAATCTCAATTTTGTTCAAGTTTGGATAATTTATTGGCTGGGGAGGTTCAGCTGACACTTTCAGCTAAATAATGCTGCCCAAAAACAGCCAGGATTCAATTAATCAATGTGGAAGAGAACCTTCCCTCTTTAACAATATTTAAGGATGGTCTGACAGCGGACATTCGGGATACCCCAGTTAAGTGTCAAACTGCGCGAAAACCATTGAACTCTTAACAGTGGGATGGTTCCAGGGGCTTTTGGCACCATAACAACCACAATACACTGTAATGATTATGATGCTTAGAAAGCTAATTTAAAGGGAACATATAGTCCCTAAATGAATATTTATTTTTTCAGGTCTATACGTTCCCTATTATTACTGGGACTTCTGTCCAACTCTTTGACGGAAAATGCCCTTTAAATATATTTTACTTATTTTGCTTCGGGCATTGAGACCACATCGTTGAAGCAGTCTGATGCCTCTCACAACATTATGCTGACTGCTCGTCTTGTATAATCCAATGCTTCGCATAGAGAAGCACTGTGAGCGATCAGCACATGCACTTCATTTGCCACACTCCTGCAGTCGAGATCCTCACAGTGGGAAGCGAGACAGGCACTAGAGATGTTTGCAGCCCTGCAATTAAAACATTGCTGTTTCTACTAAATGGTTATGTTTAATATTGCAGGACTAAAATGACAGTACCACTGCAACCAGACTATTTCTGTGAGATGACATACTCTGAGTGCCTGTCGTGGTGTTTTAAGTATATTTAAGTATAGGTGTAATGAGTTTGTTTGTTCACACGGTGTTTTGCAGTACCTGATTTAATTTTGTGCCTTTATAGAAAATGTTGCAGCTGATGGTTTTAATCTAGCACCTTTATCTTATGGTCTATTTATTTTTTTGTTTTTTGCCTTGAGATCAATGTAAACCTTTTTGGATATTTTAGACGATTAGCAAGACTCAAATACCCAAATACCCAAATTTCTAACGTTTCCCAACTATTTGATCTAAATGTTTCACTTGCCAGTTTTGTTTCCAATTTACCAAAAAGCCCGTCACTTTGGGCTTACTCACTCAACAGCGCATTACGGAGAATTCATAAGGTTTTTAAGCTTTTAAACCAGAATAGTCAAACTACAAAAAATGCTGTTCTGGCAGATGTTTCCTTTTCGATTACGTAATGGTTTGCCATTGCCTTATCAATTTTCTAAAATTATTGTTTTTGCAAAATAGGCAGCTTCTCAGAGTAATTCCCAACTGATCAGTCAATAACCAACACGTAATGCACGTGTGCAAAAAAAAAAAAAAAATGAATTAGTCTGCAACAAGGTATGTACATTGACTGTGGACCTTTAGATAAATCCACCTGCGCCACACCTATCATTCAATAAATTTGTGTTAAACCAGGTACAGTAAATCTATATTTGTCCACAGTTTTCTATTTATGCTTTAATTTTGAGCTGTGTGAAAATATTAACCTTTTTACTAGCTCATCAAAAAGGATTGACGTCCTTTCTCATTGTGCCTGGCTCTCTACTTCTCATACCCAGGAGCTTTAAAATAATCTGTCTATGTGATATTTTAATATATTACTTTGATAGGTTTGTTGTTCCTACTGCAGCAGCAGAGGGGTTAATCTCTGTATGTGCAGTCTCTCACAGCAAAACCCTGCACATACAAACTCTAGGCACTATGACCACTTCAAATCTTAAATAACTTGCTTTTAAGGCTCTGTCACTCCTTAGACTGTGGACTCCTTCTCTGTCCTCTGTATTCTGTATACAATGCAGCTTGTTCTACTCACCTTGAAGGATAAGGGCCAGCGTATATCTCTTGCATTGACAAAAAGCACTGTTTTAAGTTACCTCTAGATTAAAGGGACACTATAGTCCCCAAAACAACTACAGCTTATTGTATTTGTTCTTGGGATTATAAGCTTTCCCTTCAGGCTTTTTTCGGTAAACAGTCTTTTCAGGGAAAATGCAGTATTTACATTACAGCCTAGGAATACCTTCACTGGCAACTCCTCAGACGGCTACTAAAGGAGCTTCCTGGGGCAGTGCTGCACACTGTACAGGACTGACATTCAGTTTCTCCACCCTCTGCATGGAAACACTGATTCAATGCATCTCTATGATGAGATGCTGATTTGGCCAGGGCTGTGTTTGACTTGTGCTGGCTCTGCCCTTGATCTGCCTCCTTGACAGGCTCAGCCAATCTAATGCTTTCCTATGTGAACGCATTATGATTGGCTTTAAATAATAACCTTTCTGATGATGTCAGCCAAGCAGGCAGATCAGAGTGTTGAAAGCAGATAGTGTTACAATTTATATACACTCTCATATCCATGTGTTTGGAATCTTGAAGTCTATAGCAGGGGTAGGCAACCAGCGGCACTCTAGATATTATGGACTACATCTCCCATGATGCTTTTTCCAGCATAACTGCTGTGAGAGAAGCAGTCCGCAACATCTGGAGTGAAAAAGGTTACCTACTCCTGGTATAGACCATTAATAGCTAACCTTGGCTATCCCAGATGTTTTTGAAGCTTTCTTTTCCCATGATGCTCACCCAGTCCTAAAGGAGGAGGGGGGGGGGAGAGGGTAATGGGGGGGGGGGGGGGGGTGATCTCTGTATCGAGATTGTACTGCTTTATCGCTGAGTTGGAGAGCAGTGAAATTCGTTTGATTTGTTGCAGTAATTCAGTGACATTGCAACTGCATAAAGAGCACGTCATGCCTGTCTTCTCAACACATTGTGATTTGCTATGTGCACAGCAGTCTGTGCAGAACATGATTGTATGTTTAGCAGCAGGCTATTATCTAGCTCTGCCTGGAATGGGGGTTGAGGCATGGTGTGCATCTGTGTTAGAACCTTTGCCAGTCAGTTCTCACAACCCTGCCTCCATGCCGAAAATATTACAGCTATAAATACTTCCCCTCCTCCTTGGGCTTCATTGGCCGTTCCTCGACTCCTACGCAGGCGGGGGTGAATGAAGGACTCTTTAAAGGAAAGGAAGTTTGCTGCTGGTTAATGGGAATATAATGGATGTAAGACCTAAATCTATGAGTTTAGAGAAGAATGGCTTACACACACCCTTACACACATACAGCTGTCTGCATCAAGGCTGTTCAATCTGCAGCCCCTGTCTGAATTTGTGCAACAGTTCCCATAAGCTTTAAGCTTGGCCAGTTCTAGGTTAACTGTGGATAGATAGGTAATTGGCAAATACTTGTAGTATTTGCTTTTAACCCATTAAGGACACAACTTCTGGAATAAAAGGGAATCATGACGGAATATATCCGTCATGTGTCCTTAAGGGGTTAATGTCTGCATGTTGTGCACCGCCTCTGTTAACTTGTATACATATTGAACTTACTGCGTCTTCCCTATCGTAATGTCTGTATACCTACTATACTTGCTGTGTTTTTCTATGTCCGTGTACCTTATCTCCCCCGTATCTGTATACCCACTGCACTTACTGATTCTCTCCTATGCTAATATCTGTTTAATTTCTTTATATGTACTGTACTTCTCACCCCTATACTAATGTATGTGTCCACTGTACTTACTGTATCACCTCTGCTCTAATTAATCTGCTCAATTCTAATGGCTCCCAAACAACTGCACATCTGGTAACTGCTTATTAACACATTTATTCTGTTTATATAATATTACACCAAATACAACCAATGCTTGTACAGTGGAGTTCAGTAGTACACCCCATAATTAACACAATAATTGATGCTGATCCCATCTTTAGTGACAAGCCAAACCTGCTGTTTTTCTTTAAAGAACTTAATGTCTTACTAGGAATAGGAAGTGTCGCTCATCTTGCCAATGAAATATCATTCTAGCCATGTGTGACTGTGTGACAGAGGAGAACGCACTTGCTGCCGATCACCACCAGTCTTTGTATGATGGGAATTGTAGTCCAGCAACAGCTTAAGAATTCCTTTAGTCCCCTATCTTCCCTAGACTGTAAACTGTGTTGAACATTGACAGCATTTGTTGATCCAGTATACAAAATAGCTGGTTTGTTTGCCTCTTAAGTCTGAAATTGCCTGTAAAGTGATGTGTGAACTGGTCGATCATTGACATTGCTTGCATTCCTGCCCTGCTCGTACTGCAGGGCTGGGCAAATGAGATGTCCAGGTGTTTTAGAACTACAACTGCCATCATGCTTTGCCAGCCTTCAGAATGACAAAGCCTTGTGGTAGCTGCAATTCTACAACATCTGGTGATCTAGCGGTGACCTACCTCCTATTGCCTATATTATCAGTATATCCTATTCTTTGTAATATGGCTGCTGCAGTAATACATTTCTTAACATATTAACAAGAAAAAAATAGGTTACCGTGAATGCATTGTTTGTTGCCATATCCACATTTTCTTGGACAAATATAACTGGTTCAAGCCTATGGTACATTAAATTCATATTCTGCAGGAGAGAATTACAATAGCTTATCAAATTATTTAGTGATTTATCTTCCATTAAGAACACCCTTTAATTTAGCCTCATCCTCCAGCTATATAACCCTGGTTAATCCAGCTTCGTTATGTCCCATTAACCCACGATCCTTTCCACATCCTTATTAATCTCTCCAATCCTTACCACATCTTTAAAATCCCCTAAAATTCTTACCCTGGTCTTATTAACCTATTCCAACACGCTTTGCAAACGCTGCTCAACTAGTAGCCATATTCCTTCATCGCCTTCCTTATTAAATGCTTAGAATTGCCACCTAAGAGATGTTCAAGATGACCTAATTAGCTAATCTCGCGTTTTAATGGTTAACATGCACTTCTGTCCATCTAATCACACTATCCTGTATAGAAGCCTCTGGGGATTAATGTGTACACTCAGATATCTCATTAGTGATAACACTTTACAGTGAGCTACCCTGTCAAACCTTTCACATTATGGTTGGGTGATGGACGCCATTGTGTCTTAATCTGTTAGAAGGGGACAACTCTACAAACCCTCCGTAGCGCATAATCTTCGTGTCCGTAAATACCTAGAAGTCAATATGAATTGAGTAATAAAATTGACCAAATGATTATAGCGAACATTTTTACATTATAATAAAAGTACTGGTAAATTTGTGTGATAAGATTAGGGAAGAATTTATGGGGAACACAATCTCCTTGGCTCCCATAATCTTTTGGCTCATAAATATTTTCATGGTGATGCTTACTATACCTCAAGAAAGAGGGAATCACTTACCTGGGATAAAGGCACCAACCATATCTGTAACCTAAACAATATCAGATTTAAAAAAAAACCATTGTATTAGGATTTAAAGTGGACCAGCCATTTCTGTAAAAATGTACATGATTGAATAAAACCTTGATAATTGCCTATACCTTGTGTTAATTTTTTTTTTTATATATAAGAGACTGTTTTCTTATGAATGTATAGTAAACATATTGAAAAGTATATTATATTCCAGTACAGGCAAAGAAGAGCCAGGGCAAACATTTCAAATAAGGACATTTAGAAACTTTATTTAATTTCTCCTCTACATACTTTGTCTAGGCTGACCAGTGCAAAATACAGAGTTGTAGCAATGCTTGATGAAGACAAGATGGAGGCACCAACCTGTCTGGTAAAAAGTGTGGCTTTCTAAATTGATTTTTTTCAACCCCACACATTATAAAGTCATATTTGTTAAATGAACTCCTTAACAAATGTGAATTTATACCAACCTAATTTTGCAGGTTTGTTTTCGGTCCGCCCACCACATATTTTTTTTTAAAAGTTGTTTTACTTGACTTTACTCCAGTACAGAGACTTCCTCAGAACTTTACAGGAAGTGTTTAGGAAGTCTGTGTAGGTCACATGCAGGGAGGTGTGGCTAAGGCTGTATAAACAAAGTGATTTAACTCCAAAAGGGCAGAGAATTGAGCAGTGATACTGCAGGGACATAATCTATACACCAAACCTGCTTCAAGTTGTTTTTCTACTCAGTGTCCCTTTAAGACCTTATATCAAGCTCCATCTGCTGTCTCTTTTAATAGTACAGAGTGGCTCATGCCTATTCTATTCCATGCTTTAGTAACAGCACACAGGAAGAGAACAGGTTCTTGGATTAATGAGGAATTTCAGTACCTGCATCAGAGGCATGGCATTTAAAAGGCAAGAGCAGATTAAAAACCTGGCCCACCCAGTCTGTCTGCTTTGCCTGCCAGTCCACTTGCAAGACTTTGATTAAATAACTGTAGGTGTCTCCAATCCCTATACATAGTATCCTAACGCTATTTGCATGAATTAAAGTGCCAGATTCTTCTGCAATGTTTCACACCCTGGCACGGGAAGGGTCAACTAAACATTCGTAATACAGCCTCTAGCAAAACATGAGTTGTACAATAGGTGTACTGTAAAAGCAGAGATTAAAATGATGTAAGGAAAAACAGCATTAGGTAAACTTAGGAGTTCTTTCTCGATTTCCAAATCGGCAGCTGATAAATTGCCAATTACCATTACACATATATTCTTTTATTGACCTCAGGAGAATGAAAGACTGAGATGGTTCCAAAAGTACTTAAAGTGGCCCTGTTTTATATATAGATATGATAAGGTTTTGTGAGGTGGGTATAAGCTGATAGAAATTTCAGATGGAATACCTAGATTCATGTTTTATTTACCTTTAAGAAATTTTAAAATCTTTTTTTTTTTTTTTTTTTATTATTATTTTTTTGGGATGGGAAGGGGGTGAGGGGTTCTTTCTAATCTCTGTGAAAGCACTACTGTTAGAAAAGCCTCTTCAATTTCTATAGTCAGAAGAGTATTATAAACCCCCCTCGTCCACGTGATAACTAGGCTTAATATGCTGTTATAGGTTTTCAGGATTCCAGTATTTCAAGGTGCTTAATCAAGAGATTAAAGCTGGATTTAGAAAATCTAAAATATAGTTCCTGCATTTTTATTGTGTGTGTTTGTCTGTGTCCTTAAAGGCTCATTTCATCAGTACATTTTTCTTTTTGTTCAGCCTGGTTAGGCAATACTAAACATGTTCACCACCCTTATTTAATTTAATATAAATAAATAAGGTTTTAAAAACAAAAAAAGTTATCCTTTTTCATTTACACTCCCCGTCCAACATCACACCTCTGAGAAGCATTTGATTGGACCCTTTACCCCATGTCAGAGTGCTTGCGAGGGCTCAGAGTCATGGGGGAGAAAGGGGTTACTATATCAATTTTATTTGTATTTTTTTTAAAGTAATTGCTAAAAACTGAGGGAGACGGGGTGCTTAATTACCTATGTCACCAGCGTAGTGTGCGTGCATGTGGACGATGGACATAAATTCTGCACAGAATGGACATATCTCAGTGTGTGCAGTATTTTAAGCAGAAACACTGTGCATACAGACTCCTGCCACCATGACCACAGTAACCCTTCAATTCTGTCCCTCTCTCCCTTTAATGATATGCCAGGAGAAAGGCTTGGATGAGAGAATCGCACAGTCTGTCACCCAGCCCATTTCTCCACTTATCATTAAACATAGAGGAACTGAATTAACAGTAACAGCTGATATGTGGGATTCTAACCCCCACTGAGCAGGATGCAACATGTGTGTCCTGGTGCTGTCCCGAGTTTCGGTGTCCCACACTGCGTATTTTGGCTTCTAATACCCAGTGTAACGTCACGCACTGTGCAGTACAGTATGAAAAGAAAGGTCTAATCTATAAAATCTGCCCCAACCCCCTCAGATTATACAATTAAGCTCTTGAAAGGATCATTGATTCAGCCTTGTTTGCCATACTCTACATTTTTCCCTTTGTCTTCACCTGGTGACTTTGCATTGTATTCAGTGTCTGAGCTACACAAGAATAAACTTTAATTATAGGAGCCAGGGGAGGGTTTGCAGGAAGGGAGGAGGAGCACAGCTAGGTGTTTTCCTGGAGCACCTTAGTGATGATTTTTGGATTACCGTCACAAACCGCAAGCCTGATGCTTTTTCACCTGCAATCCCTGCTCCCTGTGAGGCCTGCAGGATAGTGTGACTTGTAGTCTTCTCATGCACTGGCCTTCATCCCTAACAACAATGAGGAAGAAGAAAGGGAAAAAGCAGTGTCTGCCTGCCCGCGCTGCCCTTTACATGTGAGTTTAGGAGAGGCATTGTGCTTGCCAGGCTCCTTCATATAATTGATTGGGTTCTGTGAAGTGGATTGCCGAGACTGGAGAGACAGGAGTTGCGATATGTGCTTCTGTACTGCATGCATCTCCCATGGAGATCTAAAACAATAATGCAGAGTGTTCCAGCTCCTTGTTTACTGCCCAGAGAACACACCCTGATATAAACCAAGCACACCTGTACATAGAGTAAAGTCGCCTTATACGTACATAGTCATGTGGGCACACTCGCGGACCATTTGTTTTTACCACGTTTAGTACTGAGAATGGAATAATTATTAAGATTATGAGAAGGCATGCCAGCTCAGTCGGAGGATTTACAGAATTTGAGTCTGGATGCAGTATGGGTGATTGGGCTTTCAGGTGGTGCTATTGTGTGGCATTGTGTGTGGGTGCAGACAGTGCATGGGCAGTCATTGTGTGTGGGTGCGGGCAGGGTACATGGGCAGGCATTGTGTGTGGGTGCGGGCAGGGTACATGGGCAGGCATTGTGTGTGGGTGCAGCAGAGTACATGGGCAGGCATTGTGTGTGGGTGTGGGCAGAGTACATGGGCAGGCATTGGGTGTGGGCAGAGTACATGGGCAGGCATTGGGTGTGGGCAGAGTACATGGGCAGGCATTGGGTGTGGGCAGAGTACATGGGCAGGCATTGTGTGCTGGTGCGGGCAGAGTACATGGGCAGGCATTGGGTGTGGGCAGAGTACATGGGCAGGCATTGTGTGCGGGTGCGGGTAGAGTATATGGGCAGACAGTGTGTTTGGGTATTGGCAGGCATGGTGTGTGGGTAGAGTACATGGGCAGGCATGGTGTGCGGGTAGAGTACATGGGCAGGCATTTTGTGTGGATGCGGGTAGAGAACATGGGCAGGCAGTGTGTGGGTATGGGCACAGTATATGGACGGGCAATGTATGTGTATAGGCAGGCATGGTGTGTGGGTGTGGGCAGAGTACATGGGCAGGCATGGTGTGTGGGTGCAGGCAGGGTATATGGGCAAGCATGGTGTGTGGGTGCAGGCAGGGTATATGGGCAAGCATTGGGTGTGGGCAGAGTACATGGGCAGGCATGGTGTGTGGGTGTGGGCAGAGTACATGGGCAGGCATGGTGTGTGGGTGTGGGCAGAGTACATGGGCAGGCATGGTGTGTGGGTGTGGGCAGAGTACATGGGCAGGCATGGTGTGTGGGTGTGGGCAGAGTACATGGGCAGGCATGGTGTGTGGGTGTGGGCAGAGTACATGGGCAGGCATGGTGTGTGGGTGTGGGCAGAGTACATGGGCAGGCATGGTGTGTGGGTGCGGGTAGAGTACCTGAGCAAGTATTGTGTTTGGGTATTGGCAGGCATTGTGTGTGGGTGCGGACAGAGTACATGGGCAGGCATTGTGTGTGGGTGCGGGTAGAGTACATGGGCAGGCAGTGTGTGGTTATGGGCACAGTATATGGACAGGCAATGTATGCATGCGGGCAGGTTACATGGGCAGGTATTGTATTTGGGTATTGGCAGGCATTGTGTAGATGCAGCCTAGGTAGACAGGAAGTGTGTGGGGGCAGATTACGGAGGATGGTAAGTGCTGCGGGGGAACAGATTTAGTAGGTGGGCAGACAGCTCTGGTATTCCAGCATAGTGTGTGCAGGTGTCTGTTATGAATTGCTTTGATGTACGAAGGTGCGAGGGTTTAGAGATGCTTGTGAAGAAGGGGAAAATGTAATCCCTCCTTCACTAGGTCTGTTGCTTGGGAGATGTGTTTGAATTGAACCTGCGAGCATGCAGAATAGATCAGCTTGTGTGACAGGTTCTGAGTGCCTGTGATGTTTCCTGATAAAAATGAGAGTGAAGCACTGCCTTTCCAAGGTCTCAGTGATATTTTAACCCTTTCACTGCCAGAGTGGTCGGCTCACCAAAATGGCAATGAACTGCGCTAATCTTTTTTTTTTTTTCCTGCGCTAGCTTATTGTTTGTTCTCATTTTTATTTCGGACACACTACGTTATCCATTGTATTTCTTTTTAATCCACCATACTTTTCCAATGACTGCTGCTTTCCCCCTTCACCATAATTTTACCATGCTGTCTCTCTGTCTTCATCCTCTCCACTTTCTCATACGGTCAGTCTGCTCCCCACTGGCTCTTACCTTTATGCAATCTTTGTCCTCTTCATTGTTTTTCCCGTTTAAGGTTTCTGTTGTGTCCACACTGTTTGTTTTTTGCCTGTGCATGCCAACTCTGTCCTCCAAAGTTGTAAAGTTGTAAGTACATGCCGTCACATTGTGCTTTTGTTTTCACTCATGCACCCTTTCCAAAATGAGATCTTTTCAAGATCTCTGGCTAAACTGTTCCTAAATTTGACTTTTGTCCTCAACCACAGACTCTGCAGGTAAATTAAGGCTAAAATAAAGTTTATCCTTCAAAGTTTGTGGTTGTCATCTGTGGTTCATCAGCATTTGGCTGAACTCTGTACCAGCTTCACTGTATTACGTTTGGCTTATAAGCTAAGTTTTCCTTAATTTCAACAAACCGGTCCAATTCTTTGGGGTCTTTCTAAAATGCTGTAGTAGAGTTGTTCCAAATGTTTGATTATGATTCTGTGCTCCCCTTCCTTTGACCGCTTCTCTTTGCCCTTGCAGAGCATGTTGTGTCTCATGTGTCTCACATGCTGCTTTTATCCTCTGTTCCACTCCTCCCTGCCCCTGGTATCAACCCCTGTGTGTCTCTTTAGTGTTGAAGGTGGTGACTCCTTGGGCAGTGAATCTGGAACCATTGTGGACAGCCCTGGCCAGCAACCTCCTTATCGTGGAGAGGTGAAGAGTGATCACTACGATCTTCCATCCCCAACTCGCCAACCAGCACATCCAGGACTCCAGTGGAGTCAAAGGGCCAGGCTACAGCCTGCTAGCGTTGCCCTGCGCAAGCAGGAAGAGGAAGAAAATAAGCGGTCAAAAGCCTTGTCTGACAGCTATGAACTCTCAACTGACCTGCAGGACAAGAAGGTACTCTTTCTTCTAGAAGCCACATTGTCTATTCTCAGAGGAAATGTGTGCGAACGTGGTCTATCCATTGTATTTCTCTTCTGTATTCAGTTTCAACCTCCCAGTCCCTGTCTTGCTTCCATAAGCTTTATTATCCTGGTATGTTATTTTTCTGTCCCCACTTGATTCATGAGCTCCCGTAGTGTAGACTCTCACCCTCTTACCCCATAGTTTGTCACGTTACCCTTTCGTTCTCTATCACATGTGCAAACTAACTGTTACCACTACAGGTGGAAATGCTGGAGAGAAAGTATGGAGGTTACTTCCTCAGCCGAAGAGCAGCTCGCACCATCCAGACCGCTTTCAGGCAGTATCGCATGAATAAGAACTTTGAACGCCTACGTAGTTCTGCTTCCGAGAGCCGCATGTCTCGGCGAATCATCCTGTCCAACATGCGCATGCAGTACTCCTTTGAGGAATACGATAAGAGCCACAATGCCCCATATTTCCAAGGCAAGCCAGTATCGCTGGATGAGGGAGTCTCATCATGCCGTGATCCGGGAGATCGGGGTCTTCTGTATGGAAGTTCGTGCGGTGGCATCGATGGAGATTCTATCAACACTTCTGGGGAGTTTGTCAACGAGATAACCGACCTGGAGGATTCCTTTTCAAAACAGGTGAGAAATAACATGACTGTCTGGAAACAGAAATATGCCAATGGATGAGAGCGAAAACCGTTTTATCTTATTTGTGAGTCTGTATCACTGCCAAAGACACCAATTGGCTTTTTGCAGACGGTCCTATGTCCCTCTGCAAAGTAAAATGCATGTGACTATCCCAGCAGACATCTTCGCAATTGTTCTAGGCAAATTCTCATACTGCAGTCATTTGCATCTCTCACATGAGGCCTATGAACCAAATTCAGAATTGATTGCAATTTACTCGGAGTAGATTATTATGACTTTTACCACCACCTCAACTGAACGTAGCTTTATGTCTTGAGGACTTGGCAACTAAACTTGGCAATCGTCTTCAGGAGCAACATTTTGATTCTGAGATTATTGCCAAGTCCCTGCAGATTTTTTTTTCGTGTAATAACAAGGTACTCAAACTATGAGGCCATATTGACTGCACAATAGGAGAGAGTAAAAGAAGACTACTTTCTTGTAGATTTTAACTGAAAGCCAGAGTCCACATTGAAGTCAACAGTACTCTCCAGGGCAAGGCATGGAGTAACTGGTAACACTGTGAACGTTGCTCTTGCGTTTTAGCAACTTTTTAGCGAGGAAGCCGAATCTCAGAACCACGTAGCATTTTCTTTCTTGCACACTTGTATTCCATTAGCTTGTTTTTCCCAAATTCACACTTGACTTCCTTTCTGCTTTCCCACCATGTAGATAGATAAATGCATTTCAATGACCAATATGGACCACGTAGGGCCGCATAATCTGCCATTTTCATCCTGAAGATAAAATCACTACTATATTGTTTTAAATGCTTCCTTTTACTTTCACTCCCGCCACCTGCTTTGATAATTGAGGTTTCTTCACTATAGCAACGACAACAATCTCTGCTGGAGGCCCTTTTACAAATACATTATTTTTTACTTCCTCATACATTCCCAACCTGAGAGTGTCCTCTAGCTCCTTTTTATTTTTTGTGTTTGGTAATCCATCTTCCATTCTTCTTATGTGAGGCCATTATTTTAATGTCACTGGCTTTCCACATATCACTATATTTAATTGCACCTTGGCAGTAAAACAACCTTTAATTAGACTGTTAAAGTTACATAAAATGTGGATTTACTATACTAGAAGTTATGCTACATTTGGCAATCATTCCACTTTACACCTGTCTTGCGATCCAGGAATGGGCCAAGACTTTGGATATCTCCCTGTATGTGCTTAGATGCCTCCATGAAACCTACTGAGACACTCATTAGCTCGCCTGTGCAAAATAGGGAATATTATGATATTCTGGCCTGTTAGGTCTTAAAGTGAAGCTGTTATGAAAAAACTTACATGAAATCGCACTTATATACATTTTATTTACCCTATATCACAAAGATATACATGGTGTATTCAGTCTAAAATATGATTTACTCTCCTTTTTCTCCGTTTGAGTGCTGCCGTGTGGGTATTACTCTTCATTTAACACTCACTTCCTGGCTGTCTTCCATACCACCTGCGCTCCTCCTGAAGTCATCTTTGATGTGCCTGGCTTGGGGCACATCACCAAACAGGGCAGATCTTAGCAGTAACATCGGCACTCTGGTTTCGTTGTCAGTGTTGCGACGTTGGAACAGAGTGACGGTTTAAATCACTCCGTTCCTATACTCCCTAGCCAGCACTAGAAGCGTTCCTATGGGTAGAAAGGAGAGAGATCTCCTGTGGGAGGTCTTTTCTGCCCTCCCTTGTCAGTCAATGCCTCAGCACGCCGAGACTTTAATTGACAGCTGGGAGAAAAAAACTATTTTTAAATAGGGTTTTCAATGTATAGATAAAATCTTATGCTCAATCTAAAGAGCATACGTGGTTTGGGTCATGACAGGTGCCCTTTAAGGACATGTTTAAAGAACCGGTTTGGGCACGAACTATTTATATAATTGTACATCTTTGTTTGCTCCCAGTAAATTGCATTCTAGTTATACAGTTCCGTTCACCTCTGCCCTTAAAGTGGACATGCTATAAACATTTGTAAAGTGAAGCCATTATGATACTATGGCTTTGGTGTGATATTATTAGACCGTCTTTCCAAATGATTTAATATTGTTGGATACAAAATGAGTTTAAAAAAAAAAAAATCTATATTTTAAAATATTGGGGGGAAAAACATGCAATAAAAAAAAGTTAATATTTAAAAAAAAATTACATTTTTTTCCCCTATCTTAAATAATTGTAAAAGTTTATATAAAAATATTAAATCAGAGCTCGACAAATCTCCGACGCCAGGTCGCCATGGCAACTAAAGATTTCGCCCTGGCGTCTGGGATGTGCCAGCTCTCTAATTAAATAGTGTGTCCGCCGAGGGAGATTTGACAGCGGTCGTCAAATCGGAAATATTGCAGGCGGCCGCCCTGAGGAGCATGGAGGTAGGCTCCATCGCGCGCCGCCCACAATGCTTCCGCGGGCGGCCGCCAACCTCCATGCTCCTCAGGGAGGCCGCCCGCGGAAGCATTGTGGGCGGTGCGCGATGGAGCAGTAATCTAATGATGTCGGAAGCCAGAATATGACGTCATTCCGGCCCCGGCATCATTAGAGTCCTGCTCCCTCGCACACAGGAAGAGAGCAGCCCCACTGGACCCCAGGAAAGACCCATTCAGCTCTCCCAAAGGTAGGGAGGCTGAGTGGGTTTCAATTAAAACAAAAATGTGTGAGAGAGAGAGAGAGAGCCTGTCAGTGTGTGGGTGAGAGAGAGAGCCTGTCAGTGTGTGGGTGAGAGAGAGAGCCTGTCAGTGTGTGGGTGAGAGAGAGAGCCTGTCAGTGTGTGTGTGTGAGAGAGAGCCTGTCAGTGTGTGTGTGAGAGAGCCTGTCAGTGTGTGTGTGAGAGAGAGCCTGTCAGTGTGTGTGTGAGAGAGAGCCTGTCAGTGTGTGTGTGAGAGAGAGCCTGTCAGTGTGTGTGTGAGAGAGAGCCTGTCAATGTGTGTGTGTGAGAGAGAGCCTGTCAGTGTGTGTGTGTGAGAGAGAGCCTGTCAGTGTGTGTGTGTGAGAGAGAGCCTGTCAGTGTGTGTGTGTGAGAGAGAGCCTGTCAGTGTGTGTGTGTGAGAGAGAGCCTGTCAGTGTGTGTGTGTGAGAGAGAGCCTGTCAGTGTGTGTGTGTGAGAGAGAGAGAGCCTGTCAGTTTGTGTGTGTGAGAGAGAGAGAGCCTGTCAGTTTGTGTGTGTGAGAGAGAGAGAGCCTGTCAGTGTGTGTGTGTGAGAGAGAGAGAGCCTGTCAGTGTGTGTGTGTATGTGAGGGAGCCTGTCAGTGTGTGTGTGTGTGTGTATGTGAGGGAGCCTGTCTGTGTGTGTGTGTGTGAGAGCCTGTCTGTGTGTGTGAGAGCCTGTCTGTGTGTGTGAGAGAGCCTGTCTGTGTGTGTGTGTGTGTGTGAGAGAGAGCCTGTCTGTGTGTGTGTGTGTGTGAGAGAGAGCCTGTCTGTGTGTGTGTGTGTGTGAGAGAGAGCCTGTGTGTGTGTGTGTGTGTGTGTGTGTGTGTGTGAGAGCCTGTGTGTGTGTGTGTGTGTGTGTGTGAGAGAGCCTGTGTGTGTGTGTGTGTGTGTGTGTGTGAGAGAGAGCCTGTCAGTATGTGTGTGTGAGAGAGAGCCTGTCAGTATGTGTGTGTGTGTGTGTGAGAGAGAGCCTGTCTGTGTGTGTGTGTGTGTGTGTGTGAGAGAGAGCCTGTCTGTGTGTGTGTGTGAGAGAGAGCCTGTCAGTATGTGTGTGAGAGAGAGAGCCTGTCAGTGTGTGTGTGTGTGTGTGTGAGCCTGTGTGTGTGTGTGTGAGAGAGCCTGTCTGTGTGTGTGTGTGTGTGAGAGAGCCTGTCTGTGTGTGTGTGTGTGTGTGAGAGAGCCTGTGTGTGTGTGTGTGAGAGCCTGTCTGTGTGTGTGTGTGTGAGAGCCTGTCTGTGTGTGTGTGTGAGAGCCTGTCTGTGTGTGTGTGTGTGAGAGCCTGTCTGTGTGTGTGTGAGAGAGCCTGTCTGTGTGTGTGAGAGCCTGTCTGTGTGTGTGTTTGTGTGAGAGCCTGTCTGTGTGTGTGTGTGAGAGAGCCTGTCTGTGTGTGTGTGTGTGTGAGAGCCTGTCTGTGTGTGTGTGTGTGTGTGTGTGTGTGTGTGTGAGAGAGAGAGAGGGCCTGTCAGTGTGTGTGTGAGAGAGAGAGCCTGTCAGTGTGTGTGTGTGAGAGAGAGCCTGTCAGTGTGTGTGTGTGTGTGAGAGAGAGCCTGTCAGTGTGTGTGTGTGTGTGTGTGTGTGTGTGAGCCTGTCAGTGTGTGTGTATGTGTGTGTGTGAGAGAGCCTGTCAGTGTGTGTGTATGTGTGTGAGAGAGAGAGCCTGTCAGTGTGTGTGTGAGAGAGAGCCTGTCAGTGTGTGTGTGAGAGAGAGCCTGTCAGTGTGTGTGTGTGAGAGCCTGTCAGTGTGTGTGTGTGAGAGCCTGTCTGTGTGTGTGTGTGAGAGCCTGTCTGTGTGTGTGTGTGAGAGCCTGTCTGTGTGTGTGTGTGAGAGCCTGTCTGTGTGTGTGTGTGTGTGTGTGAGAGAGCCTGTCTGTGTGTGTGTGTGTGAGAGCCTGTCTGTGTGTGTGAGAGCCTGTCTGTGTGTGTGAGAGCCTGTCTGTGTGTGTGTGTGTGTGAGAGCCTGTCTGTGTGTGTGTGTGTGAGAGCCTGTCTGTGTGTGTGTGTGAGAGCCTGTCTGTGTCTGTGTCTGTGTGTGTGTGTGTGTGTGTGTGTGTGTGTGTGTGTGAGAGAGAGCCTGTCAGTGTGTGTGTGTGTGAGAGAGAGCCTGTCAGTGTGTGTGTGTGTGTGAGAGAGAGCCTGTCAGTGTGTGTGTGTGTGTGTGTGTGTGTGTGAGAGCCTGTCAGTGTGTGTGTGTGTGTGTGTGTGAGAGCCTGTCAGTGTGTGTGTATGTGTGTGTGTGTGTGTGAGAGCCTGTCAGTGTGTGTGTATGTGTGTGTGTGTGAGAGAGCCTGTCAGTGTGTGTGTGAGAGAGAGCCTGTCAGTGTGTGTGAGAGAGAGAGCCTGTCGGTGTGTGTGAGAGAGAGAGCCTGTCGGTGTGTGTGAGAGAGAGAGACTGTCAGTGTGTGTGAGAGAGAGAGCCTGTCAGTGTGTGTGAGAGAGAGAGCCTGTCAGTGTGTGTGAGAGAGAGAGAGCCTGTCAGTGTGTGTGAGAGAGAGAGCCTGTCAGTGTTTGTTTGAGAGAGCCCATCGGAGTGTTTGTGTGTGAGAACCAGTGTGTTTATGTATGTGTGTGCAAGCCTATAAGAGTGTGTGTGCGTGCAAGCCTGTTGTCAGCGTAAGAGTGTGTGAGCCTGTCAAGAGACTGTGTGACCGTGTGAGTGTGACCGTGCGAGTGAGTCTGTCACGGGTTTGTGCGTGCAAGCCTGTTGTCAGCGTGAGTGTGTGTGTGAGCCTGTCAGTGTGTGTGTGCACGTTTAGGTACCTGCCCCCTCCGTTTGTTTTTACTCACCTTTTTTCCCCATTTTCTCATGCTGTGCCAGTTTCCCCATGGCTGAGAGTATCAATCTTCATGATCTCAGCTAAGTCCCTTAGGAAAGCATTGGGAGGATTTTGTGCATGCGCAGCTAATGTACCAATCCGCATCTCCTCATAGAGATGCATTAAATTAATGAATCTCTACGAGGAACATTAAACACCTCATGCAGAGCTTGGAGATACTGAACCTGGGTGCTGCATGTGGTGCAGCAGTGACCCAGGACCATCTGAGTGACTGTCACTAGAGGGGTTACTAAGCAGCAATGTAAATTCTGCCTTTTCGCAGAAAAGGCAGTGTTTACACTAAAACGGCTGCAGGCACAGGCTATAAACACCAGAACAACTGCATCAAGCTGTAGTGGTTCTGGTGACTATAGTGTCCCTTTAAGAATTGCATTTTCTTGTTGAAAATGATTGGCTCCTAACTTGTTTAGCTGGCTCCTAGATTCCAAACAAATTTGTCAAGCCCTGAATTAAATCATTTGAAAAGGTTATCCAATTATATTAAATGAAAAATGTGTACAGTTTTTATTTTTTATTTTTTTGACACCAATTCTAAAAGCAGTTGTCTGAGACCCAATCATTTTGTAATGTGAATGTTCCGGCTGTAGATAGACCGGTGTGCTCTTTTCAGCAGGTCTGTCCACAGCCGAAAAATTCACATTCTAAATCGTTAGGTCTTAGACAGCTGCTTGCAATAATTAGTGTTCCAGCACTGCCTTCTTCAGTTCAGGGGAGACCCGATCACACTAGGGAGAGTCCAGTGAATTTTAGTATATATTCTGTACTATATTACATTGGTAGAATGAGTTAATGGGCTGTTTTTATGACTAGAATAATTGTGGATGGGAAAACAGGTTAAAGGGATACTGTAGTTTAAAAAATAATAATAATAATAATAATAATTACTTAATGAAGCAGTGTATAAATAATGCCTTTGAAGTCTCATTGCTCAATTCTCTAAAATCTATTTAGAAGTCAAATCACTTTTATTTCTGTTTATGCAGCCCTAGGCACCCCTCCCCTGGCTAGGACCGTCATAACCTGCATAAAATAAATGGTTTCATTTTCAATCAGATGTAACTAGCTTTAAAAGTTTTTATCTCCTGCTTGTAAATTGAACTTCAATTACATAATTTCTTATCTCCTGCAGGGGTGTAGCAAGCTATTAAGGAGATAAGAAATTCAAAATTAAACAGAATTTGCAATAAAGGAAGTGTAAATATTAGATGATGCTTTCTTTACAGGAAGTACTTAGAAAGGAGGTATGACTAGGGCTGCATAACAAAGTGATTTAGCTCCTAAATGGCAGAGAGTTGAGCAGTGAGACTGCAGGGACATGACATATACACCATAACTGCTTCATTAAGCTAAAGTTGTTTTGGGGACTATAGTGTCCCTTTAAGAATGTTTAGATGTTAGTAAAATCTAAAATGTGCTTACTCCTAATAATAAATGCTTGCCGAATGTTGGCTCTCGGAATTGTAATGATCTGTATGGTTGGGTCTCTGTAGAAGTCCAGATAGTCGCACAGTTGAATGAGCAGTCTTTTAGCTGCTGTTAACCTGCAGAATTCATGGTGTGTATCCCAATGTAACAATGTAATACATACAGAGTAATTTGCCAAATCCTCATATTTGCATTGTGATTTTAATTGCTGCAACAAACCAAGATAATCAAAATGTCTATAGGAAATGTATTACTAGTATAACTTTGTAATCTCTCCCTCCTTCTAGCTGAGGTTAATTAAAGGGGCACTTATAATGCAAGGAGTCATAGACTGCTGTCATTCTTCCAAAGCCCACTCCTTCTGTTGTCACCGAGATAGCCATACAAATTTGGACTGCGCTGATCTGAAAATGAGTGGTGGGGTGGGCATAGACTCAGTCCAGATTTGTAAAGATAATATGGAAACAAAACATCACATCACCTCTGTACATGCAGTAGATTAAGCTTTGAATTCTGGGAAAACCCTGGTACTCCTTGCACCATACCTACTGTAATAAAGTGCTGTGGTTATGGTGCTTAACATTGTCTTTTTAATTATAGGTGGAGAGAAGTATAATCTTACTGAATTTGAATACATGTCACATTACAATATATTTTATAATAATATAATCATATTTTTAGAAATTATGGCTGATCAGTTCAAATATTTTTATTACACAGATATCTTACGAAAACCCAGACTATTTACTGCAGATGTTTAACTATCTATCCCACTATACTGGCAGAGCCAAGCCGTGAATTGTACATCACAACATAACTATGCAAAAATAATATTTTACCCTGGGAGATATTGCCTCTCAAGAAAATGTACTAAAATCTAGCTTAACTATTAGAATTTTAGGATTATTTTATTGCCAAAAAATAGTCCTTTTCTGTTCGTTTTCTTTGTATTATTTCAGATTAACATATATCCCTTTGACAGTGCGTTCCTCTGACCAGAAAGCAATACTTTGAACGTGAGGTTATTGTCCGTGATGTTAATTCACAGGCCACAGTGATGAGTTATTGTGTTGCATTCCATCCCCCCCCCCCCTCCCCAGTATTGTTGTCACCTGACTAAAATAAAGCTTTGTGAAGACCGTATACATTATAGATTATAGTGTTGGGTAAAAAATGGGACATCATTATTCATTAAGGGTGATAATCTGTGACAGGGGAGGGCAACCCTCAACACTCCATATGGTGTGGACTACATGTCCCCTGGTGCTTTGCCAACATTATAGCTATAAGAGCATCATGGAAGATGAGGTCCATAACCTCTAGAATGCCGATGGTTGCCTATCCGTGATATAAAATGATAACCTCAATCTGCCACCATCCTATTTCTTATTCATGTTCTAGTGCCACTTTCTTTTGTTGTGTAGATGTTTGTGATGCTTATCCCTTCCCTTCGGTTTTCCACAGGTAAAGTCTTTGGCTGAGTCAATAGATGATGCCCTAAGCTGCAGGTCCATGCACTGCTCAGACGCAAGAGACGATAAGGGACCCTTGGAAAAAGGAGAGAGCAAAGAGCAGCATGGAGACAGCACTGCTACTTCCTTCAGTGATGTCACACTTTACATGGATGAGGGTGTCCCAGTGTCACCGCTATCTCTTGATCGGCCCCCAAGCTCAGACCAGGAGACTCCCCAAGGAACCAGCTCTCGTCAGGAGTATTGGGCAACCTCTTCTTCGAGAGAGGATAGTCGAGAAAATGGCAGTAGGCGCAGCACGCCTTGTATGGAGTGCCGAGACTTTCGCATGAGAGGGGCACACCTTCCCCTGCTGACAATTGAACCCCCCAGTGACAGTTCTGTTGATCTGAGTGACCGGTCGGACCGAGGGTCACTGAACAGGCAGGTTGTATATGAGCAGGAGAACTGCAGCCCACATGGGACTATCAAGCAAGCACCTCATAAAGGACCAGCTCGCTCACCACATCCACACCGCCATTACCACCCAGAACCTCCCCCTCCTCCATCAGACCCTGGGGGTGGGAACAATGGCACAGCAGTTGGAATGGGAGTTGGAGGAGGCATGGTGGGTGTGCGACACCTACACCATGGAAAGCCAGAGCTTGGGGATAACTCTGATGGGGATAACGAAAGTCTTAATAGCACCACAAACTCCAATGAGACCATAAATTGCAGCTCAGGCTCTTCGTCCCGTGACAGCTTGCGGGAACCTCCCAACACACTCTGCAAGCAGACTTATCAGAGAGAGACTAGGCATAGCTGGGACTCACCTGCATTTAACAATGACGTGGTGCAAAGGAGACAGTACCGTATTGGCCTCAACCTTTTCAACAAGTAAGTATCGAAGGGCGATCCAGTATTCCGTTCTATTGTGTTCTGTTGTAAACCAGTTGATGTGAGTGATATTAACTGTTGGCATAGACTGACTGATCAGAGGTGGTTGTGAGTATTTTGAGGCTCGTTTGAAACAGGTGAAAGTTTGACATTGGAATGTTGCTTATGAGATGTCTTAATAAGGAATTAGGCAATTTGGCCTTGATCGTGTTACCAAAAGAATGTGGTATGTCTTATGATTGCTCTTGATGCATGTGTAGCTGAGAGTGGGTAGTCGTAGGAATAGCAAGGCCTGGTGCAGAGCGTGATTCACATGCGTGCGTCAGATATTTAATAACATGGCAGGATTTAAATACTCTCTACTTTAACAACACTGGGTTGATCTATGATAACTGTGGTGGCCATGACTGAGATTAGAGTTCTAGTAACAGAAGGTTTGGGGTATTTTTGGTGGGTCCTAAAGTATGCGCAGGTCAACGGTAGATTTTATTTTAGTCCTATTATGCTATGCCTGGAGAACAGTTGACGTTCAGCTTTTCACAAGAGATGCTGATGGTCCTAATTTTTATGTACACAATTGCTATATGTGCTGTTGATCAACTTTTTTTGATCCAGGAATAGTGCTATGTTGTGTTCAGAGTTTGTAAGCTATTTCAATACATTCTTCTTACCTCACCCCTCTACTAGCACTTCTTAAGCCTCTTTCCCACGCTGTTATTTCCTAGCATGCACCTAAGCACCCTTTTCTTGTTTGATAGCCCCTTTTGTGTCTTTCGAACTCATTCTAATTTGCTCAATATCGAGACCTTTCTTAAGGGAGGTGGGTCATCATTCAATGCTTTTCTGATAAGGAATACAAAGTATTTAAGATTGGAATATTTGGCATACGATGTGTCTGTGAAAGGTGCCGATTTTGGGACAGCTACCAATCAGAAAGAATTCTCTCCAGCACCATAATAGGGAGCCGGTACCTTAATCTAGAACTAACCCTGACTTTGTCGAGCTTCAATATACTATCTTAAAAATAACAAATGTTTAAATAAAGAATTTCATTTTACTCAAACAGTGTATTTAAAGTTCATGAGGTCCACTTTCTTTAGTACAAAGGGATTCTTTTGCATGAACCATATGCTTATCAGTTGATCGGTGGTTATGGTGTGATCCTGGGAAGCGGCCCAGATGACAGCCTGTGCCGTGTGACTTTATACTCTACTGTAAGATTTTAGAGGGTTGAGCAGCAGAACTTCAAATCCTTGTAGTTCCGAATTTGGATATTTGTTTTCTCGCAAGCCCTTTGGGTTAATGTACTTGGTATTTGATCATGCAGAGATAGCATTCCTGTCCATGAAGAGTACTTCAAATCAGCAATGATTAATGTGACGGCTTTGCAGTACACAATCAATAAGTCATTCTGCACTTCAAAGTCAGCTGTAGTCATCATTTTTTTTTTTTTTTGTGATGTGCTGCCACCTAACGCATTAGAAGAAAATACTTCCGTTGGAAGATGAGCTTTTTTTGTTTTTGTTTTTGTGGCAAAAGACGTCTGTAGACTTATGTAAATCCGAACAGTGCTTGTGCAATGTGGAAGCACATTGCCATCTGCTGGTAAGGAAGTATAGAAGGCTCTGCTGCCTTACAGGGATTTATTTACCGGTACTTGCATTGTTGCAACTTGGGAAATCTACAAAACTTAAATGTGGCCTGACAAATTCAGGAAAAATGATTTGGCAAAAATAAATATACATAATCAGGCCCCAGCTATATTATAAGAAGGGGGGAGGGAACAGAAAATGGAGGGAGCTAGATGGTGAAGGATAAAATAAATATGTTGTAGGGAGTTCATGGGATATAGCATCTTCAGGAGAGTTTTGCAGTCTCGCTGAGTCATTTTACCCAATATATGGCACATGGTGGAAAGGATAAAATTCAAGCAGATTTTTATCCAGAAAAAGACTATTTGAATGGGCGGTGGGCTCCTGTTCCTGTTCTGTCTTGTGTTGTGAGATTGGGGGTTAATTGTTAAGTAGATATACCCCGAACAAAAACATGCACACATTAATTATGCATTATTTAATTGATGGTATATCAAAAAGCAGCTTGCAAAAGCTGTAGATCTCTTGTCTGCTGTCTTTACAAAGCTCTCCCTTTCCAAACCCCGCCCAGACTTTCTGTGGCTGTCCAATGGCAAACTTCTCAATGCAGCTCAGTGAGAAGTCTTTACAAGGCAAGTGCTCTGGGCAATTGGTGCCTGTTAAGTTTAACTTAACTAAGCAAACCAGGAAGTAACAGAACCGTTTGGCTGACAGTCTAGGGGGGGTGTAACCAGGTTAATTTATACAAGTAAATTTCTATTGAAATTTGCACTTTTGTAAAATGAAAAAAGAGGACACACTCTTCACATATAAAGCATTTCCGCACATGAAAAATGTTTTGGGCGCCTGGAATGTCCCATTAATAAACTAGTTGATTTTTGGGTCCAGTGCACCGTCTCCCTCTCCCAATTTCTGCAATCACATTGGGTGAGAAGAAATATGAGAAACTTAAGCATAGAGGTTGTGTGAAGTCTCCCCCTGGATAAGAGTCCTTGGATCCCCTGTGTTAACTTAAAATGATAACATACCCCTCGTAGGTAGCAATTGATGGGGTCGATGCTGTTCGGGCCCTTGAATATTTTTCTGTTAGATGTTTTGCACTAATTCACTCCACCTTGTAGTTTGAGTCAATGTATTTATTTTAAACCATTTGGCCTACTGCACAAGATTGTATGGACTAGGAATGAGCTGGTTCCAGGAGCTTCAAAGAAGAATTCTAATGATCAGACCTTTCTTTTCATTTAAATCTGTAGCATTAAAACAGGTGCTCTAAAATCCCCAAATTTTGAGTGCTATGTCGGATTTGCTTAGAAAGCGAATCTGCTTTCTACACTCCAAGTGATCTCATTTTGTTCATGCACATCTTTCTAATGATTGAAATCTGAATTGTCGCTTTGGGTCAGTCAGAGATCATTTTCAAACATTGCCATTTGCAGCCACAGCCACAGCTGACAAAGATAATATGCACCAAGATATGTTTATAATAACCACATCATATCATTTATTATGGAGCCGCTGTCAAAATTAGCTACCTGTAACATCACACCATATTTAAATACCAGGACTAGAGTACTGGTATTTCAAAGATTACTTCCCAAGATTTTAGATATTCTGATTACAAATCCCATATAGTTAGCAAATATTGGTTTCTAAGATTTTATTAAATGTAAAAATCCATTTGTCCATCTTGACTTATAGTCAATCATTGTTATAAGCTCTGCTCTTTCATGTTAATGAACATAGCGTGTGGAGAAGGAGAAAGGTAACAATGTTTCTATTTCTCCTCCCCATTTGCATTGTGTGCCCTGTCTGTGCCAGGACTGAATTATATTGTGATAAAATTCACTAAATCTTTAATAAACATTTAGAAGAAAATAAAGCATCGCATGAAAAGTTATCAGTGATTTTCAGTGCTATAATAATCGTACTATGTCCCTACAAATATGCTCCTGTCCACATGTGCCCCTCATCTTGCAACATGCCATAAGAATTAATGAACATTCCCCATGCTAGAAATTGTAGGATACTGCACACATCCCATGGGGTATCGTATCGCTGCTGTCCATATAGCAGCCCTATCCATTTCAAGACACCCTATTGGAAGGAAGCAATCTTCAGGGTAAGTATATATTGCCAGACAACATCATTTTAAACCCCTGAACCTAGAACATACAGCCCCAATCCATTTGTTACTCGGTGTGACTTGTGTAGAACCCTTATGTCAATTTTCAAAATGACTCCTTTAGTATCTGAGACCAGCTTGATGAAACAAAAGATGGCTGGCAAATGCTAGACCTCCAGTCCAAAACATTATCTGGCTTGTTGGGGCAAGGTTCGATAAGCGATCATGTAGAGGTTAATATAGTGAGTTACCGATTTTTCTCAGATTGTCTAAATTGCTTCAATATACAAGCATAAGGCTGCCATCAGTTTTCCATGAGTGTTTGTTTAAATACTTGCAGCCCTTGTAAGCAGATTTTGTTTCCAGAAACTAAAGGGACACTATAGTCACCAAAACAACTACAGCGTAATGTTGTGTTTTCCCTGCAGGCTTGTCTATAGCTGGTCCCTGCAGGCTTTTTAATGTAAACACTGTCTTTTAAGAGAAAATGTAGCGTTTACAATTTTACATTGCTCCCTAGGGACACCTCCAGTGGCAGTCACTCAGTCGGCCACTAGGGGTGACATTGAGTGTCTACACGCTCTACATGGAGATGCTAAATGCTTCCCATACGGTTGCATTGATTCAATGCATCTCTAAAGAGATGCTGATTGGCGTGGCGTGCGCAATAGCCTCCCAATGCTATAGAAAAGCATTGGATTGGCTGAGATTGTCAACTTGATGATCTAAGCCCAACACTGGTGTGGTGCTGGAAATAAAATGAGTAAAATCTCCTTATTAAAAGGGGGTCCTTACCCTAAATACCTATTTCTTACCACTATAGTGTCAGGAATACATTCTATATTTGATATCATTCTTGGAAAGAACGATGCATAAGTAATGGACAAGAATCTGATAATATACTTCACTGCTCTGCTTCCTAAGAATGCACACATTTTCATGTGTTCTAGACTTCAGGCTAACACCTAATTCCTAAATGAAACATGTTTTGCCATCTCGGTATTATGAATCTTGCCTTTACTTGTGCCATCTTGGAATGGGACACTACTGTGTCCCAACTGATTTTACCACTAACCCCCCCACCCTTCGGTACCGTGATTGATAAAAACCATTAAAAACCAAATGAAAGAAGGGAAACACAGTATTTATACATAAGCAGGCCTTTTCACTAAATAGCGATGCTGGCCTCCATGGCTGAGATCATCAGTTTTGATAATCTCAGCCAATCCATTGCTTTCTCATCGGGAGGCTATTGTACATATGAGACAAAACACCACCCTGCACCAACCAGCATCTCTTTATAGACATGCATTGAATCAATGTATCTCTACGGGAAGCGTTTAGCTGACCCAGGAAGCACCTCTCAGTGACTGCCACTAGAGGCAATAGTTCTTAAGCAACAGTGTAAACACTGATTTTTCTCAGCGTTTAGAGTGCTAAGACAGCAGGGCTATGCTATAGAAACCAGAACCACTACATTCAACTGTAGTGATTCTGGTGACTATAGTGTCCCTTTAAAAGGACAGGGACACTACGCCCAGACCACTTCATTGATATTATTTATCATATGGGTGACACTTGTGGTCCTTTAAGGCAGGGCTCGACAAACCCCAGGCGCCAGGTCGCCATGGCGACTAAAATTTTCGCCCTGGCGTCTGGGATGTGCCAACTCTCTAGTGCGGCCGTCACAGGGAATATTGCAGGCGGCCGCCCGCGGGAGAATGGAGGTAGGCGGCCGCCCGCGGGAGCATTGTGGACAGAGCACGAGGGAGCAGTACTCTGTAGCTCCCCTCTGCTCCCTCGCGCTGTGTAATGATGCCGGGAGCCGGAATATTAAGTCATTCCGGCCCCAGCATCAGTACAGAGCGCGAGGGAGCAAAGAGGAGCTACAGGCAGAGTACTGCTCCCTTTCACACAGGATGAGCGCAGCCCCACTGGACCCCAGGAAAGACTCACTCGGCTCTCCCAAAGGTAGGGAGGCTGAGTGGGTTTTAATTCAAACTAAAATGTGTGTGTGAGAGAGAGCCTGTCAGTGCGTGCGTGTGTGTGTGTGAGCCTGTCTGTCTGTGTGTGTGTGAGCCTGTCTGTGTGTGTGCCTGTCTGTCTGTGTGTGTGAGCCTGTGTGTGGGTGTGAGCCTGTGTGTGGGTGTGTGCCTGTCTGTGTGTGTGAGCCTGTGTGTGTGTGTGTGTGCCTGTCTGTCTGTCTGTCTGTGTGTGTGTGGGAGCCTGTCTGTGTGTGTGTGGGAGCCTGTCTGTGAGTGTGTGTGTGTGGGAGCCTGTCTGTGAGTGTGTGTGTGTGTGAGCCTGTCTGTGAGTGTGTGTGTGTGTGTGAGCCTGTGTGTGTGTGAGCCTGTGTGTGTGTGAGCCTGTGTGTGTGTGTGTGTGTGAGCCTGTGTGTGTGTGTGTGTGAGCCTGTCTGCGAGTGTGTGAGTGTGTGTGTGTGTGAGCCTGTCTGCGAGTGTGTGTGTGTGTGTGTGTGTGAGCCTGTCTGTGAGTGTGTGTGTGTGTGTGTGAGCCTGTCTGTGAGTGTGTGTGTGTGTGAGCCTGTCTGTGAGTGTGTGAGCCTGTCTGTGAGTGTGTGTGTGTGTGTGAGCCTGTCTGAGTGTGTGTGTGTGTGAGCCTGTCTGTGTGTGTGTGTGTGTGTGTGAGCCTGTCTGTGAGTGTGTGTGTGTGAGCCTGTCTGTGAGTGTGTGTGTGTGTGAGCCTGCCTGTGAGTGTGTGTGTGTGTGTGTGTTTGAACCTGTCTGTGAGTGTGTGTGTGTGTGTGTGTGTGTGTGTGAGTGAGTGTGAGAGAGAGAGCATGTCAGTGTGAGTCTGTGTGTGTGTGTGTGTAAGCATGTCAGTGTGAGTCTGTGTGTGTGTGTGTGTAAGCGTGTTAGTCTGTCAGTGTGTGTGTGTGTGTGAGCCTGTAAGTGTCTGTGTGTGTAAACCTGTCAGTGTGTGTGTGCGAGCCTGTCAGTGTCTGTGTATGTCTGTCAGTGTCTGTGTGTGTGTGCAAGCCTCTCAGAATGTGTGTGTACGCTTGTGTGTAAGTCTGTTGTCAGCGTAAGAGTGTGTGTGAGCCTGTCAAGAGTGTGTGTGTGTGTGTGTGTGTGTGTGTCTGTCTGTCTGTCTGTCAAGAGTTTGTGCTTGCAAGCCTGTTGTCAGCATGAGTGTGTATGTGAGCCTGTCAGTGTGTGTGCGCGTTTAGGCACCTGCCCCCTACGATAGTTTTTACTCACCTTTTTTCCCCATTTTCTCACGCCATGCCAGTTTCCCCATGATGTTTATGATCTCAGCTAAGCCAACGCTTTCCCTTAGGAAAGCATTGGGAGGATTTTGTGCATGCGCAGCTAATGTACCAATCCACATCTCCTCATATAGATGCATTAAATTAATGAATCTCTACGAGGAACATTCAACACCTCCATGCAGAGCTTGGAGGTACTGAACCTGGGTGCTGCATGTGGTGCAGCAGTGACCCAGGACCATCTGAGTGACTGTCACTAGAGGTGTTGCTAAGCAGCAATGTAAATTCTGCCTTTTTGCAGAAAAGGCAATGTTTACACTAAAACGCCTGCAGGGACAGGCTATAGACACCAGAACAACTACATCATGCTGTAGTGGTTCTGGTGACTATAGTGTCCCTTTAAGAATGGCATTTTCTTGTTGAAAATGACTGGCTCCTAACTTTTTTAGCTGGCTCCTAGATTCCAAACCTGCTTTAAGGTATTTGTTGGGGTTTTAATAATAAATACTACAATACTACTAATATACTCTTGTATAATTCTTTACAACCCTGTCCATTTATGTTCCAATTCTTCTATCCGGTTCTTTTTGCCCTTCTCCCCATTGTCCAATGTACACATTAACCCAGTAAACGAGTTACATTCTATCTTGGAAATGAAAAATCTGATTTGACCAATACATACTGGTCACAAACCTCTTGAAGAGGTTCTCCCTGGAATTAATACATCTCAGACAAACACTAACAGTTGTCAACATTGTACACACGGAATGCTTTGGGGGTAAAATACATTTCAATTATGTTGATCTTCCTTCAGTTTTACCTCTGCTAAGATGATTGGAAGCTCCATGAGCCACTGAACCCAATGCAACCACTCCCAGTACAGCGTAAAGTACCTATTCTCTTTGGTGGTTGATCTACCTTTTCCGACCCTTTACTAATTTTGAGTTCACTTTACATTCCACGCTCACTGTAGTGTTATGTCGCTAGCTCTTTCAGTACATTATTTTTTTTTTTATATATAGCGTCAGCAAAATTCCATAGCGCTGTACAATGGGATGGTAATTTATATGTGAACTAGATAGAGGAGGCGCTGTCAATATTAACAGTTTATGTATAGATCCTGTGTTTCGAGGTATAGTATGTAGACTAAGTACCTTATACTCTCCATATTATGGATTCCTGCGGTTCGGATTGTGCAGTGGTTCAAGAGTTGTCTCCGTTTCAATTAAACTTTTATGGAGACTGGTAAGACCTTTTGTATTGTGGGAAAATCTGAGAAAATTGAAGACTAGATGATGATTCATATCACAGGGAATTGGATCGCCAAATTTTGAGTTCTGTGTTTCAGGGAAACTGCTATGTTTACATATGGGTTAATCCAGCCTCTAGTGGCTGTCTCACTGAGGGACGCTTCCGCGCTTCTTACTGTGATTTTCACAGTGAGAAGACGCCAGTGTCCATAGAAAGCATTGAGAATGCTATCCTATGGACTGGCTGAATGCGCGCGCGGCTCTGGCTGCGCATGCGCATTCAGCCGATGACGTTGGAAGTAGGAGGAGAGTCCCCAACGCCGAGGGAGCCCGGCGCTGGAGAAAGGTGAGTGTTTAACCCCCCTTCCTCCCCCTTCATCCCGGCGGGAGTGGGACCCTAGTGCCAGGAAAACGAGTTTGTTTTCCTGGCACTATAGTGGTCCTTTAAATTGAGCTAGGCGATGATCCTAGACACTGCTACTCTTATCTAGTGATTCAGGATATTCTCTAAGCACCAAAACAACTTTAGCCAGGAAAGGAGTGGTTACGACTGCATAAACATCGTGCTTAAACTATTAATGGCAGAGAATTGAGCAGTGAGACTGCAGGGGCATGATGTATACACAACAACCACTACATTAAAGGACCACTATAGTGCCACTATATGTAGTCCATAGGTCCCCCCCCACCCTCATGGCCCCCCTCCCGCTGGGCTGAAGGGGTTAAAGACAGCCACTAGAGGCTGGATTAACACTCAGTGTAAACATAGCAGTTTCGCTGTAACTGCTATGTTTTCAGCTGCAGGGTTAAAACTAGAGGGACCTGGCACCCAGATGACTTAATTGAGCTGAAGTGGTCTGGGTGCCTATAGTGGTCCTTTAAGCTAAATTGGTTTTGGTGTTTTAAGAGTGTCCCTTTGACAGGTCTGTCACCATGGTCTATTGGTAAACTGTAATATCCAGATAGTCCAAGACAGATACCAGTAGTTCCCAGATTTTGATGATTTGGGTTTTCTGACTCTGCATTACAGGCTCCCACACTCACTAGGTCTTTACGACAGTTTGCATTTGTACTGGAAAATATGGCAGTCTTTAGGGAACTATTTCTTGTATGGTCTAAGCCTGGAGGTAACAAATACACAAAGATTGATCCTTTGATGTTAAATGATGTGTCCCTTTAAGTAAACCCGGCAAAACCTTTTTATTGTTATAGATGGCGTTTTTATCTGTGCTGTTTTTGGTACGCTGGGATGCCCTTCTGCACTGGTTATACTTAGAATTTTTACATAATATTATACATAATATATTGTAAGCTCTCCGAGTCACACTTTCCCCCAGATCTATTTTTTTACCTAAACTTTGCAATTCCTTTATTAGTTTTCCAAAATTACCAATTTATTATTGCACACTCCACTGTTTAGTAGATCTTTCCAAAATAAAAGCGCATTGCATTTAACCCCTCAAAAAGTTAGCATTTAGTAATTATAAAAAAACCCAGAGTGAGGAAGACAGAATGACCTATAAGATTAGGCAGAAAGAGGCTAAGCAAGTTATAAGAGCTTCCAAATCACACACACAAGAGAAAATAGCACAGTCAGTAAAAAAGGGGGACAAAACTTTTTTTAGATACATAAATGAGAAAAGAAAAGTAAAACAAGGATTAGTTAGATTAAAAACAAAAGAAGGACGGTATGTAGATGAGGATAAAGGTCTAGCTGACTGCCTCAATGAATATTTTTGTTCGGTATTTACAGATGAAAATGAAGGAAAGGGACCTCCGTTAAGAAAAAGGATAAATGAGTCATTTATTACACGTGAGTTTACAGAGGAAGAGGTTCTATTTCAACTGTCAAAAGTAAAGACAAATAAGTCAATGGGACCTGATGGAATACACCCAAAGCTATTAAAAGAGCTTAGTGGTGTACTAGCAAAACCATTAACAGATTTATTTAACCAATCATTGTCAACAGGAGTAGTCCCAGAAGATTGGAAGTTAGCGAATGTTGTGCCCATTCACAAGAAAGGTAGTAGGGAGGAGTCGGGCAACTATAGGCCAGTAAGCCTAACTTCAGTAGTGGGGAAAGTGATGAAAACCATGTTAAAGGATAGGATTGTTGAACATCTAAAAACACATGGATTTCAAGATCAGAGACAACATGGGTTTACTTCAGGGAGATCATGCCAAACTAATCTTATTGATTTTTTTGATTGGGTAACTAAAATTATAGATCAGGGTGGTGCAGTAGACATTGCTTACCTCGATTTCAGTAAGGCTTTTGACACTGTTGCACATAGAAGGCTTATCAACAAACTACAATCTTTGAGTTTGGATTCCAATATTGTTGAATGGGTAAGGCAGTGGCTTAGTGACAGGCAACAGAGGGTTGTAGTCAATGGAGTATATTCGAAGCTTGGGCTTGTCACCAGTGGGGTACCTCAGGGATCTGTACTTGGACCCATTCTCTTTAATATTTTTATTAGTGATATTGCAGAAGGTCTTGATGGTAAGGTGTGTCTTTTTGCGGATGATACTAAGATATGTAACAGGGTTGATGTTCCAGGAGGGATAAGCCAAATGGAAAATGATTTAGGTAAACTAGAAAAATGGTCAGAGTTGTGGCAACTGACATTTAATGTGGATAAGTGCAAGATAATGCATCTTGGACGTAAAAACCCAAGGGCAGAGTACAGAATATCTGATAGAGTCCTAACCTCAACATCTGAGGAAAGGGATTTAGGGGTGATTATTTCTGATGACTTAAAGGTAGGCAGACAATGTAATAGAGCAGCAGGAAATGCTAGCAGAATGCTTGGTTGTATAGGGAGAGGTATTAGCAGTAGAAAGAGGGAAGTGCTCATGCCATTGTACAGAACACTGGTGAGACCTCACTTGGAGTACTGTACACAGTACTGGAGACCCTATCTTCAGAAGGATATTGATACCTTAGAGAGAGTTCAAAGAAGGGCTACTAAACTGGTTCATGGATTGCAGGATAAAACTTACCAGGAAAGGTTAAAGGATCTTAACATGTATAGCATGGAGGAAAGACGAGACGGGGGGATATGATAGAAACATTTAAATACATAAAGGGAATCAACACAGTAAAGGAGGAGACTATATTTAAAAGAAGAAAAACTACCACAACCAGAGGACATAGTCTTAAATTAGAGGGACAAAGGTTTAAAAATAATATCAGGAAGTATTACTTTACTGAGAGGGTAGTGGATGCATGGAATAGCCTTCCAGCTGAAGTGGTAGAGGTTAACACAGTAAAGGAGTTTAAGCATGCGTGGGATAGGCATAAGGCTATCCTAACTATAAGATAAGGCCAGGGACTAATGAAAGTATTTAGAAAACTGGGCAGACTAGATGGGCCGAATGGTTCTTATCTGCCGTCACATTCTATGTTTCTATCTTTTCATTCGGATATATGTAAAACTATCTTGCCAGGGCTGCAGATCTCTTGTCTGAAGCCTTTTCAAACCCTCCCCTTTTTCCCCCGCCCAGACTTTCTGTGGCTGTCCAATCACAGACTTCCCAATACAGTTTAATAAAAAGTTTATGCAAGGCAGGCGATCTGAGCAATTGCTAGCTCTTGAATTTAGCTCCACTGAGTTAAACAACCAGGAAGTAACCGGACCGGTTGACTGACAACCAAAGGGGTGTAATAACAATTTATTGAAATCTGTACTTTTTGTAAAATATTTTTTTTTTAAAAATAGGACACTCTCTTCGCACATAAAACACTTCAGCAAGCTAAAGTGCTTTAGGTGTTTGGGCGGGGTCCCTTTAATATCCTTTTGTGAATATATAGCTAGATCATTAATTTATATTGTAAGTGTATGAAGTGGAAATAAATACATTTCCAGAGTCCAAGAAGTGAACGTTTAGTACTGGTAGCGTTGTTGGCTTTTGTCAGAAGTCTTTTGTTCACATACTTCCCATTCCTGCAGTAGATGTGACATCACAGGGTCAGCACAACCTTGTTTCACATACACAAAAAAGGTTTAGCTGTCATACCACATCCTGTGTGGAATTCTGGACCCATGAAGTCAGATTGTGTCCACTCACCGCTTGTGGAAAGATTGTAGCAGCTGTTACTGACCAGCATGGAAACGCATACTTGTAGTTGTCAACTTTAGGTGTAAGATGAGACCTAACTGTTTTTTGGGTTTTTTTTGTCTGTGTTCTTTTACCCACAGGAAACCAGAGAAAGGGATCCAGTACTTGATTGAGAGGGGCTTCCTATCAGATACACCTGTTGGAGTGGCACATTTCACCCTGGAGAGGAAAGGCTTGAGTCGGCAGATGATCGGCGAGTTCCTGGGAAACCGTCAGAAACAATTCAACCGTGATGTGCTTGAGTAAGGAAATTTGCATTCTGTCTGTGAAAAAGAACATTAATCTGAGGTTTAGAAGGCTCACAACAAGACAAGACTGGCATGTACTAGAGTCGGGGATCTGCATTTTTGATTCTCGTTGGAGAGGGGGGCAATGCTTTCTCTTATTTTTTTGTGAAAGTATGAGAGTCTAGCATTCTGTGCTGTTGACACTTTATAGAAAGATGTCCTAGTTTGTAGAAATATATCCAAGTAGGGAATCAATGCACAGTCTGTTAGCGTGCCAGTGACCTGGATCTAAAGATATATATATATTTTTTTATTATTATTTTTTTATTTGAAAAAACCAACACAGTAATTTCAAGCGGACATTTTAATCCTCTGGCTTTAGTGATTAAAGGGTTAATCCAAGCACCATGTCCACTTCAGTGATATGAAATGGTCATGGTGCCTGGAGTATGCATGTGTAACGTTTGAGTGTGAAATGCTGCACATACAGAGTTTTTAAACCCCCTTTACTTCATTAGGGCATCATAAGTCATCCTAGAACAAGAGTTTTGTGCTAGCTAATGACAATTCTGTGCATGTTTTCACATCATGTCATTCATTGGCTGAGAGCGAGCACCTGACTTTTGTCGCCCAGTGAATGACTACTGGATCCGCCTGAAGGTACTGTAGCCTAGCAAAAGCTGGAAGTGCGTCACTGGGGATGGAGGAACCTCAAACCAATGAGGTTGCTGAATGGTTTGCCCCATTACTGGGGAACTGGGCCAGCGTAGTGGGGAACTAGGCTGTAGTAGTTTATAGATATACCACAGTGTAGTTTTAATCCAAGTCTGAGCAGTTAGTCACAACGAGAAGGTCTTGTGGTCCTGTAGGGTTCTGGCAATGCAAAACAATTTGTTTTGGGAAGGGGGGATTCTAGCCCTTACTATGCATATTCAGTTCATTCTAAGCAAACTAAATAACTCAGAGGGTAGCAGTAGGTCATTGACTCTTCGCCCATGTAGAAGGCTCTTGTGGGCTGGGATTGCCCAGTTATTTTCCTGTCGGTAATAGCACCTAGACATTTGGCGGAGAAGAGCTAGATTATAAAGCATTCGTGTGAAGTGTTATTGCTACAACATACACCAAAAGGCACTGTCCTCAAATATTGTTTTCGGTTATCTCCTCAGCTGTGTGGTGGATGAAATGGACTTCTCAAACATGGATATAGATGATGCTCTGCGTAAGTTCCAGGCGCACATACGTGTTCAGGGAGAGGCGCAGAAAGTGGAGAGGCTCATTGAAGCCTTCAGGTAATTAATTTAATCTTTCAGTATCTGAGCAACTGGCCATTCTGCTTATTAGGGAACTGCTGTGATATACAAAATTACTACTGCATACCTATAAACCACTTGGGCCATGTGGGTTACAGAAGATATAGTTTGGAGAACTGTCCGCAGTCAATAAGACAGAGGATTTTTCAGCCTTGACGAACTACTTGGTGATCTAATTTAGAACCCAGGCATACGGTTGGTCTCTCCTAGAATTGCTGTATTCTGCTTACAAAGATCAGCTCATGATGTAATATAATAGACTACCACAATCCTCAGCCAATTCTGCAGGAAACCTTTCCCCAAGCCTTGCACATGGCAATTTGAATTTCCGATTACTCTGCTTCTGTCCTTAATGTTTTTCCTTTTATGCAACTCACAGCCAGCGGTATTGTGTGTGTAATCCAGCTGTGGTTCGACAGTTCCGTAACCCGGACACCATCTTCATATTGGCATTTGCCATCATCCTGCTAAATACAGACATGTACAGCCCAAGCGTCAAACCAGAACGCAAAATGAAGCTAGAGGATTTTATAAAAAATCTGCGAGGTGAGCTTCCCTAACTAATGCATTTTTATTTTATTTTTCAAAGTTTGTAATTTAGACTTCTTTAGCCTCTAAAGTTTTACTAGATGGTCCTATTTGTTTTATTCATTGCTGCCTGTTATGATGTCTTTGCTTTTCCTCTAGGGGTGGATAATGGAGAGGACATCCCCAGGGATCTCCTTGTTGGGATATACCAAAGGATCCAGTCTCGAGAACTCAGAACAAATGATGACCATGTGTCTCAGGTTCAAGCGGTGGAGAGGATGATTGTGGGAAAGAAACCGGTGAGAGGACTACCTGATACTTTCTCCACTTGTTACTTATCGTCCGTCCATTTTAGCTTCAATTTAGTTTAGACCCCTTTCTTCTCTCTTGGTTTATTATTTTAATTCTCACATATTGTTTTATTTTTTCCATATATTATATTTTCCTTTCTAAATACATCTACAGGTTCTGTCGCTTCCACATCGACGCCTTGTTTGCTGCTGCCAGCTCTACGAGGTCCCTGACCCAAATCGCCCACAGAGGATGGGTCTACACCAGCGGGAGGTTTTCCTCTTCAATGACTTGCTAGTGGTGCGTATCCAGTCTAACAGTCTTTAATATTCTGGATACTGATTGGGAACAAATCTAAGCATGTGTCCGTTTTGTGTTAATCTATAGGTGACAAAGATTTTTCAGAAAAAGAAAATCCTAGTGACCTATAGCTTCCGGCAGTCCTTCCCACTGGTGGATATGCAAATGCAGCTCTTCCAAAACTCATGTAAGCATTAAAATTTTGAACTTTGTTGTCACCTCACTATAACTCGTTGAATAAATCTGCATTATTACACAACACACCCGCTTTAACAGACACTGATACTACATGAATTCTGCTTATACTAAATTTTCTTCTTGATACCCAGATTACCAATATGGCATTAAGCTCCTCTCAGCTGCTCCAGGTGGAGAGCGAAAAGTGCTGATCATTTTCAACGCCCCAAGTTTGCAGGACCGACTCAGGTTTACTAGTGACCTGCGGGAATCCATTGCAGAGGTTCAGGAGATGGAGAAGTACAGAGTGGAGTGTAAGTCTAACTTTCTCTATTTCCAGATATCCTTTGCCAGATGTAATAACTGAATTTCTGCTTTCCAAAAAGTTTCCTTCGTCTTAAGTCCTATGTTTTTTCCATTAGCGGAACTGGAGAAGCAGAAAGGTGTAATGCGTCCCAACACCTCCCCCGGGCCAGGGATGAAGGAAGCGGTGAATGGGACCCTAGGCAGGCCCAGCTTAGATGACACGTATGCTTTAGGAGAAGGTTTGAAGAGAAGTGCCCTAAGCAGCTCCCTGAGGGACCTTTCCGATGTTGGTGAGTATTTTATTTTCTCCTCCTCCTTTTCCAGTCCATCCACCCCATGAACATTCCAGTGCCTTGCTGTGAGTGTAGCTTTTTTTTTTTTTTTTTGGTTAAGCATTATAACTGTTTAATATGTGGTCACATGTCTATGAAGGATAGGACTAGATCGTACATTAGATTTTGATCTACATCTTCAGCAGTGGTCACTAATCAGAAGAAGACTGTCTGAGGCCTACGACCAGTGTAGTGACCATTACTGTATTTTTTGTTAGGTGTTACAGAAATCAAAACCCACATTTCTATGGACCTGTCGGGTCTACTGATTTTCATTTGTAGGCCAATTCTTCCATGACCATCACAAACTATTTTCTCTACCAATACCATAAATATAGATACTATGTAGTTGTTAGTGTTTAATTTGGTATGGTGTCTCCACTGGGCCTCATGCGGCCGTTAGTGACTGTTCTCCTACATTACCCTCTACTGTAGAACACATTCCCCTTAAATAGCAAGAAAGAATGCATGAGACATTTTTGAAACAATTACTAGGCATAACGATATTCTAATTGCTTCCTTCCTCCGCCCTGACCTTTTGAATTTTTTGTCCCGTGACTTGAAAAAAAAGTCCTTTAGCTGGCGAGGAAATGGGCCTTATCTTAAAATACTTGCTTCACATCACTCATTGGAGTCAAGTCCCAATCCTTATTAGGTTTTTAATTGGTTACCAGGAGATATTTCACGTAGTTTCTCCAGTTTTTTCAATATCCTTTCTACATTCTTTTTTGTTTTTTTGTTTTTTTTTTTATATATAGATCTGTTGGTGTAAGGTTAATATAGGCAATATGTGATACTTGTTCACTTTTGCTAAACATTCTGCCCAGGGCAGATTTTTATTTAATTAAACAGAGTTGTAGATTTGGAGTGCAAGATTATTTAGAAGATAAAGAGCTAGCTTTGAGATTGAAGATGTGATCATAGCTACTGTTATATGTTAGGCATGTAGCACCACCTGCTGGATAAGCAGCAGTACAACCTGTGGATTTCCTTAAGTCAATGATTACACAATTGAATACATTTTCACAAATGGGACTCCTCAGGCAACTATTTTATTTTTATTTATTTTTTTCTTCCTGACCACTTGCTAGAACCTAGATCTAGGCTGTATATTGGGGTAACTGCTTGCCATGCTCTGCCATCTTCTTGCTCATATTTACAGCCTTCTTTTTCTTTGTCCTTTTCTTTCCAAAATATGTACGCATTAATCTGACATTTTCTTAATTGTGTGTACATGCATGTCCTCGAATGCTTGCATCTTTTAGTCAATCATTCCACCCTTTCCATGTTGAGACTCTTCCATCACCATACCCTTTTTTCTTCCTCCTTGTGCCCCTTAACGCTTGCTTGTTACTAACTTGGTGCTTAGGTAAGAGAGGGCGTCGTAACAGCGCTGGATCTCTGGACAGCACTATCGAAGTAAGTGGTGGAGGGATTTAACTGCATGTTTGCCTGCTGTGTGTGCCCTGTAATGTTATCTAGACTTGTCACGTGTGGATCTTGTGATAGCTGCTGAGTGTGTATTACTTCATTTTTAAATGTAGGTTTTGTGAATGGTGGAGAGTGGTTTGTACTAGATTAGATTTGCATGTTTTATAGTCTGAGTACATTGGGATTATTTTTAATGTTTTGCAATCTTTTCCGTCTTCCAGGGGTCTATCATTAGCAGTCCACGTCCTCACCAACGGCTTCCAGCTCCTCCCCCTCCACCTCCTGAGGAGTATAAGACATCGAGACCAGTCTCCAACTCTTCTTCTTTCCTCGGTTCGCTGTTTGGAAGCAAGAGAGGAAAAGGCAACTTCCAGAACATGCCACCAGCCTCCCTGCCTCCTCACCCACATACTCCACCTGCAATGTCTGATGGGCAGTCCAAAATCCAGGCACTGCATGCCCAGTACTGCCATAGTCAGGGGGTGCTTGCACAGGCTCCGCCACCGTACCATACTCAGCCCCCATCTTCTGCACCACCTCAACAGCAGCACCAGCCTCCTCTTCCGCCTTCTCATCGCTACCATGTGCCACCCTCGTCTGCACAGTTCACACTTCAGCGTGCCGGCCAACAGAAGAGACCACCAGCAGGGGGGCCACCATTGACCCCAAGCTCTCCTCATCCACAATATACCTTGCATGGCAGACATGCCTCCAACCAGCCCCAGTCTCCCTTACCCATGTATGGTTCTGTTCCTCAGCATGCCATGACTCATACTTACCCACAACACATGCACCAGGCCCAGCACTCCATGCAGAAACAACCCCCAAAGCACTTTGTATTCAGCCATCACCCATCTGCCATGCCTCCCCAGCCACAGCGCCCACCACAGTCTCAATATAATCAACAACATCCCAGCCAATCCCCTTGTTCTCCTATTTCTCCAATCCCTCCCCACCCATCCTATCCACCTCTTCCCCCTCCTTCTCCACATACACCACACACTCCTCTTACTCCACATTCCCCTCTCCCTCCAACATCTCCCTTACCCCAGCATTCATCTCATCATCCCATGGGAACAAACACCGCCCCTGGGAACCCTAAACAAAAACCAGTCAACAGAATCAGTACGGTGGTGTGAAAGGTGGGCAACTTGCCCTGTGCACACTCTGGTTGGCCACTTCATAAAGAGGGGGCAGTCTGTGGAGGTGTGAACAGCATGCACGTGGGGAACAGAAGATGGGGATCCCCTGCTGTTCTTTCTCCGATTACTCTTGCACTGCACTTCACCCACCAGACCACAGCTACAGCTGGTGATGGACTCATTGAGAGACTTTCTTAGACATCTGAAGACAAAGATGACCATCACTCCTACTATAAGTGCTGCTCGCCCTCCCTCTTCCTTAGTCTGCATGAAAATGCTCTTTCGTGTTGGCCAACATCTATTTTCTGAGGCTCCAGGCCCACACCCCCTCTAAAGCCTTGGAGAGGAGCAGTAGTTCAAAGTTATAGTGAAAGGCGATATAATGGGACAGTGTGCTATCTCTCAGTTAGGGGGACTGCTGTTGTAAGGTGATCGTTTTAATATTTTGTGAGTAAGTTAATTGACCTTATCACTCCAGTGTGTGAGTATGTAAGTGGAGCGTATGCTTGTGTGTTTAGGGTGATTCTCAGACTGGTGGGTGTGAAGCCCAAATTTGCTGCTATTGGGGCATATGAATGTGAGAATGAAGGACAACTGACTCTGAAACAGACGGGGTTACATGCATGAGTCTAATACCATACAAGCCACTGTTAGATCTCAATGAGTGCTCTGGGGTCTCACTCCCATTTTTGTCCATACTGGTGCCATTCATGCATTGTTTCCTATGGGGCTCTGCATTTTATGTTGTAAATGGACAGTTTGACTTTTCCCCTGGGTTCCCCTATATTTTAAAGGGTCAGGGTCCAAACCATTGGAATTATGCAGGAATTAACCCCTCTGCAATAGTGTTGCAAATACGTGTGTATATAGAATAGATGCTATTATTATTCTTGGAGAGCCCATTATGCTGTCTTCTCCCTTCCAGTACACAGAGCAGTGTCTGATTTTCTTTACGAAAAACACTATAGAGATCTATATATACAGAGAGAAAGTTCTATATTAATATAAATCTATATATATAGTGTATAATCCCTCATTATAGGTAGTAAATCAGCCTTTATTTTAAGGTTTTTAAGAAAGATGACGTAAGAATGTGGGCAAAGAAGATAGATTGCCCTACAGACAATCATGTTATACTCTTAGTCCAATTTCCCAGTATTGGTATATTTTATTTATTATTTTATCCAACTTCACTCCAAGTCAGTAATGCAGAAATCAGCCATATTTAAAAGGGTTATTGTTTGTTAACATTCTTAAATCTACTTTGTGTGTTTTTTTTTGTTTTTTTGTTTTTTATAAGTAAGCTCTGTTCAGATAAGAGTCTAAAATCAGTGGGCTATATTCACTAAACAGTCAGTTGACCGTAGGCTTATTGCGTAACATAGGCCGAAAAAGCAGATTTTTGCAATCAGATTGTCAGTGCGCTGAAATACAGTCATCATTCAAAGTTTAATTAAAGTTTCAAGTCAAAGTAGACAAATTTCAAACATTTTCAAAGTCCGCTATGCTGGTATGTTAGCTACTTTGGAGTAAAATTTCAAATGCACTTTGATTCTCCAACAATTCACACCTTGGTAAATAACTGAGCATTTGGTTAATGAAATCCCTTTAAATGTGTAAATTGGTGTTGCTTGCATTTGGTGATATCACATGTGTGTTTCCTTATTAAAATGAGTTCACCGTCTTGATTTATGGGTAAAAAGCTATGTTTTAAAATCATTTCCGGATTGAGCTACTTATCGATTATTGGAGGGGATTTACACAGCCAGAAGAATTAATTTTAATTGCATGCATTGTCTAATACAGATAGATTTTGCTGATTTTCCTCAATTAGAGGTGGGAAGCATTTCTATTTATTTAAACATTTAGTGATGATAATATATACAACAGGATCCAATAGGTGCATCATCTACAAGCATGCCCTATTTATATGGATTGTATGTTCCCCATATGGATAACACGTGATCTAATCAAGGTGAATTCAGTTCAGTATGATTGCTGAAGCATTTATAAGGAAATCTTGAAAGCAGAATATTGACAAATAATTCGATATTAAAACCATCCTAATCTGACTTAATAAATTCTTAGCAGTTCAATCAAATGGCATATCTTTTTAATACATCTATTAATTATCTCATGTCTAAACAACATTTGGGTGCATATTCGGTTTTATTTCATACTTACGTCATTGTTATCTTCTAATTTGCTTATTTTTAATTATATTCCGTTTGCAGAATGCACTGATCCAGTTAATCCCTTCACCATTGACATATAATGCATATCATTAGAGAGAGAAATACTAACCTCGGCCAATAGAGGGAGCCCAAGATTAACTTTCTGGACCACTTTATACTAATGGATATCAACAATTGCAAGCAACGTTCTAATTTTGTACCTTTTTATCATAGTATTGAATAATGTCTCCTATGTATTTGGACTACAGCTTCCATATCATCAGAAGGACCTGAGGTCCAGAAACCACCATAAGACCTCCATTTCTGAGTCCTGCTCTCTTCTATGACTTATATTTCCATATTTCTTGAGATTTAGCATATTTGTTTTGAGTTGAAGCATGTAATGGCTATCAAATTCCATTTGGTGAAAGGTGGCTTTCTATAAATCTCTTAACCCGAAATGCATTTGCACTTTTCTCTAAGCACTCCTTCATGACTTGTAAGCCTAGACCTCTCACAGCAGGGCTGTCGTGGTGTACGTGGATTTGGCTAAACCCTCTGACGAAGTTATGCTTTGAAACCATAGTAAATGGCAGCCATAAACCTTAAGTGAATAAAAGTCAATGTTTTTATTGATATGTCTTCCTCCGGAAACCCCTGCTGTATTGAAATCTAATGTACTGTTAAGTGATTATGGTTGAAAGCAGTCACTTAAAATCGGATGCTCCCTGCTCCTTCCCAGCTTTCCCCGTGAATAGGGAGAGAAAATAAAATGGGTATTTAGGATCGGTGGGGATTTTCACAGAATATATCATACTTTGAGTGGTTTAAAGTAGACATATCATTTTCCCATACACTGCATTTTACAGTTTGGCATACATTAAATAATGCCATGTGTTGCAAATAACCAGATCTTTGAAAAACGACCTTGCTTTTATGTAGGAGAGAACAGCCATATTGTCGCTCTGTAAGCCTAACTATTAATCTCCCATGACTTACTCCCCCCTTTTGGCTGACTTTGATTGGCTTAGGCAGCTTCTACCGAATGACCAAAAGGAAGCGCTAATTAACTGCATAAGTTTATTGGTTAAAACGGTAATGAGTTAAGGGAACCAAAATCCACATTCATTGTGTAAATTCTCCTTTTTATTTGTCTTGCAAAACAGTCCAATTGTTTGGACAGTCGCCATTAGGCACACACACCCAACTAGCTGTTTAAGGGCTTCTGTTCATATAGACACTCCTCTGGTTAGACATAGTAAGTGCCATAACTGTATCCCAATACATTGATTATACGGCTTGACCCCCACCAGTTCTTGTCAAACTACGTCTCCTAAAGTAGTTGTTAGGGAATCCTGGGGAATATAGTCCAATCAACAGTGGGAGAACCAGCGTTTGAACCCTCCTAATTTTATATACGATTAAGTTTTTAGTTAATAAATTAACTAAAAACTTCCTTTTATAAACACTGGTATCAACTCCATTTAAAATTCTCTAAATTTAAAACAAGTCACTATGTGGGAGTGTTTTTAGATTGCACAAGGTTTTGTTTGCAATTTGAAAAATTTAGTTCTCTAATCATCAGTTGCGGTTGACCTTACGCAGGTCTTTTTCTAATTTTGGAAAAAGATCTCTTTTAAAAAAATAAATCAATTATTTACCATTTCTTCACAGTTAAAACCAGTTTAAAACCGATTAACATGCTAGTTTTTTTTTTGGGAGAAGATGAGCCTTTAAAACCCTTACACTATCACTGCTAACAATATCCATGCATTGTATACTATTTTGGGAATGTCTTGTCCCCCAACTGCATCTGTTTCAAGGGAATGAAGTTCTTGTATCCCATCTACTATACCATTTTTTTATTATTATAATTATTTTATAGCCCCCAATCAGGTCCATTTTATTATAATTATTATTATTTATGGCTTCTGCCCCTTGTATGCTCCTAGCATGCTTGTGGTGTGCTGCTTGCAAGCACAACACTGCTGTACAGACCTGGATGTGTGTATAGAATATATATGATAAATATTTCCTATGGAATGATTATCCAGCCTGTGCCGCGTGGGGTGGGAGAGGGGATTTGGGGGAAGTATGGGGTTAACTTTCTGGGGGACAGGTATCTTGTCCTTAAATTTCTTTTGTTTGTTTATTTTTGGACTGTTCCAACTCCCAGTTCACGGGGTGGTTTATTTTTGGGGAGGGAGGGATAAAAATGAAGTATATATGGAATCAACGTGTAAATATTGTGTATATTTGCTGCAGAAATCGAAAAAAAAAGTCTGTTACTAGTGCATACTCTGTCTCCTGTTTTATTTGAAGTGCAGCTTTGAGTGGTGAGAGAAGAGCGTAAGCGGTGTGTTCTAAAATGGATTTGAGGGTTTTTATTTAAACTTTGTGATTGCATATGATTAAAACAAAAATTCACAACAGTTCGGTCAGGACGGTAACGCAAACAATCAAGCTGTTAAACTACAACTCCCAGGATTCAGAGTAAGCCTGCCCCTAAACAGGTTCTTTCTCAACAACTTCCTCCTCAACATTTCAAATGTTTGCTTCGTTAATTAGTGTTCTTTAACGGCCTGGTCATCCTTTACACTAAATTACCTAAACTCATTATCGACTAGACTAAAAAATGGAAATGTTATCTATGATAACTTGAGAAGTTCTGTTATGTAACCTTTACAATCTTCAAGAAAATTTTAACCTGTTTAAAGATTAACAAGATTGCGGTTCGACATCTTGAGTGCTTTCACTTGACTCTGAACTGCCTTTGCTGCAGTTATGTGATGCACGTTTCTTTAGACATGTTTGCCTCTAAAAGCCACCACAGCTGTAGCTCAATGAAGTTGTTCTACTGTATAGATGATGCAGTCTTACTCCTCATTCCTATGATGTTTAGGAGGGAAATCACTTTATTAATGCAGTCCTAGCCAAACCTCCCGTGGCTTTTATTCACACAGCCTCCATGTAAAAATAGTAAAATTTTTATAGCGTGATGTGTTTAGTTTAGAAGTTCTAATCTCCAACTTTGCTAATTTAACATTCATCATAAAAAATAAGGCTTTTGCAGGTTAGCAGGCAATTATCAGAGCATAACAACTTCTAAACAAACCCACAATGTGCAATTAGAGAAGTTTACAAATGACCTCTTTTTCGGGAAGTGTTGGAAGGCTCTGTGTGGCTCAGTCAAGGAAGGTGTGGCTAGGGTTGCATAAACAAAGTGATTTCACTCCTAAATGGCAGAGAATTGAGAAGTGACGCTGCAGGGGCATAATCGGATACACCAAAACTACCTCATTAACTCCTTATGGACACGTGACATGTCATGATTCCCTTTTATTCCAGAAGTTTGGTCCTTAAGGGGTTAAATTAGTTCTGGAATTTGGATTGCCTATTTAAAGTAGTACTAATTTTTAAAAGCAGTGAGCATTTTGCTTGCATAGTAGACTTGAAATGGGAAAAAACGTGTGTGAGAAAACTACTTGCAGTGAGTTGTGTGTGTGTCTCCGAAAGTTATCACTTTGTGTGTTGATCCACATTACACAATTGCAAACCACAAAATCCAGAATACTAAAAGCACCATAAAGAATACACGCTCATTTACCATGGCTTTTATAGATCTTTGCATTACACATTTTTATTAACAATTGTTCATTGCATAGATACATGTGTAGAATTTATAAGGGAATAAATCAGTCATTATCCACAATTTCCTATTTAGTGAATAAGCCCCTCTTCGACCAGGACATGGTTTCCTCCAGTTAGGAGCCTCTCATATTGGTCTGTGATGGTCTGATCTTGGGATTGTAGATATATAGTTTAGCCCTCAACAACCATTCCTCTCATCAGATGAAAAATGGGTGGACCGGCTGAATAAACGGAGAACAGTTGTACTATATCTGATAGCAGCCTGTTTGACAGCCCTATTAACAGCTATGTGAGTCTGTGTTTGGTCAGCATTCGTGTATGCGCCGACCACTGGTGTAGCTCAATTCTGTTTTATGGAGCTGGAAAGGTGAGATATGGACTTATTGCATTATAAATATATGTAAACCGAATGAAGCATGGTTTATTCCATCACTGTTGGTAATAGTGGACAATCTTACCGGTGTATCAATGGTTTCAAATACTGCATTTAACATACACTGTTTGCAAGAGACAAGGACAGGAGTATATGCCTGTGCAATGGGTATAGAAAACAAAAATAAACCTGATTGTTTAGCATTTTAACCATCCATATGATGGAGAATGCAATATTTTGGTAATCTGAAAGCAGTTGTGATTGATCATCTTTTACAATTATTGCTTACAGATGACTCTATGAAGTCTTTGTATAGAAATTCCTCTTGGCAGAACCCAAACCAAGAGTGTTGTTGTCACTTTGAGCAAGATACTCCATAGAAACAGATTTAAAAAGAACTTAAAGGGACACCATAGTCACCAGAACAACTACAGCTTATTGGATTTATTCTAGTGAGTAGAATCAATCCCTTCAGGCTTTTTGCTGTAAACACTGTCTTTTCAGAGAAATAGAAGCGTTCACTTTACAACCTAGTAAGAACTCCACTGGCCACTCCTCATATGGCTACTAGAGTTGCTTCCTGGGGCAGTGTGATATTGAAATTTATGATGGATCAATCATCCAAGAGAGATTACCAGAGGCCTCGAATTATATTTACGAGCGCTCGGGAGAACTATTTATAAACCACAGACATTTCGTTGTAGTTCAAAAATCATCTCTCAATCTTTAATGGGAGAACATCGTGTATATGTGCAGAACTGACTATCCCTGTCTCCACCCTCTGCGTGCAGGCACTGAACTTTCCTCATAGAGATGCATTGATTCAATTAATCTCTATGAGGAGATGGTGATTGGTCAGGGCTGTGTTGGACTTGTGCTGGCTCTGCCCCTGGTCTGCCTCCTTGACAGTCTCAGCCAATCCTATGGGAAAGCATTGTGATTTGGCTCACAGAAATACTTCTGGTGATGTCAGACAAGCAGGCAGATCAGAGGCAGCAGCTGCAGACTTGAATACAAGTAACATTTTACTATATTTAGGGTGGCCATAGGGGCTAAATTGTGGTTTTAACACTATAGGGTCAAGAATACATGTAAGAATCTTTGACAATGTTCACAAATATACTGGCTTTTAATGTGTGTGATTTTGATTGGCTTGAGAACAGACAAAGCATTTGAGATTTCACAAATATGAAACTCTGCCTTTCAGTTCCTGCTGAGAATGAGCTTACCCAACAGAACTCGAAACTGCATGTAGGTGGAAGCAAGAACACAGTGCTACATTAATGTAGCTGCACATGCATCTTGTGTGCACCCAGGAAAAAAAATCTAGATGTCATGTGTAGAAGAGACATGCTGCGAGACCACATGAGAGAGACATAGAGGTGGGAAGATGGGATGGTATGAGACGGCAACTGAGTCAATCAGGCTATATGGGTAGGAAAGGGGGCTGAAATGAGACTTGTGTCCATTGAGTTCAGCCTTCCTCACATAGGTTTTTGCTGTTGAACCCAAAGAAGGCAAAAAACCCAGTCTGAAGTGCTTCCCATTTTGCAACAAACTAGGAAAAAATTCCTTCTTGACCCCAAAATAGCAGTCAGATGTCTCCTTGGGTCAAGCAGCTATTACCCCACTAATTAGAAATTATATCCCTGTATTCTATGTTTTTGGAAGTATTTATCCAATTGCTGTTCAAACATCTGTATGGACTCTGATAAAACCACCTCTTCAGGCAGAGAATTCTATGTCCTTATAGTTCTTACTGTAAAAAAAACAAAAAAACTTTCCTTTGCCTTAGGTGAAATCTCCTTTCTTCCAGCCTAAATGCATGACCTTGTGTCCTAAGTATAGCCCTGTTTATGAATAGATTTCCAGATAATGGTTTGTACTGACCCCGAATATATTTGTATAATGTTATCATATTCCCTTTGAGGCACCGTTTTTCCAAAATAGATTTAATTCTTTTTTAACCTTTCTTTGTAACTGAAGTTTTGCTGCTAAGGTAAGCTCTCATTTACTGAGTCTCTCTCAAAAGATGTTGCAGATGTGGTCAAAGGTCTGGAGTGTGTATCTACGTATGTAGATGGCTGCAGAAGGTTGTTCAAGGCTAGAGATCCGGGCTGTGTCTTCTGACCAAATGCAAGAGCGTGCCAAATAATCGGCTGTGTGTTCCTCAGGAGAAGAGACAGGCTTTGAGGCACAAAAAAAGGATCAATAATGTCCAATATTAGACTCTATAAGTCGTGGTTGCCTGTGAGCCCCGTCCGTCCCCCATGCTTTCCCTTTTAGTGGCACAACTAGATGCTATAAAAAAAAGATTGTCACCAAAAATAAATTTAATCTAATCTAGTTATATATAGTATCTGTGTATGAACATCTTTATCTCCTGAGCTCTCCAGTGTTCATTAAATACATAAAAGCCAGGGCTACCTTTCCTCATGTATAGCAGTCAGGTTGACAAAACTTGAAAATGGACGGGGCTTAAAGGACCACTATAGTGCCCGTCGGGCTTTGGAGAGAGGAAGGGGTTAAAATCTTACCTTTCTCCAGCGCCGGGTGGGGAGCTTTCCTCCTCCTCTCCTTCCTAGTGACGTCATCGGCTGAATGCGCATGCGCGGCAGGAGCCGCGCACACATTCAGCCAGTTAATAGGAAAGCATTTACAATGCTTTCCTATGGACGCTGGCGTCTTCTCACTGTGATTTTCATAGAGCACCCACCCGCATCCTGACTATTCGACAAGTGACAAAAGGGGGAGGACCTGCTGTCTCCCACACTCCTTGCCCCATCCATAAACGGCAGTTGGGGACCCTAAGTCACAATAGGGGTCACTTAGGGCCCCCACCTACTGCTCATGGATGTGGACAAGGGGACGATGACCGTAGGTCCCCCACACCTTTGTCTGACGAATGGATAGCCAAAATTTCCGTCCGAATTTCGGACAATAACGAATGCCCAAGTCTTGAATTGGGCATGCGTGGGTATTTTACAGCACGATCTAGTATGGATGTGTCTTATATGACCTTCATCTTCCCACACAAAGATAGCAGCTCTCAGAACCTAGGTCCGGGCACAAAATAAAGATTTTTAAAAGGTGGATAATGAGGGGGGGGGGGCCTAGGGGCATTTGGGTGTGACCAGGGGCACAATACAATGTTGTGGAGTCTGAAAGGATTTAAAAAAACAAACAAACAGATGCAGCCATGACAGTGCCGCTTTAAGGCATTCTTCTAATGATGTGATACCAGGATATTTAAATTTCAGATGATGTATATTAAAGCGGCACTGTCACTGTCTGAAGACTTTGCAGAATTTATAAAGACCCTGATGGTGACATCACTGCTGGGAGTCCACTGCCTTGGTGGGGCAGGTAAAGGTGAGATCTAGTGACCTGAACCTATCCCTCGCGGGTGCCGCCATCTACGCCCATCAGGTCCTCTTCAGACGTGCCAGTCCATGCATGGAGGAGGCTGTGGGATCCTCCATAAACCGAGCCAATTCCCTGCTGTGGGGTTTGACACTCTTAGACAACGGTCAAGCCGCCCAGTGTCAGGCGTAGGAAATATACAGAGACAAAGTAGTCCTCACATTGTCTCTGTATATCTCGACTGAGTTCAGAATTTCAGTAAAATTCCAACACAGTCAAAATAAGTATTTCATAAAGATTTTATATTTATGAAATTATTTATTTATTTTTTGGAGGGGTGTCGCTTTAACAAAAGCAAATGAGCAATCTTTAAAAAAAAAAAAATAACGAAATGGTCTACCCCATCATTATCTAGAGCAGTGGTAGGCAAGCTTCGGCACTCCAGATGTTGTGGACTACACCCCTCATAATGCTCTTACACCCATAATGCTGGCAAAGCATCAAGGGAGATGTAGTCCAAAACATCTGCAGTGCCGAAGGTTGCCTATGCCTGATCTAGAGAGATCAAATAGGTGACAATTCCTCTTTAAAAGCGTTATATCTTATTTAAGAAATACAATCGATAAAATCATGTATTACCTTTTCTGCGCCAGCGTTGATTTTCACCCCTGCTGAGAGACTCTTTCTATCAGGGCTCTATTCTATTACACCGCATCTTCTAGCGAAGAGGTTAAAGGATCACTATAGGGTCAGGAACACAAACATGTATTCCTGACCCTATAGTGTTAAAACCACCATCTAGCCCCCCTGGGTCCCTCATGCCTCCATAAATATAGTAAAAAATCTTACTGTATTCAAGCCTGAAGCTGTAACTCTGCATGCTGTTTGCCTCAGAAAAACAAGCAGTCTGCTGACATCATCAGAAGTGGTAGCCTGATCCAATCGCAATGCTTCCCAATAGGATTGGCTGAGACTGACAAGGAGGCGGATCAGGGGCAGAGCCAGCACAATTCAAACACAGCCCTAGCCAATCAGCATCTCCTCATAGAGATGAATTGAATCAATGTATCTATATAAGGAAAGTTCAATGTCTGCATGCAGAGGGAGGAGATACTGAATGTTTGGATGTATTTTAGGCTGCCATGACCCAGGAAGGATCTCTAACAGCCATCTGAGGAGTGGCCAGTGAAGTTATCACTAGGCTGTAATGTACACACTGCATTTTCTCTGAAAAGACAGTGTTTAACCCCTTAAGGACACATGACATGTGTGACATGTCATGATTCCCTTTTATTCCAGAAGTTTGGTCCTTAAGGGGTTAAAGCAAAAAGCCTGAAGGTAATGATTCTACTCACCAGAACAAATTCAATACGCTGTTGTTGTTCTGGTGACTATAGTGTCCCTTTAAAAAAAAAAAAATTAAATAAAATAGTTAAATATCTGGAACAAAATGGGACTTCTATTTCGTGTCAATTCATTTATTTTTTTCCAAACAAATCAAGTCTAATATTACATTGGCTTCCTGTATCCTATAGGAGCCAATTCAAAGTGCTAACCCATACCTATAAAGCAATGAATAATCTTAGCCCTTCCTATATCTCCTCCATCCATTAGGTATGCCCCTTCTCGGTCTCTCCGCTCTTCCCGTAACCACCTTCTGTCCGCTGGTCGCACCCATACGGCCAACTCACGCTTGCAGGACTTCTCGCGGGCGGCTCCCTTCCTATGGAATAGCCTGCCTACTGCCATCAGACTCTCCCCTAGTCTTCAATCGTTAAGAAGTTCCTTAAAACCCATCTCCTTAGGAAAGCTTAGGGCCTCCCAGAGTAACCTCTACCTCACATACCTGTCTCTTGCTCTCTCCTGAAGGGCAGCACTCTCCTCCAGCTCTTTTCTTGTAACTGTCCTATTTATAGTTACATCCCCCCTCTCATAATATTGTAAAGCGCTATGGAATCTGTTGGCGCTATATAAATGGCAATAATAATAATGTATCTCCAGGACTCTCTGTTCTTTAATGACCCCGATGAATACTAAAGCGAAGATGTCATATTAACACATGTAGCATTCGTACTGGAGTGGTGTCTTGGGTAGGGTTTTACTGCCATCTAGTGGACATAATTTTTATGCAATGCATTTCTTCTTTCTGTAGGATACAGAAAGAAAAAAAAGGGAATTTGGGGGAAATGAGACCTATATCGTTGTCAATAAAAATTCCATATACAGGGGGGGCGGAGCCTGCTAGCACACGGCACCAGACGCCATTTTTCATCTCTCCCGAACCTACAACTTAATCCAGGCAAAATCCGCAAAATGGGCACCCATCCAGCCCCACAACCCACATAATCGGAACCAGCAAGGCAAGAGGCACCGGCAGATGCCTTTTTTGCAGCCCCACAAGCTCCCCAAGCGGAAACGCAAAACCGGGGCCTACACCTCGCCGGTGATCCGGGACCTGGAGGAATTTCTGTTCCGGCCGCGAGCAGAGAGGGTAGGACCTCCACCACCCCCCTCACCCACTGAAACGCCAGCGCTCATACCTGCAATGGGACGCAGATCCCAAAAACCAGCACCTGATGGAGGGGATATCGGCGCGCTGCTGCAACGCCCGGCGCCACCGCTCCCATGCCTGCGGGCGGAGAACAGGAGCCAGCTCACGCTCACCACCAGGAGCGGAGGGGACAGGAGACCCCCCAGGCCACACGGCCAGCGCAGGTACAGCAGCCTGAATCCCCTGAAGATGCAGCACCAGCCACTAAGGGGGACCTTAAACTCCTGCTTGCTGACATCCACAAGCTTTTAGCAGCTGACACTGCCCTCCTCAAGACAGAGGTACAACTGGTTACAGATAGGGTAACTACCACAGAGCAAGAAGTAGGGGAGGTTAAAACACACCTGACAACACTAGATGAACAAGTCCTCACTATACAGCATCACCAAAAACTTATGGCACTTAAAATGGCGACCATAGAAGACAGGCAAAGGAGAATGCACATCAAAATCAGGGGAATTCCAAACGCAATCACTGCAGAAGAACTGCCTCATTACGTAAGGCGTCTTCTAGCCAGCATACTCCCCCATGCAGCTGCAAAGAAAATCGCCATAGACGGCATCTACCAGCTCCCGACATACTCACCTGAAAACACCGGCAGCACGAGACGTCATCTTAAGGTGCGTCACGGTTCAGGACAAGCTCCATATTATGGCAGCGCTTAAAGACCGAACGCCACTGCCCTTTGAAGGCACAGAGCTAACCTTCTATCAGGACTTATCTAGGGCCACACTACTGTGGCGCAAATCATACGGCCCAACAGCAACACAGCTACGTGCCGCAGGCATAGCCTACAAGTGGGGAGCAGGAGGGTCTATGTAAGTCACCCGCGCAGGGACAACACACGTCCTCTCATCGCCTGAGGAAGCCTCCAAATTTTTGAAAATCCTCGGCTTGCAGCACCAGACCCCGAAACACCAAGGAGAACGCACGGAACGCATGACCGCTTCTCCTGATACCCCGGGAACAAGTGAACTGGGGGCACTGGGCACATGAACACTAACCGGTTGATAAAACACAAGATTTAATTACGATGGACTTTATGTTTTATTATGTTTATTATGCCTTTTATTTTAAGTTACTATATCGTTACCTGTAGGACGGATTACTCCGCTGACGCTACTTGAGTTATACTACCACTAAGACTGGTTGCCTTAAAAGCACCCAACTGGACACATAGTCCAACAAACACAACCCCCTCCCCCCCCCCCTCACCACCCCCCATGGTCAGGGGTGTCTTGTCCCCATGCCGAGGCAGAGCGCACCACCACGACACCATCCAAGCCCTAACACGCTAGAACCTATCTCATTTCTTACACTGCTGACAGAAGCTACTGTAGGGCCTGTAACCCACACAGACTGCCCAGCATGCAAGCCGTACCACAAACAGCTAGTCCCATAGTAGACTACAACGTATCACACAGACTACTTAACCAACTACCACACACAGCTAGACCAACCCCACTGTGACTAATTTTCACTGTTACCCATTCCTGTTACGCCTTATCTGAAAATGTGCTTTTAACCTTATGCCATGTTTTATTTCGTTTAACATTATCTGCATACATATGTATAAGCTTGTTACCACTGAAATGGCAGCAAAGTGCTTGTTGAAACCTAAGCACAACAAAATAAAGAATTAAAAAAAAAAAAAATTCCATATACAGGTCATTACATTCGATTTCTACAATTTTTCACCCTAAATACATGTGCCACCTGGTAAAAGGAAACATCTAAATTGGTTAAAAAAAAAAAAGACATTGTGGAAGTGATGGTTGGCGACCTAGCATATCTCAACCAGAGGTCGGGGTGTGTATGTCATTAGTGAAACTATATAATGGGTCAGTGTGGATCGGGTATTAAACTTATGGCAAGGTAAGGTGGAAACTGATCCAGATCTGGTTCCTTTTTGGGGTCTCATAGGGAAAGTCTTATAAAGTTTTGTGCAGGAGCTAGTTTAGTCGTCATTTGGGTTGGTTGTCTGCCGCTATTGATTCGCATATCTGTGCGAGCCTAGGATAGTACAATATAGCAAGTCATCCCACTCACAGTGTGCATATGTTTTTTTATGATTCATTGTCTAATGGTAGGATCATGTGAGATATATACATCTCCCACCTTTCCTTAATCTCACTCATTTCCCGCCCCCCAGCTCTGATCCGTTTGCTCGCCATGCATTCATAATCCAAGTTTGCTGAGATCTGGGTTATTAGCGCATCACAGGATGGTATGCAATGCATTTCTATGGAGCAAGACGAGGTGCACTTAAAGGATTACTACGGCACAATGACCTTTTCAGTGATTTGAAGTGGTCGCGGTGCCTGGAGTCTGTATGTGCAGTGTTTCTCTGTGAAAAGCATTTACTGAGTTTACCCAATTGGCTGCTGGAATTGTAACTCCTCTGACAGTGTCATGGGGAATCATTAGCCAATCTGTGCAAATTTTAATGTACAATGGCTAATCCATTTGCTGAGTGGTGAGCTAATTCGGCTAATGAATGCGACTGGATTAGCTTCTGCTGGGCTGCAGAAGCCGTAAGTGCATAACATAGAATGAGAGCACAGCGTGAATTCAGGAAAGAGCACAAACCATTTCTAAATGGTTTGCCCTATTACCGGGGCAACTGGGCTAGGGTGTTCATGGCATCATACCCAGTACAGCGGACTATTAGTGGTTATGGTGTTTGGAGTAACCCTCTAACTCTGAATGGGAAGGCATCGTAATGACTGAGCAACCAATCGAAAGCTATCTCAAATAAAAGGAATAACTCTTTCTATAGGTACCAGGCCTTCACAGCCTTGTTTTTTGGCCATAACATGCTCATCAAAATTAGGCAGCCCAAGCACCATAACCACTCCATATCAATTGTAGACGTCATAGTGGTATTAAGGTGCAGGCATCACCTCTCTGTTCTGGATAAGATCCTTCAGCTCAACATACTGCTAATGCAGAAGTTCTTTTGAGCTCACGTCTTTCCACAAATCGTTAATAGTCCTTATCCTAAAGGAAGCGGTTCGAAAGAGAGTAATTTTGTGATAACATGCTTTGGTGACTGGGAGATACAGTGGGTCCTTAGTTTACAAACGCCTCGGTTAACATTTTTGGTTTACAAATGAAAATCCATTGAAAATAATGCCTCGGTTTACAAATTTGTTTCGCAATACAAGGCAAGTTTCCCCGGGATGTATTGCACCTGGGAGGTTTATAGCACCGCTCCCTGCATGCTGGAGCCTGGGGGTAGCACGTGGCGTCGGGTGTGGAGGTGTTGGAGCGGCTTTTGCATCGACTTTTGAAGCCATTCTGGAAATTGTTTTCAGTTGTTTTGGGACGTTTTGGTGCATTTCTCAAGCGGTGGAAAGGTAGGGAGCTGAGCTTCGTCGTTTGCATGCCTTTTTACTGTGTGTTCTGCATTGTGGGTTGGTTTCCATGCCAGCTCATTTTGCCATTTTTCAGGGTGACTTTTCTGATGATGTCATCCAAGGAGGCGGATGGTGGCTGGGCCAGCACCGGCGGATCTGTTGGAATAAAGGTGGGTTTTAACAATTGCTTAAGGGGGGCAAGAGGGGGTCAGGGGCTTGAACTGCATTTTTAACACTATAGGGTCAGAAATACATGTTTGTGTTCTTGACCCTATAGTATTCCTGTAAAATGACCTATCTCTGCAAACAAATATCAGGATTCAGATTCACCATATGGCTATATTGTGTTATTCCCACCACTATTATTGTATTGGTGGGTCCTACACTAATTTTAACATGGGAGACAAATTAAATAGTGCTAGTGTTAAATGCACTAAAGTGTAAACTATCTATAAGATTTTCTCCTGCTCTCTCTGTCTGTTCTTTAGCACAGAAATAGATGCCAAAGAGGGGGCAGGGCCTGACAGACGGGTCTTCTGAGAGCTCTGGCACACCTAGGCCTAATGATAAGCCATAATCGTGATTATTGCAGCTCTATACGACCATGAATCCTACTTCTTGGCAACAGAAGAATCCTATGTCAGAACGAAGTACGCACAAGGAGTCTAAGATGGCCACCGAACTGGCTCTGGGCTGTATGGAACAAAGCTTACCTTTATGCTTACTGAGAGAATGGAGGTTCCCCAGCTGCTACACGTTTCCACCTGAGCTAGCATCCACCACGTGCCTCCCGAGCAGTGCAGCACAAGAGAAGGGGCAGGAGGCCACCGCGGCCACGACCGGCGATACTTTACCAGCTGCACTCAAGTTCCCACTACCGGCTCTACCGCTTGCCTTGACAACGGAAGACCAGGCGTCTCTACACCCAGCATGACCGGCATGTTCCAGAGGCCTCCAGTTCCTGTGGCAGAGTGTGCAAGTGCACAACATTAGGGATACAGGCTCCAGATGCGGACCGGCTCTCCTCCCTAAGAAGGTTTGCTGCCAGAGATGGCAGGCAGGCAGGCAGGAAGACTGGGACACTCTATCCTTAGTTATAGGCTAGGGGTATAAGGGTATTACTCACAGCCTGGCTGGATTCTTACAATATATATTGTCTGAAAAGGTTAGGATATACTGCTCTACTCAAGTGCTCTAACTGCTTAAAGGGACTCTCATTAGTTTTCCTGGCACTGTAGTACCCCTCTCCCTCCCACCCCCCCATCCCAAGTTGCTGAAGGGGTTAAAACCTCTTCAGTGACTTACCAGAGTCCAGCGCCAATGTCCCTCGGCACTGGGTGAGGCTCCGCCTACTCTCCTAATGCGCATGCGTGTCAATGGCCGCGTATTAGACCACCCCAAAGGAAAGCATTGTTCAATGCTTTCCTATGGGGAGTTCGGCGACGCTGGAGGTCCTCCCACACCGTAAGGACGTCCAGCGTCATATAACACACTTTTCGTGTTCTAAGAACACGGAAGTCTCTTTATTGGCTGTCTGATAGACCGCCACTACAGGAGGACTTAACCCTGCAAGGTAAATATTGCAAAAAGTATAAAAAATGACACTTGCAGGATTAACCCCTTAAGGACCAAACTTCTGGAATAAAATGGAATCATGACGTGTCACACACGTCATGTGTCCTTAAGGGGTTAAGGGTAGTGGGAGTTGGCACCCAGACCACTCCAATGGACAGATTTATTTTTAAATATATACATATATTCATTTTTTATTTCCCCATGACATTTCCCTCCTATGATCCCTGTTAGAGCATAGTTACCTACACAGATTTTAATCTCATGAAATTAATGTATGTTTAAGCGTGTGTGGGAAGTGGGAGTTTCCCCGATATAAACATGTGACTTTCAGTTTTGTGTTGTTTGTTTATGAAAATTTTATTTATTTTTTTAATTTCTTTTTTATTGAGTTAGGGATCTGAGACCAACTAACAGGTGAACCCACATGTGCATATTTCTGTATTGTTTCCTGCTTTAAATAGTATTCATTTACAGGAACTTGAAACCACAAAGCTTTCATAAAGGCTGCTTTGATGGTGTCATGGCAAGACGTGCGCACAGTTCCTGGGTTATATACAGAACGACACACTAGTACATAAATTAAGGATAACTGGATGTGTTGGAAACAACAAAATTAATTTTCAAAAAAAACCAATCCATTGGGTTTATTCAACAAACAGTGCAAATGTTAGGCTAAAATAGTCACATTGTAAAGACACGATATTTGGGGGAAAAAATCAATGCAATTGTTTTCACCTGAAACTTGCCGTTTTGTTTTTAATTCATAGTTTAGTGACCAAACTTTTCTATTTGTTTAATCATCAATTGCAGAACTTGTTGGAGGGTATGAAGTCATTATACAGTAGCCCACCGCCTTACAAATACTCAGGAAAGGTCTGCTATTATATCCGTACTTAAACAGTTACTGCAAACACCATAACTACTTCAGAGATTTGAAACCCCGCACATACAGAGATTTACCCCTTCACTGCCAGAGGTTTAACTCTACTTCGAAAACACAAGTTCAGACTGGCTAATGTCACCTCTGTGCAAAATTACCGTCTGATACACACACACCCAACCCCTTACCCCCTTTTTATTGTTTTCTTCGTGAAAGCAGTCTTTTATGCTAAGGGTGTGGACCAGCACAGAAGGGGTTACTATAATCAAAACCAGAATTTTAAAAATAAAGAAATACATTAAGAATTATTTATATACTGAAGCAAACCCCTTTTATAAAAGGTTTGGAAAAGGATGAAGCAGGCATTTTCACCCATGTATACACCGGTAGGGGAAGGGTTCATGAGATTTAAGGAACTAAAGTATTGTCTGCAATCTGTTTGAGACCTCAGTCTCCTCCTGGGGGGTTGCAATCTGTTCTACACAGGAAGCCCAAAGAGGAGATGTGCTCATTAGTATTAAAAAGCCACTAAAGTCCTTAACCCCTTAAGGACACATGAGATGTGTGACATGTCATGATTCCCTTTTATTCCAGAAGTTTGGTCCTTAAGGGGTTAAAGTGGACCAGTTATGCACAAAACATGTTCATAATCTTCAGGCAGATATACATCTAATTATTATATATTCTTTAGTGGTGCAATTGCCAACAAACGTCTAATTTTGAAGCTTATTTTGAAGCTTAATTTTGAAGCTTATCCTCACATGAAAATCTGGTGGACGACAACTGAGGAGGCACTGGAGTCGTCCTAAAATTTGTGTCTACTACAGCAGATCAAATGAAACTGTAGTGCTATTTTAACAAACTATTTTGCGTTTGTAAGTATTTTGGTAATATTTTAATTGAAGCTGTTGTCCACAAATCGTGTAATTGGCAAGTTTGCATCCTGGTATCTACAGCATACGTCCCAACTGCCCCTATATAGGAGGGCAAGTCCCTATTTTCATCCCAAATCTATCTTTCTATCCTAATATCCGTCCTTTCTAGGAGCTCCATTTTGTTAGTCTGAGTGTATAACAATAATGCTCCCAGTAATGTGTCTTTAAATGACAATAAATGTGTTTAGAAATCAGTCTGTGTGAATAAGATACATTGTTCTTGTTCTGAATTACATTTAATTTGCAAAAAGTATTCTTAGTAAGTCACCTGAAATTTATTTTAAACAGCCCTGCCCCATGCCACACCCTTTCCACTTCCATAAAAAAATGGTGATATATTTTTTTAAAGTCTTTATTTTGACATGTTACATCACGTAGATAATTGACATGAGTTAATAGCACAAGTAACCTACGCAGAGGTTTAGTATACATGTTTACAGACTAACAATTAGCAGAAGAGTAAGAAATTGCAAATTTTTTTACAAATTTTTTATTTATTTTTTAAATTGGTTTTTAAAAAACAAAACATGTAGGCAAAAACAGTCAACTAAAACAAATATCAGTATAACTTAAAATATCCATTCAGATTGATTGATGTAAGCACGCAACAGAGTAAGTGGTGTATTGTAGAGTGGACATAGGATTTCTAAGCTGAGTGGTATATGCCGGGATGAGTTCGGTTCATGAACCATGGGTTCTAACAATGTAGGGGACAATTCTAAAAACAGTAGTGTATGGATTAGGGTGATGGGCACGTGGTGTCTCTATATGAAACAGGAGTGGTATGTGAGCATGACACATTGCCAAGATGGTAGAGGAAGAGTCTAGTCGCAAGGGTAGGTAACCTTCGGCACTCCAGAAGTTGTGGATCTACATCCCTCATAATGCTCTTACACCCATAGTCCTGGCAAAGCATCATGGGAGGTGTAGTCCAAAATATCTGGAGTGCCATAGGTTGCCTACGCCTGTAAGTGCCTAGCAATAAAAATAAAAGGAAGCTTATTGTTGAGACTAACAGGAGTAATTGTTGAACAGAGATACTGAAAAAATAGTAGATGGGCTAATAGCCATATCGCGGGTTATAAACGACACGTAACTGTGCTGTGAAAGAACAATTCTAGCGTCAAGCAAGAAAAATTAAAAACAAACTGCTAATATGTATTAAAAATATCAGGAAAGCTAACGTGCAACAAACTATTTAGGGCTTTGGTAAGTAGCCACCAATGTTGCACTGCACACATATAACGAGTATAGATCGAGTAAATGGTCAAGATACAGGTCTGAAAATATTAAGTAAGCCATGAGGCTCTGATGCCCAGCAGGTGTGTAGAATAGTGTTGCGACCATGCTTAGTAAAACAATCTGCTTATGGACTATTGGTCAAATTGTATATGCATTAACATCAAAGAACGGAAACATAGCCCCACTGTATGAATTAGGGGTGCCTCAACAAACTAGCTGACTCCGTCTCATATGGGTAGATATCTGTAGTAGCCCGCACCCTGTTGTTAGACCCTAACCAAGGAGATCCGGCAACAGTCATCCCCCAGGCTTTGCGGCAGGCAACACCATGCCTCCCAGGGAAGACGCTCCAGGCATCCTGCTCTGTGCCATCAGTGGAGCAGAGATGCTGGCGTAGATTGGGTCTCCGCTTCCTTGCCTGTTGTGCATTCCGTGATTGGGAGCGGTGTAAGGCTCCCAATCACCAGCCAAGCACCATCCCGCAGTTTAGGGTAGGGGTTGTAAGTGTCATTCTACTCCTCACTCGCCTCTAAAACACCTCACATATGCGGTTAAAGGATTGTGAAAAGTCCTCCAAGGGCTTCCTATGCTGTATCGCCATCAACTGTGCTGCCAAAATGGAGTCGGCAGCCATCTTGAACCAAGAAAACATGTGCTCCTATGACAGAAAACATCAGGTAAGTACCAAGCATAGTACCAAGCTTCGGAATTGATAGCAGACCAGGATAACTGGTCCAGGTGGTGGGGGGGTTGTGTATCGGATCATCTACCTAAAAGCAGGGGATTGGCCGTCTTCCCTGCTCAAGACACATCAGCAGGCCACACTTCTGGAAACGGAAGGAGATCTCAGAACACTCTGATAAAACTGGCTTCTTAACAGTGTCTAAGTGTTCCCATGTAGGAAAGAGTACAGTTAGTATAAAAACCAGCAGAAAATTAGGGTTCTGCGTTACATTTTTAAGATTAGCTGAATAGCTCTTGTGATCTGCGTTCTGCTCAGTCAACGGTCAAGCCCCGCCCTCTGAGTGTGATATATTAACAATATATAATAAGTATGAGTGCACTAAAAGGCACCCAGACCACTTCTGCCCATTGGAGTGGTCTGGGTGCCAACTACCACCACCCTTAACCCTGCAAGTGTAATTATTGCAATTTTTATAAACTGCAATAATTTCCTTGTTGGGTTAAGTCCTCCTCTAGTGGCTGTCTATCACACAGACACTAGAGGGACTACCGTGTTCTTAAAACACGAAAAGTGTTTTAAACAACGCTGGACGTCCTCACACTATGTGAGGACCTCCAGCGTCGCCGAAATCCCCATAGGAAAGCATTGAATAATGCATTCCTATGGGGAGGTCTACTAGGCGCGCGCATCTCCCCCTCCGGCTGACGTCGGCGGGGGAGGAGATTAGGCGGAGCCTAACCTCGGCACTGCACTCCGGTAAGTCACTGAAGGGGTTTTAACCCCTTTAGCAACTTGGGATGGTGGGCTGGGAGGGAGAGGGGCACTGTAGGGTCCTGCAGTGCCAGGAAAACGAATGTTTTCCTGGCACTGGAGAGTCCGTTTAATATGAAAGGTAAATATGAGGTAAATTATGGTTGAATAGACCTATAGCTCAGTAGGATTTGTGTTGGTTCAGAACTTGGACAACTCCCTCCATCTGTAAGGGGTTAATTGAAAGGTACATTTACCCAAAGATTGTTTCCTCCTCACCAAATACGGTATCCTGGGAGTGCCTTGTAGGAATTGCCCAATGCGGCTTGTTTGTTTTTACTCTCTCACAATCTACCTCATTAGTCTTTACAAATAATTATTTTTCCTATTATTGACGTAAATGCAAACAGACATAGCATACCATGTTAACACGAGTCAAGGCAAACGTGAACTTAGCAAAGACCACGGGTACATAAATCCTCTGACAGAAACAATTATGCCTCAAAGTTATAAAATTATGGAAAGAAGGTCATGAGTACAAGCCTATAGACTCATACAAAAAGTGACTAAAGTCATAGTAAATTGACTAAATAAAGAGTAAACTGTGAGAAAAATGAAGCGAAAAAACTAAACTAAAGCACAGCTTATAACAAGCGGTAAAAAACTGTAGAGGGGGGGCGGGGCCGGACCGCCATGCTGATCGGTCGCATGGCGGAGGGGCTCCTGAGAAATCGGGCCTTTAGGCCATAATAAGCAGCCATCCACACTCGCAAACAGCAAGACACTACTCACACAGCTGTGGGAAGGGTAGCGGACCCCGAGATCGGGAGTTTCGGACCCCCCCACGGGAAGCCCGAGACTTCGGAGGCCGCGGCCTACTCTGGGGGTGGCAGGGTGGACGGCCGCTGCCCTGTCTCCCCACTATACTGCCCAACGCTGGACTGTTGAATGCCTGCCGGCCCCTGTTCCCCCCCCCTCTGGGCCGGGGGGGTCATCCCGGTCCACACTGGGGTGCACTCAAGCCGACCTACATGCTGACTAAAGGGCGCTGAACACACAAGGCCCACAGCCCAAGATGGCGGCGACTCAGAGCACCTGCCTAACCGCTCCTGCGATATGGAGCCACAACAGCTGTCTGAACAAAGGTACAGCGACCTCAGCGGACCCAGGCCAAAGGGAGAAGGGCACCAAGAAATCCAGCGGACCCTCTGCAACACGCACCTCCCTAGCCGAGATTGTGGCCGGAGGGGACTCATGGGTCATCGTCTGTCCAAGCGACACAAGCATGGAGCTCCCCACAGCCTGATGCGGACCGGGCAATATTGGAGCTGACTGCTCACCTCATGCCATCTGGGAATAGACACTCATGGACGAAGCATGCAGTCGTACCTGGCCCCCACCAACTTCTCCCCGCCGGGGTCCGCATGGACACATAACAGCAAGACAGCTCAGCCCCAGTGGTCTCACTTAAGCCTGTTTCCTCTCGCTCAAGACAAAGAGTATACTCACCTTGCCTGTTACGCCACTCCATGGGGACTATGCACCCGACAACCCAGCAAGCTCCCTGTAAATCGGGAATCGGATGAAAGGGCATAAAGCATGTCTCACTCACCAAGCGGTGGACTCCTGTACTTAGCACAGAAGCAGCTCACTCATGTTTAAGACAGCTCCCTTTGTTTGTTTATTTTTATTTCGCCTAGCAGAGCACAATTAAAATTCACAGCATAGACCAGACATACTGCACAAAATGCATCACACTGTACACTCAGATACAAAGATAAAAGTGTTTAGCTATGATCTGTAATGCAATGTCCTAGCCTGACCGTTAACCCTAATGTGACTCATAGGTGAAACATACCTGTGAATCAAACTACTACTTTCCTTTGTTTTTATAAGCGCAAGTTATTACCCTGTTTATATTACTATCTGTAACAAAAAAAAAAGTGCAATGTCATTAATGCCATGTGATTAAACGTGTATGCAAACCCGATTGCACCAGCTATTGTGGCAGTGCACATCTGCATGTTAAACTTATGCACAAATAAAATAAAGAATTAAAAAAAAACAAAAAAAAAAACTGTAGAGGCCTAAAACCCCAAAACTATAAAGAGCCGGGAACCGTCACCAACCAGCCTCCAGACTGTGCTTCCCAGTCAAGGCACTTCAGGTGTTATGTACTCATATTAACTGTGGTAAAATTTCAAGTCAAACTATATACTGACTGAGACAAAGTCAAGTGTAGGAAATATATTTTGTGCCAGTATTTTTTACTACACTTCACACTTCTTGGTACCGCTGTCAAGAAGTGTCAATCGGGGGGCGGAGCCAAGCGATCAAGCAGCCCAGACGTGCTCAAAGCGAGCTCCCACGTCTGGGGCCGAAAAACGGGGTACTACACCCAGCCACAAGCACCCACAAGCTGCAGACCGCAATAACGGTTACCGGGAGGGGCTGCCGATTCGAAGGGTACCTCTCTCGAACCCCGGTACACTCGTCCGGACATGCCGAGGTTTGCGGCCTACCTGATACTCAGCCATGGAGAGATGGCCGCCGGGCGACGCACCGCAGACTGGACCAGGACCGGCGGGGGTCATCCCGGTCCGCAAATAAGCAGCTTCACTCACCCTGCTAACGGGAGCTGCGGACAGAGTGAGACCGCGAAATAACCTACACTTAAAAAGGTGGACGCACCCTCTCCACGAGGCAAGCAAAATGGGTGTGCAGCGGTGGACCTCATGATACAGCACCTCAATGAGTTCTTTGCCAAGCTATGGCAGAAATTGGAGGTATGTACACACGCAGCGGAGGGGTGTGCAGTCCCTGACCAAGCACTTCAGCCACACACGCTCAGCACATCCAGGCAGCGAGCTAGCGAGATCCCTCACCCACAGCAGCCCCCACACAGGCAGAAGCGCAGACTTCACAAACCCAGTTTTGCCGCAGAACAACCCCCAAGTGGCAGTGGAACTTGCCGCAAGCCGCGGAGTCCACCTACCAAGCTCCCAGCCCAGTTAGCAGAGAGAGCCCCAATATGGCGACGGATCAAGCAGCGCTCCTCACTCACAGCGACTGCGAAGAAACCACCAAGAAGTACCTACACAAAGTCACAAATGAAACCTGTACCAAAGAAAGAGAGCCCGTGGGCTACCATAGAACCGACTGGAGCAGTCAGCAGTGTCCCAGCCAGGCTCAAAGTCCTACCTCAAGGCCCACAGCTTCACCCACAACAACAGGGGCGAGGTACTAACACACTACGACGGACCGCCCGACGACTCACTCACTTACCAGAAGCCTCCATCATAGGCCGTCTACAACGCCTTCCCAGGCCGAAGACCGCATGGAGTCAGACTCCAAGACACCGACCACTCCGCCGGAGGCTTGCCCGCCGCTGGCGGCGGCAGAACATCCAAGCCCCACATGGCGCCCGACGAAGGGACGACCCGGTCTCTCTGAGCAACCGAGTCGGTGGACCACAGGTGAAGGCCTTCATAATGACCTGGGGCCGGCCAACGGCCGACGCCAACTCGCACCATGCCGTACCCCGGTGGGTCGTACTGAACGACGGTGCCGACCTCCCCACCCTGCCCAGCAGTGGTATTGGCTGAACAGGCCCCACTAACTGGCTGCCCCACCACCACCACTTTATCCCCCCATGGACTCTCATTGCTGGACTCACTTATGCATATGCCTCCCAGATTGCCTACTCGTATAACTTTGTTATTATTTTACCTTAAGCTCTGATACTACTGCAAAGTCTGACGATAAAGCAACAAATGTTAAAGCAACAAATGTTAATGCGACAAATGTTTAAGCGACAAATATTAAAACGACAAATATTAAAGCGACGCATATTAAAGCGACACATATTAAAGCGACACATTAAAGCGACGCAGGTTACAGCGGCACTTGTTAAAGCGACAAATGTTAAAGCGACAAATGTTAGAGCGACTAATGTTAGAGCGACTAATGTCAAAGCGACTAATGTTAAAGCGACAAATTCAACACACATATTACACTTCAGCTACTGAACCTAAACGACTGAAATGCTCACTATTACTGACTAGCCAGGACCCAGCCTGATTCTACTAATATTATTTTCTGTTTTGCTTACCGGTCGTAGTTAAATCATACACATATAAAAAAGAGGTACGAATACTAAGGAAATGTTAGCTACCATTGTTATTGAACCCTAAACTGTACTCCAAATGCACATTTCCCTCTCTCTATTCTGTATCCCAATTACTATACCTCAATAAAAATACAGATTGACATAAAAAAATAAAAAAAAAAGAAGTGTCAATCCCCCCCAGCCGTCATCAGTGACGTCTGCAGAGAATTGACTCTATCAATTGAGGGTCTCACGGGATCCTCTATAGACCTCAGTGAACCAGCAGGAAGAGGATGGGGGCACCTGCAAGAGACAGAAGGACCGCTGCCCCGGTCACCAGAACACCAGCAGCAATGTCACCGTCGAGGGTGGTTGCAAATTATGCAGAGTCCCCAGACAGTGACCGTAACGCTTTAAAAACAAATGGGGCTTAGGGTCCTAGCATCAATGGAACTGGTGCATGTGCTACACGTCTCACCAACTGCATCCTAAATGCTGCACAAAGCGATTAAATGACCATAGAGAGTCTACAGGGGGCTTCATGTGGTGCCACAGCTATCTTGGGATAATAGATTAATTGTGGTGCAACCTGGAATAATTAAAAGGTAAGGTCATATATTAAAAAGCTCAAAGGACTGCTGAAGAGGTGTGTGCAGACGGGGATAACCCCCAAGGGGGGTAAGTCATTGAACTACAGGATCCGTTCTTGCAAAAAAGATTTAGGGGTGCGGCCCATATGGACCATTCACTGCCTGTTTATATAGCATTGGCTGCTTTATAAAGACCTGCTGTATGAATTAGACTTAATCAGGGCAAAAGCCGGGCAAAATATTATCACCTGAAACTCTCCCTGCTTGGTGCTTCCATTTTCCTCTCTTCAAATACCAGGAGCCAGATCATTGAATTCCACTTCATGTGTTTGAGCTTGTCTAATGATATGCCATAGGACTCTGTCATAAATGATGTCAGATGGGGAATGGAAAGACAACACAGTTGGAAGTTAATCAGTCTATTTTGTTTTTGTTTTGCCCACACACATATGAGACAAAGAATTTCCATTTTTGATAACGAAATATCTACCAACTGTGAATCAAGATAATAAGAGTTTTTTAAGAGTTTTTTTTTAGAATGGGCAGGTATAATTGAAGGGACACTATAGTCACCAGAACAACTACAGCTTAATGTAGTTATTTTGGAGTCTACTGTCTGTCCCTGCAGGTATTTTCATGTAAACACTGCCATTTCAGAGAAGAGGCAGTGTTTACATTGCTCACTATGGACACCTCCAATGAGTCACTCAGACAGCCACTAGAGGTGGTTCCTGGGTCAGTGCTGCACAATGTGCTCTACATGGAGACGCTGAACTTTCCCCATAGAGATGTATTGATTTGCGTTCCTAACTCGATAGTGTTCTTTTAAATTATAGTCAAAATGAGTTGATAAGTAATTTCCAATTCCCAGGGTTTTATTTTTTTAGATTACTCTTGCTTATCCCTATATTTAGCAGATTTATATTTGTGAGGTGTGAAAAATATAATGAAATGTAGAACTCCATATCTGTTTGTCCTGTAACTGGGTGTCTTCATCTTAGTTCCCTGTCAATCATTATTATAGAACCTCTGTCCTCTGTATGTGAAAGTCAGCAAATGTAAAGCACATACAGAGGAGACATGAAGCAGTGTTTCTACGGCTCCTTCACATTTGCATTGAGTGCCAAGGTTGACACAAGTTATGTGTGATTTTATATGTTTTTAATCAAAGTTTTAATTATCAGACATGCGACATTTCCCCTTCAGCAAGTAAAATGAATAATTAAAGCCACATTACAGCGACTTATATATAAATAAACCACCCAAACCAATTACCTGCTCTTCTAACAAAGGGATATTTTTTTGTCATTTAAGTGAACCCACTCTCTTTATTTCATTTATTTATTAATGGCATTTATAACGTGCCAACATATTCCGTAGCGCTGTACAATTAGGGGAGAATGCACAATATACACAGACCAATAAAAAAAAAAAAGGTTAAAATGTCCTTGCTTGTGAACTGAGATAGAGCTCATAAACCTCTGTACAATATTGTTACTAACACCAGCTTTACAGTAAACCGTTTAGTTAAAAATTAACCTTGCTTCAAGCTATAATTATTTCTCATATAGCGACATTTGACCCGGCTTGCCCCAGGAGCCAACACGTCAGAGAATGTGCAGCGTATTTAATAATAGAGCTCCCTACACGCTAGTTTGAAATAATAGGCTAGGGGTAAGTGTGGGTTGTGTGTTAAATTCTACACAATACTCAGCATAATGCTGGTACAAAGAGCCAGTCTGCCTGTGGTATTTTTGTCTTTTTATGTGGAAAAACAAAGCACCAGAGGGCTGTGTTTCAAGCTGAATGAGGAGGGCTAGACCCTGCTTTGTTGAACAAATACAAAGATCTTATTTATACTGTGCTTCGTCAGGCGAGAATGATACCACACAGCATGTTTTATTGCCCCCTGTTCTACCCAAAGGGCCTCTCAGGCCATATTGACAAAAGCAACCATTTTTAAGTGCTGGTAAGGGAAAGCCGTTGACACATACGTGCAGGGCCGGAATTTAACATAATAAGATATATTAGTCGTCTATATACCATCTTTATTTATGTGAATGGTTATCGGTAGCTCATGTGTCACTTAAAGGAACGCTCGAAGCACCATACAGCCTGCAGAAGTGGTTATGGTACTTCCCTGATGTTCTTCCAGAGTGAGTAGTCAACTTTCAGAGTAAGTAGTCAAACTGTGTAAGAGGTTTGACCAATGAGTCTGTCTGTTGGGTGCCAGAAGTTCTGTCACTGAGCTAAACCCAGCAGTGCAAGGCCGCATTCATTGGCTGAAAAGAAAAGGAGCAACAACCGGTTTAAGAAGAGCGTTTAAAGAGTGAGAGAGATGTGTTGGGTTCTCGGGAGAGTTTGGTTAGGAGGGGTATTGATGTAGTTTCCTTTTGCAGAAGATAGCCAAACCATAAGAATGTAGCATGATTTTTTTTTTTAACAGATAATTGAAGGTTAGATAAAGGTTAGGGCTTTTTGTTTATCTAACCTTTAATTATGTTACAATTATCACTTCTTCGAGGGATTACTTCATTTATATTTATGGGACTATCTCCTTGTTGATTTGGTTACCCATCAACTTGCATATTTAAAATTAACTTCTTACCAGAGCTTATCAGTTATTTGTGGACCTGTTGCTTGATTGTTGAGTGTTAAATTAATAAAAAAATTAATTAGTTTGTCTAGATTGGGTATCTATGCTCTTTTAAATTAAAGGGACACTATAGTCACCCAGACCACTTTAGCTCAATGAAGTGGTCTGGGTGCCAGGTCCCTCAGGTTTTAACCCTGCAGATGCAAACATAGCAGTTTAAGAGAAACTGCTATGTTTACATTGCAGGGTTAAGCCAGCCTCTAGTGGCTGTCTTCCGGAGAGCCACTAGAAGCGCATCTGCGACGCTGGAGGCATATTATGCCTCCATCACGCAGAGCGTCAATATCAAAGCATTGAAAAATGCTTTCCTATTGACAGCTTGAATGCGCACAAGGCAGTTGCCGCACATGCGCATTCGGCTCCGCTGGCGTCGGCGGGGGAGGAGAGGTCACCAGCGCCGGGGGAGCCCGGCGCTGGAATAAGGTAAGCTTCTGAAGGGTTTTTTTTTTTTTTTTAAATTCTTTATTTATTCCAAGGAGCGAACACATATCCAATACATTCAGAACAAACATCGTTTGTGTCATGATTATCCAGTTCGCTGTTGTGATAGTGATAGTCAGGAGTTTAAGTCTCTTATGGATATGATATTATGCATTTCAAACATGACATCTCTCAGATTTGCTGAAGGGGTTTTAACCCCTCCAGCGCCACGGGAGGGGGACCCTGTGGGTGAGGGCACTATAGTGTCAGGAAAACCGCTTAGTTTTCCTGACACTATAGTGATCCTTAATAAAGTTGTGTTTTAATTTGGACCGCATCTTCTCATCTTTTTCAATCAATACAGATGGGCTCAAACCCTTCGGTCTTGTAATGGACCATCAGGGCCCTCCTTTTACCTTAATAGAGCAAGACCTGGCAGCACTAGAAGTCTCCCTACCAGGTCTTGCTGTCAGTTTGCTGGGAACTCAGTCCTGAATAAGAGGAGGGAATAGGGAGTAACAACACTTCCCTCCTCCTTCTAGTCACATGCTGAGTGCTCCTTCCCAGTACGTGGTAAACACTGCTAGGAGGAGCTGCATGCAGGAGTATTATTACTGCAGAGGCATGCTGCTCAGGGGCTGGAGGAGAGAGAGAGAGTGAAGAGACACCAGGAAGAGGTAAGTTAGAGCAGAAATAAAAGGGGGGATTGAGGAGAATGAGGTTAATAAATGGTTAATTGAGGCAGAGGTACAGCTAAGGTGTGATAAGTGAAGGAAGTGGAGTGATAGTGAGAAAGTAAGGGGTGACATACTCACAGGAAAGTGAGAGCCCTGGACTGTGGCTCTGCCTAAAGCTCAGCATAGCCTGGTTCACTAAACAGTGAACTGGGTTATGTGAAACTGGTAGCTGCTGTGTGTAACGGATCGCCTGGCACCCCGACTGGGTACCTCCATTGACGGATGCTCCTAGTGCTTTCCGAGGGCTCCAAGCACTCCACTAGACACCATAACCACTGCAGATCCCACAAACTGCCGCAGCTTGGTTGGGGTCTCGCCGCCCTCCACCCACTCTGAACCCAAGACCAGGATCCAGCTTCCAGTAGGTAGACCTCTCTTGTAATCCAGAGAGCAGGAACAGCTCTTACAAGAGCTTAGTGATTATACTCTGGGGAGTATAGTGATTATAGCAATCCCCAGAGTGTAGGTAGTTCTCCAATCCCCCAAACATGAGCCAAGACTTCATGAAGGGTAGAACAAGTCTGAGGGTTTATTGATACAGATTTGCTTATATACAATTCTTCAGGCCAGAGGCACACCCCCTGGACCTGATGTAACACCGCATTCCCAACTGTACAGACCAATAAGAACAAACATACAGTCTGTGACACTCCCATGTACAGCAAACTCCCCTCTCCCTGTGATATAATTAAAATAGCTAATAGAATAACCTAATTATCCAGAGACAGAAAAACACACATTTTCCCTAAAGTACAGAAAACACCCCAAAACATAACCTATCCCCAGATAGCCCTGATCTGGGTGAACAACATATCCAAAAATCACCCAGATCAGAGCAGGGGTTCAGGAAATTCCTGGAAGTCTCTTTTGACCGACCGCACACATGATTTCATGCCCAAAACAGTTCCAGGGAATTAGGCTGTGCGGCCGGTCTATTTTCAATGTCTAAGTTCAGTTCAAAAGTTCGAACGGGAACCGTTCATGCACCTAGCCAATGTTAAAGTGCTGTTCGAATTGTTGAACGCTGTTTCACTCCCGTCGAAGTCCCTGAGAAGTTAAAGCTCAGCGGTGTTCGTGCCGTCGCGTGTCCGATTTGAGTTCCATGAACTCGACGACAAAACACAGCTGAACATGTTTGATTAAACAAGATGGCCGCCGCCACCACGTGTTCGGCTATACGAACGGCGACCACCCAGCCGTTCGTCAATTTGGCTGCGGTTAACTCCCAACCTGGGAGGTAAATAGGCTGCACACTCCACTTGTGTGTGGTCCGGCTGTTCGGTGGTTCGAAAGTTTAAATGGGCATTGTGCCAAGTCCAAATATGCACAAATAGTGTTCTTAAAGGGCAATACACCCCAGGGGCCATAGTCACAGGGCAAGAGGCTGGCAATCAGGCCTCTCCAAATCTCAGTGACGAAGGTGCTTTCGTCATACTGTGGTATTTGCTATCAGTGTTTAAAATGGCTGACACTGCTCTAAACACTGTACCACAGCAGCTATCGGTTTCACATAACCCAGTTCACTGTTTAGTGAACCAGGCTATGTTCAGCTTTAGGCAGCCACAGTCCAGGGCTCTCTCTTTCCTGATTCTAATCCCCATTATTGCTACAAATTTTAAACCCCACTACAGCCCCCCATTACAGGTCCTAACAACACTCTTGCCCCTAAGCAACCACTATAGCCCCTAACCCCCATTACATCTCAAAACACCCCACTATTACTTCTGACCAACCAATACCGCCCCTGACCCTCCCCTACTGCCCCTCACCCCCACACACAGGTCCTGACCCCCTGCCTTTGCCCCCACTACTGCCCCTTATATCCATTACAGTCCCTAACCACCACATACTGACTGTGATCCCAATCAACAGCCCCTGACCCCCACTACAGGTCCTGACCTGCCCCTCACCCACCACTACAGTTCCTGACCACCCCCCTTTAGCCGCTAACCTCCAGTAGTGCCCCTATCACCCATTACAGCCCCTATGCCATCAATACAGTTCTTATCTCTGGCAGCTGCCTTTAAAACCCCAATACAATTGGAGCTAACCCTTATTCTCTATTCCTATCTTATTCTAAATGGAAATTCCTCTACTTTTTTTTAACATGTTTTTCCTACACCTCACACATTGCCACACATCACTCACAGTGGCCCAAACTTTTCACTCATGGCTACTCACACAGCTACACATACCACTCACATCTACCCACATGCAGCCACGCACATCACTCACAGCTATAAACAGAGCCAGCCTTATACATCACGCACAGAAAGCTACAACATACACCTAACACATAGCTACAACATTTACAGCCACCCGACACACCCACACCACACATCCACTCAACATTTTAATAAATATTCACATTAAATAACACGGGTATAATTTCCTGGTACACATCCTATTGAAATGCACTGCACATCCCTATGCTCAGCACGTAGTGGCTTTACTGGAATCTGAGCAAATGGTAATATGAGATGGGCAGGTCATATGGTTGTGATGTCACAACATGGGAGGGGGAAGGGGGTGGCAAAAATCCTTCCACCGGTCAATACATGAACATTTAATTTACTTTCTCCAGTAGCGTTCAGCAGTTCTGGAGCATTTTTGGAGCTATTACGTTGGCATAGGTTGTAACTGGGGTTACAATGTTTAAATGGAAGAGGTTGGAGTTGTAGATACCACATGCAGCCTCCCTACATACTTGCTAAAATTGGTATAAACAATGCTTTCGAAAACTGTACAGCCATCTAAAAATTTAAATCCTTTATGAAAATAGTGTCACCTATCGCCCTAATTTGTCAAATGCAATTTCCTTTTTAAATATGAACACAAATAGGAGATAGCAATAATAATCTGTATCTCTCTATGACAAACAGAAGGACTAGTCAAGATGTAATAAGATAATTATCTATAATCTAAGTGTGTAACTATATGTGCATATAGCTTGGTAGTCACACCCAGGATCTATCTGTCTATCACTTGATATTGTCAAATCCATCACCACTGCAGTCTTCCATTCCTTGTCCGCACCTTTGATGTCCGGTTGGTTAGCTAGCCAGTTCTTGCTTGCAGGGTCCGTGTAAGACTATTTTGCACCCTAGGCGAGACCAGCAACCTCCCCCCCAAAAAATAGAATAAAGAATTGCCAAACTGTCTCTTTCTTTCCAACTCCTTTGGTTTTCTCTTTCCACAACTACCATGGTGTGTCTCTTTCTCCACAGCCCCTCTTTCTGTGTCTTTTTGTCCATCCAAGCCCTCTGTATGTCTCTTTGTCCCCCAAGCATTCTATGTGCATCTTTCTCCCCCCCAGCCCTTCTGTGTGTCTCTTTGTTGCTCCTGTTCTCTGTCTCTTTGTCCCCCACAGCCCCTCTCTGTGTCTCTTTGTCTCCCCAGCACCATTATGTGTCTCTTTGTCCCCCAATCCTTCTGTTTGTCTATTTTCCCCTTCATTAGCCCTTCTGTGTGTCTCTTATCCCATCACCTTTGTGTCTCTTCCCTCTCTGTCCTGCCCCTTTGTGTGTGTTTCTCTTCTCCCACCCAGCCCCTCTGTATGACTCTTTGTCCCATCCCAGCCCTCTGTGTGTCTCTTTGCCCCCAGCTTTTCTGTGTGTCTTTGTCTCACCAGCCATTCTGTGTCTTTGCCCCCACAGCCCTTTTGTGTGACTCTTTACCCCCTTCAGCCCTCTATGTACCCTTCCTACCTCCTCGGCCCTCTGTGTGCCTCTCCTCCCTCCAAGCTCTCTGTGTGCCTCTCCTCCTACCCAGCCCTCTGTGTGCCTCTTCCCCCATCAGCCCTCTGTGTGCCTCTTTACCCCTCCTCATCCTTCTGTGTATCTTTCTTCCCCCCTCAGCCCTCCGTGTGCCTCTCCACCCCACCCCGAGAAGCCCTCTCTGTGCCTCCCCCCATCCTCTGTGTCTCTCCTCCCCCTTAGACCTCTGTGTGCCTTCCCCACCCAGCATCCACCTGAATGCCTCTCCCACCGTCCTCAGCCCTCTGTGTGCTTCCCTAAGCCCTCTGTGTGCCTCTCCCCCTTCAGCCCTATGTGTGCCTCTACCCCCTTCAGCCCTATGTGTGCCTCTTCCCCCCCTCTTCAGTACTCTGTGTGCCTCTCCCCCCCTCTCAGTCCTCTGTGTGCCTCTTTCCCCCCTCCTCAGTCCTCTGTGTGCCTCTTCCCTCCCCTCAGTCTTCTGTGTGCATCTTCCCCCCTCAGTCCTCTGTGTGCCTCTTCCCCCCACAGTCCTCTGTGTTCCTCTCCCCCCCCCCATCAGTCCTCTGTGTGCCTCTCTTCTCCCCCCCAATTACTCTATGTGCCTCTCCCTGCAAACACTTCTTGTCTGACCGGGTACAGTGAAACAGAGGCTCCTCTACCGCAGTCCGCAGCTTGGCTATGTAACAATGATTGACTGGCAGGAAGGGAGTGCTGTGCAGTTTTTTCCCCTCCTGCTGGTCACCCAGAGATTGTGCCCCCCAGGCTGGTGCTTGATAGACGGCTGCCTGCTTGCTCGCCTGTCTGTCTATCTGGAAGTCCCACAGTATCTTAGTCCACTCATTTTCAACTACCCTTTGTGGTATCTCCTACCGAGAATTAGGCAAGTCGAGCCCATATTCTGCGCAGATGTTTTAGTACACAATCCCAGCAATTTAGTTGCACCTCTTTGTGTATGCTGTCCCTGCTAATATCCTACACGGAAACATTTGTTTATACAGGGTTGCCTGAGAGCCTATTGGCGGGCAGAGGCCACTTTCTTTGAAGGATCCTAGGTGGCTATTGGTGACCTTGGGCCACTTCCCTGGGTTGCCTAGGTATCTGTTAACAAACAGGAGCCACTTTACTGGCATACCTGGGTGTATATTGGTGACCAGGGGCCACTTTTCTGGGGTGCCTAAGCACCTATTGGCGAGCAGGGGCAACATTACTGGGGTACCTGTGTGTGTTGGTGATCAGGGGGCATTTTACTGTAGAACCTGGGCATCTATTGGCAAGCAGGGGCTACTTTCCCCATCTATTAGCAAGCAGGAGCCACTTTCATGGAACACCTGGGGCATTTAATGACAAGCAAAAGCCACCTTCCTGCGGTACCTGGTCGCTTATTTGTGAACAATGACATTTTCCAAGATGGTTATCTGCAAGCAAGGATGCCTGGGTATGTATTGTTGAGCAAGGTGGTCTAGGGTTTTGGTTAGAAGGGATCACTTTTCCAGGTTGCCCGGACACCCATTTCTTAGACAAAAGGCTTTGAAACCTGAATAACAAACCTGTATTTAGATGGAAATTACTTATTTTTCACGGAATATCTACATAGCAGTACATGGGCTACATAGGCATACAGAGGCCTGTTATCATCACTCATGTGTCATGTGTTCAAAGATTGCTTGACAACCACTATCAAGCATGATGGAGGCAATGTGATGCTCTGGGAGTGCTTTGGTGGTGTGGAAGTGGGAGATTTATATAGGGTAGAAAAACACCTTATAAAAGGAAGGCACTTGATTGGAGCCAATTTTCTCCTACAAAAGACCCAAAGCACAGCTTCAAGCTATGCAATAACTATTAAGGGAAAAAGCAGTCAGCTGGTATTCTGTTTTTAATGGAATGACCAGCACTGTCACCAAATCTTAACCCTATCGAGCTGTTATAGGAGCAGCTTGACTATATGGTACGTAAGAAGTGGGCATTAATCCGATCCAGTTTGTGGGGAGGTGCTTTGGGAAGCATTGGGTGAAATCTCTTCAGATTACCTCTAAAACTGACCACTGGACGCCAAAGCTCGGCAAGGCTGTAATCGATGCACAAGGAGGATCCTGACAAAAGCAACATTTGAAGGACATAACTGTTTCTAACCTTGTTGGTGACTATATTTCATATTTAAACTAATTTCATGTATGTTTTCTTAGAAAATAAGGACATTTCTGACCTCTTACCATAAATGGAAGCAAATTAGGGATAACAACACACGAGAAGTATTTGATTGTTATAGACAACAAACTATGCACCATAGACTGGAAGAAAGAAGATTTCGTCTAAGGCAAAGGAAAGGTTTTTTTTTACCATAAGAACAATAAGGATGTGGAATATTCTCTGCCTGAAGAGGTGTTTTTTTTATCAGAGTCTGTACAGATGTTTAAACAGCAACTAGATGCATACTTGCAAAAACACAATATTCAATTAAATAATTTTTTTAACTGTAGGGTAATAGCTTCTTGATCCAAGGATAAATCTGACTGCTATTCTGGGGTCAATATGGAATTTGTTTCTAGTTTGCTGTAAAATTGAAAGTGCTTCAAACTGTTTTTTTTATTTTTTTGCCTTCTTTTGGATCAAAGCAAAAAACAAACATAAGAAGGGTGGACTTACTGTATATCTCTTTTCAGCCTATGTAACTATGTAACCCCAAACTTTTGAATATCAATGTAGACAGATATTATAGAGTATAGTTTTATTGTATTTATTTAGGGACTGACAGGGAAGGGGATAAGAATGGGTGGTGAGGTTGACTGATAGGGGCTGAAGGGGAAGGGTTTAACAGTGGGTAGAGATGTAGGTTGTCATGGAATGGAAGGGGTTAACAGTGGGTAGAGATGTTGGTTGTCAGGGAATGGAAGGGGTTAACAGTGGGTAGAGATGTTGGTTGTCAGGGAATGGAAGGGATTAACAGTGATAAGTGAGGATGGCTGACACAGGCTGGAGGGCAAGGGGTTAACAGTGGGTAGTAAGGTGGGCTGGAGGAAAATGTATTACTTGCATTACAGAGAGGAAGGGATAGGAGCACATATGGGGTGGCTGGGAAGGGGGGATATCAAAGAAAGGACGAAAGGATGAAGAACAGAATAAGGATACATCAAAGCTTTGAAATAAAAAGAAACAAAAGAAAAACAGAAGTGAAGGCAAGAAAGTAACAAAAAAAGATATCACACATACAGTGCTTAGCTCTAACCTTGTCTCTGCGGTGCAGTCTGTGCTGTGAGCATTCCTTACACTAGATAAGGCATGCCTCTACTTTCATTGGCTGAAAAAGGTACATTTCTTTTAAAGACTGGGAATCAGGAACATGTTGAAATGTGAGAGGGGAGTGGCTAATGAGGCGGGGTTACACTGCTGAAAAAAGCAAAACATTTTACAGCACTGCAGGAACACTACACTGAATTGAAAGAAAAGAAACTAACCACAAGTTTTTGAGCTTAGCTTTAATTTAAGCTTAACTTGTTTAGCTGCCTGGAGTGTCCATTTAACTCATGCAGATAATGAATATATTTTGATGTGGCACACCAGATGTTTTGTGCAATATATCAGTTTTTTCATTTGGCTTTTTGTGGCCATGAACATGCCTTATAGTTTTAGAATTTAAGTACCAATGGTCGACAGCCTTTGCAGGATCAAACTCCTTCACCGATGATGCATTCATGTTGGTCATTAACAAATCACCTGAACTTTCTGGCTCCATTGATGATCTAAACTTATTTTGTGAAAAGTTAATTAAGCTGAAACCTCTCTCAGAACATGCGGTTGAGACAGGCAACACAGACACTATAAACAACAAGTTTCCCAAACTGGAAATCTGTCTGTGTTGGACAGTGCCAAATACAGAATATTTCTTTCCTTTCATACCACTCATCGTGGATTACATGCATGCAATTGTCAATGCATTTCAGGAGTTAATGCTGTAATGTCATCAACCTCATAGTCTTCTCTTGCTGTTCCTGACGGCCAGGCAAAGGTATCAAACATGGCTGTGGAACTTCAATATACCTCAGAGTCAGGAAACGCTCTTCCAGGTATTTAACACCATGCTGAATCAATTTGTCTTTTTCATGTTGGATCAAAGAAGTTGCAGTATGAGTCCATGCAACTGTCCATTTTGATACAGTCCTCTAAGTGATGTCCCAGTGACAAATCTCTCCTCATGCTGTTTTGGAACATCATTGAGTGAGTTTAACAATGAAATATTGTTTTTCACATGCAACTCGATTGTGCTTAAGAAAAGCTCTTCCCTTTGAAATAAAAGGGAGAAGTTCCTAATAATTTCAAGGTAGTCAAGCAAAAAAAATGGAGCATGTGAATGTATTTAAAATCGGTTAGTGTCTTTAACAAACCATGTGCAACCGTAGCAGCACTGTCTTTTTCTGCAGCAACACTTTCAAGGTGATCTGTCACACGTTTCCAGTCTACGACAAGTGCAGAGAGAGCACCGACTTTGCTTGACAGCCATCTTATGTTATCCAAGTTACCGGATTCGGCTGTCGCATTATCTTGGGTGAATACTGGTAAAACTCGGTACGGCTTTGTTAAAACCGAGTTGAGGTCATCAATGCATTTTCCTTCTTTCACAGATCTTAATACAGAACCAGGGCAATTTTCACACCGGGGCCCCATGGTTTCTAGTTAAGCTTCTGATCAGTGGGATGTGCTGGAACAACAAATCCGATCCATGGAGGTTCCACCTCCAGCAATTTGCAGGACTTAAAGGATCTGCTGCTAATGTCTTGGTGCCAGATACCACTGGACACATTCAGAGGTCTTGTGAAGTGTACAGCTCAACGCATCAAAGCTGTTTTGGCAGCACGAGAAAGACCTACATGATATTAGGCAGGAGGTTTTAATTTTGTGGCTGATCAGTGTAAATGATTAAGAAACAAAAAGAAAATCCTTGGGTCCGCACCCTAATGAAATATCACCATAACTTCCGAATATAGGGTTCTGTCCTCTCCTCCTGCTATTGATCTCTGGGGCTCTGTTTATGTGGACATGAGATACCAAATTACAAATGGCATTATAAGATGCTTTTATGATGCGAACACTGCATTGAGGGCATTCAGTCCACGGGCAGAACAGTTGGACAGCGCTCTCCACATGGGTAACTCTGAGTGGTGGCATAGCTGACAAACAGTGCCCATATTTTTTTGGCAATTGAAATGGTTCTCTTTGTAATGGCACAAATGAACAAAAACATTTTTGAGACCTGAGCGAGGACTAAGTGAAGGGCAAGCTGTAGAGAAATTTCTGAGTTTTTCCAGAGTTCTCATATTCTGTTTTTGTTGTAACCAGGGCCGTCTTTAATATTGATAGGACCCTGGGCAAAGCATTTGCTTGGGCCCCCTGCTACCCTCTACCCAGGTGTGCAATCACGTCCTCAACCCCAACGCAGTGGCAGACCTAAAGTAGAGAGGTGCAAGAATTATTTTGAGCCTCCCTATTGCACGGGTGATTGAAAGGTAGTTCCTCATCTGTCATGCAACTCCAGCAATGCATTGACAGCTGGGGCTCTACCATTTACCCGTGTTTGAAGGTTTGTATTTAGCACTAAGCTGTTTTTATGTGTTTGAATGTAGACAGGTTTTTGTATGGAATATGTTTGTATGTGGTGTTGGCGTACTTGCATGCATGTATTTATGTGTAGTGTTGGTTTTTGAATGCAGGGGCGTGTTTACATATAATTTTGATGTGTAACACAGACGTGTGTTTGTACGTAGTGTTGGAGTTTGAATGCAGGGGTGTATTTATATGTAGTGTTAGTGTGTGAATGCTGAGATGTATGCACATACACACACACACACAGACATATATATACACACACACACACTGAAACACATGCAGACACAGAGATATACACACTGGCACACATGTAGATATACAGACACATATACACACATGCAGATACACAGACACACACAGATACACCGAAACACACAAAGACAGCATACAGATACGCACTGATACACATACAGACACACAGATATACAGACACATATAGACAGACAAACTGACACATACATACTGACATATGGACACCGACACATACATTGACAGACATGCTGACACACACAGAGACACATACCGAGACATACTGACATACATTCACAGACACACACAGACCTACTGGCACACACAGACACATACTGACACACACACAGACAGACATAGTGGCACACACACACACAGACATACTGATACCCAGGCATACATACTGACACACACACAGACAGACCTACTGACAGACACACACAGAGATCTACTGACAGGCACACATACAAACTGACACACACACACACACAGACCTATTGACAGACACAAACACAGACCTAGTGACAGACACACACACACACAGACCTAGTGACAGACACAAACACAGACCTAGTGACAGATACAAACACAGACCTAGTGACAGATAGACAGACACACACACACACACACAGACTGACACACACAGACAGACTGACACACACACACACACACACACTCAGACCTAGTGACAGACAGACTGACACACAGACTGACACACACACAGACAGACTGACACACACACAGACAGACTGACACACACACACACACACACACACAGACCTACTGAAAGACATTAACACACACATACTGACATACACATGGGCACACTGTAAAGCCCCCCTCCAGTTTCCTACCTTCCTGGGGTTCAGTGTGCTGCCACGGGTGGTTGGAAGTTGGGGACTGGCTCAGTCCCCCTCCTCGCTGCCTCCTGGCTCAGCCTCCCTCCCGCGCGGCTCATCATCTCTGAGGGAGGAAGTAACTCGTGGACGTCACTTCCTCCCAGACTACCGTAAAGCAGGAGGCCCGGTCGTGCTGTTAAAGGGCCACAGCATCCAATCGGGCCCCTGCTGAAAAGTGCTCACCGGGTGGCCCGGTGAGCCCCCTTAGAGTATGGGCCCCGGTGCAGCCACAATACAAGCACAGCGGGCCCATGGGTGGGGAGGGGATTTTTCTTATGCAGGCAATGGGCGGCGGGGCCACGGGGCAGCTGCTTTGGGCCCTCCAGGAGTAACTGGGCCCAGGGCAGCTGCCCCGTTTGCCCCGCGTTTAAGACGGCCCTGGTTGTAACTCAAAAGGTTCGCTAAGTTTAAAGGCATCAGTTTACGGCGATGAAACCGTTGTCTCATTCGGCTGGCTGAGTTGGTAGGTAAATATAATTTTATTTATATTTACCTGCTTCTTCTGCCTGGTGTTTTCCACTCCCCTTCTATATACCCCTTCAATCAGAATCCTATTTCTAGAAACGCAGTCGCGAAGATCTTGCAACATCTTGCGATACTCTTGAAGGGAAGTTTTTTTTAACCCAGGCTTCTGGTTTTAGTAAAGCGTGGTCCATATTACCCTGTTTTGATCCTGCTAATTAATTTAATTTTAATTGTCTGAGGGTTCTGTGCAGTATCTTAGCTGTTACTATGTATGTACGTAGTGGGGAATCGCGATGCAGCCTAGAACAAAATCTAACCCCATTAAACCCCCCAATAACGACAGACCACTTAGTATGGATGAAACAGGCCACAGCATTTATTATCACAACTAAATTACTGCATAACACATCCATAACTTTATTTATTAAATCTCTTCTTTTCTGTAACCAAAACATTAGACATAAATAAGCATAAATTAACATATATACATATATAACTCCACCCATAGTGTTATACAGTGACCCAACCGTCCTTGCCAATAAAAACATGGAGTGGTTCCTAATCACCACTCCCTCTCACGTCCCCCCTCGTCATAAAAATCCTTCCAATGCCTGCCATCAGCCGACCTTATCCACGCTCGATGGGCACGAGACCTCAGGCAACCTAAAGTTAAACCTTTAGAGCAGGGGAGGTTTGAGACCTTAAAAAACTTGTTCATCTCATTCCATCTACTTAAACGTAACCTCAAACTCAATTGGCAAGGACATACCCCCGGCTAGCTGCGACAAAATATAGTATAGGGTGGGCGGGAGGGAAGCTGTTTGCTGGCCCGAATCCCAAGTGGCACTGAGGTAAGACCTCCCCCACACTGTCTTACACAGAACATAATCACACCCACAGATTCTTCCCAACCAATCCCATGCATCTATCCCCACACTCCTACATGTGCCCTTGTCCGCTTAGCTGCGCTATCTCCCCAGGGCCTTGTATGTACGTAGTGGGGAATCGCGATGCAGCCTAGAACAAAATCTAACCCCATTAAACCCCCCAATAACGACAGACCACTTAGTATGGATGAAACAGGCCACAGCATTTATTATCACAACTAAATTACTGCATAACACATCCATAACTTTATTTATTAAATCTCTTCTTTTCTGTAACCAAAACATTAGACATAAATAAGCATAAATTAACATATATACATATATAACTCCACCCATAGTGTTATACAGTGACCCAACCGTCCTTGCCAATAAAAACATGGAGTGGTTCCTAATCACCACTCCCTCTCACCTCCCCCCTCGTCATAAAAATCCTTCCAATGCCTGCCATCAGCCGACCTTATCCACGCTCGATGGGCACGAGACCTCAGGCAACCTAAAGTTAAACCTTTAGAGCAGGGGAGGTTTGAGACCTTAAAAAACTTGTTCATCTCATTCCATCTACTTAAACGTAACCTCAAACTCAATTGGCAAGGACATACCCCCGCCACAACCCCGCTGTTTTACGCCTAAATCAGCGGGGGACCCCACCACAACCAGCCATGGCCTGTTCCACCACTTCACGCAGCGCTAGAGTAACAGAGGTCAAGCCGACCTCCATCAAGCGCACCCCTCCCTTCGAGATACCCAGGCCACCTTTGGCCAAACCCAAAAGGCGAACTGGAAGTGTTCATGTTTTAGTTATCATTTTGTCCGTTATACGTTTAGTCATTTTTGTTATGGCCATGACAAACCTAGAAACCCATCCATTCTGATGACCGACGGCAGCGCACCAGGGCACTCACATTGCGGAGTGCACTGCCAACAGGAAAGGGCGATAGGCGCAGCCTAGCCCCTGGGAACCTCAGGGAAGAAACAGAATGCGTAACATGTCCCGATCGAAGAGCACCCAAGTCCTAAACCACCTCCGACCCACGTCATTCCACCCAGGGATGACAAAACCCCTGGTACCCCATGAGGCGGGGCAGCTGACCCCGTATGAGGAGGAGCCACACCCCCTTCACGTAGCCGGAGCCAGACCACCGAACCTCCGCCATTCGAGCCCTCTGAACCATCGGCGCAGGCACGCCCAGCCTGGCGGTGTCTGTAGCCGCCCCCAACCAAAATAAATGCCCTTTGAATTCCCCACCATCCTTATCCAGGAAGTCGAGCCCCCAAGAGGAACACCCCAACTAGATGGACGCGGGGTGAAAAAACCCATCTCTGAGAAACAAACCGGGGAGGAGGCCGAACAATCCCAGGGACGGAACAGTACTCCCAACGAAAACAGGCAAAAGACGGAACCCTGCACCGCCCCCGATCGGAACGGTATAATACAGACCATCCTGGAAACCCAGTACAGCTTGCCAGGACAAAATACAAACAGTATATCTACATATGATACCTCCAAATTAGTGACAATGGCATCTAGATACACCCACACTTATCTGGTGTAGTTACAACAGCCTCTCAAGGTCGTGGCCCAGTTCCTGACCTTTTACAACATATACATAGACACAGAGGGGAATGAGATACGGCTGTACATAATCTAAAACAGGAACAGAAAAAAAAAATAATAAATAAATAAATAAATTACCTAGTGTAATACCGCAAAAGAAAAGATAATGCGCTGAAACAAGATTGCACTCACAAGATCAAAGTGAATAAATCACCAGAACAAGTGCCTGCCCGGATAAGCTTGGGCGGCTGGACGTCTCCACTCTCCACTGGAACTCCAAGCGGACCAAAAATGGAATGAGACTTCAATAGAGGTAGGTAGAGACTTCCACAGCTTGGTAGGAGCCCAACCATAACCCCGTGCATCCCACCTACCCCAGGAGGATGCAGAAAGTCAACCCTGCAACATCCAAGAATTGCACAGATTCTATCGATGAAACAGCCAACCTCAACCAACTTACCCTTCCCAATGACAACAGCCATCAAGCTGCGAAACCTGAAGGAAGTCCATTCCAAGGCTTACTCAACGGAACCAAACATGTATATGAGCAGTCAAATCCCGGAACCCAAAAAGAAACGTACCCATCCGTCCCGAACCCTCCAACCTTACTGGAGCGGGCCCCACGCCGCCCCAGAGATTGCCTACAGACCAGCTTCAGCAGACCGCTGGACCAAGTGACCACACCTCCACTGCCATACAAATCGACCCCGTGACACCTCCACCCGAGTACGCTCTATAATGAACAAGACAGAGCATCGGCCATCATATCGGTAACCACCGGACAAACCCTGACCAGCCGCCCCTAGCCTCAAACAGCACCGAGCCAGAGTACCAGAGTACCTCCGGGGTATAGGGTACTGTAACATGTGAAAGACAGCCAGCATCACCCCACGATGGTCCCCAAGGAAAACCCACCCCCTTGTTCGTGAACTGGGTACCACATGCCTACCATGCCACCAGAAAGGGGGACCTCCAAGAACACCAGCGTCCGCCAGAGCCAGGGTATTGGCAAGAGGCAGCACACCCCCGAGAGCCCAAATGGCCCAAAACCTGCTGCGGAGGCGAAACAGTTGGAAGCCAGCAGAAAAGGACACAGGGGGCCAGATTGCACAAGCCAGCATTAGAGGAGGCCCAGCAGGAACCCCATACAGTCCCAAGGGCAACCCCAACAGGCAAAGCCCAGCGTACCCCGGAGAGCTCACGGGTAGCGCAGCCGAAACCCACAACGCCCCTCCAAGCCCCCGACGCCTCCTGCCTGATGCCCCAAACCGCAGCCAGGGGCACCGGCGTTTCCCTCACAGGAATTGATCCCACTAACCAGGAGACAAGAGCACACATCCCGACCCACGAATAAGGCCTTGGCCACGGAACTCAGAAACTCCAAAACACTATCCCAAGAAAACCACTGCAACAGCAGAGTGCGTACATGCGACACTGACAGCCCCACATAAGCGACATCGGGAGCAACTTACGTGGAGGCACATAGCCACCCAATTCTGACTATCAGAACACAGCCCAGAAACAACAACTCGACGGGCGTACCGGCAGCAGCCGGAAGACCAATTCCACCTCCGCCTTCGTCAGCAAGGCCCCAGGCCCCGCAGCCCCACCCACGCATACCGCTGCGCCGAGCCACCAACTCAAACCCAGCCCCCGGAAGGAAACGGGCACCTATAACGATTGGGAAGTAAGCTAATCGAGCGGTCTTGGGAAACTGGACCCACACCACCCGAAGGAGCTCTCCCATGGACTGGGGGTCCAGCACCGAGAGCACCCACGTCCCCATCCCGACAGATCGCAGAGAGGACGAAAAACGCACCGTGCTGAGGCACCAGGTGAGACCTAAGCAAAACCAGAGGCCGGAGCCCATCCGGCCCCAGGCCAAGAAGGGTTGCACCGCCAACTAAAGTGCAAAACGTACCTCCACCAACCCAGCTCCTCCTACGGACGATACGCGTCCGGAAAGTGTCCTGACCGCAGAACCACGCAGCGCATGCCCGGGGAGCCCTCTCCCCGACCATGCAAACCAGAACACAGGGTGCATTTGAACATGTGCCATGGGGTGTAACCGACCAGAGCATGCTCCCCACGACCCTCCTGGAGCCCCTAATGTCCCTCTTAGTCAAGGGACCCCCGTGGCAGGAGGGAACGTCCCTGCAATAAAAGCCTCTCCCCACCATCTGCTCCCTAGCATTGCGCGCAAGCCAAGCGGGCCATATAAGCCCATTAACACCCAGAGTCACACGAACTCGGGACGCTGCAGGAAAGCGCACTGAAACATACGATGCATACTGAAATTCAAGGGGGAGGGGGAAGCGGCGGCCATGCACCTAAGTACTTGTATTCTATTTCAGTTGTTTACTTCCGTTTCGTTCTTTTGTTTTGTTTTTTGTTTTTTTTTTATAATTGTTGTTTTGCTGTTCTTTTATATATGTTTTGTTTTTTATTTCTTTTCAGTTTCTTTTTTTTTTTTTTTTGTGAACGATCAATCTTCTTGTATAAGTCATAGCACTTTTGTTGTATGCACTTTACTTTTCTCTTTTTTTTTTTTTTTTTTGATAATTTATTCCAGTTGGCAATTTACAGTGCATTCTTTTTTTTTTTTTTTTTTGAGTGTGCAAGAGGACCAGACTGAATAAAGGAAGGAACAACGTATGCACGCGAAGCGCGAAAAGGAGGGGGGAAGCGTACTCACCGGTCGCAGCCTGGCGATCCAAGCCCGGCACTGCGCTCACAGAAGGCTGTGGCGAAGAAACAGCAGTCCCAGCATCCACAGAAGACCTCAGCTGTGATCCAGGCGCCACCTGCTGGACGGTCCATGAACTGCAGCAGTATCCTGAGAAGAAGCAGCAGAGAAGATGAGAGCCCACGCCCCAGAGGAGATGGCCGAGGTAAGTGACCTACACAGGGTGGGGGGGGCAGGCTAGGAAGGGGGGGGGGACAGAGGGGAGGCAGACAGGGAGAGACAGAGAAGGGGGGGGTAAAAGCAGAACAGGGGGGACAGGAGGGGGAATGAGAGCAGATGGGGGGGGGGAAGGGGGCCACCGGGGGTGGTGTGGAGAGGAAACCAGGCAAGAGGAGGGGGGGGGGACCAGCCAAGGGGCCCCCCAGCGGAACGGACAGCCCAACAGGGGAAAGGGGGGGGGGGACCAGGCTAGATAGAGGGGTAGACAGAAAGGGAATGGAGACCCAGGGGAGGGGGAAAGAATACATAGGAGAGGGAAAAAAGAGGGGAGAGGACAGGCCCACTAGAGGAGAGGGGGGGAAGGAAGCAGAAAATGGGGACGAGGAGGGGGGACCAGGGGGCCCAAGACAGGGAAAGCTGGGTCCCCTGGGAGAAGAAGGGGAGAGGCAGAGGAGGCTCCCGATAGGCAAAGAGACCCCCCCTATCCCACGGGGGCCTACTCACTGCCCCAACCCCCTGCCGGCCGCGGGGGGACCTGGACTGGTGCCGGGCGGCCGCCCGCCGCCCGGAGAGCTGAATCCGCCGCCCACCGCCCCCGGCCCGCAATCCAGCGCTGGCGGCCGGGGCGGATGGTGTGGTAGGGGCCCCAGGTGGCCGCGCGGCATTAGCAGGCCGCATCCCCGGCCTTGCAGTGAGGGCCCGCGCGGCTGTGGACACAACAGGCCGCGCGGCGGTAGGAGGCCGCATCCCCGGCCTGGGAGTACCAGGCCGGGCGGCAATGGATGCGGCAGGCCGCGCAGCAGTGGCAGGCCTCGTGGCAGAAGGCCGTGCCACGCGCGCGCCCGCAGAAAGGCCGCAAATCCAGGCCCCAGTTGTCAGGCCGCGTGTCTGGGGGGTCCTGTTGATGCCTCGGGCCCGGGTTCCACCTCAGCAACCGGGCCCGAGGAGTGGGATCAGGGGACAGTGCTGTTGCGGCCCCCATGGGCAGGGACCGCATGGGAGGCAGCAGGGGAGACCGCAGGGGTTGCTCCAGGGGGAGGCAGGCCGCGGGGGGGGCCCACACCGGTAGCCATACCTCTATTAATGCTTGCCAATTGTCCCCACAGGTGCCGGCCACCATCCACGCTGCAGCAGCCCTGAGGGAAGCCAGAAGCCTCAACCATCAAGCTGTGTAAATCTGCAGGCCCAGGCAAACCGGAGCAGGAGGACAGGAAGCTGTTTGCTGGCCCGAATCCCAAGTGGCACTGAGGTAAGACCTCCCCCACACTGTCTTACACAGAACATAATCACACCCACAGATTCTTCCCAACCAATCCCATGCATCTATCCCCACACTCCTACATGTGCCCTTGTCCGCTTAGCTGCGCTATCTCCCCAGGGCCTGAACGGCACTCTTCTGGATCACAACTCTGAGTACTATTGCCTTCACTTTCCGTATCCCTTCTAGCTCCTCTTTCAGTCCTTTCTATTTGTCTACTTTCTCATGGTACTGGGTAATCGAATTCTAGTTTTTTGTAGTAGTGGCCTAGATTCTCACTTGGCATCCAGCCATGGTTTGCTTCAGTAGCCCACTCGTTGTCAAATTGCTGGTCCTTGCTAATCCGGACAACGTCCGAGCTCTTGGTTCGTGTTTCTCTCATATTGTCATGATCTTGAGCAGGTCAGAGAGGAGACTTATGCCAGGGTTGACTTCAGGTACTTTATTTGTGCTCTTAGACATAGTATGAACAGGATATCTTATAATAGTAATCATAGGAAAGAGAGAGAGAAAACAGAAATACAGGGGCTTAGGCAATGTGCCCTAAATAGATTATAAACAGGAATGAAGGGGGGCGGAGCTAACGGCACAGCGAGGCAGTCGCAATTTGCAAAAGCTCCACACGGCCGGCGCAAAAAATGGGGAAAAAACGGCACACCCGCAGCCCATCGCCTAAAACTGCTGCCCGGAACAGCTTCCTAACACCCTGCTGAACACGCAGATGCCTTTCTTTCAGCCGTCGGGCATGAAACGCCGCGTTAAGAGCCAAGGGGCCTACCGCACACGCGACCAGTACCACACCAGGGAGCTGACAGCGTGGCTCGGACAGAGCCCACAACTCATAGAGGCAGACTCCCACACAACGGAAGAGATGGGTCGGAGGTCCAACAAACCGTCAGCGAGTACCTAACCAGAGTATAGACAGCATGCTGCAGCACCCTCCACCCGCACAGGCCCGCGCGACCTCAGCAGCCTCACCTGTAAGATCTGAGGAAGAAGGCTCAGAACACAGCACAGCAGAGGCAGACAGAGGCAACATAAAGGCACAGGCAGCTGATGGATTAGCCCCAGCGACAAAAAGTGACATCCAGTCCATGCTGGCAGGACTCCAAGGTAACCTACAACTAATGTGGCAAGCAGACCTGAAAGGGTTAGCAGCAGAGGTACAGGCAGTATCAGCCCGCACACAGGCCACGGCACAAGAGGTGACAGACCTGAGCCAGGCCCTAAACTCACTTAAAGACACAGTTACCCAGATGCAGACAATACAGGATAACATCTCCAGACAAGTCAACATCTTAGACGACAGGGGTAGAAGAAAGAACGTCAAGATCAGGGGGGTGTCAGAAAAGTTGCCGTTGGAGGAACTACCCCACTTCGTAAGGCGCCTAGTGGCCTCACTCATTCCCAACAGGCTGGCAAAACACTTTACGTTTGATGGCGTAGATAAGGTGTTTTTAAAAAAAACCTTTTAAAAACTAATAAAATCTGTCAACATTGAAGTTGCTGCTTAGTAGATAGGAGAGTGCGCTGGATCTTGTGTATTGTTTATTGTATAATATGGCCCCCAGCAGCACCCCATTTAAGCATGTTCAGGTGAGTGCAAACCCCCCCCCCCCCCATGTTCCATATACCGTATATACTCGAGTATAAGCCGACCCGAATATAAGCCGAGGCCCCTAATTTTACCCAAAAAAACTGGGAAAACTTATTGACTCGAGTATAAGACTAGGGTGAGAAATGCAGCAGCTACTGGTAAATTTCTAAATAAAATTAGATCCTAAAAAAAGAAAAATTAATTGAATATTTATTTACAGTGTGTGTATAATGAATGCAGTGTGTGTGTATGAATGCAGTGTGAGTGTATGAATGCAGTGAGTGTATGAATGCAGTGTGGATATGAGTGCAGCGTGTGTATGAATGCAGTGTGTGTGTATGAGTGCAGTGTGTGTGTATGAATGCAGTGTGTGTGTATGAATGCAGTGTGTGTGTATGAATGCAGTGTGTGTGTATGAGTGCAGTGTGTGTATGAATGCAGTGTGAGTGTATGAATGCAGTGAGTGTATGAATGCAGCGTGAGTGTATGAATGCAGCGTGGGTATGAGTGCAGCGTGTGGGTATGAGTGCAGCGTGTGTATGAATGCAGTGTGTGTGTATGAGTGCAGTGTGTGTGTATGAATGCAGTGTGTTTGTGTGTGTGTGAGTGGTGTGTGTGTGTGTATGAGTGGTGTGTGTGTGTGTGTGTGTGTGTGTGTTGCAGAGCCTTGGTGGGGGATGGGGATTTTTTTTTTATTATTTAAAAAAAAATTTATTATTATTTATTATTATTTTTATTTTTTTAATTTAATTATTATTATTTTTGTAATATTATTTATTATTTACTTTTTTTTATTTTTTATTATTACTAATTTTTTTTTTTTCGTCCCCCCTCCCTGCTTGATACATGGCAGGGAGGGGGGCTCCTTCCCTGGTGGTCCAGTGGGATTGGCAGTTCAGTGGGGGGAGAGGGGGGCTGGCAGAGCTGTACTTACCTTTCCTGCAGCTCCTGTCAGCTCTCTCCTCCTCCGCGCCGTCCGTGCAGCTCCCTCTGTCAGCTCACAGTGTAAGTCTCGCGAGAGCCGCGGCTCTCGCGAGACTTACACTGGGAGCTGACCGAGGTGCTGAACGGACGGCGCGGAGGAGGAGAGAGCTGACAGGAGCTGCAGGAAAGGTAAGTACAGCTCTGCCAGCCCTCCTCTCCCCCCAGTCTGTATTATGGCAATGCAAATTGCCATAATACAGACTATGACTCGAGTATAAGCCGAGTTGGGGTTTTTTAGCACAAAAAATGTGCTAAAAAACTCGGCTTATACTCGAGTATATACGGTATATATTTGGGAGTCTAGCCAGCTCCTTGGTTTTGCACCCCTCCCTGTCACAGGTGCCTCATCTCAGGTCCCTATTTAGTCTTGTACTGCAGAGAGCCTCAGATGGAATTTTTTTCCCCAAGTAAGTGGGTTAATCTCATAAGAGCAGACATTAGACTGTGAGAGTAGGACCTGCCAAAGATGGGGTACATTGACGTTGTGGCAGGCTTATGCAACGTATGATCATATAATGTAACTAAATCCCCATTATTTTTTGCCTAGATAAGGTGTTTTAAAAAAAACCCTTTTAAAAACTAATAAAATCTGTCAACATTGAAGTTGCTGTTTAGTAGATAGGAGAGTGCGCTGGATCTTGTGTATTGTTTATTGTATAATATGGCCCCCAGCAGCACCCCATTTAAGCATGTTCAAGTGAGTGCTACCCCCCCACCCCCATGTTCCATATATATATTTGGGAGTCTAGCCAGCTCCTTGGTTTTGCACCCCTCCCTGTCACAGGTGCCTCATCTCAGGTCCCTATTTAGTCTTGTACTGCAGAGAGCCTCAGATGGAATTTTTTTCCCCAAGTAAGTGGGTTAATCTCATAAGAGCAGACATTAGACTGTGAGAGTAGGACCTGCCAAAGATGGGGTACATTGACGTTGTGGCAGGCTTATGCAATGTATGATCAATGTTCATGACAAGCCTGCAGATGCTATTGGGGCGCTGCAAGACTAAATGTATGTTCTTTACTATGCACAAGAAAAATAAAGAATTACAAAAAAAAATAAACAGGAATGAAAGTAAATAATTAGAAAACCTATAGATAAAAGTATAGGTTAAAATCTAAGGACAAATAAAACAGCAAATAACAAATAGGTTGCAGGATTACAGGAAAAGGAGAAATTTAGTTAATCAGCCCCCAATTAGAAAGAGTATTGATCAAGCAGGAAAATAACACCATATAATATTACTTTGAGACAGAGTCCAGCTTGGTGTTATGCAGGTAGGTATGGAGCAGACAAATTGTATGGGTCAGGCTGGTAGAAGTCAGGTGGGTAAGATAAAGCTTAGTTCAGACTGGTATTGAGCAGGTTTCGAAGTAAGCAGGATTGAGGAGTAGTTCAGGCTGGTATTGAGCAGGGTTGGAAGTAAGCAGGATTGAGGAGTAGTTCAAGCTGGTATTGAGCAGGGTTGGAAATAAGCAGGATTGAGGAGTAGTTCAGGCTGGTATTGAGCAGGGTTGGAAGTAAGCAGGATCGAGGAGTAGTTCAGGCTGGTATTGAGCAGGGTTGGAAGTAAGCAGGATCGAGGAGTAGTTCAGGCTGGTATTGAGCAGGGTTGGAAGTAAGCATGATTGAGGAGTAGTTCGGGCTGGTTTTGAGCAGGGTGGAGGTAAGCAGGATTGAGGAGTAGTTCAGGCTGGTATTGAGCAGGTTTCGAAGTAAGCAGGATTGAGGAGTAGTTCAGGCTGGTATTGAGCAGGGTTGGAAGTAAGCAGGATTACCCTCAGGGCACTATAGTGTCAGGAAAACCGCTTTGTTTTCCTGACACTATAGTGATCCTTTAATCTCAGAGAGATAGGAGTGTCAGGGTGGCAGTCCAAATACCGGGACCCTCAGGGCACTATAGTGTCAGGAAAACCGCTTTGTTTTCCTGACACTATAGTGATCCTTTAATCTCAGAGAGATAGGAGTGTCAGGGTGGCAGTTCAAAGACCGGGACCCCTGTGCCTGATGTGGAGATGAGCGGAGTCTTCAGCGTGGTAGTGGACAGTTAGGGCCTGGTGCAGGGTAACCACACGCCCCCTGGTGTTGAGCACCTGCGTTTGTGCGGCCACATACCAATACCCTGTTGCAGCTTAGTGGAAGCCAGAACAGATGAATGCTGAAATGTATCCAGTACTAGAAACAAAAGAAGACTAGGATAGACACCAAACAAGAAAACAAGACAAAACTAGTAGAACCCAAAACCAGAGAAGGACAGAAAGCTAAACCCAGAACGTGTACTCAATATAAAAGGGTAACATAATAGAACATGGGCAGGACAGGACAGGACTGTACATGGACAGGGAATACAAAAATAAAACAAGACAAGATATGATAGGCAAAACAAGAGGAGACATAACGAAGTACTATATGTGAAAACCATGGGGATTTAGTTACATTATATGATCATACATTGCATAAGCCTGCCACAACGCCAATGTACCCCAAATTTGGCAGGCCCTACTCTGCCTAATGTCTGCTAAATAAACTATAATAAAACACATACAGCACTTGCCTGCAAGGAAGGAGCAGATGACTTGAAGCATCTGCCTGCAGGAACCAACTGAAACAAAAGGAACCATGGAAAAGGAACAGGTGTGGCAACATAAAACAAACATATAAAGGAATCATGGAGACTGGGGATTCCAGGAACGGAATACAGAAAGGAACCCAGAAAACCCAGCATAAAGAAAACCAGAAAAACCAAGGAAAACAAAACAAGAATTGTAAAAAGAGCACTGAATACCAGAAGCCATGGTCAGACATCAGAACAGAGGAGAGCAGTTCCTGATAAAGAGAGACAAAGTATCGAATAAACAAACAAAGGAGCCAGAAAAAAATAAAATAAAAATAGTCACGCCTGTTTGTGTAATTCCCCTTAAAAGATACAGTGTGGTTTTCTTATATATTTTTATTGATAATAAACTCTTGCCATGGATCCCAAATTTTAATACAGGATGAGGTTGAATGTGATTTTTGAAGTTAGGTCATCTATGAGTAAATTATCAAACTACAAGTGATATTTTTACAAAAATATCTGTGGGTGGATTGGCGCTATTAATACTAATACAAAGGTGTAAACACAGCAACTACCCCCAAGTGCCAAGAAAATCACCCAAAGGCACTATACAAATAGGTACAAGAAAAAAATATATAAAAGGGGGGTGCTATATAGACATAAAATACTTATATCTGTACATCGAAGGTCTCTCAGCAGATAACCAAATCAATCTAGAAAAACAAACAGAATGCACATAGCATAATACTGTATGAGGAAAAAAGAATGGATAATGATGGTATTGGGTCACTCACGATAAACAGAGCCTATTATAGCAGGCTCTGACTGTATAGGCTCTTCAGAATCTCTGTATGCTGTATATTCCAACAGGATCAGCTCCAGGATCAGCTCCAGCCTCCTCTTAGTATTCCTCCAGTCACACCAGAAAAACCAAGTGGTAAGGTGTAAAAGAATTTATTGAGAATACTTTTAAAACAAATCGTATAAAAAAGTAATAAAGCACTACGCGTTTCGACTTTCCGTCTTCTTCAAAGGTGCATAACATACAAGTCCATCTAATCTCTTTAAATACGTCCGGAGCTATCAATTTTCGCGGGTAAACGTTCACATTACTTCCGTGTTGTGATGTCACTTCCGGATCCGTCGGCTTGATTTGCGTCAAATGACGTCATCACGGTTCCACCCGTCTAGTGTCCTTCAACCCGGATGTTAATGCATTCGGACGCCATCTTTATGCCTGGCATTATACTCATAAACCATACTTTAATGAGGGAAAATAGATCAGGTAGAAATACAACATTCATTTTGTAGAAATCCGCTTGTAGAGCTTGTTAATATATATTATTTTCTACAATATTAGGAGAAATATTGGGAGAAAAAAGAAAATTTTAAAATTTTCAAAGTTCCTATTAAAACCAGAATAAGGCTTATCGATAAGGAAAAAGGGGGGGGGGGGGTTTAAGAATGTAACACCCCCTCTCAAGGAAACAAATTTAATTGGGAGAAAAAACATTTCTTAATGGAAAAAAAATCCATAAAAATGAGTAAAAAATATATGTAAAAATATATATAATAAACAATATATAATATAAAATATATATAATCAGGGCCAGATCTTCTAAATAAGGGCTGCCATCTCAAAGTCCACATTGAGCCCGCCCGGAGTCAGTGTTCCTAGATCAAAGATCCACCTCATCTCACAGCGGCTCAATGTGGACTCGAGATTACCTCCCCTCCAGTGGGGTTTGATGGCCTGAATCCCAAAAAAATTGAGCCCTGCAGGGTTTCCGCCATGAGCATTTAAAAAATGTGTAGAAACACTATGCTTTAAAAAACCTCTCCTTATATTGTAGATATGCTCACGTATCCTTGTTTTTAAATTTCTTGATGTTTTCCCCACATATTGGAGTCCACAAGGACACGTGAGCAAATACACTACATTCTTAGTGTGACAGGTAATAAATGAATTGATTTTAAAATTAACAGAGCCAATCTTAGAGTGGAAAGCTTCTATTTTCTTCGGTTTATTCTGGTAATTCCTACAGCCCATACAATCCCCACAATAATGGAAACCTTTCTGCAGGGATTTATTAATGGTTAAAAAAAATTCTTTCAATTTAGGAGCTTCTAAATAACTCGAGGTTAATTTCTGTTTTAGATTTTGCGCCCCTCTAAAAATTAACTTGGGTTTATCATTAAGGTATGGTAGGATTTCTTCATCCTGTTGGAGGATATAGCAATGTTTGTTAAAGATTTTTGTAAGCTCTCTATGGTCTTGACTACCGTTAGAGATAATAGGTATTTTATCCTGTTTTTCCTCTAATATAGTTTTTGATTTATATTCTAATAGAGTGTTCCTTTCCATATTTCTAACTGATTTTATCTCCTGATCCAAGAGTTCGCTACAGTATCCTTTCCTTACAAATTGCTCTTTTAAAATTCGGGTTTGGGAATCGAAAGTTTCTATTTTTGTACAAAAACGACCTCTGGGCGTAAGTAGATTCTTCATCGAAATAATCCGCCTCTCCAGAGTCACTATCAGAATCCATCGAGTCCCCATAGTGAAAGTCCTCAGTATGGAATCCCTTATTAGCTCGGGATTTCCCAGTACCAGCTTCTGGTACGGCTGACGATCTGTCCAGGTTTTTTAGGTTCCGGGTACAGGTGGCAAGGACTTCCACAACTTCGGCAGGAACAGTGCTCGTAGCTAGCAGTGCTTTTTCGAACACTTCTAGGTCTTTTTTACAGACCGTAGTGCCATTAGAAGCAATGACACAATCCATAGGTAAATCCTTTTCAAGTGGACAGGAAGTAGTGGTGGTACTACAGGAAGTAACTTTGGTAGTAGATGCAGACGACTCTGGAGCAGAAGGTGTAGTATTTTCCATGGAAGCCAGGCCTGGGCAGGAATAACGGCTCCCTTGTAGCTCTTTAGGCTGATATGCGGTGTACACTGGACGAAGGATATTATTACCCAGTCGGAGAGCTGGAGGTCTAGGAGGGCGAACAGGACAAAGCGTGATGAAGTGCCCTCCTTCTCCACAGTAGAAACACAGACCATGGCTTCTCCTTCGGTCCCTCTCCCTAGGTGTGACTTTGCAGTGGACAAGTCCAATTTGCATAGGTTCCTCAGGGTCAAGTGGAACACAGGATACCTCTGGGGTTCTCCTGGGAACTGGATCATAAGAGGGCATCACTGGGGTGTGGTGATAGTACTCGGTTCCTTGGTTACGTAGACTCCGCGATTTTTTAGTAGGTGGAGCTGGCTTGGGCTTAGTGGTCCTGCACTGTGAGTCCATAGCAATAATAAAGGATTCCCAGCTGACAAGGACAGGACTCTTCCTCTGCAACATTTGGTAAGACCAAACTTTGATGCGTCCAGACAACAGGTTGATAGCCGCTCTGACCCTGATGAAATCCGTGGCGTAAGTTCGAGGCTTTAAAGAAAACAATACCTCGCAATCCATCCTGAATGACTGAAAGGACGTGTAGTTACCATCAAATCTGTCGGGCATGATGACAAAGGGTTCCGGAGCTGGATGTACTGCGCCTTTAAGAGAAAAAAATTCTTGCTGCAACTCCGAAACAGTCTGGGCCAGGCTGGACACTTGCTGGAGTAAGGGTGAGCACATTTCTGCGGACTCCATATTGGTCAAGTCTTTTGTCAGGGTCTTACCTGAGTTGGGAGTCTGTAGCGCAGATATGTTGCTCACCCTTGCAGATAGCCACAGACCAAGGTGGTCAGGTAAGAATTCACCCGGCCTGTGGGTCTGTGCACGGGGGCTGTGCAGGATGCAGTACCAAATACGCAGGACAGGCAAGGACTGAAGCAGCAGGATAGTCGAGGGATAGCCGAGGTCAAAGGATGCCAGAAGTCAGAATAAACGTAGTCAGAAGCCGAGGTCAAATATAAGAAGCAGATAAACTGGAACACTGGTACGACACAGGAACACTAGATCAAAGACTTGACACTGAGCACAGGAAGAGGCTGGGTTTAAATACCCTGCTGATGACAGATGAGAGTCAGGTGAGACACAGCCAAGTCAAGGTGCAGCCCCCGGTGTATTAGCCATGCCAGGATGAACAGGACCGGACTCAGTAGTCTCTGTGTAAAGCTGCTGTGGCTCAGAGGTAGAAATCAGGACTAGGACTGATAAGTTCCCCGGTTCAAGTCCCCTGTTGGGAACTCCAGGAGCGGCCACGTCTGTCTAACAGGTGAGTACCCTGACACCCTTAAACTTGTGGAACTATTTTGGGCAGCCCACCTCACAAAGGACTTCCAGAGATTTTGAAAACCCCTGAACCGATTTGGGTGAAATTTGAATATGTTGGTCACCCAGATCAAGGCTATCAGGGGACATAGGATTTGTGGGGATACCCCATGTATAAAGGGGTGTTCCAGAAATTGGGGAGACTAGTGATTTTTCTGCCTGGAGATAATTAGGTTGCCACTGTATCAGACCTGATTATCTCCAGGGCTAGGGGAGGGAATTACATGTTTGTGTTGGGTGTGTTTTATATTTTTACTGTACACGATTGGATAACTGTTACTCCTCCCTGTGGGATGTCCCCTTGCATGGGGACCTGCATAAAAGGCTGTGTGTGTGAATAAAATTGAGTTCTACTTGTATCCTGATCCTGGACTCTGACTGTTATTTGGAATTCGTATGCTTTACCAAGGGAATTATCTTGTGAAGCTATTTGTATTTCGTATGGATTTCGTTCCTGGTAACTACCGAACGGAGGTCTCTCTACACTAGACTCTGGCGCTTCGGGAGGAAACTACCGAAAGAGGTTTGGCTAGACTTGGTTTCCTTACAAGGGGTTAATGCAGTTTAAGTACACAGCTGTCAGTATATCAGAATATTACCCTACAATGTTTGACCTCTGATGAGTTGTGTATTATACCTGTTTCACTGTCACTACACACACAAAAAAAGTGCACTATGTTAGACATAGAAATCTCTTGTTTCTTGAAATGTATTAATCTTGATGTCATGTCACTATCTTCATATATGTTATTATCTGCACTACAAAAATAAAGAAAATAAGGACAAGGTCTTGAGAGGATGGCAATTTTTTGAGCGGAAAAAAATGAGCCATTTTGGAAAAGCGATCAACCACCATAAGGATGGTGGTAAAGCCATTAGAACTAGTAAGTTCTACGATTAAATCCATGGACAAATTGGAACATGGAACACTAGGTACGGGAAGTTGATGCAACAATGCACATGGAAGCTTATGAGGAACTTTAGAAACTGCACAAACTAAACAGGCCTGCACATATTCCTTAACATCTTTCCTGAGAGAATCCCACCAAAATGATCTCAGGATCGCAGATATGGATTTATTAATGCCTGGATGCCCAGCAGTCACGTTATTAAAGAACACTCTCATGACATTCTCCCTTTCAGCCAACGGAACAAATAATTTATCCAGTGCTTTATTGCATGATGCCTGAGACTGAGGAAAGAACTGGAACTGAGGAAAGATGACTAGGAAAGAACAGTGGAAGCAATGATACACTCAGAAGGAACAATAGGGGATGTCTCTTGTTCTTGTTCTGATTCAATATCACACTGTCTAGAGAGGGCATCAGCTTTAACGTTTTTGGGTCCAGGTCTGTAAGTGATAATAAAGTTAAAGCAGGATAAGAACAAAGACCATCTGGCCTGTCTAGACAGTTGTTTAGCATCACCAATATATGCCACATTTTTGTGATCAGTGATGATCAAAAGGGGATCCTTGGAACCCTCTAAAAGTTGTCGCCATTCTTTAACCCCTTAAGGACAGAGCTTCAGAAGCTTGTCTTTCACGGCATTTTTTGCATTTTTTGCTGTTTGCGTTCAACTGCAATTTGCATTTTACTAATTTATTGCACCGACGCATATTATATACCGGTTTTTAAAGAACAGAAAGGGCTTTAATTTGATGTAACATATATATACATAAATGCTTATTTATTATAAAAAAATACAGAAAAATGCAAAAAGAAATGAAAAATTTTGAGTTTTTTTTACAGTTTTTGCAATAATAATGTGTGCACAATTAGTGCAGGTTAAGGAAAGTAATTAAAAATAAATTCATGGGGGGCGGGGTCTGACCACCAAGCCGCACAGACGTGCATGGAAGGAGCTCCTGCCAGGCGGGCAGCAAAACGGACCATAACGGAGGCTATTCAGCCCAAAAACGCACCGAGGTGTGCTACCCACACTGGGTGTGCACCGCAGACTCGATGGACACCTTCCCAGAGCCTGTCGGAGCCCGGAACCCGAAAAGAGACCTGCGGCTTACGGAAGCAGGGCCTGGGGAGAGGCGGCCGCTCTCTCCGGCACCGGATCCCCTCAGAGGCACTCCAGATCTCCCAACCCCCCCCCCCCCCTTCCACAACAAGCCCTCAGAGCAGCAGCCCGACCAACCGCACAGCGACGACCGCAAGGGCGGGAAATACCGGGCGCAAGCACCCAAGCCTTCACAACCCAGAGAGGGACCTGCCGACCCACACAATTTGCCCCACACTCAACGTACCCGACAACCTCGGGCCAGCAGGGCTCAGCTCCTAAAGAGAGGAATTGGTTCCAGACACTGCAAACCAGGGGCGAATCGACGCTGTCGACCAGGGAGGCCGTGAACCAACGAGAAGACGGGCGCAACGCACACCAAGCACTGCCACAAAACTGCGACCAGGCACTCAAGAGAAATCCCAGGGGCGACATGGCTCTACCAAGCCGAGGAATCGGCTGATTGTGCCACAGACTCTTGAGTAAGGTACCCATGTCCCCTAAAGGACTTACAGCCCAAACCCAGCCTGTCGGTACCAAACCAGTGACTCACAAGCTGCCGTAATATTGCGACACTTTATCTTACTGTTTTAACTTAAATGACCTAGTTATGCTCCATATTAGTTACACATGTTTGACCATCAGTCTATTCTTCACTTAATGCTAATTATAATGTCCACCAGCTAGGTTACTCTAACCTAATATTGCTTCAAGCTAATGGTTCACAAGACATGCTTACTGTTTATAACATGTGCAGCACTATTGCCATTCAAGCTATATCTGTGCCTAATCGTTACACTATATTGCCTTATTCGCTCATGCTATCTGTTGTACGTGCCGTTGAGTCTAAAGCTTGTGTCAGTATGCACACTGCAGAGACCTGATTACTCTTACTGAGAATTTAACTACGACCTCTCTAAGCACAGATTTCTATGATCCAACTCACTATTATTATGCGGATCCTGTGAAATAGGCTTATGTTTTTAGCCTGTATCCTCAGCATGTTATCCTATTTCAAAAAATGTGCAACTGTATATTGCCATGACTTTGTAAGCATTACTCCACCTGTGCCTGCTGTCGTGGCACCACAGGAATGTTTGTTAATCCTATTTGCACCAAAAATAAAGAATTTAAAAAAAAAAAATTCATTTAGTTGTTCTGATTTACAGAATATATAATGTGTCTGGGATTTTATTTTATTTTTTGGTAGTTACAGGTCACAAAGCACAAGGAGTAAAATAAACTTTTAATGTGGAGCGATTTTAGAATTTGGTATGTTTGTCTTGTAAGCTTAATAGCCATAAAAGAAAACAAAATTGCCACACAAAAGTATATATTTATATAAAGTAGACATCACAGGCTATTGTCCTAAGGTTGTTTTGACACTTTCTACGTAGCCATTTCACCGCCAACCTCTGCTAAATATTGGAGTAAAATTGTGTTTTTGGGGGGTTTTGGCACACAAACTTATAACAAAGAACTTCTCATGTGTATTTTGTAAAGTTGGTGTGTGCTATTCCTGTACAAAGTTTTATTATGTGTTCAGTTACTTCTGCTGAGTAAAATGACACCCCCATTGTATGTCTTTGGCACTATTTTTTTTTTTAATTCTTTATTTTTTCTGTGCATGAAAATAACAAGCATTTGTAATGTGCCACAACAGCACGCATATTTTATCCATCAAGTTTTGCAAGTTGGCACTAAAGCAATGCACATTTTTTCTTTTTGTTGTCGTTTGGTACAAGCTATAAACATTTTTTAACATATGTAGATTAATATCAATGGTATACGTGTATATCTTAGATGCATTACATAGAGAGAGCATAACAAATTAATTAAATAACTGCAAGCTTGAGCATGTGGGTGATTAGCTAGTTTGACCTAACAGGGTGAAGCAGTACATTTACCCAAGGTACTCAGGATGGTGACTTAATACGCGAATAGCCTAACTAGATAAAGCTCAATAACTATGCCTATGTGTCGTAAATGTAAAGGGTGCTGCACATTTTTATATAGTTATGTTGCTTATCTGAGATATCTTCTGCGCTGCTCAACAGAAAGGGTAAGATACTAGTATAGGCATAGCAAAAGAGCATACATTTAGCACTATAAGTTAATGCATTTATATTGCAGATTATGCATGAGTGAGAAGTATAGTGGCATTTAACGATGTATGTAACGAGTATAGTGGCTTTAACGATGTCTGCATTTTTAAGATTTTACCAGCGCTTATACTCAAATAACATGTCGCTTGTTTGCACGTTGATCAGTTCAGGTATAGGCAAAGATTGAGTGCACATATTGCGTTAGGCTTAGTGTGCTGTGTCCGCATTAAGTGCTGCAAAGTCCAGCCTGTGTGGTCTAACCAATTCCCATCCGCCGTCAGGGCCGGTGCCCGGAGCAGTAGGCGGCGAGGGTCCCTCCAGTGTCCAGCCGCGATGCAGTCAGAGGGTATGGTTGCGTGATTCCCATGTTTTGTGGTGCACTTGTCATGGGCTTGTTGTCCCTGGTGGGGGTTGTGGGTCTCAGCCCGGTGGGCTGTTGCTGACCCACAGGGATTTGCGTCTGGTTTCCCGCCTTTTCTTCCCCGCTTTCCAGGCTGTAGTTTGGCCCCTTCCCTGAGGGGTAGCGTGAAGCAGGTGGACCTGCACGGTAGATGCCGCTGGTGTCTCTGCTGGGGTGGTGCTATGGGCCGACAGTTTGGCCCAAAACTCTGCCAACAGGCGGTCCAGCCGGTCTGAGAGTGGTGGCAGTGGGGTTCTGCGATCTGGCTGGCACGTGGCATCCGCCATGTTATGCAGCGATGGGCCAGTAGTCCTGGTACATCGAAGGTGGTGCCGTTAACCTGAGGCGTGAGATGTGTGCCGGGATATCCCTCTCCGGCGGGGGGGGCGGGGGAGTGAATGTGACCTCCAAGTAAATTGGCTGCGGTCAGCAGGAGTATCAGCTGTTTCCCCCGTGCCTTCCGAGTAGGCCGCTTGTAGGCCTCAGGTCGATTCCCGGGATGCCGTTGCTGTTTTTGGCTGTGGTCCCGCTCGTGTACTAACTCTGCGTTGTGTCCACTTCTCGGAGGCTGAGAAGCTGGCAGTTTTGGGCTTAAAGTATGTTTTCAGGCTTAATTTAGTCGCTTTTAGTGAGGAGCTCTTCTGTTGTGCGGCCATTCGGCTTGGTTGCTAGACTCCGCCCCCTTCTTTGGCACTATTTTGTGAAGCTACAGTGCCATATAGGAGACCTGTCCTTTTCAGTATTCACAGGTGAATTTTGAGAGACGGATTTAATGAGCCTATGCTTCCATTTGGGGAATTTTAGTACCGTATATACTCGAGTATAAGACGAGTTTTTCAGCACATTTTTTGTGCTGAAAAACACTCACTCGTCTTATACTCGAGTCAGTTGTCTGTATTATGGCAATTTTCATTGCCATAATACAGACAAGGACCGGGGGCTGTCAGGAAGCTGTAACTTACCTTCACCGCAGCTCCTGTCAGCTCCCTTCTCTCTCCTCCGTCCGTGCAGCTCCCAGGTCAGCTTCCTCTGCAACTCTCGCGAGAGCCGCGGGGTCAGAGCGTTGCCACGGGTTACCGTGGCAACGCTCCGCGCGGCCGCGAGAGTTGCAGAGGAAGCTGACCTGGGAGCTGCACGGACGGAGGAGAGAGAAGGGGGCTGACAGGAGCTGCGGTGAAGGTAAGTTACAGCTTCCTGACAGCCCCCCTCCTACAGCCCATCCACTGGACCACCAGGGAGTGAGAGCCCCCCTCCCTGGCCAGCTAACAAGCAGGGAGGGGGACGAAAAAAAAGAAATAAATAATAATAATAATAAAAAAAAAAATAATAAAAAAATAATAACAACATTAAAAAATATATATTACAATAATTAATAAAATGCCCACCCCCACCAATGCTCTGCACTCACACACTGCATTCATACACACACTCATACACACACTGCACTCCATTCATTATATACACACACTGCATACACACTGCATTCACACTGCACTCATACACACACTGCACTCATTATATACACACTGCACTCATACACACACTGCACTGCATTCATTATATACACACTGCACTCACACACTGCACTCATATACACACACTGCACTGCATTCATTATATACACACTGCATACACACTGCACTCATACACACACACTCCATTCATACACACACTGCATCCATACACACACTGCATTCATACACACACTGCATTCATACATACACACTGCATTCATTATATACACACTGCATTCATACATACACACTGCATTCATTATATACACACTGCACTCATACACACACACTGCATTCATTATATACACACTGCATACACACTGCACTCATACACACACTGCACTGCATTCATTATACACACACTGCACTGCATTCATTATACACGCACTGCACTCATATACACGCACTGCACTCATATACACGCACTGCACTCATATACACGCACTGCACTCCATTCATTATATACACACTGCATTCACACACACACAGCATTCATATACACACTGCATTCATACACACACTGCATTCATTATATACACACACTGTAAATAAATATTCAGTTAATATAACTTTTTTAGGATCTAATTTTATTTAGAAATTTACCAGTAGCTGCTGCATTTTCCACCCTAGTCTTATACTCGAGTCAATAAGTTTTCCCAGTTTTTTGGGGTAAAATTAGGGGCCTCGGCTTATATTCGGGTCGGCTTATACTCGAGTATATACGGTAGTTTGTCTGTTCAAAAAAACCCCCACAAAGGCCTACCATTTGTAAAAGTAGACACTCCAGGGTATCTCATAAGGTGCATATTGTGCCTTAACATGCCCCCATTATTTCACCAATATATGCCAAAGTATGTGGTAAAAAAAAAAATTGTGCATTTTTTACATATGGATTGCATTTTTGCTGGGCATTTTGTATATTTCATATGTGCCACTAAGTTCAAACCCCCCAAATTATGCTTAGCTAAGTCTTCTGAGTAAAAGGACACCCCCATTGTATGTCTTTGGCACTATTTCGTGAAGCTACAGTGCCATACAGGAGACCTGCCCTTTTCAGTATTCACAGTAGAGTTTTGAGAGACGGATTTAATGAGCCTATGCTTCCATTTGGGGTATTATAACAGTTTGACTGTTCAAAAAAACCCACAAAGGCCTACCATTTGTAAAAGTAGACACTCCAGGGTATCTCATAAGGTGCATATTGTGCCTTAGCATGCCCCCATTTTTCCACCAATATATGCCAAAGTATGACCAATCCATATCAGTTTTTACCGAACTTTGAATTTTGACGCTGGGCCTATGTGCAATTTCCAAGCATCTTTGCAGGTTTTAAATTCAAACTACCCCACAAAGGCCTACCATTTCTTAAAGTAGACACCCCAGGGTATTTCAAAAGGCATATTTTGAACCTTAGCGTGGGATCATTTTTCCGCTAGCTTGTACCAGGTGTAGTGGTAATAAGCATTTTTTCTGACACACAAGGTGAGTTTGCACAGTATATTTTGCAAACCTTATGTGTACTACCGCTGTATAATACTTCATATGTTGCTCAGCTATGTCTGCTGAGTACAAAAATACCCCCGTATGTACCTTTGCCAGGTATATGTGGACATCAGAGGGGCACATTTGGGACACAGCCATTCCATTTTTTTTCAAACTTTACATTTTTACGCTGTGCCCATGTCCCATTTTAGAGTATTTTACCAGGCTATATAATCCAAATACCCCATAAAGTCATACCATTTCTTAAAGTAGACACCCCAGGGTATTTCAAAAGGCATATTTTGAACCTTAGCGTGGGATCATTTTTCCGCTAGCTTGTACCAGGTGTAGTGGTAATAAGCGTTTTTTCTGCCTTTTTGACACACAAAGTGAGTTTGCACAGTATATTTTGCAAACCTTATGTGTGCTACCACTATATAATACTTCATATGTTGCTCAGCTATGTGGTCTGAGCACAGCACTACCCCCGTATGTACCTTTGCCAGGTATATGTGGATGTTGAAGGGGCACATTTGAGACGCAGCCATTCAGTTTTTTTCTAACTTTGAAGTTTTATGCTGTGTCCATGTTCCAATTTGGAGTAGTTTTGATGGTTGGTTATTGAAACTTCCCCACAAACACATACTATTTATTAACGAATACACCCTGGGGTAATTCAAAAGGCATATTTTGAACCTTGGCGTGGGATAATTTTTTTCTCTAGTTTGTTCCAGGTGTAGTGGTAATGAGCGTATTTAAATGTATTTTTTAACTTTTTAAAACTTTTTTAACTTTTGTTTTACTTATTATTTTTTTTAAATTTTCCTAAACTTTCTTTTTTTTTTTTTTTTTTTATTCTTTATTTTTGTAGTGCAACAAAAATTATAACAGCAGGCGTGCGGTGCCCCAATAGCATTCCTCACGCTGAATATCGACATTTTAACAGTGGGGTTATTCATATATCCGTGCACATTTGTTATTTATATCGAGATTGTCCACGTTTAAGCTCTACGCTGAGTATGTAACATGTGGTCCTGGTTTAGCTGCGCAGGTCCAACGAGACCTTAGCGGTGCAATGCGTTTTATGCTTTTATAGTGCATTCAGTCTAGTCACTGGCTTATCTGGTTATCATGCACTATTTTTGACAAGTATGAGAATGACAAGTATATTGCAGCTTCACAGGTGATTACAGTGTCATGGCTAGTTAAGAAATGCACATTTTTTTATGGTTTAATTAAACAGGCTGAAACATAGGACCGGAGAAAACACTGGAAGTACTAGCCTATGATAAACAAGCTCGATCATTTGTGTAAGGTGCTGACATTGACTAGGAATAAGCTCTTACGTTTCTAGTATAGGCTAATCTATGGGTCCAAGCACTGGATCCAAAAAGTTGCCTAAGTAAATAACACATTGCTAGCAATCAAACATTGAGATGAACATATAGGTAAACTAGTAACTTGGCTCGTTATGAAGCTGTGAATATTCATACAAAGGTAGTTAGCTGTAGGTAGGGTTAATTCTGCTTTGTGACCACTGGGTACTGGTCGCACCGTAAAGACTCTTAGGGAACAGTTAGTTTAATTTCTCTGCCAGAGAACTGGTGTACATTACGTGCTGTCCGTTTATCCTACACCTCTTATGGGCCATCGGAGCTTGGCAGGCTGCATGGACAGTAAGGGTAGGGCCCCTCCAGGGGAAACTCCGGGCGCTTCATTGTCGTGTCTAGCTGCTGGGCCATGCCGCTGGAGCAGTGTCGCCTCCGTTGCGTTGGGCATGTGAGGGGATTCTGGCTTCTCTGGTTCCCTCTGTGCTGTTGCTTTACGTGGGCGAGGTGGGTGTAGGGCTCTCTGCCGCCGTCGTCCCCTTTTGTGTTCTGGCGGTGCTGCACTCTGTTGTCGAGGGGCGCGGTTGCTCGCTGTGAGTAGTGACCCCTGTTGCTGCTTGTTCTTTAGGGGGGTACGATGTGGGGGGTGTCTCGGGGTGAGCCCCTGTTGGGACTTTGGGCGATTCAGCCGTGGCCGAGAGTGGAAGTGCTGGGGCCTGCATCGGGTCCCCCACCTCCGTCTTCCCGCTTTCTTTGTCCCCTTCCGGGTCCGAGTCGGCATTGTGGGTTTCGATGTAGAGACACTTGGAGCTGCTGCTGATGGGACCCCTTCCAGGGCACCCCTGCGGTTGCCTATTTTGGCCCAGAAGGCCGCCAAAAGTCTGTCTATTCTCTCCGATAGAGGGAGCAGGACAGGCCCAGGTGCCTGAGCCCACATGGCTTCCGCCATCTTGGGTGTCGACAGCCCGGGGGTGTCGGCGCACATGGGTTTATACATCGGCTTTGGACTACCTGCTTCTGTTGCCGGGATGACCCCCACCGGCAGGGGGGGGGGGGAGGAGAGGGAGTTCCTGGCGAGTCTCTGGTGCAGCGGGTTCCAGTAGGCAGGGGGATCGGCCGTCTCACCCACACCGATAGGATAGGCCGCATGCAGGCCTCGGTTCTACCCTCTGGATGCAGTCGCCAGCGTTGTTCAGGATAACTATTTAGCTGTTTCGCCACTGTACATCTCTGTTGCTGGGGCTGGGAAGCTGGCTGCATGTATGTATTTGCGATAATTTTTGTCATTTTAAGGGTTTTAAGCCAGGAGCTCATCTGCTGTGCGACCACTCTGCTCGGCTGTCAGGCTCCGCCCCCAAAGTTTCCTAAACTTTCTTAAAACTTTTTTTTACAGATTTAAAATTTTTCTAAGCTTTTTTTTTTTTACAGTTAACCCCTAACTAGCAGTAAGCAGCACTAACAGTAAATTCCCCATTTTCCCATAACCCCAGCTAGCAAAATATTTAATTATACAATATTGAAATTAGTTAATTAAATAAATTTAACCCCTGAGGGTTAAAAAATAAATAAAAGTTAATCGTCAGGGGTTAAAAAAAATTAGATCACAGTATAATACTGTGATCTGTATTTTGATCACTGTAGGCAGTGATCGACTGGCAGGGAAGGGGTTTAGTTTTTATTTGGACTGGGTAAAGGGTTTTTATTTTTTTATTTTTTACTTAACGTTATTAAAACTTTTTTTCTTAATTTTTTTAACTTTTTAAAGCTTATTTTAAAACTTTTTTAAAATTAACCCCTAGTTAGCCTAACACTAAATCCCCCAATTCCCCACTAACTTCCACCCTCCCCAGCTAGCTAAATTTATAATTTTTAAATATTTAAATTAATTAATAAAATAAATGTAACCCCTGGGTAAAAAAATAAATAAATTAATTAACCCTCAGGGGTTAAAAAAAAAAAAATCATATCATAGTAAAATGTAATCCCTGCCAATTGATCACTGTAGTCAGTCTTTAGACCATACAGTACAACTAACCCCCATTACGTGTCATATTGGTGATGGGGCTATCACAGAAGAGAAGCCCTTGATGAATCTCCTGTAGTAATCAGCAAAACCAATAAACCTTTGAATGATTATTTTTTTTTTTTTTTAATTCTTTATTTTTCAGTGCCATAAAATTAGTACAGACATTTCTTCATTTGCCACAACAGCAATGAGTGAACCTGTATACTAGACATGTCAATACATTGAATTGGCTAAATAATATTATGCACATTTTTAGTATGAAGGACTGTTAGGTTATAACGATTGACTCACTGTAGTATGTGTGTAAGCTAGGTAGTGAGGTGTACTGGGGTGGCTCTTCCACTGGGTGTTGTCTACTATGTGTTGGGCTCTTGTGGGCCGTCAGAATCGCCACCTGGCGTTGTTTGTCGTGTGGACCCAAGGCTTGTTGTCGTCTGCGTGTCTACCCCATATGGTGGAGGTTGCCTAGTGCGCAACGTTAGAGTCGGGCGTATGTAGTCGTGGGGCAGCTGGATTGTAGGTGGGGGTGTAGGCGTGTGAAAGTGTATCAGGCAGGGTTAGTGGTGTGTTAGCACCGGTGTTTAGTCACTATGGGGTGTTATGGTCTGTCTGGCCCCTGAGTGTTTTGGGCCCGTGTAGGGTGGCCTGTGACCTAGCTGGTAGGTGTCGTCTATCTGGGTACGTGTTGTGGTGTGGAGCGTGTTTAACCATTTTGTAGGTTTATAGGGGTACGCCCCTCGTGTCTGTGCACCTTGGTTATGTGCTCCCTCTGTGTTGAGGTCTAGGTGTGGGTTGTAGCGCTTTGTGCTAATTGTGCCCTGTAACCCCAGGGCATTGGGGGGGGGGGAAGCGCCAGACCCGGTATGAAGGGTCGTCGCCATGTTAATGGAGACTAGCATTAAGCGTGCGGGTGGTATCGCAGAGCCTAGGTTTTGTGTGGTGAGAGATATCGAGAGTAGTGTGTATCGTAAGAGTATGGTCTCAACTTATTATTAACAATAAAAACACATATAAACAAAAAGACAAAAAGAAAGGAGGTCATGTGTTATCAAATTGTAAACATCAAGTCCGTTCTTTTAGACAAGTTCAGGTGTCCGGCTCTCGTCCTCCTCTGCGTGTGGGAGAGGGGGGGTTCTCTGAGTCTCTCTGGCGGGTATCGGGTGTGCCTGGGATAGGAGCCCCTTGCGGAGTGAGGCCCAGGGCTGTTATGAAGGCAGGGCCGTTCGCAGGGTCCGGGGTCTTGTAAGTTTTCCCTTCCTTCGTGACTAGCAGCGATCTGGGGGTGGACCACCGGTATGATAGACCTGCTTTTTGGAGAAGTCTAGTGATGGGCTGCATTTCCTTGCGCCATATTAGAGTAGATCTGCTTAAGTCCTGAAAGGCAGAGATGTTGCTGTCCTCAAATTTGTACGGCGTCTTCCCCTTAAGGGCAGCTATTAGGCCCATTTTGTCTGTCATAGAATGGCACCGTAGGATGACGTCGCGTGGTGCTGCGGTAGGGGCTTGCAGGGATTTGGTAATCCTATAGACCCCGTCGAAGGAAAATTGTTTTATTTGTCGAGTTGGGAGAAGAGTTGATACCAGCCTTCTGATAAAGTGTGGTAGCTCCTCCAATGGTACTGCCTCTGAAATCCCCCTGAGTTTAATGTTCTTTCTTCTGCCCCTATCATCAAGTATGCTGACTTGGTTTGCTATGGTGAGCTGAGTGGTTTGCATCTGTTGTACCTGGTCACGTAATGTGTGCAGGTCTTGTTTCAGGCCTAGGACATCTGTCTCAGTCGTGTGAGTGCGGGCTGTCAGCGTTTGTACCTCTGTTTGGAGTGTTGCCAGGTCGGCCTCCCACATTTGGCGGAGGTTCTGTTGGAGGGTAGTCAGCATCTCCTGGATGTCCCCCTTTGTTGCCGGAGCCCTTTCTTCCACCCTGTTTGGGGTATTAGTCCCCATTTCTGCTGGAGTTTGGTGGCGGTGAGTGTCTGTTTCCTCCGCCTGGTGAGTCTGGGCTGGGGCCGGCATTGGAGATCTTAGTAGCTGGCTGATGTCCCGGTGAGCTTGTGGGGTTGATGGCGTTTGTTTCTGCAGCTTCCTTCCCATTTCTTCCACAGAGGGTGCTTTCTGGGTCGGATTGAGCGTGTAGAGACTGCTCCACACCTCCGGGGTCCACTCCAACTCGAGTGCGCTGCTTCCCGCTTGGTAGGCCTTAGGGCCGCGGCTGCGGGTTTTACGTGTCGCGGTGTGAAAGAACGGCATCGGCGGGTTCCTCACGGTGCCCTCCTTCCTTATCTGGTGCCGTCGTGTTTCTTAGGGGTGCGATGTGCGCGATATTTGCGGGATTCTATTTTATTTTGTCGGAGCTGTGGAATATGGCGACTGCTCCCTTGTGTAGTCAGGCTCCGCCCCCTTTGAATGACTTTTAACCCATTAGGTACTGGCCAGTGTAAAACAGCCTCTAGTTTAACGGAATCCATTTGGAAATCAGAGGCAGAGATATTATAACCCAGAAACTGTACCTCCGACTATTCAAAGATGCATTTTTCTTGTTTAATATTTTGCTTTTATTATTATAAAAAAAGACAAGACATAATACATTTCACTGAACATAGACACAATAAATATTACATTATTCGAGTATTATTGATAACCCTGACAGGAATCTCTAGATCCTTCTCACTTTTCCTTTCCCTTTTTCCCCTCCATTCCTTTTTCCATCTCATAATATAATATGACATACAAAATTATACTTAATATTTCCAGCTAAGAGAGCAGGGGAGCCAGTATAAACTTCTATTAACTTTTTACATTCCTTTTAGACATTAAGATACCTTTAGAACGGGGCGGGGCTGGACCGCCGAGCAGGACAGTCGCATGTCAGACCAGCTCCTGACACAACAAGGAAAAATAAGCATGAAACTGGATTTTTGGCATAAAAAAACAACCGGCAGCGGCAACCCCAATCGGGTGGAGACGGCCGCTGCTCCACTATCCCGCCCACCGGTACCCAACCAAGGGCCAGACCCGTGAGGAAACGGCCCCGTTCCCCCCCCTCTGGACCGGGGGGGTGATCCCGGTCCTCACCCTCGAGCCCCGATCAGCCAGGACGCCGCTTCAGGGCCACCCTGATCCGACACAGCATTCGGGATGGCGGAGACCATAGGCGAAGGCGCAGAACCTGTAACCGCCACAAGGTACCCGCCAAAACCCACAACGAGGCGCTGAAGAGGTGACCCACATCAGCCCTCCCTTCAAAGCACCCACCTTCAAGCTGGCCCAGCAAGAGACGGTACCTTAAAAGAGGACTCCAGCCTGACGGCCTCTCACATGCCCCCTGCAACATGGCGATCCTAAGGCCTATACTGGGCACGGCTGCACTCACCATCCACAGGCAACAACGCAGAGAGGAGCACCTCACTCGCACGAGGTGATTAAGCAGCGGACACCCCTCACTGCACCACTCGAAGCAGGTCTGTACTGCCCAGTCTCCGCACCATAAGACTGGGACTGGCCCCACGACAGCCTTCCTGGGCATTGAGCCCCAGAGGTCACTCCTCAAACCGAAACCCAGCACCTGGACTGACCACACTAGCCAGGAATTCCGTTACCGGCCACTTATGGAACCGGAACCGTGGGCACAGATGGTTGGCTCATACGGAGCCCAGGGCTGGCAGTTTGGCATACGCCGGACCCACCCTTATAACGGGACTCAGCTACATCTCCACTCAAGGCGGAGGGAGGAAAAATCACAAGCCCAGGAGACCTGACATGCCTGACAACTTGCCGATGGGGAGCAATTGGACTTTCGTAACAATACCCAGTGAGGTCTTTTAACCTGCCTCTCAGATTGAACTCAGATAAGCACCATGTTGTCCTGTATATGCTATATGACTGAATTCCCTTTGTCATTTCCTCCTGCAACCCTAACATGTTATGCAGCATTGTCACCTAGAGGCAAACACAGTAGTAGGATCTTGCATACCTAGCAAGTGATGCAGCATACTATCCACATAACCTGTAGGGCAGTCGTGACAGATTTATATCTGTCCATTTAATATAAAAAATGGGGCAATACTATAAACTATGGAATCCCACCATTGTAAACGCTCACCTTTGTGACCTTACCGCTACACACACCTATGGTCATACCTATACTGCAGCCAACTAAGCATCCTCCCACGCTACAGCGCACTACACTGCACACTAAGGGGTCATCCTGAATGCTGTCATAGACTCTCACCTGACTGCCACTAGGTACACATGGGGTGGTTACCTTAAGCATATCTTAAGCATTTTATAAGCATATTAAGCGTTGAAGCATAATCTTTACTTTTGACTCTGCTTTTCTGTTTCAAGCCTATGTACTCATCAAGCACTAAAAGCTCATTAACTCTAATGTACATTGACAAGTATTTTCACTATGAGCAACAGTGTGCTCAATCTATGATTATCGAAGTTAAATGCGTAACTATTTTAACATGTCATTTTGCAAGAATGAGCAAGTTATTCCTAAGCCATGTTTATATCCAACCTGATGTCAAACCATATGTATCTATAAAAAAAAAAAAGTGCATTGTTTATCTATTCCCCACTGTAACTAATGTCTTGAAACCTGCATATGGATTGCCGTTGGGGTACTATATGTATGCCTGTGATTAATATAAGCACTACAAAAATAAAGAATTTAAAGATACCTTTAGAACAATGTAAGCCGGGTTTTTTCATTCCTATTTTACCGAATACATTTAGTACATACTTTAAATTTGCTGTATGATGCCGAGCCATTCTTTCATTGTGTTTGGTTCTTTAACTATACCGATCTCCATTTTTATCTGATAGATTACTTGTAATTTAACTTCCTCCCAGACTGGGACTTCACTAGATTTCCATTTTCTAGCAATTAATATTTTAGCTGCTAACAAGATATGTATTACCATTGCAGCATATTGATCAAAATTCTGAATTATATATAGTTGTAGCAAGAAAATATCTGGCTTTATATCAAAATTAATTTTAGTCGGGGCGGAGCCTAGCAGCCGAGCTGAACGGCCGCACATCGGATGAGCTCCACACTCAAAAAGCCTGAAATACGCCTAAAAACGTACATTAAGCGATAAAACTACCTGCTTTTCCACCACCGAGAAGAGGACATACCACAGAGGCAGTGCAAAAGCAAAACTGCGGCCGAAATCAGCGGTGACATCCCGGGGATTGATCTGAGGCCTACAAGCGGCCTACTCAGACGGCACGAGGGAAGCGGCTGATCCCTCTGCAGACTGCAGCCTTCTCACAAGGAGGTCTCCCTGGCACACTCTCTCCCCCCCCCCCTCCCTCCCCCCTGCCGGAGAGGGATATCCCGGCAAACAGCCCACGACTCAGCAGCACAACACTTGGCGTACCTGCACTACCGGTCCAGCGCTGCTAAACATGGCGGATGCCACGTGCCAACCAGATCGTGGATCCCCACTGCCACCACTCTCGGAACGGCTGGACCGCCTGCTGGCTGACTTTTGGGCCAAGCTCTCTGCCCGCAGGAGCATTGCAGCAGAGGTCTCATCGGCAACAACGCCACAGGTCACCACCCCACAGCCCGCGGCTCCAGGAAGGGGCCAGGTTGCAGCATGGAAGGCTGGGAGGAGGAGGCAGGAGACAAGACTCAAGCCTCAGCGGGTCAGCAACAGACCAGCGGTGAGTCAACTAACCAAGACCCAACAAACCCCAGGTCTACCCACACAAACCCACCTCCCTCAGGGTATCCACTACTCCTCCTGGGCGAAGACAGCGTGGCGGTGGCCCTCAGACTCCCAGACACGTCTCTACCCAAAAGTGATGTGGCACGATAAGGGACATCCCCATACTCACCAATCTTCCCCGGCAGAGGACCCCAGCGACCACAACCTTTCCAGTCCCCACCAGGGACAACAAGCCCACGACACAGCTGGGAATGTGAAGGGCACCGACTGGGGAGACCCCCACCGTCTGCTACCCCGGGCACCAACTCTACTGCTGATGGGGATCGGTTAGACCACACAACTAGGACTTCGTGTCCCTCACTATGGACGCTGCGCACTGGGTCCAACATAATTTGTATATTCAATGTATGCCTGCACCTGAGTCAGTTCTAATATTCGGTTAAGCATGTTTTATACCATAGTTAGTTTAGCCCACAAATGCAGGAGTCTTTAAGCTACTCTCATTATACCTCTTACTAATGCATACTCTGCAACAGCAACGCTTCAATCTCCAATGCTAACTCTGTGTAATCTTATATTATTTTATTTTGCTCACTCTAATCTTGTACCTTACCTGTCATGATAAACAAAACAGAAGAAACTCCTCGACAAAAACAAAAACATAGCTAATCTCAACCTATTGAGTATTGATTCTACTTACCGTACTAGTTTTACTTATTATTACGCTGACTGTATAAATGTTTGATTAAGCTTGATAAAACGATAAAAATGTGCGAATTCTCATGCCGCTACCTAATGTTTATTACTATTGTACTACGCTGTTGTGGCGCTTGATCCCATTGTACAGCGCTACGGAATTTGTTGGCGCTAAATAAATAATAAAATAATAATAATAATAAATATGCTGTACCTACCCGCACAACAAAAATAAAGAATTAAAAAAAAAAAAAAAAATTAATTTTAGTCAGTGATTTAATCTTTAAGGCTATCATTGACCAATACATTTTAATTGCTCCACACTCCCACCATATATGCATCATTCCTGCCTTATGAACCCCACAGCGCCAGCATTTATCGGAGGCATCTGTATACATTTTAGCTAGCCCATCTGGCGTTAAATACCACCTATTCACCACCTGTTACATAGCTCTTTTCCCCATTTATTTATTACTTGGCAGATAATTTTTTCCGGGTCTTTTTCAATTAGATTAAAGCATTTTGAAACCAGTTTTTTAATAGTATTTGGATTTTTTAATATTTGCTCAAGTATTAATTGTTTGCCAGAATAGTTTTTGGGTAAATGCTCTTTGAGATAGCCCTTTATTATCATATAGATAAATATTTCTTTAGTCTGCAGCTTATACTCTTCTATAGTGATGTCACGAACACAAAATTTTCCGTTCGCGAACGGGCGAACCGGGCGAACCGCCATAGCCTTCAATAGGCAGGCGAATTTTAAAACCCACAGGGACTCTTTCTGGCCACAATAGTGACGGAAAAGTTGTTTCAAGGGGACTAACACCTGGACTGTGGCATACCGGAGGGAGATCCATGGCAAAACTCCCATGGAAAATTACATAGTTGATGCAGAGGGCATAAATCACCTAACATCCCTAAATTGTTTGGAATAACGTGCTTTAAAACATCAGGTATGATGTTGTATCGATCAGGTAGTGTAAGGGTTACGCCCGCTTCACAGTGACAGACCAAACTCCCCGTTTAACGCACCGCAAACAACCGCAAACAGTCCATTTGCACAACCGCAAACTCCCCATTTGCACAAGGTTGGATACCAAGCTAGCCATGTCCCGTTCCTTGTCCTCACTGATGTCATTGAAGGTCTCTTCCTCCACCCAGCCACGTACAACACCAAGGGTCCCACGAAAGGTGACAACAAGCCCCCTGTATTTTTTTTTAAATGTACACTACTGTTACACCAGATATGAGTTGCACTGGTGTGACACTGTGCCCTGGCAGGCCCTGAAACGCACACATGTGAAGGAAACTGACTGCTATTATATTACAGTCAAAAAAGTTTTTTGTTTTTTTTAAATGCAAGCTATTGTGACACCAGATATGAGTGGTGGCACTGGGCAAGTGGGCACAGTATACGCTGTGAGCCTGACACACGCTGGCAGGCAGGCAACTGCAATTAGATTACACAGGGGGGGAAAAAAAGCAGACTAATGTTCTAGCCATAAAAAGGGCTTTTTGGGGTGCTGTCCTTACAGCAGAGATCAGATCAGTCCTTCAGGACTGTAGTGGACACTGAATACACTAGCCTAGCTATCAATTTCCCTATTAAATCAGCAGCAGCTACACTGTCCCTCCTCTCACTAAGAATGCAGATTCCGGGGGGCGGGGCCTAGCTGTCATGGAGGAAAGACGCACTTCGTGTGAGCTCCCTCAATATCTCACTTTAAGCAGCTATCAACAAGCGAATTTCACCCCAGAAGGGGATGACCCAGCAATGTTGCTCCTACCTGACCGACCCGACATGCTTAATAGCGGTCAGCAACTCGACAGAGTCTTACTTACCTCCGCGTGGCAAGTGTGGCTTGGTGCTCACCGGGCGGGAGAGGCGGACGATCTCTCGATCCTGGGATGCCAGGTCTGTTACCCCCCCCCCCCTCGGACCGGTGGGGGTTATCCTGGTCCACCCCTGAGAGGCTGTCTGGAGCTAATGGATGCACAGAGCACAGCCGCCCAGGCTGACATACTCATCTGCGACTCTCCCAAAATGGCGGCAGCCGCGTGTCCTCCTGGTACCAGCAAAGCATGGCAGGATATTGAGTCTAAGCTGGACAGACTCTTTAATCAATTTTGGAAGCAAATAACAAAGCAGGAAGCCCCAACAAGCTCCACCACAGCCCCAACAAGCTCCACCACAGCTAAGCGAAGCAGTCCCATTAAAATCCACCAACGCAAAAGGCGTCGAAGACGGGACCGGAGGCACAAACAGAAATGCAGAGCCTGCCCCACGTCAAGCACTCGCCTCCACCTTAAGCCACCACAATCCCGCACCGGGCGTGAAGCACCACGGGGACAGATCCGACCACCCGACAAAACAAGCTTCCACCACCTCAAGCCGCGAACCCGGCACTCAGCCAGAGACTTGCCTTTGTTGTTCCAGGTATCAGGGACTCCCAGGGTCTGCACCTGGCACCCAGAAGGGATCGGATGAGCACAAGCGCCAAATTTAATTACCCTTATCTAGTGATGTCCCGAACTATTCGCTGGCGAATAGTTCCTGGCGAACATAGCATGTTCGCATTCGCCGCCGCAGGCGAACACATGCAATGTTCGATCTGCCCCGGCGACCTACTGTCCTCCTCCCCGGCCCCCACCCCTGCGCGGTCGGTGGGGACCATAAATCACAATGGGGGGGACCTACTGTCCTCCCCCCCCCCGCCCTCACCTGTGAGCGTTGGGTGGGGGCCATAAAAATAATGAGGGGGGGGGACCTACTGTCCTCCTGCCCCCACCCCTGCGCGGTGGGTGGGGGCCATAAAAATAATGAGGGGGGGAAATACTGTCCTCCCGCCCCCACCCCTGCGCGGTGGGTGGGGGCCATAAAAATAATGAGGGGGGGACCTACTGTCCTCCCCCCCCGCCCCCAACCCTGCGCGGTGGGTGGGGCCATAAATCACAATGAGGGGACCTACTGTCCCCCCCCGGCCCCCACCCCTGCGCGGTGGGTGGGGCCATAAATCACAATGGGGGGGACCTACTGTCCCCCCCCCCGGCCCCCACCCCTGAGCGGTGGTTGGGGGCCCTAAAAAAACAATAAGGGGGGGACCTACTGTCCCCCCCGGCCCCCACCCCTGAGCATTGGGCTTGAAATCCATCCAATCACAGTGCTCTGTGTCATTTTACACAGCGTGGGAAAGTTCTTTGGAATTTTCCCACGCTGTGTAAAATGACAAAGAGCACTCTGATTGGCTTAAACTGGCCAATCATAGTGTTCTTAGCCTAATTGCAGGGCGTGGCAAGGCTTTATAAGCCTTCCCCCGCCCTGCAGAGCTCAGTCTGCACGGAGCCCTCCATGAGTGAAGATGGATTATTATTTTTTTGCGCTCGTTTTTTTTTTGTTTTTGTTTTTATTGCGTCGGTTATTATGGTTTTTTATTTGCCCTTTTTTGGGGCTGAAAAAAGAAGATTTTAGAAGAAAGAAAACATCGAATGGTAATTTTTTATTTTTTTTTTACAGGTTCTTAGTTAAAGGTCCCCCCCTCATTATTTTTAGGGTGAGGGGGGTAGGTAGGGGGATAATGTTTTTTTTGGGGGGGGAGGGGGTGACTAGGGTCCCCCCCATTTGTATTTAGGGCCCCCATCCGCCACTCAGGGGTGGGGGCCAGGGGGGAGGACATTAGGTCCCCCCCTATTAGTATTTATGGCCCCCACCCACCGCGCCGGGGTGGGGGCCTGGGGGAGGACTGTAGGTCCCCCCTTATTAGTATTTAGGGCCCCCACCCACCGCTCAGGGGTGGGGGCCGGGGGGGGACAGTATATCCCCCCCTTATTGTTTTAATTAGGGCCCCCACCCACCGCTCAGGGGTGGGGGCTGGGGGGGACAGTAGGTCCCCCCCTTATTGTTTTATTTATAGCCGCCCCCCCCATCATATGCTTTGCCCACCATGTGACATCAAGATGCCCCACCAATATGATCTGCCATATGGGCCAACGTCAGTGCTGCCCAACGTCAGTCTTTTTTTCTGAAAAGGCAGTGTGTTTACATTAAAAAGCAGCCTGTTCCATATCTGGTGTGACTGCTTGGGGCTCAATGATTTCTGGCGCAACATTTATGATGTGGTGAAAAAAGTAATGGACGAGCCCCCTCCCTTTTAGCCAGAAGCACATATTTTACACGATAATGAACATTCTCCGGGTGCATATAGAAGGACAGTAGTGCCTGCCTTCTGGACTCAGCAAAGGCGCCAACTCCTCTATCGTTATGGGTAGCCAGGATCGAAGAGGTTAGACAGTTGGATGCTAGAGACAGAAGGCCTGTGGGTGATGCTGGTTTTATTGGCTGGAGTTTCTGTCCTCTGTAGGTATCCGCACACACGGGAGACAGGTGGCAGATGATGGTTAGCCTAGTAAAGGGGCCATTAAGGCCAGGAGGCGAATTGGAGTTGCTCGGTTGGATGGTTGGGACGCCAGAGCTGTCTCTGATGCCTTTTATGCCTTGTACTTTAATCTGCCAAAGTGTTTTTTCTTTATAGAACTATTTCTCAATAAATCTTTATTAAATATAAAGTGTTTGCTAGCCACATACCTCCCAACTTTGGCTGTCCAAGAATCAAGACGCCGATGTGAGGGGGTGGGCGGGGGAGGGTAAAGAGGGCATACCAGTGATACAACTGAGTCACTAGGCTCAATTCAAAATCGGATAGACCCGCCTGGAAAGGGGGCTGATCTGCCTATGAAATCACCACACGTTGCCTGCCAATCTTTCAAATTAAGCTCAATTTTAGTGCTCCCCTAGTGCCCTAAACATAGCATGAGCGCGTCTATTGATCGATGGGCACAGGCTGGACCCCAGGGAAGGCGAAAATCGGGACTGCCACGCCTAACCCTGGGCTTTTGGGAGGCATATAGCTGGTTTAAAAAAAAAAGTGAGGTGAAACTTGTCTTGGTTTCTTGTACATCTAGTATACAGGATAAGAAACACCAATAATCTCTGAAGAAATAAAAGCCTTTACTGAATAAAGCTTCCTGAATGACATATGACAAGAAAACCCCAATGGGGAATTTTGGTATTTCCCAGGTACTCTACTAGATTAGTCTAAGTCAGCTTGTCAAGAATTCCCCTGACTTCCAATTACGTTACATTCAGCATGCTATTTGTTTAGGATAATATTATGAACTGATTTTAGGGCATAACATTGGTATTTGCAATGAAATGTGTTTATTGATACTATAAGACAGATGGGGTAAAATCTACTGCAGTGATTTTCATGCAGTGTGTCGTGGTGCATTTGTGTGCCTCAAACCACCTCAACGTACACCATCAACACATTTACATAAGGGTTGCAGTAGGATAAATATAATCCTTTATAATGTGTGTTTTTTGGATTTATTTATTTAAAGGAACACTATAGGGTCAGGAACACAAACGTATTCCTGACCCTATAGTGTTAAAACCACCATCAAGCCCACCTTGCCTCCCTAAATATAGGAAAATCTTACTTGTACTCAGGTCTGCAGCTGCTGGCTATGCCCCTGTTTGCCTTTGACCTGTCTGCTGACATCATCAGAAGTGGTGGTCTGAGCCAATCACAATGCTTCCCCATAGGATTGGCTGAGACTGTCAAGGAGGCAGATCAGTGGCAGAGCCAGCGCAAGTCAAACACAGCCCTGGCCAATCAGCATCTCCTCATAGAGATACATTGAATCAATACATCTCTGAGGAAAGTTCAGTTTCTGCATGCAGAGGGTGGAGACACTGAATGGCTGTGATGCACACTGTGCAGTACTACCCCAGGAAGCACCTCTAGCAGTCATTTGAGGAGTGGCCAGTAAAGTTATCACTAGGCTGACATGTAAACACTGCATTTTCTATGAAAAGACAGTGTTTACTGCAAAAAGCCTGGAGGGAATGAATCTACTCGCTAGAACAAATACAATAAGCTGTAGTTGTTCTGGTGACTATAGTGTCCCTCTAATATTTGTCAGTATTAAAATTGGGATTCGGGGGCGGGGCCGGAACGCCGAGCTGGCTGGTCGCATGTGAGACCAGCTCCTGCAGCCTAAAATTAGAAACAGCTATATATCCACGAATTTTGGCACAAAACTTGCCGGCAACGGTGGCCCCCGCCGGGCAGAGAGCCCTGAGATCCAGGGTGAGGCTGGCCCGACAGGCTACAGTCCCCTGGAGGAGGAATTTTACCCGACTTTTTCAAGGCCTACTCCGGAGGCGAGCTGCCCTGCCGCTTACTGCTCGGGGCGTAGAGTCGGACCCGCGGGGATACCGGCCCCGTTCCCCCCCCTCTGGACCGGGGGGGTTATCCCGGTCTACACCCTCGAGACCCTATCGCCTACAAGTGAAACGGACGAAGCAGCAGGACCGCTAAGACCCACGCCCCAGGCAGTGTCACCAAAATGGCGGAGGCCATGCGGGATGGCATTGGGGCCGGAACCCTCACAAGCTACCTCTCCACAGAAACAGTACACAGAGCGGACTGCACACATCGCAGCTTGTGGAAATGCCAGCACTGGCTAGAGTTTCTGGAGACCCGTCGCAAGCCTAATCACCTCAACTCTCGACGGGTGAGTCGCCTAAAGCCTAAACAGGGGCTCACCCCGGGGTTCCCCCCACATCGCTCCCCCCTTACGCACAAGCAGCAACATGGGGCACTACAAATAGCGGATGACCACTCATCTAGACAGCCTCCGCTCTCCTCTCAACAACCTACAGCTCCGGCAACGAACAGAGATAGAAGATGGAGGCAGAGAGCTCAGTACTTACCTCACCCATGCAAAGCAGCAAAGCGGAAGGGACTGGAGAAGCCAGGGCCTCCTCGGGTGCACACCACATCGAGAGGGAACCTGCTCCAGCTGCACAGCCCAGCTAATAGACACCGGAAGATCTTACTCAGCGGGACCCATGGACACAGGGAAGGGACTCCCGTCCCAAACTGGGCACGGAGATCGGAGCGGCCCCAGCACTGCCTGAGAGAACTCACGCGACGACCAATTCTTGCTCCCAGCGGTACCCCGAGATGACAAGAGGCTGCTTAACTGCCGACACTGAGAACTCTCTATCACAGCCAGCATGCGGTGTTGGATGAATGGCGAACGGAGAGGCTACCTGTCATTTGTTACTAACAATGCACAGTATTGTTTCATTTCATGTTTATTAGTTTATCAGTATATGTACACTTCACCAGTCTAGCACACTGTACTCACACCTTGCATACTTTAGCTAGAGCAGATTGGGTATTAGAAATTGTCTAGCATGTTACTCAACATATAATCAACAACCTGATATATGTTTAAGCTACTTTAGTCCCTCTAATGATGTTGAATTGTCAGAGCTTACCTAGACCTTGCCAAAATGCTTCATCAATATGTCTACCCTTAGCATGACTTAATATAAAAAAAATAATGCAAGGACTAAGTTAACTTATCCTCTATTTCATAACTTAAGTTTGACTATCTACGATTCTCATATTAACTAAATATAAAATGTGCAACCTATATAAAGCCATGTAACTGTTTTATGCCGATTGTATGCGCTTGATACAGCTATCGTGGCGTTTCAAGCTTGTCTGTAACCCTTTGCACGTGAAAAATAAAGAATTTAAAAAAAATAATAAAAAAAAAATTGGGATTCTCATCTGGCAAAAAATAAAATCTGAGTAAATTTGACATGATATATGCAGATCTTTTTAAGTAAGGCTTCAAGTAAATATGACATATTTTAGCTGCTAATGAAGGTGACAAATAAGTAGCTGGACCTTGGATTTAATTTTCTCATTGATGTGTGCCTTGGTGTAATAAGATTGGGGACCACTGGCCTAGTGTTTCCTGGTGCTGTCCCCCCAGATTATAATCAAAATGTTTAACAGAATAATGTTATATGAAACGGGGCTCTTCGTGGTGCTAAGAGATTGCTGCCATTGTGGTTGCATTGTCAACAGAATTTGGCAATTTTTCAATTTGCCCAGGGGTAAATTCATATATGCTTCTTAACATGTTTAGAATTTTTGTGTAACTGTTGAACTGTATGAATCGATTTCACTCAAATATTGAGCTCTTTTCTGCAGTTCAGCTGATCCTATAAGATCAATGAATCTGATTCGGGGGAGAAGATCTACATATCCCTTAAATTTCTGCTAAACTGGGGATTATTGGATGAGACCGGACTCCATAAATTAAAATGAGAGGCTTCTGATTGGTGGAGCCTCTTTTTGGTTCAAATAAGGCTACCACCAACAAGAACTTTACATGCTAAAATCTGTTTTGTTATTATTTATTTTTTGAATATGCTATAATTTATTATCTCTACACTGCATACTTCCAGACCAGAATGAATCATTAATCAAGCTAATAATTAAATGATAATTTCCATTTAAAGAATACCTATAATTAGAACCATTTTATATAGCAGTTACTTAGTCCATTAAAACTCTTTTTGAGATCACTGTGCTTTGTTATTCATTAATGGGTCATATGTACGTAACAGATGACACAGCCCTGTGTCTGAAACTTGAGACACAGGATTTAGGAACTCAGACATCAAAGTTTTATTGGAGGATCTTCAAATACCAGCCTGCATCCATTCCTGAACCAAAGAAACAATTATGTAACCCTTGAAGAACAAAAGGTCTTTCGCCATCTAGGCGACTATGAGATACTACCTGAGACTGCATTGTGGTTTGGAACCAGGAAGAGACACTTAACATTCCTCTACCAGCAGAGGTCGGAGCAGTTGAGTCCTAGTTTTATCACTCTCTGTATAAATTTATTCAACACCCTCTACAGTACAGTCAATAAAGCAGTCACCTGATTAATCAGAAAGCCTAGTTGACAATGTTGTTAGTCTTATGAGCACTTTCCATATTTGCAAGAAAATAAAATGGCCATCAAAAATGACAAAGTGAGTATGAGCACGCAAACAACTTTATCGCCACCTCAGACATCAATGGATTTTGATAATGGGTATGCTACCAATTGGAATACTTTGCTAAGTGTAACCCAACTAAAATGTCAACATGCATTTTGGGGTAATTAACTATAATTTATCAGGAGTAAGGTATGGAATGTCTGTCACTCCACGTATGGTGGGAAACTGTCAGGGACCCGGAACCAGACAGAGACAGAAGTAGATGCAAACACACCTTTATTAATAAATAACTGTCAGGATCGGGACAGGGATCCAACACGCAGAGTACAAAGAGTAGCAGATACGTATACCGGACCTTAGAATGGCCGGACTAACGTAATACTACGTATAGAATGGTCAGGGACAGGCCGAGGTCGAGGGAACGAGAAGACAGGTAAGCGAGAGACAAGCCGGGTCAAGGATAACAGAGAAGACAGGTAAGTAATAACAAAGCCGGGTCAGAACCAAAAGACAAGAGAATACAAGAGCACTGTGTGACTAGGCTGGCTAGAACCACGACAGGGCAATGAGCAAATGCTGAGAGCTCCCTTAAATACCCTGGTTCTAGAGACTAATCACGCCTCCGCCGAGACCTGATTCGTGTCCGGGATTGACTGACAGGTCGGGCTAGAATAGCGTCATGACGTCGACTATAGAGCGTCACGTTACAAAAAGGCATAGCTCTCTCGCGGCCGGCGTTTACATGCGCGAGAGGACCGCGAGGAACGGGAGAATCATGCCGTCTGGATGGAAAAACGTCTAAGTCTCTACCCGTCTCAGGGCTAGAGACTACAGGTACCCTGACAGTACCCCCCCTCTCAGAAACGCCCACCGGGCGGAAGGAACCGGGACGAGATGGAAAGCGGGAATGAAAAGCCCTGCGAAGACGAGGAGCATGGACATCCTCCTGTGGTACCCAGGTCCTCTCTTCTGGACCATATCCCTTCCAGTCAACCAGGTATTGGATTTTCCCCCGGGAGATTCGAGAATCGATGATGGAGTTGATTTCGTACTCCTCCTGACCCTCAACCTGAACAGAGTGAGGAGAGGAGACCTTGGAGGAGAATCTGTTACAGATCAGGGGTTTTAGCAAGGAAACATGAAAGGAATTAGGAATACGTAAAGCAGAGGGGAGCGCTAGGCGATACGCAACAGGATTAATTCGATTCAGAATCCTATAGGGTCCAATGTAGCGAGGAGCGAATTTCATAGAAGGTACTTTCAAACGAATGTTTCTAGTACTCAACCATACCCTATCACCAGGTACAAAACTAGGAGCCGGCCTTCTGCGTTTGTCAGCGTGTTTTTTATACAGTATAGAATTATGTAGGAGAATTTGTCGAGTCTGATCCCACAACTTCTTCAGATTGGCAACATGAGTATCAACCGACGGTACCCCCTGGGAAGAAGGAACCGAGGGAAGAATGGAAGGATGAAAACCATAATTCATGAAAAAGGGGCTAGAGCGAGTTGAATCGCAAACAAGATTATTGTGTGCGAACTCTGCCCAAGGAATCAGACCGACCCAATCGTCCTGGTGTTCAGAAACAAAACAACGCAGATATTGTTCAATCTTTTGATTGGTACGTTCAGCGGCTCCGTTAGACTGAGGGTGATAAGCAGAAGAAAAATTCAATTTAATGCCTAGTTGAGAACAGAATGATCTCCAGAAACGTGAAACAAACTGGGAACTCCTATCAGAAGTAATCTCGGAAGGTATCCCATGTAAGCGAAAGATCTCTTTAGCAAAAATCTCCGCTAATTCAGGTGAAGTCGGAAGTTTAGGTAAAGGCACGAAATGAGCCATCTTGGTAAACCTATCCACCACTGTGAGGATAACAGTGTGCTTTTTCGAAACAGGCAAATCCACAATAAAATCCATCGCCAAACAGGACCAAGGTTTTTCTGGAACTTCCAGGGGATGTAAGAGACCACAAGGAAGCGAATGAGGCAGTTTAGTCTTAGTACAGACCTCACAGGCTCCGATAAAATCCTTAATATCCCTCCGCAAGTAAGGCCACCAGAAATCCTTAGAGATCAAGGAATATGTTTTGCGAACGCCCGGATGACCAGCCACCTTGCTCTCGTGAAGACACTGTAAGAGCTCCAGTTGGAGTTCAGGAGGAACAAAGTGTCTAGACGCAGGAGTCAGTCTAGGTGCCAGATGCTGCAAGCTCCTGATCCGATCAAGAAGCGGAGAATGGATTTTGAGAGTTGTGTTAGCAATAATATTACACTTAGGTACTATAGAGGATAAAACCGGCTCAGATATGGCAGAAGGTTCATATTGGCGAGACAAGGCATCAGCTTTAGAATTCTTAGAACCAGGCCTATATGTGAGTATGTAATTGAAGTGAGTGAGGAATATAGACCAACGGGCCTGTCTCGATGATAATCGTTTAGCCTCCCCAATATAGGATAAGTTTTTATGATCCGTCAAAATGGTAACAGGATGCAAGGTCCCCTCCAATAGATGTCTCCACTCCTTCAAGGCCATGATAACCGCTAGGAGTTCCCTGTCACCAATGTCATATCTGCTCTCAGTACCCGATAATTTCTTGGAAAAATACCCACATGGATGTAATGGTTTATCCACACCCAACCTTTGGGACAGAATGGCACCTATACCCGTCTCAGAAGTGTCAACTTTGAGTAGGAAAGTGTCAGGATCGGGACAGGGATCCAACACGCAGAGTACAAACAGTAGCCAGATACGTATACCGGACCTTAGAATGGCCGGACTAACGTAAGTAGTACAGTAGAGAATGGTCAAAGACAAGCCGAGGTCGAGGGTAACAGAAGACAGGTAAGCGAGAGACAAGCCGAATCAAGGGTGACAGAGATAAGCAGAGTAGAGAAAACAAGCCGGGTCAAAACCAAAAGGAATAACTAGAATACACGAGCACTGAGTGACTAGAACAAGCTAGAACCACGACAGGGCAATGAGCTAATGAAAGCAGCACTGTTAAAGGCCCTGTTCAGATAAGTAAACACGCCTCCGAGGCGTCCTGATTGGTCCTGAAGCAATTGAGTGTCAGGTTGTTCCGGGTTGGCGTCCTGACGTCGACTTCCGGACGTCAAGCTATAAAAGGGAGTCACTCCCTCGCGGCCGGCTTTGCATGACCGGATAGACCGCGAGGAAGGGGGAAATCAGACCGTCCGGATGGATGAACGGCCAAGTCTCTACCTCTTTCGGAGGTAGAGACCTCAGGTACCCTGACAGTACCCCCCCTCTCAGATACGCCCACCGGGCGGAAGGCACCAGGACGAGAAGGGAAGCGAGAGTGAAATGCCCTGCGGAGACGGGGAGCATGAACCTCCTCCTGAGGTACCCAACTCCTCTCCTCAGGACCATATCCTTTCCAATCGACCAGATATTGTACTCTCCCCCGGGAGATCCGAGAATCGACGATGGAATTGACTTCATACTCCTCCTGACCCTCCACCTGAACAGAGCGAGGAGGGGCGATCGTGGAGGAGAATCTGTTACATACTAGTGGTTTTAGCAAGGAAACATGAAATGAGTTAGGAATGCGTAAGGCATTAGGCAAAGCTAGACGATACGCAACTGGGTTAATTTGAGTCAGTACCCTGTAAGGTCCAATATACCGAGGAGCGAACTTCATGGAAGGTACTTTTAACCGAATGTTTCTAGTACTTAACCATACTCTATCGCCTGGAACAAACACCGGTGCTGCCCTTCTACGTTTGTCAGCGTGTTTTTTAACCAGCATAGAATTGTGCAGAAGAATTTGTCGAGTCTGGTCCCATAACTTCCTTAAATTGGCAACATGGACATCCACCGACGGTACCCCTTGGGAAGAGGGCTCCGCAGGAAGAATGGAAGGATGAAAGCCATAATTCATGAAGAAGGGGCTAGAATGCGTAGAATCACAGACGAGATTGTTGTGTGCAAACTCCGCCCAAGGAATCAAACCGACCCAATCGTCCTGGTGTTCAGAAACGAAACAACGTAAATATTGTTCAATCTTTTGGTTGGTGCGTTCAGCAGCTCCATTGGACTGAGGATGGTAGGCAGAAGAGAAATTCAATTTGATGCCTAGTTGAGAGCAGAAGGATTTCCAAAAACGGGAAACAAATTGGGAACCTCTGTCAGATACAATTTGGGAAGGTATCCCATGTAAACGAAAAATCTCCCTAGCGAATATCTCCGCTAATTCGGGCGAAGATGGGAGTTTAGGTAAGGGAACGAAGTGAGCCATCTTAGTAAATCTGTCCACCACAGTGAGGATAACAGTCTGCTTTTTAGAGATAGGCAAATCAACAATGAAGTCCATAGCCAAACAGGACCATGGCTTTTCAGGAACCTCTAAAGGGTGCAGAAATCCGCATGGAAGCGAATGGGGTTGCTTGGTCTTGGTACAAACCTCACATGCCCCGATGAAATCTTTAATATCTTTACGTAACTCAGGCCACCAGAAATCTTTAGAGATCAGAGCATACGTCTTGCGAATGCCAGGATGTCCAGCCACCTTGCTGTTGTGGAAACAACGTAACACTTCTAGTTGGAGAGTGGCAGGAACGAAGTGTCGATCCCCAGGAGTCTGTTTGGGCGCAAGATGCTGAAATTTCATGATCTCGGCAAGCAACGGAGAGTGAATCCTGAGATTCGTGTTAGCGATGATATTACCCTTAGGAACTATGGAGGAAAGGACTGGCTCAGTTGTAGTGAACGGTTCATATTGACGAGACAAAGCATCGGCTTTAGAGTTCTTAGAACCAGGTCTATAAGTAAGTACATAATTAAAGTGAGTGAGGAACAAGGACCAACGAGCCTGCCTGGCGGATAAGCGCTTAGCCTCCCCAATATAAGACAAGTTCTTATGATCCGTTAAAATAGTAACGGGGTGTAATGTCCCTTCTAGTAAATGTCTCCATTCCTTTAAAGCCTTAATGTCAGGGTACCTGTGGTCTCTACCTCCGAAAGAGGTAGAGACTTAGCTGTTCCTCCATCCAGACGGCCTGATGGCTCCCTTCTCCGCGGTCTATCCGGTCATGCTAGGCCGGCCGCGAGGGAGTGACTGCCTTTTACAGCATCTAGGCAGGAAGTAGTCATCAGGACACTCCCCCGGAACAACCTGTCAGTCAATGGCTGCAGGACCAATCAGGACGCCTTGGAGGCGTGGTTACTGCTCTGAACAGGGTATTTAACAGAGCTTCTTTCATAAGCTCATTGCCCTGTCGTGGTTCTAGCTTGTTCTAGTCACTCAGTGCTTGTGTATTCTATTATCCCTTTTGGTTTTGACCCGGCTTGTTTACCTTACTCTGCTTATCTCTGTTACCCTTGATTCGGCTTGTCTCTCGCTTACCTGTCTTCTGTTACCCTCGACCTCGGCTTGTCTTTGACCATTCTATACTGTACTACTTACGTTAGTCCGGCCATTCTAAGGTCCGGTATACGTATCTGGCTACTGTTTGTACTCTGCGTGTTGGATCCCTGTCCCGATCCTGACATTACGACAGGGCCAATGGATCCTGCAAGTACAAACAGTCAGCTGGCTGCTCCTGATCCTAGGTTTGAAGCCATGGATCACAGAATGGATCAGATGGCGCTTGCGCTACAGGCTCTATTAGCTTGTGCCAATAACCCACCAGAGGAGATACGTAATACCCCTGTTTCTCCTGTCTGTTCAGGTCTAGAGGTAACCACAGTGGGTGCTTCTTCTCGCATTACCCCCCCAGTACGCTATGGTGGGGCTCCTGAGAAGTGTCGTGGTTTTTTAAACCAAATTAGTATCCACTTTGAATTGCAACCTCGCTCTTATCCTACAGATAGGGCAAAAGTAGGATTTATTATCACCCTACTCATTGAGAAAGCTCTGAGATGGGCCAACCCACTATGGGAGAACGATAACCCATTAGTTTATAACTATAACGCATTTGTAGCTGCTTTTAGAAGAACATTTGACCCTCCAGGTAGAAAGGTTAATGCAGCCAGATTACTGTTGCGCCTGAGACAGGAGAACCGAACACTGGTGGATTATGCACTAGAGTTCAGGTCTCTGGCGGCAGAAATCAAGTGGAATGAGCAGGCGTATATGGATGTATTTTTGAATGGCCTATCTGATGTAATCCTTGATGAGGTTGCTACCAGAGAACTCCCTGTGAATTTAGAGGATTTAATTTCGTTCATCTCTCGTATAGATGAACGTCTAAGAGAGAGACAGAACACTCGAGAGAGGAACCAGAGACCTTCTTTTAGGTTAGCTCCTGCTTTTCCAAGTCCTGACTCCACGATATCTTTGCTTACTGAACCTATGCAGATAGGGTATACCCGCCTCTCTGAGGAGGAAAGACAGCACAGGAGAAGAGAGGGTTTGTGTATGTATTGTGGAGCCAAGGGTCATTTACTCTCGAACTGTTCTAACCGCCCGGGAAACGCTCGCACCTAAGTCCCTCTAGAGGACAGGCCTTGGGTGTTTCTATTTTGTCCTCTACTCCTAATTATAAGGATCACAGGCTTCTGCTACCAGTTTCCTTAACTTGGGGGAAGGAAGTAGTAAGGGCTATGGCATTGATAGATTCCGGTGCTGCTGAGAATTTTATCGACCAAGCCTTTGCTAGTAAGAACAATTTTCCATCCCAGCTAAGGGAGACACCTTTGGCCGTTGAGGCCATAGATGGTAGACCACTACTAGACCCTGTTATCTTTCGTGAGACCGTACCCATTGATTTAAATGTTGGTATCCTACACGTGGAGAATTTATCTCTTCTGCTCATTTCGTCTCCTTCCGTTCCCATAGTTCTGGGGTACCCATGGTTGAAAAAACATAACCCTATTATCGATTGGGAGTTAGGAGAGATACTCTCGTGGGGCCAGGGCTGCCAGGATCGGTGTTTGTGCAAGGTTTCTCCATTAGCTAATATTAACATACCGGAGAATCCTACTCAGTCCACAGAAAGACAAATACCAGACCTTTACCTAGACTTAAGGGCAGTGTTTGACAAGAACAATGCCGATTCTTTGCCTCCACACAGGTCATTTGACTGTAAGATTAAGCTGCTACCCGGCACTATGCCTCCGAGGGGCCATGTATATCCTTTGTCTGTTCAGGAAAACTCGGTTCTAGAGGAGTATATTCGGGAGAATTTAGAAAAGGGATTCATCAGGAGGTCTTCTTCTCCGGCCGGGGCTGGGTTCTTTTTCATTAAGAAGAAGGATGGCACGCTGAGACCTTGTATCGATTACCGAGGCTTGAATAAAATAACTGTCAGAAATGCCTATCCTATCCCACTGATTACCGAGTTATTTGATCGTCTTAAGGGCTCCAAAATCTTCACCAAGTTAGATCTCAGAGGGGCTTACAATTTGGTGAGAATCCAGCAAGGTCACGAGTGGATGACGGCATTCAATACCCGGTATGGCCATTACGAATACACTGTTATGCCATTTGGACTATGCAATGCTCCTGCAGTATTTCAAGATTTGATTAATAAGGTACTTAGGGAGTTTCAGCATGATTGTGTTATTGTTTACCTGGACGACATACTAATACACTCTAAGGAGATTGAGACTCACCATAGACAGGTCAGAAAGGTATTACACAAGCTGCTGCAACATGGTCTATATTGCAAATTGGAAAAGTGCAGTTTTGATCAGTCTCAGGTAGACTTTCTTGGATACGTGATTTCTGGGGAGGGTTTTAAAATGGATCCTGTAAAACTCCAATCTATTTTAGACTGGCCCTTGCCCAAAGGACTCAAGGCTATCCAAAGGTTTATTGGTTTTTCCAACTACTATAGGCGCTTCATTAAAGGATACTCCTCTATCATTGCGCCTATTACCAATATGACCAAACAAGGGGCTGATACTAAGTTCTGGTCTAAGGAAGCTCTTGGTGCTTTCAAGACTCTCAAGGAACTTTTTGCCTCGGCTCCCATTCTAGTCCATCCTGATACGACTCTGCCTTTCTTGCTCGAGGTCGATGCCTCTGAGACAGCAGTTGGGGCTGTTCTGTCTCAAAGGTTAGGGGTGGATAAACCGTTACACCCTTGTGGTTTTTTCTCTAAGAAATTTTCTGGGCCTGAGAGCAGATATGACATCGGGGAAAGGGAACTGTTAGCAGTCATTAAAGCCTTAAAGGAGTGGAGACATTTGTTGGAGGGGACCCTACACCCTATTACGATTTTGACGGACCACAAAAACTTGTCCTATATTGGGGAGACTAAGCGCTTATCCTCTAGACAAGCTCGTTGGTCCTTATTCCTGACTCACTTCAATTATGTACTGACTTACAGACCTGGTTCTAAAAACTCTAAAGCCGATGCATTATCTCGCCAATATGAATCTTCTACTGTACCTGAACCAGTTCTTTCTTCTATAGTTCCGAAATGCAATATCATTGCTAATACGAATCTCAGGATTCATTCTCCATTACTGGCCGAGATCATTAAGTTGCAACATCTAGCACCTAAACAGACTCCTGCGGCCCGTCATTTCGTTCCTCCTGCTCTTCAACTGGAACTTTTACAGTGTTTACATAATAGCAAGATGGCATTCGTGGTATTCGCAAAACTTACGCGTTGATCTCTAAGGACTTCTGGTGGCCTGCTTTACGGAGGGATATTGAGGAGTTCATCGCTGCATGTGAAGTTTGTACTAAAACCAAACAACCCCATACGCTTCCATGTGGATTCCTGCACCCCTTGGAGGTTCCAGAAAAACCATGGTCCTGTTTGGCCATGGACTTTATTGTCGATCTACCTATCTCTAAAAGACAGACTGTTATCCTCACCGTGGTTGACAGGTTTACTAAGATGGCACACTTCATTCCCCTGCCTAAACTCCCGTCTTCTCCCGAATTGGCAGAAATATTCGCTAAGGAGATTTTTCGCCTACATGGGATACCCTCTCAAATTGTATCGGACAGAGGCTCCCAATTTGTTTCCCGCTTTTGGAGGTCCTTCTGCTCTCAACTTGGTATTAAATTAAACTTTTCTTCTGCCTATCATCCTCAGTCTAACGGAGCTGCTGAACGTACCAACCAGAAAATCGAACAATATTTACGATGCTTTGTTTCTGAACACCAGGATGATTGGGTCGGTTTGATTCCTTGGGCGGAGTTTGCACACAACAATCTCGTTTGCGATTCTACTCATTCAAGCCCCTTCTTCATGAATTATGGTTTTCATCCGTCTATTCTTCCTTCGGATTCCCCTTCCCAGGGGGTGCCGTCGGTTGATGTTCATGTTGCCAATTTGAGGAAGTTGTGGGATCAAACTCGACAAATCCTTGTGCACAACTCTATGTTGGTCAAGAAACACGCTGATAAACGTAGAAGGGCGGCTCCGGTCTTTGTTCCAGGTGATAGGGTATGGCTGAGCACGAGGAACATCCGTTTAAAAGTGCCCTCCATGAAGTTCGCTCCTCGTTATATTGGACCCTACAGGGTGCTGACCCGTATCAATCCAGTTGCGTATCGTTTAGCTCTTCCTAATACCTTACGCATCCCGAACTCGTTTCACGTTTCATTGCTGAAACCACTCATATGTAACAGATTTTCCTCCACAATAGCCCCTCCTCGCCCCGTTCAGGTGGAGGGTCAGGAGGAGTATGAGGTTAACTCTATTATTGATTCTCGAATCTCCCGGGGGAGAGTACAATATCTGGTTGATTGGAGGGGATATGGTCCTGAGGAGAGGAGTTGGGTACCTCAGGAGGATGTTCATGCTCCCCGTCTCCGCAGGGCGTATCACTCTCGCTTCCCATCTCGTCCCGGTTCATTCCGCCCGGTGGGCGTATCTGAGAGGGGGGGTACTGTCAGGGTACCTGTGGTCTCTACCTCCGAAAGAGGTAGAGACTTAGCTGTTCCTCCATCCAGACGGCCTGATGGCTCCCTTCTCCGCGGTCTATCCGGTCATGCTAGGCCGGCCGCGAGGGAGTGACTGCCTTTTACAGCATCTAGGCAGGAAGTAGTCATCAGGACACTCCCCCGGAACAACCTGTCAGTCAATGGCTGCAGGACCAATCAGGACGCCTTGGAGGCGTGGTTACTGCTCTGAACAGGGTATTTAACAGAGCTTCTTTCATTAGCTCATTGCCCTGTCGTGGTTCTAGCTTGTTCTAGTCACTCAGTGCTTGTGTATTCTATTATCCCTTTTGGTTTTGACCCGGCTTGTTTACCTTACTCTGCTTATCTCTGTTACCCTTGATTCGGCTTGTCTCTCGCTTACCTGTCTTCTGTTACCCTCGACCTCGGCTTGTCTTTGACCATTCTATACTGTACTACTTACGTTAGTCCGGCCATTCTAAGGTCCGGTATACGTATCTGGCTACTGTTTGTACTCTGCGTGTTGGATCCCTGTCCCGATCCTGACACTTAATGACCGCTAACAGTTCCCTGTCGCCGATGTCATATCTGCTTTCAGGCCCAGATCATTTCTTAGAGAAGAACCCACAAGGGTGTAACGGTTTGTCCACCCCTAACCTTTGAGACAGAACAGCCCCAACTCCCGTCTCAGAAGCATCGACCTCGAGTAAGAACGGCAGAGTTGTATCAGGGTGGACTAGAATGGGGGCAGAAGCAAAAAGTTCTTTGAGAGTCTTGAAAGCAACAAGAGCCTCCGTAGACCAGGTCCTAGTATCAGCCCCTTGTTTGGTCATATTGGTAATAGGCGCAATGATAGAAGAGTATCCCTTAATGAAGCGCCTATAGTAGTTGGAAAAACCAATAAACCTCTGAATAGCCTTGAGTCCTTTGGGCAAAGGCCAATCTAAAATAGATTGGAGTTTGTCAGGATCCATTTTAAAACCTTCCCCAGAAATCACGTAACCAAGAAAGTCTATCTGAGACTGGTCAAAGCTGCATTTCTCCAATTTACAGTATAGGCCATGTTGCAGAAGTTTGTGTAATACCTTTCTGACTTGTCTATGGTGAGTCTCAATCTCCCTAGAGTGTATCAGTATGTCGTCCAGGTAGACAATAACACAATCATGTTGAAACTCCCTAAGTACCTCATTAATCAAATCTTGAAATACTGCAGGAGCATTGCAAAGTCCAAACGGCATAACTGTGTATTCATAGTGGCCATACCGGGTATTGAACGCCGTCATCCACTCGTGTCCATGCTGGATTCTCATCAAATTATATGCCCCTCTGAGATCTAACTTGGTGAAGATTTTGGAGCCCTTAAGACGATCAAACAACTCGGTAATCAATGGGATAGGATAAGCATTTCTGATAGTTATTTTATTCAAACCTCGGTAATCAATACAAGGTCTCAGCGTGCCATCCTTTTTCTTAACGAAAAAGAACCCAGCCCCGGCAGGAGAAGAAGACCTCCTAATGAATCCTTTCTCTAAATTCTCACGAATATATTCCTCTAGAACAGAGTTCTCCTGAACAGATAAAGGATATACATTACCCCTCGGGGGCATAGTCCCAGGTAGAAGCTTAATTTTACAATCAATTGACCTGTGTGGAGGTAAAGAATCGGCATTCTTCTTGTCGAATACTGCCTTTAAGTCTTGGTACAGGAACGGTATCTGTTTCTCTGTGGACTGAGTAGGACTACCAGATGTGTTTATATTAGCCAATGGAGAAACCTTGTGTAAACACCTCTCCTGGCAGCTCTGACCCCACGAGAGTATCTCCCCTAATTCCCAATCGATAATAGGGTTATGTCTCTTCAACCATGGATACCCCAGAACTATGGGAACAGAAGGGGACGAAATGAGCATAAGAGATAAATTCTCCACATGTAGGATACCAACATTTAAGTTAATGGGTATGGTCTCACGAAAGATAACAGGGTCCAGTAGTGGTCTACCATCTATGGCCTCAACGGCCAAGGGTGTCTCCCTTAACTGGGATGGGAAATTGTGTTTAGTGGCAAAAGCTTGATCGATAAAATTCTCAGCAGCTCCGGAATCTATCAACGCCATAGCCTTTACTACTTCCCTCTCCCACGTTAAGGAAACTGGTAGCAGAAGCCTGTGATCTTTATAATTAGGAGTAGAGGACAAAATAGAAACACCCAAGGCCTGTCCTCTAGAGAAACTTAGGTGCGAGCGTTTCCCGGGCGGTTAGAACAGTTCGAGAGTAAATAACCTCTGGCTCCACAATACATACATAACCCCTCCCTTCTCCTGTGCTGTCTCTCCTCCTCAGAGAGGCGGGTATAGCCTATCTGCATAGGTTCAGGAAGCAGAGAGACCGTGGAGTCAGGGCTTGGAAATGCGGGGACTAACCTAAAGGAAGATCTCCGGTTCCTCTCTCGAGTGCTCTGTCTCTCTCTTAAACGTTCATCTATACGAGAAATTAATGAAATTAAATCCTCTAAATCTTCAGGAAGTTCTCTAGTAGCAACCTCGTCAAGGATTACATCTGATAACCCATTCAAAAATACATCCATATACGCCTGCTCATTCCACTTGACTTCTGACGCCAGAGACCTGAACTCTAGTGCATAATCCACAAGTGTTCGGTTCTCCTGTCTCAGGCGCAACAGTGATCTGGCTGCATTAACCTTTCTACCTGGAGGGTCAAACGTTCTTCTAAAAGCAGCTACAAATGCGTTATAGTTATATACTAACGGGTTATCGTTCTCCCATAGTGGGTTGGCCCATCTCAGAGCCTTCTCAATGAGTAAGGTGATAATAAATCCTACCTTTGCCCTATCTGTAGGATAGGAGCGAGGTTGCAATTCAAAGTGGCTACTAATTTGGTTTAAAAAACCACGACATTTCTCAGGAGCCCCACCATAACGTACTGGTGGGGTAATGCGAGAAGAAGCACCTACTGTGGCTACCTCTAGGCCTGAACTTACAGGAGAGATGGGAGTAGTACGTATCTCCTCTGGTGGGTTATTGGCACGAGATAATAACGCCTGTAGCGCTAGCGCCATCTGACCCATTCTGTGATCCATGGCTTCAAACCTAGGATCAGGAGAAGCAAGCTGACTGTTTGTACTTGCAGGATCCATTGGCCCTGTCGTAATGTCAGGATCGGGACAGGGATCCAACACGCAGAGTACAAACAGTAGCCAGATACGTATACCGGACCTTAGAATGGCCGGACTAACGTAAGTAGTACAGTAGAGAATGGTCAAAGACAAGCCGAGGTCGAGGGTAACAGAAGACAGGTAAGCGAGAGACAAGCCGAATCAAGGGTGACAGAGATAAGCAGAGTAGAGAAAACAAGCCGGGTCAAAACCAAAAGGAATAACTAGAATACACGAGCACTGAGTGACTAGAACAAGCTAGAACCACAACAGGGCAATGAGCTAATGAAAGCAGCACTGTTAAATGCCCTGTTCAGATAAGTAAACACGCCTCCGAGGCGTCCTGATTGGTCCTGAAGCAATTGAGTGACAGGTTGTTCCGGGTTGGCGTCCTGACGTTGACTTCCGGACGTCAAGCTATAAAAGGGAGTCACTCCGTCGCGGCCGGCTTTGCATGACCGGATAGACCGCGAGGAAGGGGGAAATCAGACCGTCCGGATGGATGAACGGCCAAGTCTCTACCTCTTTCGGAGGTAGAGACCTCAGGTACCCTGACAGAAAGGCAGAGTAGTATCAGGGTGAACTAAAATTGGTGCGGAAGCAAACAGCTCCTTGAGAGTCTTAAAAGCCAGAAGTGCTTCAGTAGACCAATTCTTAGTGTCAGCCCCTTGTCTGGTCATATTGGTGATAGGAGCAATAATAGAGGAGTAGCCCTTAATGAAACGTCTGTAATAATTAGAGAAACCAATAAATCTCTGAATGGCCTTGAGACCCTTAGGTAAAGGCCAATCTAAAATGGATTGGAGTTTCTCCGGATCCATTTCAAACCCCTCTCCAGAAATCACATAACCAAGAAAGACAGTCTGGGATTGGTCAAAGCTACATTTCTCTAATTTGCAGTACAAGCCATGTTGAAGAAGTTTGTGCAAAACCCTTCTGACCTGTCCGTGGTGAGTCTCAATATCCCTGGAATGTATAAGTATATCATCGAGGTATTCAATAACACAGTCATGTTGAAACTCCCTAAGAACTTCATTAATTAGATCCTGAAATACCGCCGGGGCATTACAGAGACCAAAAGGCATTACTGTATACTCATAGTGCCCATATCGAGTATTGAACGCAGTCTTCCACTCGTGTCCCTGCTGAATTCTCACCAAGTTATAAGCACCTCTGAGGTCTAACTTAGTGAAAATCTTGGAACCCTTTAATCGATCAAAAAGCTCGGTGATCAAGGGAATCGGATAGGCATTTCTAATGGTTATCTTGTTCAAACCTCGGTAGTCAATGCAAGGTCTTAAAGAACCATCCTTCTTTTTAACAAAAAAAAATCCTGCCCCAGCAGGGGAGGAGGATCTCCTAATGAACCCTTTGTCTAGGTTTTCACGAATATACTCCTCTAAGACTAAGTTCTCATTCGTAGACAAAGGGTATACATGGCCCCTGGGAGGCATAGTACCAGGAAGTAAATTAATTTTGCAATCAAAAGGCCTGTGTGGTGGTAAGGTATCAGCCTTTCCTTTGTCAAATACCGCCTTTAAATCTAGATACAAGGACGGTATCTGTACTTTAGTAGAGTCGGTAGAGTTATTAAGTGTGTTAACAATACAAAGGGGTGACACTCTCTTTAAACATCTCTCTTGACAACCCTGACCCCACGAGACTATTTCCCCTGATTTCCAATCTATAATGGGGTTATGTCTCTTCAGCCAGGAGTATCCCAGGACTATGGGAACAGAAGGAGATGAAATGAGTAGTAGAGATATCTCCTCCTTGTGTAGAATACCAGTAGTTAAGTTAAGAGGTGTGGTTTCCCGGAAAATCACAGGCTCAACTAAAGGTCTACCATCTATGGCCTCAACAGCCAAGGGTGTCTTCCTTAACTGGGATGGGATAGCGTGTTTGGTGAGAAAAACTTGGTCGATAAAGCTCTCAGCAGCTCCGGAGTCTATCAATGCCATAGTCTCTAAAGTTCCCTTCTCCCAAGTTAAAGAGACGGGTAAAAGAAGCCTGTGTTCTTTGTAGTTATGAGTAGAGGACAAAATAGAAACACCCAAGGCCTGTCCTCTAGAGAAACTTAGGTGCGAGCGTTTCCCGGGCGATTGGGACAATTCAAACGTAAATGACCTCTGACTCCACAATACATACACAGTCCCTCCCTTCTCCTGTACTGTCTCTCCTCTTCTGAGAGGCGAGTAAGGCCTATCTGCATAGGTTCTGGAAACTGTGGGGTTTTGGTTTCAGGGCTTTGAAATGATGGAGCTAGTCTAAAGGAAGGTCTACCGGTTCTATCTCGAGTGTTCTGCCTCTCTCTTAGACGTTCGTCAATGCGAGAGATAAAGGAAATTAAGTCCTCCAAATTCTCGGGAAGCTCTCTCGTGGCTACCTCGTCAAGTATTACATCGGATAATCCGTTTAAAAATACGTCTATATAAGCCTGTTCATTCCATTTAACCTCTGCCGCCAAAGACCTGAACTCTAGTGCGTAATCCACAAGTGTTCGGTTCTCTTGTCTAAGGCGCAACAGTGATCTAGCTGTATTGACCTTTCTGCCAGGGGGGGTCAAAAGTTCTTTTAAAAGCAGCTACAAAGGCATTATAGTTATAGACTAATGGATTATCATTCTCCCACAACGGATTAGCCCATCTCAGAGCCTTCTCAATGAGTAAGGTGATAATAAATCCCACCTTTGCCCTATCAGTAGGGTAGGAACGGGGTTGTAGCTCGAAATGGATACTGATCTGGTTCAAAAAGCCACGACACCTTTCAGGAGAACCAGCATAACGTACAGGTGGGGTAACTCGGGAAGAAGCACCTACAGTGGCTACCTCTAGCCCTGAACTCACAGGAGGAATAGAAGTATTACGCATCTCCTCAGGTGGATTATTAGGACGTGATAGTAACGCCTGTAGTGCTAGTGCCATCTGATCCATTCTATGCTCCATGGCGTCAAACCTAGGATCAGGGGAACCAAGCTGACAGTTTGTACCTGCAGGATCCATTGGCCCTGTCGTAATGTCAGGATCGGGACAGGGATCCAACATGCAGAGTACAAAGAGTAGCAGATACGTATACCGGACCTTAGAATGGCCGGACTAACGTAATACTACGTATAGAATGGTCAGGGACAGGCCGAGGTCGAGGGAACGAGAAGACAGGTAAGCGAGAGACAAGCCGGGTCAAGGATAACAGAGAAGACAGGTAAGTAATAACAAAGCCGGGTCAGAACCAAAAGACAAGAGAATACAAGAGCACTGTGTGACTAGGCTGGCTAGAACCACGACAGGGCAATGAGCAAATGCTGAGAGCTCCCTTAAATACCCTGGTTCTAGAGACTAATCACGCCTCCGCCGAGACCTGATTCGTGTCCGGGATTGACTGACAGGTCGGGCTAGAATAGCGTCATGACGTCGACTATAGAGCGTCACGTTACAAAAAGGCATAGCTCTCTCGCGGCCGGCGTTTACATGCGCGAGAGGACCGCGAGGAACGGGAGAATCATGCCGTCTGGATGGAAAAACGTCTAAGTCTCTACCCGTCTCAGGGGTAGAGACTACAGGTACCCTGACAATAACAAATAAATAACAAAAGCAAAGTCCAGGAATCAAGCAGGGGTCAGTCACCAGAGCGGGTAGTCAGACAAGCCAGGATCAGGAGCACAGAGAGCAGCGGAGTCAGGAACAAGGCCGGAGTCAGGAACCAGGAGCAAACAGGAAACACAGGAACAAGGAGACTTCTGGGGAACAGGAAACCACGCAAGGGCAAGGAGGTTCTGGGCTTAGCTGCTTAAATAGGCAGAACTGATTAGCAGCAGGGTTGATTACTACTCACAGGTGAGTAACCGTGGCAACGAGCAGAAGGAGCTCATAGTGATTGCAGCTGAAACTCAATCACTGAAACAGAAAAGGGTTGCTGTTTAAAACAGCAAAGAAACCCCGACAGAAACATCTCAAATGATGGTTTGCCACCTGGGAGGAAATCTAGAAACTTTGAGAAAACGCCATATTTTCACCTTAGAATGCTAACTTGCAGCCTCTTCCTTTAAGACCCCTGTGGGTCTTCACAGAATCCTTACCTCAAATTGGCCTTTGTTCATTAGAAATGTGCCAGTTTCTCAGAAATATGTTGCCCAGGTTTCCAGTACAGTAAATGAATTTATTTAAAGGGACTCTGTGCATCATAAGAACTTTATAGGAGGAGGGGGCGGAGCTAGCAGCCATACCGAGAGGACGCACATGCATCAAGTTCCAAGAGAAACCTGCCTAATAAACATAAAAAAAGGAGAAAAACTTACTTTTCACAACGCATTTAACAGCTGCCCGCTCTCTAATAGACATGGGACGGCGAAACAAAAAAAGCGAAGCCGGACTGGCCTCCATCTACAGCGGACATTGGGGATCTCCTACGGCGGCCCCAAAACTTCCAGAGGCCTGAAATGGCGCCACAGCTGGAAGGCCTATACCACTCGTTCAGCGAGGCCACTGAGTCGGAAGAGGACGATTATGGTGCTGGAGCGGTAAGCAGACCAACCCACACACACACACCCTAGCCTCACAGAGGGGAAGCTCAAGGACATGCTGGGAGAGCTGCGTCATAACATAGCAGCCAACATAGGCGTGTTCCGAGACAAAATTAGCAGAGTGGTGGCCACCTGCAAAACGCGGAGCTTACTACCGCCGCACAGGAGTCCCGACTGGTGTCAGTGGAGCAACAAATCATCGCCCTACAAAAAACACAAAGGCAACATCAAAACAATATGGCAGTGCTCGAGGACAGGAGGTGCTGGAAGAATGTTAAAATCTGCAGCCTACCAGAAGCGGTAGAGACCGCAGAGCTGCCGAATCTAGTCCGCAGAATGCTCAACACGCTCTTTACGACCAAACAAGCCAAAGGGATGCAACTGGATAGTTGCTTTCGACTCTCCAGACCACAAACCGGCACACTGGAGAAGGGGAACGATGTAATCATCAGATTCCAACAAGGCCAGGATCGCCAGACATTCATGGCGGTCGTGCACGGCAAAACCCCTCTCAACTTTGAAGGCCATTCCTTAACCTATCCGGATCTGTCCAAAGCCGCCATGGACTGGAGAAGGTCCTTTCGACCCCTGACCACAGAACTCATGACACATAATATACCCTATCGCTGGGGCGCACCCAATACCCTGATCATACCCAGAGACATTGGTGATTTAAAACTACAAGAAGGTACCGAAATACCTGATATCCTGCAACAGCTCGCATTGGAAAAGCAAGCACCGGGTCCAGTGGAATCCAACAAGCCAACGACAACTACAGCCTGGAATCCCGCCACATCGTGACCCTTTGTGCCCGCAGCACAGCGTGGGGAAAAAGCATCTACCTCATTGCCATGAACATTCCGGCAACATCAGGGCTTAAAGCCTTAGTATCGAACTCTAATCTTTATAACGTTATATTTTTATGTTCTAAGTTCATGGCCCACTACTCTTGGCATATATACATTTCCTCTCGAATGTTGATGTAAGCGTGAAACACATTATTTTTATTACCTGCTCGCCTATCCCCCCCAGTTCCCCTTTATAATCCTCGGAGAAAACGGCTGTTATCACTGACCCAGGAGTCAGAGAAGGGGGTCATAGGCCTCTCTAACTGCACGCTAGACATCTAACTGTAAACAACTTGTAATAGTCACCTTCATATTATAACATAAAATGTGCCGTGTTATTGATGCTAACCACAATATACCTTTGTTTGAAAGAAACTACTTGCATCAGCTGTTGTGGCTAAGCAAGAATGTATGTACAAACAATGCACAAACAAAATAAAGAATAAAAAAATAAATAACTTTATAGGAATAACTTGTTATGGTGCCAGGAGGTCCCTGGCACTAGCCTCCTTATAGGGGTTAAACCGCTGTTCCCCAATTGCTCACCGCACCCACCTCCCTGTTTTTGCCCCCTGTTCTTCCACTACTCACTTTCGTGAAAGTTGAAGCCTTAGACAGGGGTGCAGATGGTTGAATGAGAGCGTAGGCTGACGCTTTAAGCAAATCAGTATCACACCATTTACAAAACGGCTTGAGAAACATACGTATTTTTCTCACATTAAATAAAATTTAAATGTAGCAAATTTAGTAAGCTTCTCAGGAACCCTACTAGTGAAATAGGGTGCAAAATCTATGGCTGCAAATTTACAGTTCGGTGGAGGCAATTCACATTATGACATATTTTGGTTTTATTTTCCTTTCAGTTTTCCATTATATACTGTGACGAACTGAACCTTGTCACGGGTTCTTGAAGGGGCGTGCTGGCCAGCCTCTTACTTCAGGACTATGGCCCATGTGTGACTTTGGTTCAGGACTGTGAAAAGGCTTTATTCGTGCCTTTTCCTTTGTCTGATTCGGTATATAAGACCTACCGAACGGATCAGGAGTATTCTGTTCGTATACCGAGCCAACTTCTGAACTCTTGGACCACCCGTGGGAGATGTATGTTGCCTATTAACCTTATTGACCTCGTTAACTGCAACACTCTAAACAGTCGGATGGGTGGCCGCCATTCGTATGGATGAACTTCTTGTTCCCGCAAACGCGTATAGCAGTGTTTGGTCGTCAAGTGTATGGAAACCAAATCGGACACTTCACGGCGCGAACACCGCTGGGACTTCCATCTCCAAGTATGTTCAGTGGCGTTCGTATTCAGTGGGAGCAAACTCCCGAACTAGGGACACAAGGCAAGCACAAGTACAATCAGTTCTGTACGGTATATTGATGTAATTTGTACTCCCGAAAGAGACCGGCCGCACAGCCTGATTTCATGGAACTCTTTTGGGCAGGAGCCTCGTGTGCGGTCAGTCAAATTATGACCTCCATGGATATCCTGAACCCCTGAACCGATCTGGGTGATTTTTGGATATGTTGGTCCCCCAGATCGGGGCTATCAAAGGATATGACTTTTGTTGGGTTTTCATGTGTTTTACGGGCACTTTTGGGAGGTTGTAAAATATGTGTTTTGTACCTGGAGATAATTGAGTTTAGTACAGTTCCTGACTGGGATTGCTATAAACCATGGGTCGTCAACCTGGTCCCTACCGCCCACTAGTGGGCGTTTTAGGATTTCAGGTGGGCGGTAGGGATTTCCAGGTTTTGACGACCGGGCGGAAGGGCGGGCGGGTGCGAGCCGGCGGTACCCCTGCGACTGGGTACCGCCGTGACAAATTGCGGCTCCGGCCCGCGCGGCAAACCGCCGGGGCCGCATATGGAGGGGTCCATCGGGTGGCCCATGCTGTCAGGGCCACCCGATGGATGTGGATTGTAAGGGGGCCCTGTGATGACATCGCAGAGCTGGGAGGAAGTGACTGCACATCACTCCTCCCAGCTAACCCTGAGAGCCGCGCGGGAGGAAGACCAGGGAGTCAGAGTGGGAACTCTGACTCCCATCCACCTGAGCCACCACTGGACCCCAGGGAAAGTCACCCTCCTGAATCTAAAAGGTAGGAAACAGGAGGGTGACTTAAATATAATGTGTGTGTGTGTGTCTTTGTATGTATGTCTTGTGTGTGTGTGTGTGTGTGTCTGTATATATGTGTGTCTTGTGTGTGTGTATGTATGTGTGACTGTCTGTTGGTATGTGTGTCTTGTGTGTGTGTATGTATGTGTGACTGTCTGTTGGTATGTGTGTCTTGTGTGTCTGTATGTATGTGTGACTGTCTGTTGGTATGTGTGTCTTGTGTGTCTGTATGTATGTGTGACTGTCTGTTGGTATGTGTGTCTTGTGTGTCTGTATGTATGTGTGACTGTCTGTTGGTATGTGTGTCTTGTGTGTCTGTATGTATGTGTCTTGTGTGTATGTGTGTCTGTCTGTGTTCCTGTATGTGTCTGTCTGTGTTCCTGTATGTGTCGTGTGTGTCTTGTGTATGTGTATGTGTGTGTATGTATGTGTCGTATGTGTCGTGTGTGTCTGTATGTGTCGTGTGTGTCTGTATGTGTCGTGTGTGTCTGTATGTGTCATGTGTGTCTGTATGTGTCGTGTGTGTCTGTATGTGTCGTGTGTATGTATGTATGTATGTGTGTGTATGTATGTATGTATGTGTGTGTATGTATGTATGTGTGTCGTGTGTGTCTGTATGTGTCGTGTGTGTGTGTATGTATGTGTCGTGTGTGTGTGTATGTATGTGTCGTGTGTGTGTGTGTATGTATGTGTCGTGTGTGTGTGTGTATGTATGTGTCGTGTGTGTGTATGTATGTGTCGTGTGTGTCTTGTACGTGTGTCTTGTACGTGTGTCTTGTACGTGTGTCTTGTACGTGTGTCTTGTACGTGTGTCTTGTACGTGTGTCTTGTACGTGTGTCTTGTACGTGTGTCTGTCTGTTATAGTGGACTATATAGTAAGTGGGCTACCTAGCTCAGCCTTCCTACTGGGCATTGCTACAAGGAAGGTTAAAAAATAGAAAAAAGGGGGAAAAAAAAGGTGGGGAGGGGAATTGAGGAGGGAGAGGAGATGAGCTGACGCACAAGAAAAATCATAGAGAGATAATATGAGAAATCATATTATGCGCAAACAGAGAAGTCGTCTGAATATCACTGAAAGAGACCTTCGTTTGTTCCTTACGAAAATCGAACCAGATATCAAATATTTAGTCTCGCAGCATCAACCTCAAGGATCTCATTAATCACTAGTAAAGGTAATTTCAATTTACTTTATTGTTTTCTCATTAAACTTTATAAAGTTAAAAACCTTATAAACCTGCATTAAGTAGAAATAAAAAGATAAATGTACGTACATTTATTTTTTGTAAAACACCCTCCTTTCTAAAAAATATTCCGCATTTGCGCGAAAACTGGTGGGCGGTAAGGAAATTTTTTCAACCAAAAAGTTGCATTAGTGGGCGGTAGGTAAAAAAAGGTTGACTACCACTGCTATAAACACTAAACTCCCTACTTGTAAGAGCAGCCTGCTTTGCTCTCTGGGCTGGGAGAGGTCTACCCACTGAAAGCTGGTCCCTACTTTGTGCCTAAATCCATGTCCTTTTTCTCTTCTAATATCTAGGCATGTGCATGGGGAAAATTTTCGGTTCGGTTTGGCATTCCGAAATTCAGGATTTTCGCCATTCGGGACTTCGGCAATTCGGCACGTCAAAACTTCGGAACTTTGTCAACTTCGGAACTTCGGCACTTCGACACTTTGGAAATTCGGCAACTTCGGAACTTCGGCAACTTCGGCACTTCGGGACTTCGGCACTTCGGGACTTCGGCACTTCTATTGCAGCCGCTTAGTAGATAACTCCCTAATTCCCAGGGAGTTATCTACCAAAAGGCTGAAAGACCTAAATTGGTCTTTCAGACAAATTTACTTTACTAAGTAAAAAATTGGTGGCTTAAGTAACCAATAGAGTGTTATGAGTCAAATTACACAGCGTGGGAAAATTCCAAAGAACTTTCCCACGCTGTGTAAAATGACACAGAGAACTCTGATTGGTGGATTTCAAACCAACCAATCAGAGTGCTGTGACAGGTAAATGTAGAGACTTACCTGTCAGTCTCTTCATTTACCTGTCAGAGCTCTCTGATTGGATGGTTTAAACCCACCAATCAGAGTGCTCTGAGCCTAATTGCAGGGCGGGGCAAGGCTTTATAAGCCTTCCCTCGCCCTGCAGAGCTCAGTCTGCGCGGAGCCCTCCATGGGTGAAGAAGGATTATTATTATTTTTGCGCTCGTTTTTTTTAAGTGCGTCGGTTATTATGGCTTTTTATTTGGCCTTTTTTGGGGCTGAAAAAAGAAGATTTTAGAAGAAAGAAAACATCGAATGGTAAGTTTTTTTGTTTTTGTTTTTTTTTAATGAATTTTTTTTTACAGGCACTTAGTTAAAGGTCCCCCCCTCATTATTTTTAGGGTGAGGGGGTTAAGTAGGGGGTTCATTTTTTTGGGGGGGAGGGGGTGACTAGGGGTTTGGGGACCCCTAGTCACCTGGGAGGGGGGGTTAACATTTTTTTAGGGCCCCCACCCGCCGCTCAGGGGTGGGGGCTGGGGGGGGAGGACAATAGGCCCCCCCTATTGGTATTTAGGGCCCCCACCCGCCGCTCAGGGGGGAGGATATTAGGTCCTCCCCCCTTATTTTAATGTAGGGGCCCCACCCACTGCTCAGGGGTGGGGGCCAGGGGGGTGGACATTTGGTCCCCCCCCTTATTTTACTGTAGGGCCCCTACCCACTGCTCAGGGGTGGGGGCCAGGGGGGAGGACATTAGGTCCCCCCTATTAGTATATAGGGCCCCCACCCACCGCTCAGGGGTGGGGGCCAGGGGGGAGGACATTAGGTCCCCCCTATTAGTATTTAGGGCCCCCACCCACCACTCAGGGGTGGGGGCCAGGGGGGAGGACATTAGGTCCCCCTCTATTCTGATTTAGGGCCCCCACCCGCCACTCAGGGGTGGGGGCCTGGGGGGAGGACATTAGGTCCCCCCTTATTATAATTTAGGGCCCCCACCCACTGTTCAGGGGTGGGGGCCAGGGGGGAGGACATTAGGTCCACCCCTATTATGATTTAGGGCCCCCACACCCGCCGCTCAGGGGTGGTGGCCCGGGGGGAGGACATTAGGTCCCCCCTAATTATTATAATTTAGGGCCCCACCCACCATTCAGGGGTGGGGGCCAGGGAGAGGACAATAGGTCCCCCCACCCCATTTTTTTACATTAGGGCCCCCACCCGCCGCTTGGGGGGGGGGGGCAATTGGTCCCTTTAGTTTAAAAGTGCGGGTGGGGGCTCGGGAAGGGGGAACTGTTTAATCACTGTTTAATAGACATGCCCCTACTCGCGGTATAGCGAGTAGGGGCATCATTTACTAATACTATGTAATCTTTACTTAGTATTAGTAAATGTGGCTGAAAGACAAATTCAGGTCTTTCAGCCTTTTAGTAGATAACTCCCTAATACCGTGGGAATTAGGGAGTTATCTACTTATTCATTCCTGTCATTACATTGACTGGCCAAGTAACTTACATTTTATTTGAATGTATGTTACTTGATTGTTGTAAGTGTTGCAAAATGCTTACAGCTGAATCCTGGCTATGTTTGTATACTTTTTATTTAAAATTGTATACAATGTAACATTCTTCTTCTTTCACTGGGTAAGTATATTAGTACTTAGGCAATACTGTACTTCGGCACTTTGACACTTCGGAACTTCGTAATTTCGTGACTTCGGCAATTCGGACATTCGGAAGTACCCGAATGTCCGAATTTCCCGAAATTCGTCCGAATACATATTCGGACCGAAACGAATTGCATATGTTTACTAATATCCCACTTTTCTAGGAGCTCCATAGTATTGGTGTCTATGTGTATAACAGAGCTTCACATCAATATTACATTAATGTCTTTTAACTACGATAAATATGTTTAGAAATAATTATGAAAAAATAAGATACATTGTTCTTGTTCTAAATTACATTTAATTGTATAGATTGTTATTAGTAAGGCATCTAAATGTCTTGCCCCTTGTCACAACCCCACTCACACCCCTAAAATTAAATTGTCCCGGCTTTGTCCATTTGAAGTGTTGGGAGCAGGGCCGGTGCAAGGATATTTGCCACCCCTTCATGTCACTCACTCCCTGACAGACACACACACACACACACTGACACACATACACACACACACACACACAGAAACTCACTGACAGACATACACACACTCACGCAGACACTCACACAGACACTCAATGACAGACAAATTCTAACAAGATGAAATAGTTTTAAAATGTATGCAAAATTAGTCAATGGCAGAGCTGTAAATCGTAGGCCAAATTAGTCAATGGAAAAAGACAAATTCTTTATATTTTTTTAACACTGCCATTTTTACTTTGCACTTCTGTTGTCATCGTTTACGTCCCTGTGGATTTTTCTTGAGTTTAGATTAGCTTGTTATGTTTTCTAAATTAACATTTTAAAAATCAAGGCTATGTCTGTATAATCTAGTTTGAGCAAAAATGTGTATTTTATATCTAATTTTTTTCAATTACTAGATAGACAGACACACATTCACTGACTGACATATACTCACTCACTGACAGACACTCACTGACAGACACACACAGACACTCACTGACAGACACACACTCACTGACAGACATACACACACATACACTTACTGACACACACACACACACACACACAGACACTCACTAACTGACACACACTCAAACACTCACCTCCCTGGGGTCCAGTGTGGGGCAGCCTCTCACTCCTCCCACCCGCTGTTTAGTAGGCCGGGGCCGGAATTACGTCATATTCTGGCTCCCAGCATCACAGAGGGCGCGCGAGGGAGGAGTGAGAGGCTGCAAGAAGAGCCTCCCTCGCCGCCCGCCTGCTCCATCACCTCTCCGCCGGTCATCGGTATTTGATGGCAGAGCAGGCACCTGTCATCAAGGTAGGAAGGTGCCTGCTCTGCCATACTGCGCTGCCCGGCGCTGATGGGGGTGGCTCTAAAGCCGCTCGCCAAGCACTGCGGTTCGCCTAACGGTAGCGCCGTCCCTGGTTGGGAGATATGAACATGTGCAGTAAGATCTAGCTATTGTTGTATACTTGAAGAGGCAGTAACGTATGAGAGAAACAAATGAATGGTTTGAGATAATTCAAATGTAATATGGCTTTTGAAATGTAAAAAAACAAACAAACAAAAAAAAACTTAAAGGAACACTATAGTGACAGGAATACATCTATTCCTGTCACTATAGATGTGAAAACACTATTTGGCGCACTGCCCCCCTCTGTCAGCAATGTAAAAGGTGAGATGACTCACCTTTTTTCCAGTGTCACGCGAGTCTCCTCGCAGCTGTCCCCGCTCCTGCTCTGCCTCCTTGGCTGAGGTCATCAAACTTTACAATTTCAGCTAAAGCAATGCTTTCCCATCGTAAAGCATTGGGAGGCTATTGCACATGTGCAGCAAAATGCTGTTCTGCACCAATCACCATCTCCTAATCTACCTTCTGGAAGTTTTAAGAGAGGAAAATAAATCACTGTCTCAGGCCTTCAGAATTATAGAGTGCATCATATTATAGCTGTGTTCAGGGTATTCTTCACATATGAGAATATTTCAATAATGCTGTGCATTGTATACCCTGAGCTGGTTTGGCCAGCATGGATGACTTGTATTTCAGTGCTGGAGTAAAGGGGATCTGTCACAGTTTGCGGTCTCTCCATAATATGCGGTGGCCAGGGTAGGGCATTGGAAGGTAAGAGTTACTTACCTGAACCTGTCCCTCGCAGGCACCACCATCTTGATTCACTGCATCCACTTCAGCTGCAAGGAGCTAATACTCTCAGCCATGCGCATTAGTACAGCAATGAGTCCTATGGAGGAGCTTTTACCAACCTCCCCCACCCCCGCCATCACTGATGACGTCTCGGGGAAATGACAAGTTTGACAAAATACTATCTCCTTTCACTCCAAACTTTGTCTTAGTATATCTTTTGAGAGGGTTGGAATTTCAGGGAAATTCTAACACCGCCAATGTGAGTATTTAATGACGATTTTATCTTTATGAATTACTCATTCTTGAGGTGGTGACAGAGCCACTGTTGGAGCTTAGTTTGCCTGGTGCTGATAATTGTAAAATTGTAATGGGCCTAATTACAGAATCCTATTGCCAAAAAACACAAAAAAAAATAAAAAAACTGACACTTGCAGGATGAGTTATTAAAGGGTTACTTTAATCACCACAACCACTTCTGCTTTTTTGAAACACTGCACATCCAGAGATACTTTTAATTGTGTTACACATTACGTAATGTAAATTCTGTGCATAAAATAAGTCTGTTGTCAGTGCGCACTGTCGACAGACATAACTGCTTCTTCCTCCTCCCTATTGCCTACATTATTTTTTTAATTACCCGCCCACCCTCCTCCTTTTCCTCCCTCGATCCCACTCCCCCTGCCTGCTCAGAATAAAAAGCCTTAGATTGGACCTCGGTGCAGCTCCCGTGACGTCACACAGGGGTGCACTGAGCAGCTTTGCCCCTCACCAAATTAAGGTGTGTTAAACTTTAGTTTAAGACGCTCTTTGGTCGGTTTTCCTAGTTATAGGGCATAATAGAATAGTGCCAATATTATTAATTATTTAGGGTTGGAAAAAACCTTTAAGAATACATATAACCCTATGTCAGTTTCTGTCTTTAATCTCTCAACCTGGTCTACCTGTCCATCTTACAAGCCCTGGAGCTGTCGGCTCCTTTCTATTCAGGACTTGTTTATCCACGCATTTCCTTTCCTTCTTACTAGTGCGTAGAAGCTGACTCTTGGAATGCAGCCAGGAGAACGAAAGAGGTGGATGTAGTGGGTGTAGCAGAAAGTAGGAATGCCACACAACCACGTGATGACTGGAAGATGTTGGACTGTTGGAGAAATAGAAGCAGCAGGAGCATTGGCGCAGTGCGTAAAGTCAGCTTTACGTTAATTATTTTATAGACAGCAAGTCCACACATGTTTGTTCTATGGCATCCATCCGATCATCCCATACTCCACTCCCTTTACACAATCCAATAGAAAGATCATATGATTGTGTAAAAGATCATATGAGGAGTGGTGAATGCAATGCCACATGCAGCACTATTATTACCGTCACTAGTAAATTAAATTCAACATGTCTTGGTCGTCTTACAAGTCTTAAATCACATGGTTGAACGAATTATTATTTAGGTTGTTTTTTTGTTTTTTTCCATTCTTTAGTTTTTCTCAAAATAAAAAAAATCACACAACATGAAGTTTACACATCATATTTCCATGATCCGAGAATATATATATATATATATATATATATATTAGATAACATTTTTATTGATCTTCCAATCTTTACCATCCTGTATTTTGTGTCATCTCTCCTCTTAAAAAAGTCACAAATGTGGGGGGGCGGGGCCTGACCGCCAACCTGAATGGTCGCACACAACAACAGCTCCTGCAACCCTCAAACTTTAAACATACAAAAGCAGATCTTACACCTGATTAACGACCAACAGCTGCGGTCCGAGGCACAAGGGAGCACTGGCTCAGAGGAGAGGCTTGCAAACCCTTTGCTTTAGTCCCTCGAGACGATAACAGTCGTCCCTACAGGATGAGGCCTAATCAGGTGGTGAGTGGGGTGGACGGCCGCTGCCCCGCTATCCCACCCGACGGTATCGTGCTGGACTCCAACGGATGTGCAAACAGGGCCCCGATCCCCCCCCCCCCCTTGGGCCGGTGGGGGTGATCCCGGCCCACACACTGTAGCCCTTACCGCACCAGTGATCCCACTACTCAGACCACGAGGCCCCACTAAAATGGCGGCAAACGCAAATCCACTAGCTCGCAATGGGAACTAAGCCTTCTTTCCTCCCTCGCTGGTTAAGGCCCTTACACACGCAAGGCAGAAGTCACATACCTGCATGAAGCAGCCTGACAGGAAGGATCTCCGCGACACACCACTCCGACGCTTGCCGGAACAAAGCTGCCACGACGCATGGGCGAGGAGACAGCTGACTGACAGGCACAGCATGGAACATCACCGAGCGACTCAGACACAGGCTTACCCAAGCGGTTGGCTCACCCTACCCTCGATCTACACCGCAGTGCCTTCCGTGACTGAGCTACAGCTCCTGAAGACAGCCACACATTGAACAACCCAGGGACAGCCTCTATCTCTCCCCAGACCAGGGCATATGTTGGCGTTAGACTGTCTGATCATGCCACCCTTATTCCGACATCTACATGCCTGATAACCATTTTTTTTTTGTGTTGCAATTCATAGTCTTTGATCATACTGATGCCGACAATGTTGTCGCTAGAAGTCCTGTGTTAACACATAAAATGCAGCTATGTTTAAGGGTGTAAAGCCTTGGGGGTTAACTGTACTAGCCATTCAGTGTGGCCAGATTTCTCATCTACCTACCTAATCTATTTAACAAGAAATTCCCATGTCTGCTATATCCTACGATTGAACCATCAGTCTTGTTTTCCATGCAGACTTGTATGTCCCAGCATTCATTATACTGCAATAGTGTACAGCTCAGCAACCTTAACTCATCCACATGCTACACTACATGGCAGTAAATATTCATCAATGTTAAGCCTGTTATATTGTTTGTATTTAAAAAAAGAAAAAAAAAACGTGCACGCTCTCATGCCACTGCTCATTCTATATGAATATATATGTACGCTGTTGTGGCGTTTGAAATGTCATGTACCTACCTGCACAACAAAAATAAAGAATTTAAAAAAAAAAAAAAAAAAGTCACAAATGTGAAAACCAGTTGTAAATTATGTCCCATTTTGTTCTCATGTATAAAACCCATATAGATATATATTTTTTCAAACTCTGTTTAGGTACAAAAGGTAAAAATATAGACACATAGCTTAAGTTAAAGAATATACTGTGGTTCAACAAATCCCAGGTGTTTGTCAGTGTCTGGAAATTTTACCTGAGATGGAAGTCTGTAGCGCAGATATGCTTGCTCACCCTTGCAGATAGACACCACCCAAGGTGACCAGGTAAGAAGCCACCTGGACTGGGGGCTGTGCAGGAAAGGTGCTCCAAAGCAGTACCGACAAGGTCACAAACAGCAGGATAGTCGAGAGTTAGCCGAAGTCAAAGAATGCCAGAGGTCAGGATAAATGACGTGTAGCCAAAGTGAAGGGATAACAGAGATCAGGATAAACTAAGTGTAGCCAAGGTCATGGGATGCCAGAGGTCAGGATAAACAACGTGTAGCTAAAGTCAAGGGATGCTAGAGATCAGGATAAACTAAGTGTAGCCGAGGCCAAGGGATGCCAGAGGTCAATATAAACGACGTGTAGCCAAAGTCAAGGGATGCCAGAGATCAGGATTAGCAATGTCGCGAACACGAAATTTTCGGTTCGCGAACGGGAACTTCTGCAAACGTTCGCGAACCGGGCGAACCGCCATTGACTTCAATGGGCAGGTGAATTTTAAAACCCACAGGGACTCTTTCTGGCCACAAAGGTGATCTAAAAGTTGTTTCAAGGGGACTAACACCTGGACTGTGGCATTCCGGAGGGGGATCCATGGCAAAACTCCCATGGAAAATTACACAGTTGATGCAGAGTCTGGTTTTAATCCATAAAGGGCAGAAAGCACCTAACATTCCTAAATCACAATGGATATGGATTGACACCTGACATATGACATATTGACACCTTGACATATGGATTGACACCTGTCCTCAGAGACCCTGATACACACTGACACAGAGCAGAATAGGGACTGTTCCCCCTACATAGGGTCACTTGGCAGATATGGATAGACATCTATCCTAAGGATCCCTGATACACACTGACACAGAGCAGAATAGGGACTGTTCCCCCTACATGGGGTCACTTGGCAGATATGGATTGACACCTATCCTAAGGATTCCTGATACACACTGACACAGAGCAGAATAGGGACTGTTCCCCCTACATAGGGTCACTTGGCAGATATGGATTGACACCTATCCTAAGGATCCCTGATACACACTGACACAGAGCAGAATAGGGACTGTTCCCCCTACATAGGGTCACTTGGTAGATATGGATTGACACCTATCCTAAGGATCCCTGATACACACTCACACAGAACAGAATAGAGACTGTTCCCCCTACATAGGGTCACTTGGCAGATATGGATTGACACCTATCCTAAGGATCCCTGATACAGACTGACAAAGAGCAGAATACGGACTGTTCCCCCTACATAGGGTCACTTGGCAGATATGGATTGACACCTATCCTAAGGACCCCTGATACACACTGACACAGAGCAGAATAGAGACTGTTCCCCCTACATAGGGTCACTTGGCAGATATGGATTGACACCTGTCCTCAGAGACCATAATACACACTGACCCAGAGCAGAATAGAGACTGTTCCCCCTACATAGGGTCACTTGGCAGATATGGATTGACACCTATCCTAATGATCCCTGCTACGCACTGACAGAGCAGAATAGGGAATGTTCCCCCTGCATAGGGTCACTTGGCAGATATGGATTGACACCTATCCTAATGATCCCTGATACGCACTGACAGAGCAGAATAGGGAATGTTCCCCCTGCATAGGGTCACTTGGCAGATATGGATTGACACCTGTCCTCAGAGACCTAATTGTGTAATGTGAAGAAAATGGACTTTATCCGACCTTTTCTGCTATTTTTATGTGTTTGTTACATTCTTTCTGCTTAAAAGTGGTTATTAGTTCGGCAGTTTGAAACTACCGAACCCTGACCCCCTCCTCGCTTGTTATGTTCAAAAGCACCGTCAATTAAGTGTTCTCTGGGTGGCCGCTGTTCGTATAGCCGAACGCCACGTGGAAAAGAAAACGGCGGCCATCTTGTTCGCAGGAGGAGAGTCAGCGGGACTTGGTCGTCGAGTGTCTGGAACTAAAATCGGACACTCGACCGCACGAACCACCACTGAAAACTACCGAACTCCCGCTTCTCCTACTTACCGAACAGCCAGAAGAGCGGCATTCGGTAGTTATGTTCGTACAGACCAGGGGAACAATCGCTACTATGAGCCAGGAGGATATATTCGGTATTTTGACCGCTTTTCGCCTTTTTCCCAATTGACCGACCGCACACGCTGAATTTGTGGAACTGTTTTGGGCAGGAGCCTCGTGAATGGTCGGTAAAACAGGACTTCCACACTTTTCAAGAACCCCTGAACCGATCTGGGTGAAATTTGGATATGTTTGCCTCCCAGATCGGGGCTATCAGGGGATACCTTGTGGGGAAAGGGGTGTTCTAACTTTTGGGGAAAATGTGTGCCCTTTGCCTGGAGATAATTGATTTATTCCTTAACTTATCTCAATATCTCCCAGGCAGAGGGAGGGCGTGTATTAGTAAAATACTGTACAGTGATTGGCGAATGTATTTGTTTGTTCTGGGACATCCTCTTGCAGGAGGATCCCCCATAAAAGCCAGCCTGTTTCAATAAAGCTTAGTTCTGTTACACCCTTCATGAAGTCTTGGCTCATGTTTGGGAGGAATATTCTATTCACTGGGAAGGATTGTCTTGGAAGCTGTATTCATCTCTACCCCCTGCTGGAGCTATAATCACTAATGCTCAGCGGTTGGGAAAGGAACAGAAGACCGCAGTACCATAACCACTGCAGGTCTTAACATGTAATAATGGTAATACTATTACCTATTATATAATATTGGCAGGGACAAGGAAATTCCCTCTAAATAGATGGGTATAGGCAGAGAGTATGGAGACCGGAGTGATAAAGTGTCAATAAGGTGATATAAAGTTAAATGTATCACAGACACACAGCCACCCTTTCTCTTAGCTAGTTTCCAGAAATGCTGGATAGGTAGAAGGGCTATAAAGACCCAGAGAGGTCTAAGAAGAATCCTCTAAACTAGCCCTAATCTCCTTAAACACCTTCAAGGGTGTTCTAAGCTAAAGCTCAATCTAAACGTTTAGATGACTGCCTGATTTCCCATCACAGATGCTGGCTAGGAATAACAGAGTGCAAGACAAAGAGTGGATCTAAGTGCCCATAGTGCAGTAAAGTGTCCGTAGTGAAGTGAAAAAGAGAATAACGAGCTGGCGCCCAAGAGAATAACGAGCTGGCGCCCTATCAGGGGACGTGTATATGGCATCGATTTTAGGAACCGGGAGATGGAAAAACATGCTTGGTCGGTCCTCCTACTTCAAATTTGGGGCACTGCGTGTGCAATCTAATGTGCCACCAGATAGGAGTGGTGTGTTAAGTAGTACTATTCCTATCAGTTTAATCCCTGTTATGTGCCTTTTTTTTGGTTTGTTTTTTGAAGCCACAGTGCAGCACCAGAGGGCCGAAAAATTAGGCATGTACACATGCCTGAAAAATTAGGTATTGTTGCAGCCGCTGCTGTAGCAGCGGCCATAAAAATTGATGTTTGTTTCCCAGGCAGAAAGTGCCCTAAAACATTGGGGCTTGAACCCTAGTTGGTGGCGGATAAGTCACGCAAGTCAACCGGCATTCAGAGCTAAAATACAGCAGCATGTGGACCATTTTTAGCCCAAGGCAGCTCATCTCCTCAGGCCTTTTTTAGTCGAATGGATCGCCCAGTGTCAGTCCCTTCGGGTTCCATCCCTCATTCATCTTAATAAAGGTGAGGTAATCTAGACTTTTTTGACCTATGCAACTTCTCTTCTTAGTGACAATACCTCCTGCTGCACTGAAGGTCCTTTCTGACAGGACACTTGAAGCGGGGCAGGCCAGAAGTTCTATCGCAAATTGGGATAGCTCAGGCCACAGGTCAAGCCTGCACACCCAGTAGTCAAGGGGTTCATCGCTCCTCAGAGTGTCGATATCTGCAGTTAAGGCGAGGTAGTCTGCTACCTGTCGGTCGAGTCGTTCTCTGAGGGTGGATCCCGAAGGGCTGTGGCGATGCGTAGGACTTAAAAAGCTCTGCATGTCCTCCATCAACAACACGTCTTTAAAGCGTCCTGTCCTTGCCGGCGTGGTCGTGGGAGGAGGAGGATGACTTTCACCTCTTCCCCTGTTAGATTCCCGTTGTGCTGTGACTTAACCTTTATATGCTATGTAAAGCATACTTTTTAATTTATTTTGCAAATGCCTGATCCTTTCCGACTTGTTGTAATTCGGTAAAATTTCCGCCACTTTCTGCTTATACCGGGGGTCTAGTAGCGTGGACACCCAGTACAGGTCGTTCTCCTTCAGCCTTTTTATACAAGGGTCCCTCAACAGGCACGACAGCATGAAAGACCCCATTTGCACAAGGTTGGATGCCGAGCTACTCATTTCCAGTTCCTCCTCCTCAGTGATGTCAATGAAGGTATGTTCTTCCCCCCAGCCACGTACAACACCACGGGTACTAGATAGGTGACAACGAGCACCCTGGGATGCCTGTTGTGGTTGGTCTTCCTCCTCCTCGTCAAAGCCACATTCCTCCTCTGACTCCTCTTCCTCACAATCCTCTTCCAGCATTGCCACAGGTCCAGCAAGCGATGCTGATAAGGCTGTTTCTGGTGGTGATGGTGACCACAACTCTTCCTCTTCCTCTTCACGCTCATCTACGGCCTGATCCAGCACTCTTCGCAGGGCACGCTCCAGGAAGAAAACAAATGGTATGATGTCGCTGATGGTGCCTTCGGTGCGACTGACTAGGTTTGTCACCTCCTCAAAAGGACGCATGAGCCTACAGGTATTGCGCATGAGCGTCCAGTAACGTGGCAAAAAAATTCCCAGCTCCCCAGAGGCTGTCCTAGCACCCCGGTCATACAAATATTCATTAACGGCTTTTTCTTGGTGGAGCAGGCGGTCGAACATTAGGAGTGTTGAATTCCAACGTGTCGGGCTGTCGCAAATCAAGCGCCTCACTGGCATGTTGTTTCGCCGCTGGATATCTGTAAAGTGCGCCATGGCCGTGTAGGAATGCCTGAAATGGCCACACACCTTCCTGGCCTGCTTCGGGACGTCCTGTAAGCCTGTGTACTTATGCACAAAGCGTTGTACGATCAGATTACACACATGTGCCATGCACGGCACATGTGTCAACTTGCCCAACTTCAATGCCGCCAACAAATGTTTTCCGTTGTCACAAACCACTTTGCCGATATCCAGTTGCTGCGGAGTCAGCCACTTTTCCACCTGTGCGTTCAGGGCAGACAGGAGTGCTTGTCCGGTGTGACTCTCTGCTTTCAAGCAAGTCAAACCCAAGACGGCGTGACACTGCCGTATCTGGGATGTGGAATAGTACCTGGGGAGCTGGGGGGGTGCCGTTGATGTGGAGCAAGACGCAGCAGCAGAAGAGGACTCAGCCAAGGAGGTTATGGAAGAGGATGGAGTAGGAGGAATAGAGGAGGTGGCAGCAGGCCTGCCTGCAAGTCGTGGCGGTGTCACCAACTCCTCTGCAGAGCCACGCATTCCATGCTTGGCAGCCGTCAGCAGGTTTACCCAATGCGCAGTGTAGGTGATATACCTGCCCTGACCATGCTTTGCAGACCAGGTATCAGTGGTCAGATGGAGCCTTGCCCCAACACTGTGTGCCAGACATGCCATTACTTCCTTTTGCACAATCGAGTACAGGTTGGGGATTGCCTTTTGTGAAAAGAAATTTAGTCCGGGTACCTTCCACTGCGGTGTCCCAATAGCTACAAATTTTTTGAACGCCTCAGACTCCACCAGCTTGTATAGTAAAAGCTGGCGGGCTAATAGTTCGGACAAGCCAGCTGTCAGACGCTGGGCAAGGGGGTGACTTTCTGACATTGGCTTCTTACGCTCAAACATGTCCTTGACAGACACCTGACTGTGGGCAGGAGCGGGAACTGCTCAAGGCAGGAGACGGAGTGGCGGATGGTTGAGAGGGGGCAAGGAGGACAGCAGTGGTTGACGTGGCTGAAGATGCTGGACCAGGAGGAGGATGGCGGCTTTGAGTTTGCGTGCTGCTTGTACTCATGTGTTGATCCCATAGGCGTTTGTGATGTCCGATCATGTGCCGACGCAAAGCAGTTGTACCTAGGTGGGTGTTGGACTTCCCACGACTCAGTTTCTTTTGGCACAGGTTGCAAATGGCATCAGAGGCAGACACACAAAAACACACAAAAAAAATGCCACACTGCTGAGCTCTGCAATGACGGCATTCTGGTAGTGGCAACAGCATGCATTGATTGGCATGCTGTCTGGCTGACCCCGGGTGCCAATGCATGCTGTCTGACTGTGCCACTAGCTCCTTGCGACGACCTCCCCCTGCTTCCAACTCATCTCCTCCTCCTCCTCTCTGTCTCCCCATCTGAACTTTCGTCCTGTTCTTCTTCTTGCCGAGCGGGCACCCACGTGACATCCATGGACGCATCGTCATCATCAACCACTTCACTTGTATCTGACAACTCAGCAAAGGAAGCAGCAGCGGGTACAACATCATCATCATCACACCATACGTCCATGTGTGTAATGCTGCCTGCCTGAGACATATCCCTGTTATCTACATCCTCTGGCAATAATGGTTGCGCATCACTCATTTCTTCAAACGGATGTGTGAATAACTCCTCTGACATACCAAGTTAAGCGGCTGTGGTGCTAGTGTTGGTGGTGGCGGCAGGCGGGTGAGTGGTATCTTGAGAGGTGCCCGAAGCTAAGCTGGAGGAGGATGGTGCGTCAAGGTTCCGAGCGGAAGCTGTAGAAGATTGGGTGTCCTGTGTTAGCCAGTCAACTATGTCCTCAGAACTTTTCAAGTTCAGGGTACGTGGCCTCTGAAAACTGGGCATTATTCTAGGGCCAAAGGCAATCACAGCACCACAACCACGATGGCCCCTGTGGGGTGGCCTGCCTCTGCCTGTCATTTTTTTTTGGATTAGTGGTACTATGCGTGCAAGCTACTGTGAGACCAGATACTGTGCAGTGGCAGAGGTTGGCAGAGTACACGCTGTAGGCCTGACACACCCGCTTGAAGACAACTAACTGCTATTCAATCTATAACAGTGAAAAAAGTTTTTTCTTTTTAAATGCACGCTATTGTGACACCAGATATGAGTGGCAAAGTGGACTGGCAGAGGTTGGCAGAGTACACGCTGAAGGTCTGACACCCGCTTTAAGGACACTGACTGCTATTAGCTTACAGTGAAAAGCTTTTTTTCTTTTTAAAGGCATGCTATAGTCACACCAGATATGAGTGGCAAAGTGCACTTGCAGAGGTTGGCAGAGTACACGCTGAAGACCTGACACCCAGACGCTTGCAGACAACTAACTGCTATTCAATCTATTACAGTGAAAAAAATTTGGGTTTTTTTTAAATGCAAGCTTAAGCTATTGTGACACCAGATATGAGTGGTGGCACTGGGCAAGTGGGCACAGTATCCACTGTGAGCCTGACACAGAAGCTGGCAGACAACTAACTGCTATTCAATCTATTACAGTGAAAAAAAGTTTTTCTTTTTAAATGTCAAGCTTAAGCTATTGTGACACCAGATATGAGTGGTGGCACTGGGCAAGTGGGCACAGTATCCACTGTGAGCCTGACACAGAAGCTGGCAGACAACTAACTGCTATTCAATCTATTACAGTGAAAAACATTTTTTTTTTTAAATGTCAAGCTTAAGCTATTGTGACACCAGATATGAGTGGTGGCACTGGGCAAGTGGGCACAGTATCCACTGTGAGCCTGACACAGAAGCTGGCAGACAACTAACTGCTTTTCAATCTATTACAGTGAAAAAACATTTTTTCTTTTTAAATGTCAAGCTTAAGCTATTGTGACACCAGATATGAGTGGTGGCACTGGGCAAGTGGGCACAGTATCCACTGTGAGCCTGACACAGAAGCTGGCAGGCAGGCAACTGCAATTAGATTACACAGGAAAAAAAAGCAGACTGATGTTCTAGCCCTAAAAAGGGCTTTTTGGGGTGCTGTTCTTACAGCAGAGATCAGATGAGTCCCTTCCAGTTTCTCTATCTAATGAGCAGCAGCTACACTTTCCCTTCTCTATCTAAGAATGCAGCTTCAGAATGAATCTAAAATGGATGCTGTACAGGAGGTGGGAGGGTCTGGAAGGGAGGGTCTGCTGCTAATTTGCTGGAGTGTCTCTGCTGACTGTGAGGCACAGGGTCAAAGTTTCCTCAATGATGACGAATAGGGGGCGGATCGAACCGCGCATGTGTTCGCCCGCCGTGGCGAACGCGAACACGCTATGTTCGCCAGGAACTATTCGCTGGCGAACAGTTCGGTACATCACTAATCAGGATAAACTAAGTGTAGCCGAGGCTAAGGGATGCCAGAGGTCAATATAAATGATGTGTAGCCAAAGTCAAGGGATGCCAGAGGCCAGGATAAACGACATGTAGCCAAAGTCAAGGGATGCCTGAGGTCAGGATAAAGAAAGTGTAGCCAAAGTCAAGGGATAGTAGAGGTCAGGATAAACTAAGTGTAGCCGAGGTCAAGGGATGCCAAAGGTCAGGATAAACTAAGTGTAGCCAAAGTCAAGGGATGCCAGATATCAGGATAAACTAAGTGTAGCCAAAGTCAAGGGATGCCAGAGATCAGGATAAACTAAGTGTAGCCGAGGTCAAGGGATTCCAGATGTCAGGATAAACTAAGTGTAGCCGAGGTCAAGGGATGCCAGAGGTCAGGATAAACGACGTGTAGCCAAAGTCAAGGGATGCTAGAGATCAGGATAAACTAAGTGTAGCCAAGGTCAAGGGATGCCTGATGTCAGGAAAAACTAGGTATAGCCAAAGTCAGAAGCTGGGGTCAATATGGAATACAAATTCAGGAGACCAGAAAACAGAAACTGAGCACATGCACCAGGATCAAAGGCTTGATCATGTCCTCAGGGAGGGGCAGTTTATATACCCAGCAGATGAATGATCAGTCTTAAGTGAAGCACTTCAAAGACGATAGAATAAGTCCAGCCCCCCAGTGCTGCGGACTTAGCCAGGAATAATATGGCTATAACAGCTTGAAAGAATTGGACCCAAAGACAACAAAGGACCCAGGTTCAAACCCCCTGTTTGGCATTTTTAGGGAGACCACATCTGGATGGCACGGGGTTTACCTTAACAGTCAGTCCGTTCTGTACTGGACAACTTAGGGCATCCCCGAGGTGGACGGCTGTGCAGAATCAGGGCCGGTGCAAGGATTTTCAGCTGCACAGGCAAAAGCGGATTTTGCCCCCCCTTCCCTCCCCTAGTCGACTAAAACTACACAAAAACTAAAACAAATCAGATGATAGACATTTGCAATTCATTTCGATCTTCCAAATTGCCGAATTTTGTAAGTGCCGAACCGATTTCTGGAAGAGCCGAAGTGCTTCGGATTTCAGAAAAGTGGGGGAGGGGGAGGAAGACACGTGGAGGAGATGAGATGCATGGAGGGGCTGGGGGATAAAGATACAGGGTGTTGGGGGGAAGAGACCGAAAAATAGGGCTATTGAGAGCAGGGCCGGCCTTAGGGGTGTGCGAGCTGTGCGGCCGCACAGGGCGCCATGGAGCAGGGGGCGCCCTGCGGCCGACACAGCTCACAAATGGCCGTCCAGAATTAAAAATTAAAACATTTGTGGGGGGGCGGAGCTTCCCGTGTGGCAGGGGTGGAGCTAAAAGCGCCGGAAAACTGCTGCAGGGGAAGCAGGAAGGAGTCCCTGCTTCCCCACCAAACAGTCTCCAGGAGCTGCACTGCCTCCACAATGAACTCCACAGGTAACTGTGTGATTGTCAGTGTGAGTGTGACTGTCTGCCTGTGTGTCTGTGTGTGTGACTGTCTGCCTGTGTTTGTGTGTATGACTGTGTGTGTGTCTGTGTGTATGACTGTCTGCCTCTGTGTCTGTGTGTGATTGTCTGCCTGTGTGTGTGTGTGACTGTCTGTCTGTGTGTCTGTGTGCATGACTGCCTGTGTGTGTGTGTGTGTGACTGTCTGCCTGTGTGCATGACTGCCTGTGTGTGTATGACTGTCTGCCTGTGTGTCTGTGTGCATGACTGCGTGTGTCTGTGTGTGTGTATGACTGTCTGCCTGTGCCAAATTGCCGAACCGAAGTGCCGAACCGAATTTTGGAATAGCCGAAGTGCTTCGGATTTCAGAAAAGGGGGGGGGGGGGGTTAGAAGACACGTGGAGGAGATGAGATGCATGGAGGGGCTGGGGGATAAAGATACAGGGTGTTGGGGGGAAGAGACCGAAAAATAGGGCTATTGAGAGCAGGGCCGGCCTTAGGGGGGTGTCTGTGTGTGTGTGACTGTCTGCCTGTATCTGTGTGTTTGATTGTCTGCCTGTGTGTGTGACTGTCTGCCTGTGTGTCTGTGTGCATGACTGCCTGTGTGCGTGTGTGTGTGTGACTGTCTGCCTGTGTGTGTGTGTGTGCATGACTGCCTGTGTGTGTGTGTGTGTATGACTGTCTGCCTGTGTGTCTGTGTGTATAACTGTCTGCTTGTGTGTGTGTGTGTGCGTGACTGTCTGCCTGCGTGCGTGACTGTCTGCCTGTGTGTGTGTGTGTGGATGTCTTCTTGTGTGTGTATGGCCGTCTGACTCTGTGTGTGTGTGTGTATCACATACAACCAATACACGCATATCACACACTGTTAATACACCCATTACAAATATCACACACAGCCAACACATAGCATACATATCACACACAGTCATCACACCTACTATCACATACACAGACAACACAAACATTACATCATATATGGATGACGGGGGCGCTGTGAAGATTTTTTGCACAGGGCGTCTAAAGGCCTAAGGCCGGCCCTGATTGAGAGAAAGAGAGACACAGGGGCTGGGAGAGTGGGGGCAAAGAGCCACAGAGGGGCTGGGGAAGGAGCAAAAGAGAGACACAGGGGCTTGGGGGGAGGGGCTGGTGGGACACAAAGAGACACAGAGGAGTTGTGGAAGGGGCAAAAGAGACAGATCGGAGCTTGTAAGAGAATCACCAAGAGGGGCAGGGGGGACACGAAGAGACACAGAGGGACTGAGGAAGGGACAAAAGAGACAGAGGTTTTAACTAAACCCATTCGATTTGAGTTGACTAAAAAGAAAACAATTCAGATGACTAAAACTAAATTGAAATTTGACGCCAAAATTAACACTGCTCTTAACCAATGAGCGAGGTCCTCATATGGCAGGGCTTAGGAGTTTCTGTTGGCAGCCTCCTGAAAACTAATACAGTACATCTATTCACTCACAGATATACACCAATAGACACAGCCATAGATGCACAAAATCACCTAAACACACTCATACAGACTTACTATTATGCATGCAGGGCATGGGCACTCACAGTCACGCACCCAGATACCAACTCACATTCAGTCATACAGACACAACATAGATGGTCCGCTCCTATTGCTGAATGCTACTAATTCCACTTAATTGCTGTCCTATAGCACTCCTCACTGTAACCTAGAAGTATATTTGGTGTGACTATTCCTACCGGTAGTGGGCTGCATCCTTCTTCCCCACTCCCTCGCGGTCTGATGACACATGGTATAATGTGTCATTGTGTAATGAGAGTGCTGATTGATGGAAAGGCTTTCCAGACAGCAGCCAATTAAACATCTGCAGGGATTACAATGCCTTAGGGCAGGCATAGGCAACCTTCGGCACTCCAGATGTTTTGGACTACACCTCCCATGATGCTTTGCCAGCATTATGGGTGTAAGAGCATTATGGGGGATGTAGTCCACAACATCTGGAGTGCCAAAGGGTGCTTATCCCTGCCTTAGGGCATCCAGGCTTCCATAGCGGCTCTGCTGTTCGAAACACCGGCTGTGTAAGAGTTGTGAGGGGCGGCTGCTGTAGGCCTAGGGCAGCAGTTCCTTGTATCCTTCATTAAAGTTCTCCTATCGGTGCCCAAAGGACTCCAATAACAGTGTAGTGCCAGAAATATGAAAAAAAAATACAAGTCTCTGGCCAGGGGCCAGGGAGTTGGAGTTTTGCGCCCCGCTGCTGTGCCGCCTTATTTCCCTCGGCTTAATGCAGGCGGGCAGTGAGGGTGCTGTAATCTTCCTGCTCTTCTTGCTCTGCACTCTCGCGCACCCTGTTGTGATGCTGGAATATGATGTAATTTCGGGGCCTTTGCACTAAACGGTGCGCAAGGGAGAACAGACATGAAGATTACAGGCAACGGCATAACTACCAAGGTTGTAGGGTTCGCAGCTGACGTCCCTTCAGAGGACCCGACCACTACTGAGATACCTGCTACCGTGGGCCGCCGCCATCACTTCAGGATTGGTGCGAGGCCTGGGGTTGCCAGGTTCTAAGCAGGAGGGGAGAACTGTGCTGCTCCCTTTCTGCTGCTGTGTGTAGCGTGGCTGAGCGGTCTGACAGAAAGTGCTATCTGAGAGAGAACTTCCAGTCAGTCCTAGTACCGCGCTACGGGTAAACAGGGACAGGAGGGGAGGGGGGAGAGAATGAGCCAGATGGAGGAGCTGGGGGATGGAGGGAATGACATGGAAGGTCTGGGGGGAGGGAATAAGACACTTGAAATATCTAGGGGGAGGGAATGAGACACATGGAGGGGAGGATATGAGACACATATAGAGGCTGGGGGTGGGAATGAGACACAAGGGGTGAGATAGGGGGAAATTAGACACTTGGAGGAGGGAGAGAATGAGACACATGGAGGGTCTGTGAGGTAGGGAATGAGATTCATGAAGGGAATGTGGGGGAATGAGACACATGGAGGAGCTGGGGGGAGGGAATGAGAAACATGGAGGAGCTGGGGGGAGGGAATGAGAAACATGGAGGGGCGGGGGGGATATGAGACACATGGGGGGCTGGGAAGTAGTGAATGAGACACATGAAGGGGCTAGGGAGGAATAAGATGCATGGAGCGGCTGGCGGGGGGGGGGGGGGGGTGAGATACATGGGGGGGCCCCAGAGCAATTCCTGCACTGGGCCCAGTGATTTTTAGTTACGCCTCTGATTACAGGATAACAGCAGTCACACTGGACCTAATGGAAAGGATCCACTCCAGCTCTCTGTCAGTGAGTGTCTGTGTCTGTCTGTCAATGAGTCTGTGAGTGTGTGTCAAGTCAGTGAGTGTCTGTTTGGGTGACCAGCCACCTCCATTTGCAAGGGAAGGTGCTTTTATTCAGCTTTTTTTCCCGACGCGCCGGTCTCGCTGCGGCTGGCCCTGCCTTTATGGCTGAGATAATCACTCTTAATGATCTCAGCCAATCCAATACTTTCCCATAGTAATCATTGGAAGGGTTAAATGTTGCGCTGTGCCAATCAGCATCTCCTCATAGAGAAGCATTGTATTAATGCATTTCTATGGGGAAAAAAACAAAAAGGTGCAAAAGGGTCAGCGCTAATAATAGATAGATAAGACCGGCAGTGGACCAACAAAGGGGAACCCTCTAACCCTTTAGATAAGGAACATGCAATACAAAAGAGAGAAAGGGCTGCGCCAGATATGATAAAAAACATTTTAAAAAGACAATAACTTATACCAACAGGTAAACAACAGCAGAGGAGGTGTAAAGGCTGTACGCACATACAGTAAAAAGAGATATAACACTCTCCAGAGTATAGACAAATTAGTCCAAAAAAAAGAGTCCAAATAAGAGGATCTCACTTTAGTAAATGTCTTTATGGGAGCTTGTTGGGATGTTATGTCCTCAATAACTTGTAGTCCAAACGTTCCACTTATATGAAGGATAAAAGACAGGGACAACTAATACTGCGATATGTACAATCTGAAGGAGTCACTAAAAGAAAATACTTAATAAACTCACATTTCAAAGAGTTATAACCAGCTTCACAGATCTGTGACTTTTGTGGGACTTTGCACATTTTGCTGCCCCTCATGGCTGCAAATGGAGTGGCAGATCACTCCTTCTTAGAGGGGAACAAGTGGAATGGGTATGGCTCAAAGCAAACAAGTTAAATACATCACATCTATATGAACAGTGTATGTCCTGGAGGCTGCTGCCTATTCGGCTCTTGGGGAGGTCAGGCATCCGGTGCGGGGTGCCTGGAGGCCCAAGGCCTTACAGAATGTCTGGGACTCAGCTAGTGTGGAGAGTTTATGTAGAGTTCCCTTATGTGTGACCACCAGGAATCTGGGAGATCTCCAGTGAGATTCTATTCCCGCTTCTCTGAGGATGCTGAAGACTGGGTTCAGCGATCTGCGCTATTGTAGTGTGGATATGGTGAGGTCTTGATAGATGGTGAGTTGTGCTCCTTCAAATGTTAGTGGCGTCTTGTCCCGGAGTGCCTTCACCAGGATTCTCTTGTCTTAGGAAGTGGCGCAGTGTACAATCACATCTCGGACTATGGTTGGGGCTGTTCTGCCCGAGGATGGTAGGCGGTATATCCCGTCTGTGTTAAATTTTTTGGCATGCATTGGCGGCAGAATGGAGGCACGAGGCGCCTCATATAGTTAGGCAGTTAATCGGGAGTGATGACGTCTGGCACTCCCCTGATCATAAGGTGGATACGTCTTGTCCTGTCATTGAGGGCTATGTAGTGGAGAGAGAGTGCTTGTTATTGGGCTTATAGGGCCAGCACAGAGTCCTGTAGGGTTGTCAGTCCCTGCTTGATGCCTGAGATATCATCTTCCGTGGACTGCACCCTGTCAGTGATAGCCTGCACGTCTGCTTTAATGGCCACTACGCTGGTTGCCAGGAGATTTTGATTTCCCCAACTAGGTTGTGAACGTCCCGCTGGGTGACTGGGGCAGACCCATCTTGATTCCCCTTGGGTGTTTGTGCCATTTGTGGAGGTAAGTCAGGCGGTATGGGGTCTATTGGTACCTTGATGATTTCGTGCTCTCGCCATTTTGGGCGGCGGTTGTTGTTGTTGCAGCATGGCACCTATGTCCCTGGATCCTGAGGGCAACTCCGGTGGAGGTTTTTGGGACCGGCGGCCCATCATTGCCGGGGTAGACAAGTGTTCTGTGGGGAGGTCTTCCACCTCTGGGTCCTCTGGCGGTTCAAATCTGCCCAGGGGTGCCGACCAGTCGAGGACGGCTGTGGGTTTGTAGGCCTCAGGTCTGCGTTTCCGTCGGTTCACCCGTGCCGGGTACACAAATGGCATGGAGGGGCAGCTTGGTTGTGCTCAGCTGGTCCCCCCGGTCAGGAGTGGGTTATTTGAGGGTTTTAAGCCTCAAATATCAGGCTTTGATGCGGGTTTTGGTCGGGAGCGATACTGGGTTGCGTCCGCTACAGCTCGTGGTCAGGCTCCGCCCCAGCATTAGTATTTTATAAAGATTTATGACATACTGAGAAATTACAGAGATGCTTTAAAATTAATCTGATCACAAATTTCTAACTAATTTTTCCCTGCAAGATTTTTACACTTAATAATTAACAGACAACTTCTATATAAAGAATGCAAGCTCAGTTGAGTAGGGCCCTCAACCATAGGGTTCCTGTGCGTCCAATTCATCTTGTTGCAAATACTGTTAGTCCACCTATCGTACAACGCTACAGAATTTGTTGTCGCTTTATAAATAATAATAATAATATTGTACTATGTTGCGGAATATGTTGGCTCTTTATAAATGCTAGTAATAAATAAATAAAATTTGCCATATTTTCTTAAGATTCTACGCTATGATTTAATATAACTTTTTTTCCCCATTTGTTTTAGGATTATTAATGTAATACAATAAAATGTATATCTATATATTTATTTTTTGTTAATTATTTTTTTTCTGTCCCTTTAAAAACATTAGCATGTAACTATGTCCCTTTAAACGTTGATTCACAACGTGCATTCCATACTTCCGGGTGTGGGTTTCCTGACGTCATAGCAGAGGTATTTCCCCCCCCCTCCCTCCCCTGCACATGCCCGCTTCCTGTGTGGCAGCGCATGCGCAGCTTGGCCCTTTAAACGTGCAATTGGACGGGAAAATAAAGTCCGGCTCTTTCCCCGTGCAGGTTCTGGTGGGTGTTTATAGATCCTTCCGCCGAGAGGCACTCTTTGGCGTAATGGCTCATCTAAGCTCTCTCTTCCGTCTCTATCCATCCTCGCTTCTCCATTAACCGCCCCGGCCGGACACCTTCTCTCCTCCGGAGTCACTGAAGGGACAGGACGGGCCGCGGGGGGTCCGGGAAAGGGCGGGGTCACCGGTGGGGGCGCGGAGGGAGCCTGGTAATAGGACAGCAAGATGGCGGCTGCGTAGACTCTGGGAAGAACCGACTCTGAAGGAGGAAAACAACAATAATAAGAGGGCTGGCTAGGGTGGTTTCCCTGCCCGTGCTCGGGGACATGGTGGAGTTGGAGGTGTGTGGAGATTTGGGGGGCCCTGTCCCTCACTATTAACCAGCCACAAACCAGTGTGAACACCAGTCAATATGGGGTTAATGGGGAATATGGGGTTAATACAGGGCTAATGGGGAATATGGGGTTAATAGGGTGGGTGAGGGTCTCTGTTAACCTGTGATTAGGAGGAACCTCCAAATATTGCCTTAAATATAGCCTGGCCATGTGTGGGGGGGAGGTAAATATTCAAGTTTTGGTATAATGGAGGTCAGTACATCAGTAGTGACAGCATGGCTGCTGTAAATTATCTTGGATTGATATCATAAAAAAAAAAAACCCTGTAATCAGCATAGGACAGACACACACGGTCTGCGTCAGGTATTTATATTTACGGCCGCACGTAAACATCCGGCAATATTAGAGGGTGAAAGGATTAAAATACCAAATTTATTGTGCGTTTAGAACCGCATTTTCCGGAAAAAATGTTTTGGCTTTGTGTTTGGTTCCGTAGAATATATATAGATTTTTTTTTAATACAGGTGAGGGTAGTGGGTTTTTTAAACGCTTTGTGCTTGACCGTATGGTACTCGGAGGAGCGATTATATTATCCATCGGTTCCGGCTGACCTATATAGGTATTGGTTTCTCCCGACAGCTACGTAACGATAAACCAGTTCTGGTTCTACATGGAGCGCTATGCTTGGTGATGTCCGTGGGTTAATCTAAATTTAGCCAAGGGCCAGATGTCTGTTTAAGGCCACCTGGCAACGAACAGGTTAAGAGTTAGTGGCCGTTCTTTCAGGATATTGTTGAACAGTAGGCTACGACACAGTGTATGAGACCGATTAGATAGATAAAAATTAATATAGAGCTTAAAATAGCATGCAGGCAGCCGGAGGTAGTCTATTCAATAGGAGGAAATGTTTGTTTTTTTTTCTCTCTTTCTACACAATCTGAACTCAGCCCTACTCTTATTTATTACGCAGGTTTGAACATCCAGGAAGCTGCTGACCTCTTGACATCTGTGGGATTCTGGGTTAATATCGTAAAAAAACAGTATTTGCCAGGTTTGGCTATTGGCGTCAGGGCCATTGCCATATTAAAGACCCCTCTCTACCCACACTCTGCAGATATTGGCTTGAAGGATGGTGCTGTGACCAAAGTCTTTACCCCTCCCATTGGATTTACAATACATGTTTGTGTAAACGGTGACTCAGTTTAGGACATGGAGTCTGAAGATTTCATTCCTCCCCCAGAATGTCCTGTTTTTGAGCCAACCTGGGAAGAATTTGCAGATCCATTGGGATATATTGCTAGGATTAGGCCTATCGCTGAGAAGTCTGGGATATGTAAAATCCGCCCTCCAGTGGTGAGTATAATCTCTATCTAAAACCTACATTTGCCATTGGGTTGGTAGAAGCCACCATCGCCCTTAAAAATAACAGCTCATTACATGAAAATTTCCATATGTCAAGTCATATAACCTCTGTTTTCCATGGAAACTGGATAGCATAGCTGAATAAACCTAATGTTGCATTTCTTTTTTTTTTTTGTCCATGACCTCATTTCTAGTTACTCCTTGCCAAATGTGTTGTATGTCCCTTCCATTTTGTTTTTTTTGTATGTTAAACCAAGCCTTGAATGGAGAAATAATGATTAGCAACATGGCTCCCAGGAAGTGCTTTTGTTCCCTGCCCCCACCCATCTTCCCTTTAGTTTTCTAAGAATCTTCCCTTGCTCTGCTGTAAAGAATGTAAAACTCCCACAAATATGGTTACACTTCGTGATATACAGACTTTTATAAGTGACTTATTTTTCTATATTTACATTTTGGATTCTTTTGAGAGCCTGTGTGTCTAATTTGTCTTTGGTTTGGATTTTTTTTTTTTATTTTTTTTTCCTGAATAGTTCTTGACTCCCTCCACAAAATATCCACCTTCTTTACTTGATGGTGCCATAAATAGTGTGTGTGTAAATAGGAAATTTGGGCAGGAAGCAAGTAGCCATTTAATTTTTAGGCTACTTATTTGTTGGATTACACGTTAGATGACATGGCTTCTGTTGACCGTAGGAAAAAACTGGTTGAACCAGGAGCTGGACGTAACCAAACACAACCCTACCATCCCCCCTGTTGCCACCAAGCACTCACTCAGTGTGCAACATGACTGCTGAGTGAGAATCTTTTGTCTATGCGACAGCAGGAGGGGCAGACCGAGAACTGTACTTTGGACATTGACATCCAGAGAGGCACAAATAGTCCTGTCTCATGGGTTTACTGTAGGGCTATCAAACTACAACAAACCCAATGGGTCTATGAAACATGTCTTTATAGAGCTAGAACTGAATGGAAATTCAATAAGAATCATCCTATCCACAGACCAGCACATGTACAATAATTTAGCCCTCCTACGAAAATCGACTGGCATAGAACTTTTGTACACACGCTGCATAAAACAAACATTATATAACCCACTGAGCATTGTGCTGTGTTATCGTCAGAACATGGCATGTTTTTGACCATTAAAGGCCACGTTTTAAAATGGCCTATTTTTTAAACATCTTTTTTAACATTTTCCAAGCATAATCTGTACATACATGTAAATAAAGTTGCTTTGATGTCGTGCCTTTCACTGCTTCTACTGACTTTTTTTTTTATTTGATTTTATTTACTTTTTTAGTTTTTTTTTTTTTTTCGTTCACAATTATTCTTATAAGCCCCCCCTCCCCCTGTTAGTAACTAGGCAACATTTGGTTTTGTTTTTGTTCAGTCATTTTGTTCCCAGGAGTATAAAATAGAATAGGATGTGATCCCGCATTCCTCTATGGAGTTTTATTAATGTATGTTGGTATACAGGTTTTAACAGGCCAAGGCTGCGTTAAGCCACATAAGAACTAAAGCCCCTCCCTCTGATGAGACAGCAGTGATGAACTGTCCATTATCCAGTTTATCATCTCACACGTAAGCAGTGAAATTTGAAGAGCTGTTCTTTGTTTTTCACTGTAGCTCAGGGCTGTGGGCCTAGTGCAACATACAGGCTGTGTATATATAGGTTGCATTGTTCTCTACACAGAAAGGGGGTCCTGCTGCACAGTTAATCTAGTTTTGATCTTTTATAAGAATATTTTATACCCTAAGAGTCAATTTTCAGACCTCATAAATGTGACCTTGTTAAATGTTACCTCTTTAATATATTGTGAGGGGGGGGGGGGGGGGGGAGAAACAGCTTAAACGTTTTCATTTGTGGAGAGGGTAAACTGAGTAATATTGAGTTTTAGCTGTTTATCGAACAGCATTACAAATACGTATACTTTATGTTGGATCTCATCAATATCTTCTGTTTTATCATTTGTAGTAACCCTAACTGTAGGAATCTTCATTTCACTGTTGTCAGAATCCATACTTTTATCACTGCTACCTTATGGAAGACTAGATTTACACGGTTGCAGGATTTTTAGTTTTGTTACAAATTTTGTTTGTAAACTGGGAATTTGAAGTTCTACTCAGATTTGTTGGCATGGGTAGTCTGGCACAAATGTAGTATCTGCCAGTGAATCCTGGTAAAGGAACACTTCAAGCACCATCACTACTACAGCCTGCTGAGGTGGTTATGGTGCCAGGAGTGCCGTGTCCAAATGTAACTCGTGAAACTATTTTGGAACACGTTTCACTGGTCGTCTGTGTGCTAGCCTGCTTCTGTATCTTCCTGAAGAAGAATGCGGTTAACTTTGAGCTAAGCAGGGCCACACTCACTGACTGAGCACATTAGCAAACCTCACTCCGCTAATGAACTCATTCTGGTATGGGCTGTGTTTAGCTGTAGAGAGGCATTTGTCTTCACCTACAGGAGAAGAATGGATGTATTGTGAACACCATGGAGACCAATGTAAGTTGTCAAACTACTCTAATACCACTTGACAGATTACACTGTAATGACACCAGGGTACTCTTAGAACCATAACCACTATAGCGGGCTGTAGTGTCTATTGTTCTCAGAGTTTTTCCTTTAATGTTAAATGGGCACCATAATCACTCCTGCTTATTGTAGTATTTATGGGGCAAAGAATCCTTAGGTTCAATTGCCTCGATTTTATTGTCAAGCAGATTCTCAAAACTATAGGCTAACGTTCAGATCAAACCCTCTGCTGTGCATTGGCTAATGCCAAAGTGGACTTCCTCCTTAGCCTAGTCCAGCCTAGTTGATAACCTGAGAGAACTAGTGGCAGGTTAGTTCAGGGCGTATAATTGCTGCCCAAATTTTAAATAGGAAGGTGAGAACGAGTCCTTCTAGAAAATATGACTACCAGGAAGGTTGGAGATATCTACTACAAAAGCACGGTATTCTTACCCATGTAATTTATTAAGTGCAACTGCCTGCGAAGCAGCATTGTAGCCATAATAATAAAAGTTTCTGTTAGATTGTAAAAGCTTGAGCCAGGTTATCAGGCCCCCCTTTAAATTCATCCCATAATATTTGAAGCAAGAGAGCCTTTCAGTAGAGGCGAGTCCAGTGTAAGCTCTTCAAATTTATAGAAGTCTTTGGTGAGACTATGCGGGGTGAAACATTAGGAGAGCCAGTAAACCGGTGTATGGAGTAGAGAATATTTACAATTTTTTTTTTTTTTTTTCCTTTTCCATTGTCTAATGAATGGGAACCAAGCTGGAAGAGAGGATTGCCCAGCAATGGATGGCATAAAATCTGAATACCCATTGCTAAATTCTGGGTTGGTCTAGGTTTTCTTATTGAGAAGTCGATCACAAAACAGTATAGCAATGGGGGATTGTAGTCCTAGATTTTGGACTGATTAAATTCCCCCACAAACGTTGGCTGCTGGGATAGATATATATAATTTTTCATTTTTTTTTTCTATCAAACATGCTAGAAACATGCTTTCTTGTACAGCTGTAGAAGATTGGATTAACTTGTTTGAATGTTTTAATTCTTTGTGGAAGAGGAGCACTGTTAAAGACTGTAGAAGATGTGGTAATTTTGGAGATATGATAGTTGTTGATTACACCTGTTAAAGTAAGCTAGCTGGGTAAACCAACCCAATTCAGTAGTTACAAAATTCTTTAACCCGTAGATGTAGCAGATTATTTAAACACTCAATTATTTAAGATGATCTCGCTTGGTCCAGAAGAAAAGGAAGGTGATATACCAGTCGCACTGAGCAAGCTAGAGAGATGCTTTTGTCTTATCGTGACTTATCTTAAAAAATGAGGCCAACTAGAAATGACTGTATGGAAAATAATTGAGGTGTGACTTGATCTGGATTGAAATAGAAAATAAATCGTCTGCCTATGGTATGGCACCTATTCATCTCCGGAAAAAAATCTCCAGGATTCGAATCAGCCATGCTAGGTGTCAAGGATGTTATTGTACAGGGTAGTTTTAATTGGAGTGATATTTTAATATTCTGACTGAACCCATCAAGGCTTGGAATTTCAACATGCTTATTGAAACACAATTCTAGATGAACATTAAATGTGTCGGGAAACTCCAGTTTCTTAAATAAAATATGGAGTAGGAGACCTTTGCAGGTCTAATATTTATGGACCATGGTCCGATATGGCTTTTAGTTTTATTCTTGTAACACTATATGTAATGGGGAGTTTGAAATTAACGTGGTCAGTTTGGCAGAATGTGTGTCAGAGAAAAAGATGACATGTTGTCAAATGGATGTATCTCCAAGAGTCTATCAAATATTGGACCACAAATGAGAAGTGCTGGTGGCAGGAGTCCCAAGAATGTGACCTGTCCACTACTGAATTGCGAATCATGTAGAAATCCCCTTGTAATATCTCATTACGTTTGTTTCTACCGAGAGAATTTATTTCTTTAACGATATGAAAGATAAGTTAGGAGAATATGCTGCATATACACAAATTATCTACCCCTTCAAGGTGTGTGTAACAAACCATTGGGTAATGGAAATATATCTGTGTAATAAAAATGTTGATGATTTGACTCCTTACCATGGTACAACTTTAGGAGATTTTTGGAACCGTAACCAATACATGGGGGGGGAGAATCTGCATTATTTTAGATTAGGCCAATAAAAGAAGTCCTCTGAAAGTATGGAACATAGGATAAGGAGGAGAGGAATGTGGTTGGTGGATTCAGTTAAAGATCTCAGGACTGCGAATAGTTTATTTTTTATTTATTTATTTTTACATCCACATTTGACCTTCTTTTGGGTATCGCAATGGTGAGTGGTGTGTCCGTTAAGTGTATCTTTATCCTGGTTGGATAGAGAACAGTTTCTTAGGAAAACTGTATCAAGCAGATTTTAGGGAAAGGTTGCCTTTTTTTTGTAAACGAGTTGAGCGAAAAATAGTTGTGGAACATTTAGAGTCCTGATATTTGAGCTCTGTTAAACCATCTGTGAGGCTGTAGTGTTTCAGATTTACCTGCGAAGTTTGGAGTCTTCATTATCTTGATGGTTGTGTGTTCAGTCTGTGCTTCTCTATGCGTATTTTTGAAAAACTAAACCTTTTGGGAGTCTTCAGAGAAAAGTGTGAAGCTTGGTCCCTGATGTTGCTTATTCCTGTTGAAACGTTGAGCTCCCCTATATACTCAGATTGAGTTTAGAGGGATTTGCACGGATAATGTGGAGGTGAAAAACAGACTTCGTGCCGATAGAACCTCATTAAGCTGTAATGCTTACAATCCTAGTATCTCTTTAACTTAGTCAAATCGCTCAAGGATAAGGAAAAAAATGATGTTCTTGCCATCTGTTGGTTTGCAATATGACTTTACATGCATCTCTATGGCTGCCTATACAGTCAATTACCCTTTCTATGTGTTTAAGATGAACTCGTAATTGGGTATTAAAGCAAATTTAGAAACCTTTATGGTGTTTATCATATAAATATTTCCAGAGAATGTGCTTCATTTGACTGTCTGGATCATTGCATTTCCAAATGCGACATCAGTGTGTTCGCAGTGTATTTTCTATGACTCAATTTATCATTCTGTTTAACCCCACCTGACGCCTGAGCTAAGAGGAAAACGCCTGTAGCTTTTTATTTTTTTGGTCTCAGAAGTGTGATACCAAATATGTGAAGCGTGTCAGAATATGTCTTGCATCTCTGAAGATATTCAATATTATTTACCTGCAATTTACATTTGCACAACCTTTCTTTTATTATGTATTCTTCACCATTCCGTGTGGTTACTGAAGATTTTTGTTTCTTAAAGTGGCGTTGAAATTTAATCTTATCACAGTATTACTTATAAGATCATGAACTGTACTATATCCTACCTGCTATAAAAATGGAGAGCAAATGTACAATTTTAATTTGCAGATGTCACTGTCAACACTTGGGTAAAAAAATATACTGCATCTATTACCTGCCACAATCCTCAGTGGGGCATCTACCAATGCCTCTCATACACCTCCATACTAGGTCTTGTGGGATCCTGAAATTTGCGTTTGGAGGGGCGTAGATGTACTTGCATCCTCTGAGACCACATGACACACACCTGGGTTCTGTTAAGCAAAGTGGTTTTTTTTTTTTTTTTTTTTTTTTTTTTTGCTCTAATAGCATTTCCAAGAGAAAAAGGTATTTGAACTCCGATGTCTCTGGACAGTTCATCAGAGATCCTATCAAGGGTAAACATATGTGAAGTGGTCTGAGTGCATTTCCCCTTTCATTTTAGCCCTGCGGTGTAAGTAATTACCCTTTTTATTCAAGTCTGCAGCTGCTACCTCTGCCCCTGTCTGCTGACATCATCAGAAGTTATTCTGTGAGCCAATCACAATGCTTCCCCACAGGATTGGCTGAGACTGTGAAGGAGGCAGATCAGGGGCAGAGCCAGCACAAGTCAAACACAGCCCTGGTTTGCACCCCTTCAGCTCCTGGGGATTGGGGGGTGGGAGGGAGAGGGGACCTGCAGTGCCAGGAAAACAGATTGTTTTATATATTATAATTTTATTTTTTTTAAAAATTTTTTTTTTTAATGGCAAATGTACAAAGTATCGGTAAGTTATCGGCCATCTGCCTGAAATTCGAATTATCGGTATTGGCTCTAAAATAAATAAATAAAATGAGGTTGATCCCGTTGGGAGTAAGCTATGTGCATATTACAGGACATGTTTACAATAGCAAATGTATGTCTTGTACTGAACCGCCAGCATGTTCATATGGAGGAAAAAGTTCATTTTTATCAGTGATATGTGGTGATTGGCCCATTTGGTAATTAATTTTAATGTTGATATTTTATGATGGACTTATTTAAAATGGTGGCATGCACATCGGGTAGTAATTCTCCTTCGGTGCTCATTGTGTAATGTTACATGATATCGTATCCTAACGGAGTTGTGCTGATTAGACCTGGCAGAGGCACAGCTCTGTGTGGCGGTTTCAGAGCACTGATCACCAGGGATGAGACCTTCCCATGGGCAAAATGGTGAACATGCATTATTTAAAAAAACAAAAAGCTGGTTCTGGATTATAATGTATTGCTCTGCAGGATCAGATAGTGAGATAATGTAACCCAAGAGGTCCATCAACCTGTATTCTCATTCGCTGTAATATTCCTTTGAGATTTCTACCAAGGCATGCTTGTATGTATATTTTAAATTTTTTTTTTTTTTTTTTTTTTATTATAATTCTTTATTTTTGTAGAGCTTTGCAGATTTCACATATAAACATAGACATTGCAAAAGGTAATAACACATCCAGTACAGAGCATCACATGTCTGATTCACAGCACTATTTTTAAAGTAATGTGGTTCATCAAGGGTTAAACTTCTGTGTCAGTTACAGGTTACGACACATGAGGTACGGATACAGAGAAACATACTGACATTTTTTGTGACTTATTGGGTCGCAAGCTTAGCCAAGATGGGTATAAAGGCAAGTTACCACCAGGTAGAGTGTAGCATACTGGGCTGTCATCAGCAGAAGGCATGAAAAAATAAAAAATAACATTTACTTTAACATTAACTGAGGAGATACACACTATCAGTAAATGCAGCCTAAGTGACCTCTGATGTGGCTAACAGTGGTACACTACACGTTGTGTGTCTTGATTCGTATATGTTATCTGAAACTGGGGTCGCTGCTGGCTCTAGCAATGCGGAAGATAGGAAAAAGCAGCCTGTTCCTAGACATGAGGTGAGTCCCTGTAATGCACCTAAGAGGCCTGCTGAGTCCCAAAGTCCCGCCATAGGCCACAGTGTGTACAGACCGTTGTTGACGGGCTTCCCGGCTGTTGGATGGTTATGGTCGCAGTACTTTCCAAGCCACAGTGTACAGGTGCGGGCTGCAGTATAGTGGAGTTGGTGCATGGGGATGACTTCCCTGAGTGCACTTCCAGTGTTTGTCTCTGGTGTCGGTTTGAGGACCGGTGGTCAGGCACACTCAGTCGGAGTAGGCACTGAGCCAGCGTCTAGGGATTGCCACTGCAGTGTGAGTAGGTGTAATAAATGCAGGCTGTTGTGGTTCTTGCCTGTCTTCAAGCTTATTCCAGAAGTATTCACTTTGAATGACGAGAGCCATCTGAGAATCCCCACGATGTCAGCTCGGATTGTGAAATGTACGAGCACTGCTGCAGCGCGCCACAGAGGGTTCATCCTTGGTGGCCAGTGGGATTGCTGCGCCGCCGTCAGCCATTTTAGTGAGGTCGTGTGGGAGCCTTTTGCTTTCGGCGTTGAGCCGCCCAGGTTGGTTGCTGAGGTGGTAGTTTGCCTGGTGGGGACCGGGATAACTCCCGCCGGTCCAAAGGGGGGTTAAGATTGTTGCTGTTAATGTTGCCAGAACAAGCACCTCTAATCCTAGTTCCAGTTGATACAATGTTGGCATTATAACTCATGGAACAGATCAAAACAACAAATCTACAGTCAGTGATTATTAACACTGTGATTAGGGCCCACCACACCTTGGTACTCAAAACTTTTTTTTTTTTCCCAGTGGGTGTTGTTTGGAACAGGCACATCACATTTATTGTGGACTGTCACTTGAGCATTTCCTTCTACTGGAAGCATCTAATGAACGCCATTTTGCTAAATGTTAACATAAATAGTTTTAGAGCTGAAGAATGTATCACTGCTTTGAGTTTCTAATTGAGGAATTGCAGCCTGCGAGGAGAATCGGGTTAGCTACACTAAGCTGTGAGAAGGGCACCTTTACCAAAGTAGTATTTCGTTTTGCGTAATAATGCCCCTTGTAACCAATATTGTGATCACTTCATCAATTACACCTGTTTGGCAGTGAACCTGTAACAAATAAAATAAGAAATGACCATACCATTCTAGTCACTGGCACATTGCCTGTCATTAAATAAGAATCTTAAAGTAGATGTGCTAATCGATTTGTAAGCTATGTCTATGCTTCAGTGTTTTCACATTTCTGCCTCCATTTAGGCGGCTACTAGATTTGTATAAAAGTTGCCTCTGAGTCACTGATATCCACCCAGTGAAGATCTTATTTGGGTATGTTGGGGCAAAGGCATTGCTATTAAAAGGACACTATAGTCACTAGAACAACTACAGCTTATTTTAGTTCTGGTGAGTATAGTCAGTCCCTGCAGGCTTTTTTGCAGTAAAAAGAGGCAGTGTTTACATTACAGCATATGGACACCTCCAGTGGCCACTCCTCGAATGTCTGCTAGAGTTGCTTCCTGGAGCAGTCACTGACATTCAGTGTCTCCACCTTCTGCATGGAGACACTAAAATTTGAATCAATGCATATCTATGAGGAGATGCTGATAGGCCAGGGTGGCGTTTGGTTCCGCACCTGGCCTGCCTCCTTCCTATGGAAAGCAATGTGATTGGCTTAGATCGTGTGTGTGTGTGTGTGTGTATACACATGTGCCAGGGGGCTAGATAGTGTTTTTAATACTATAGGGCAGGGGTAGGCAACCTTTTAGCAGCACTGTGCCGATATAGGATTGTGATGTCCCGTAGCGTGCCGATCCTATTTTTTTTAAATCGAGGTGTGTATGCTGCCGTATTCTGCTTGTGTTATTTTTACTGTTATTGCTTTGTATCGTTGTATTTGTGCGTATATGAGCTATTATATTGTATATGTTCATTAGTAGTCTATGGTATCGTGTATGATACATATGAATGTGGGCTGTGTATGAGGGCTGCTTGTGGAATTGTGTGTGGATGGATATGTCACATTGTGTGTTTAGTAGTGTTTGGGGGCTGTTTGGGGTATTGCACATGAGAGGCTGCATGTGGGGTTGTGTGATTGTTAGTGGTGTTGCGTTTGTGGGGATTGTGTGGTGTGTGTGTGTGTGGGGGGGGGGGGCTGTTCATATTATTTGTATGAGGGGAGGCTTATTCTACAGGTCTGTGTATATCTAGCAGTGTGGGTGGGTTCCAGTGGGGCCAGGCTGGCCAGCTACAGGTCAATGACAGGAGCTGCGATAGCTGTCGAGGGCTGCTCTACTACAGTGTGGATTCCCATTCACAAGTGCTGGGAGGAAGTGATCTGAGATCACTTCCTCTATGTGCTGCAATGCATAAATTGAGGATTGTCCTTCACCCCCTCTTCATATTAGCAGATATCTGAAGTTTTACTGGGACGTTTTTCCTGATAGGCCAGAGTGCGTTTGGCTCTAGCAGCCTTGAGTGCCGTGCAAAGACACCTCGAGTGCCGTGCATGGCACTAGTGCCGTAGGTTGCCTACCCCTGCTATAGGGTCATGAATACATGTTTGTTTCTTTAAGAAAATATTTTGCAAGGATCTGCAGATAACCATAATGCATTTCGGTCTGCTTTCATTACTGGCACACAACATATTTACCACCACAAAATAGGGTCGTCTCAGCCTTGTTTTTAGACTTCTTACTAACTTCTTTATCTCTCTTAGGACTGGCAGCCCCCCTTTGCTGTAGAAGTAGACAATTTTCGTTTCACACCACGTATTCAGAGGCTCAATGAGTTGGAGGTAAGTAAACTCTTGGATGAACTTAATGTCTTATTTGCCTGCCCCATTGACCTCCACACTGGAACCAATTTTTGCTGATGAACTCTTATTAGCATGTTCAAGTTGGCCATGATTTCCTAGCAGCTCAAATTGCATTTTGAAGATCCCAGAATCCTTGCTCCGTTCAGGCTTGTTTAATGAGGACTATGCAAGCCAAGCTCCATAATGCGCTTCATTTATGTCTGAATCTGCCAGGTTCTGCTCTGCTGACGAGCCTTGGAAAGCTGCATATATGTTTAGAACAGTGGGATCAAGTTTCTGTATTTTATACTATACATTATACTATAGTTTCTTGTTTGCTTTGTGGTGAACCAGCATTTCAATCCTCTATTTTGCCAGATCGGTCTCAAATGTCTGCAAATGTTGTCACTGAACATCTGATCTAAAGTTACCCCATTGCTGTTTAAGGTGATGAGTGAACTGGAGCAGAGTCTGACACAGTATATCAATTTAGAATATGTTGGCCTAAATGACAGGGTGCTGTTTCCCATCAGTTTCTTCCTACTGGTAGTAAATAGTGTACAGGACTGTTGGATAGCTGGAAAGAGACTTGCGTCCATCAAGTTCAGCCTTCCTCACATATGTTTTTGCTGTTGGTTTTGTTTGGTTGGAGGGTTACAGGTTCTGATAAGCTATACTTTCCCACAGCGATATTCTACACCCTTAGCCGTTTGTCTGTTTAATGATCAGCCCTCTCCTTACCCCAGCTACACACCTTTTTTATTTAGTGGTGAGATGGGGTAGGAAATTAACATTTTAGCTGACAAGACAGTCTGTGTACTGCAGTACCAGAGACTGCTTTCCCCGCTTCTCTCACACTCCTGAACACTTTATTAATGCAGACATTGAGTGAATGAATGTTCTATCACTCGCTTTCAATGTGGTCAGTCAGGATGCTGCGTGGAAATCCAAGAAGAGAGGGGAGAGCTGTCTTTATTTTCATTTCACGCATAGACTGCCTCCTCCTTACTAATAACACAGATAATGGTGCAGGCTCCTCACTGCTAAATGTGGAACTAGCAAGGGTGTTAGTCTGTCAAAGGGAGGTATTTTGGTCCTCCTGAAAAAATGAATCAAAATGAGTGTGCTTTAACTCCCAGTGTTCTCACCATGCTGATTGGACTCTTTGGGTTTAGCAATCCCCACCTTAACTTGTTTTCTATACCCATTGTACAGTGCCGTGTCTATAGATCTGCACTCTAAATTACAGGGAGGAACTCTATTGGCCACTGTTAGGACAATAACCAAAATAAGGGAACAAAGCTGATCAAAAGGAGATCTCCCTGTTTTTGTTTGTGTAACATGTAGACCTGGCTAGTAGCACATTATGAGCCACGATGGCTCAGAACATGCTACTAGCCAGGTCTACAAGCTACTCACCACTACAAAGTACACCATGAAATGGACAAGGCAAGTGCATGCACAAACTCCATAACTTTCAAACTCCATTTGCAGTCTTTAAAGACTTGGAAAGTCAGAAAGTAGAACATGCTGATAATTCATAGCTATATAAGCAGTGAGGCTCCATACAGACAGTGGGGATCTCTAATTCGCATGCCAGGATTACATTTTCATTGCCAATACCTTGTGGGTGGGGATTTTGATCCATGCTTACGTTTTGCTACATGATCCTCTTAACCTCTACTGTTGTATTTCAAATACCAGGCAGAAACCAGAGTCAAGTTAAATTACTTGGACCAAATTGCCAAATTTTGGGAGATCCAGGGATCCTCTCTGAAAATCCCAAATGTGGAGCGCAGAATCCTTGACTTGTACGCCCTAAATAAGGTAAGTTATGTGTTAGAAGCCAGATCTCAGAATTGTAGATGTGCAAGGAAAGAACAGTTGATGGATCTGAATCACACAGACATGAGTGAAGGATGACACAGATGTGTGTGTGTGTGGAATGCAGAATTGGGTGGAAACTGTCAAGTCTTCAAGGGAATACATGGTCAACAAACAGGGGGGGGGGGGGAAATTGCACACCTACTTATTACTAGCAAATACATTTGAATTTTAGAATTCTGGCATTGGCTGTAAATCCCTAGACATTGGAACTTCTCCAGTTGACTCTTACTAGGAAAGGACTTAGTCCGGTCCAATCCTCCTAATCATTTTACCTTCTCTAGCAGTTCTTAGCATATCCTATCCACATTTTAGCACCTCACTTATTTATCGGCACAACATGTTTTTCTGTCGGAAATTCAGCTCCCAGAAATATCTGACATCTGTACAGCTGTATTATTAAAGCAAACAGGGAAAACCTGCATGTTGGGAGGGAGGGGAGAAGATGGTGGGCTTGGTGTACTATAGTTGCAAAAACACATTTTAAATGGACACTAATCACCATTACTACAGCTTATTGTATTTGTTCTGGTGAGTAGAATCATCCCCTTCAGGCTTTTTGCAGAAAACACTCTTTTCAGAGAAAATGCAATGTTTACATTACAGCCTAGGGATACCTCCACTCATCAGATGGCTGCTAGAGGTGCTTCCTGGGGCAGTGCTGCACCGTGTGACTGACATTCAATATCTTCACTCTCTGCATGGAGACATTGAACTTTCCTCATAGAGATGCATTGATTCAATTCATGTGTCTGAGGAGATGCTGATTGGCCGGGGCTGTGTTTGACTTGTGCTGGCTCTGCCACTGATCTGCCTCCTGGACCGTATCAGCCAATTCTATGGGAAATCATTGTGACTGGCTCAGAGAATCACTTCTGATGATATCAGCCAAGCAGGCAGATCAGAAGCAGAGCCAGCAGCAGAAAATGGCTAGATGGTGGTTTTAACACTAGGGTAAGGAATACATGTTTGTGTTCCTGACCCTATAGTGTTCCTTTAACTGTAAACATACAGTACACACTGAGGATCATATGGTCATCTGGAGAGCCCTTTAAGACTATTCTAATCTATTTATTTCTCATTCAGATTGTACAGGATGAAGGTGGTTATGAGCTAATTAGCAGAGAGCGGAGGTGGGCCCGTGTGGCACAACGTATGGGATACCCCTCAGGGAAAAACCTCGGCTCACTGTTGCGTTCACACTATGAGCGTGTCATATACCCATTCTACATGTACCAGTCAGGAGCTAATATGGTGGTAAGGAACTTTAAAAAGTGAGAGATTTAAGAAGAGCACTTCCTAAACTGGAATTAGTAAGGGATACCGTTAGAAATCTCACTTATCATCTTTTTTTTTGGTTTTTGTTTTTTACCCCCCTCTATCTTTAAATACTACAGGACTATGCGAAAAAACCTCGTTTTGACAATGAGGAGAAGGATAAGGAGTATAAGCCACACAGTATCCCACTAAGGCAGTCTGTGCAGCCTTCAAAAATTACCAGTTATGGGCGACGAGCCAAACGCCTTACCCAAGAGGTGAACATTTTTTAACTTCATTTTATATTGTATTATATATTTTGTTTCTTTCCATATTCAGATTTTAAATTCTCTTTTTTTTTTTTTTTGAGTGAATCACATGACACTTTTTGTGTACTTTCTTTTCTTTCAAGTGCATCTTCATACTAGTTTAATGTTTGTTTGTGTGCCAAGCTCGTGCCGTAGGTGTGCTGATGAGGACAGTTTGTTTGTTTTTCATGCCATTAAGGAGACTGTGGGGCATTCTGTACAATAAGCCTGTTTTCCAGGCACTGCCAACTCACTTGTTTGATTTTTTTTTTTTTTTTTTTCCATGTTCTTGTCATCTCATGCAGGATCCTGACAGCTCAGATCCTGCCTCTCACAGCTCTCCTCTACCCCCTGAAACATCACCACCCTGGGTATACAGGACTGTGTGTTTTGTTACTTGTGCCCTTTCGCAGACTCTACTTTGTACCTCTTCCTCTTTTTTTCTTTTTGTTGTCATTGCATATTTCTTTGTAGGAAGTTTATGACAGTAGGGGTTTGTGTATGTTTATGTTGTCCTTGAATTATGCATGTTACATTGACCACACTAATTCGTAAAACATAAGCCAGCCAGTGTTTGTGTTCTTCCTGCTTCTTTACATAGTTCTGTTTCTTCTCTACCAATTTCCAATGCTTTTCCATATTCTTTTGTCCTATATGGATACGTTTTGAGTGATATTTTCAAAACCTAGCCTTTTCTCATCATTCTCTTCTGATTCCATTAGCCGGAACCCACAGAAGAAGACATCGAGAAGAACCCAGAGTTGAAGAAACTTCAGATCTATGGTGCTGGTCCCAAAATGATGGGCTTAGGGCTGATGGCAAAAGACAAGAATCTGCGCAAGAAAGGTAATCAGCACTTATCACAAATTTGTGAGCAAGGGCTGGAATGATTAAAGTGTGGCACAATTTACAGATTAAATATAAGCTGAGTAGTTTAGGACTGAGACATTTCTGGATGCGAAGACTTAAAGGGACACTATAGGCACCTGAACAACTTTAGCTTAATGAAGCAGTTATAGTGTATATAACATGCCCCTGCAGCCTCACTGCTCAATCCTCTGCCATTTAGGAGTTAAATCCCTTCGTTTATGAACCCTAGTCACACCTCCCTGCATGTGACTTGCACAGCCTTCCATAAACACTTCCTGTAAAGAGAGCCCTATCTAGTCTTTCTTTATTGCAAGTTCTGTTTAATTAAGATTTTCTCATCCCCTGCTATGTTAATTGCTTGCTAGACCCTGCAAGAGCCTCCTGTATGTGATTAAAGTTCAATTTAGAGATTGAGATACAATTATTTAAGGTAAATTACATCTGTTTGATAGTGAAACCATTTTTTTTTTTTGTGTCAATCTGTTTTTATTGAGGTAACGTTTATCAGAAATTCCGTAAGCATACGGTGTGTAAAACAATACAAGAGTACAATACATACATGAGTAACAATATTTTTCAAAGGTAGACTTTGCTTAAGAAAAGTGAGTTCCGTCTGATTGCTAGTTAACACCCGTGGGGAAGGGAATTTGATAGTCCTGTGGATTAGTAAGAATGGGCCTTTGTGGCCGGGCGGCTTTCCCCTTTCGGGTCAGCGGACCATCTGGTGCGGTTATGGCTGGGTGTTGGCCATCCTTGTGTCACTGCCTAGTACCCTGAAGTACTCTCCTTGTGTTCAACCGTTATCTATTAGGGTCTGTCTATAGTGGGTGTTGTGTTGGGCTCCCGTGCCCTCTTAGTGAGTTTTGGGTCAGTTCCCTTAATTAGGTGTGGGTAAGTATAGATGTCCCGCAACCCGGTGGCATTGTGTCATCGTGTATTTGTACGCCGCCCCTCGGCTTGTGTGCCGGGAAGGGCGAAGGTCTGCTTTGCCGGGCTAAGTCTGTCTGTGGCGGTCATTGTGGGTGTAGATGTATGTTGTGTGTGTGTGTGTGTACGCGGCTGAGTGTTGTGGCTGTCTATGTGTAGTTTGGCGAAAGCCGGTTTATCCTATGCATCTCGAACTAGGTACGAGTATCGAAATATACAGGAGAGAAAGAATGAAGGACAGAAAAAGAGAGGAAAAGAGAGAAAAAAAAAAAAAAAAAAAAAAAAAAAAAATAAATAAATAAAAGTAAAATAAAAAGGGGGGGTGGGGGGGAAGGTAGGGGAGGGAGGGACTGTGAGGTGGGGGGGACATGGTGTGTAAGCTGCGTGGTCCATCCTCCCCGCGGTGGTGCGGGGTCTGTGTGGCCATCAAGCCTCGGATCGGGTTATCTAACCCGTGCGGGGGCTCAGATCTCTGGGGACTCAAGCTACGCCTCTAGAGATGTATAGTCTCCATGGGTACCATGTCAAGGCGCACTTGTCCGAGCGCTCTCGCAGGGAGGCAGTCAACGATTCCATGTCGTAGATACTCTCCACCCTATCTATCCATTGCCTGAACGTGAGTACCGAGGGGCCCTTCCAGAGTAGGGGTATGAGCGTTTTCGCGGCGTTAAGCAAGTGGATGGTCAGGGAGTTTTTGTATGCCTGCATGGGAATAGGTGTGTGGTGCAGGAGCATTGGTAGCGGCTGTAGGGGAACGTCATCGCCCGTGATCTCTTTGATCTTGGCCTTGATCATCTGCCAGTAAGGTTTGATACGGGAGCACGACCACCAGATATGTAAGCTAGTGCCCCTTTCGGTGCCACATCTCCAGCATTCGCCCGCGTCCGACCCGTATATGTGTCTGAGAGAGTCTGGTGTTCTGTACCATCGTGTTAACAGTTTGTATCCGGTTTCTTGAAACTTCGAGCTGATTGAACATTTATGGGTGAGGAGGAATATTTTGTTCCATTCTTCTTCAGTTAGCTGGGCTCCGGTCTCTCTCTCCCATCTGCTCGTGAAACCCAGAGGGAGGCTATCTCCTGACCTCTGGATCATAGCGTATAGGAGCGAAACCCCGTGGTCTATATGCCGTCTGTCCGTGCACAGGCGTTCGAATTCCGTGAGTTGGCGTTGGAGTTGCGTTCGCCCCTGTTGTTTGGCATAGTACGTCCTAACTTGGTGGTAGTGGAATTTGTCTAGTTGAGTAGGTTGTCGTTCCACCATCAGGGCCTCGAGTGGTAGGAGCGTTCCCCCCGGACTCCACTGGCGCATATAGAACCAGTCTGTCTGTCGGAAGTTGTGTAGGGCGGACGGTTGTAGGCCCCCCGCCAGTCCTGGGTTGTGAGTAATGGGTGTAAGCGGGCTTGGGGAAGTGGTGAGTTGATGGGCATACCGCTGTCCGCACCAAACCTTGAGGGTGGCGTCTATCATCGGGTTCTTAGTTTGGAGATCCGAGAAGGTGGAGCCCCCGAGCCAGAGCCTAGATGGGATGGTGCCCCGGGACTGTTGTATTTCCATGGATACCCAACGTTTGGTGGTGGGACGCGCGTGCCAGTCCACTATTCGGTGCAGGTGCGTGGCCCTGTAGTACGTGAGCACTAAAGGAAGCCCCACCCCTCCAGCCGTCTTCGGTCTCTCCAGGATCGACCTGCGAATGCGCGGCTGTCCCTGGTTCCAGACAAACCTGCGGATAGCTGTGGACACTGATTTGAAAAACGTCTGGGGGATGCTGGAGGGCAGCGTGGCAAAGAGATACAGCAGCCTAGGAAGGACATTTATTTTGACCGCATTAATGCGGCCAAACCAGGAGATGTATTTCTGTGTCCATCGCTGGAGGTCCCGTTGGATGGTCGCGAGGATAGGGAGAAAGTTCAACCTGTAGATCTGCGTCAGGTCAGCTGGGAGCCAGGTACCCAGGTAACGTATCTTTGTAGCGCACCATGAAAAGGCGAACTGAGCACTGAGCTGGCGGACATGCTCCTCCTCCTGCATTATCGGCATAGCTTCGGATTTTTCCACGTTTAGTTTCAGGTTGGATACCTGTTGATAGGTTTGAAATGCCTGTAGCAGGTTGGGCATGGAGATCCTAGGTTGTTCCAGGAAGAAGAGCATGTCGTCGGCATAGGCCGCCACTCTGTGCTCCTCAGCCCCCACCCTCACCCCCGTTATACCCCCGTCCTGTCTGACCGCCTCCAGGAATGGTTCTAGAGTGAGGGCAAACAGGAGGGGGGACAAGGGGCAACCCTGGCGAGTCCCATTGCATATCGGGAAAGACTGCGTCAGGGCTCCATTGATACGGATCCTGGCCGTCGGTGTGGTGTAAAGTGCTAACACCCATGTTCGCATGTGGTGTCCAAATCCCATGTGACGAAGTGTTTCGTCCAGGTAGACCCAATCCACCCTGTCGAACGCCTTTTCGGCGTCCGTGGAGAGGAGGACTGTGTCGCGTCCCGAGGACCTTGCGCTATGTATGACGTTTAAGGCCCGTATCGTGTCGTCCCTAGCTTCTCGTCCTGGGATAAAGCCCACCTGATCTGGATGTATGAGATCCGGCAGGATCCGTGATATCCTCCGGGATAAGGCCTTTGTGAATAGCTTCAGGTCTGCATTTAGTAGGGAGATTGGTCTATAGCTCGAGCAATTGGAGGGGTCCTTTCCCTCTTTGGGTATGACCGTGACTGTCGCTGCTAAGGAGTCCGTGGGGAATCGTCCCCCTTCTTGTATGGAGTTTAAGCCCCTCAGGAGGCGGGGCAGTAGGTTGTCCTGGAATGTTCGAAGGTAGGCTATAGGAAGGCCGTCTGGGCCTGGAGCTCTGTGTGGTTTGGAGCATTTCATGGCAGCGGTCAGTTCCTCCAGTGTCAGGGGTTCGTCGAGTTCCTCAGCTAGTTCTGGAGTGAGTGTGCGGGACACGTGTCGCGTTAGGTATTCTGAAACTCTCCTGCGGTGGTTTTGGGCTGCAATCCCTTGTGTGAGCTTGGATTGGTTATATAGGTCCATATAGTAGGTCCTAAAGGCAGCCATAATGCCTTCAGGCATTCTGGTACTGTGACCAGGGCGTGTGTGTATCTGGTGGATATGTTGGGTTCTACGTTTCTCTCGGAGCACTTGTGCGAGAAGTCGACCGCTCTTATTTGAGTGTTCATAGAAGTGTCTGGTGGATTTCCGCATGGTGTGTAGTAAGCCCTGAGATAGGTGGTCTCGGAGTGCTCTGCGTGCCTCTGTAAGCCGTAGGTATGTGTCGTCTTCTAGGGTCCGTTTATGGGAGTTTTCTAGGTCGGCAATCTGTGTTGTTAGTTCTAAGATGTGACGGGCTCTGTCCTTCTTGCGTTGCGTGCTGATGGATAGGAAGTGACCTCGAATAACGCATTTATGTGCTTCCCATAGCGTCAGTGGCGGCATGTCGGGAGTGTCGTTGTTGTCAAAGTATTGTGTGATAGCCTGTAGTGCTGTGGTGCGAGTCTCCAGTTCGGTCAGTAGAGTTTCATTAAGTTTCCATTGGCGCTCGGCGGGTTTAAATAGCGGGGAGCTCAATATCACCGATATCGGGGCATGGTCCGAGTGGTTTATAATCCCTATATCCGCATCCTGGAGTAGAGCTAAACTTTCTTGGGGCATAAATACATAGTCTATCCGACTGTAACGTTTGTGTACTGATGAGTAATATGAGAAATCTTTATCATCCGGGTGGGCCACTCTCCAACAGTCGACCAGTCCCATTCCGTGCAGGGCTCGTCTTATTGAGCGTAGGCAGTGCGCTGGAATAGTGCTGGTCCCCCTGGAGGAGTCGACTCTCGGGTCCAGAGGAGCATTGAGGTCCCCCGCCACTATGAGCAGGCCGGACCTGAATTTTTCTAATTTGGCTAGCGTTTTGGCTAGGAAGACATGCTGTCTGGTGTTAGGGCTGTATATACACGCGAATGTGTAGGTTTGGTGGGCAATGGTACCTTTCAGGAAGATATACCTCCCTCCAGGGTCCGACAGCGTGTCTGTATGTTGGAATGGAACGGAGCTAGCAAAAAGAATCGCCACCCCTGTTTTCTTAGAGTCTGGATGGTTGGCATAGAACCCCTGCGGGAAGCGACTGTTCTCCACCTTTGGCGAGTCTTGGCCCCTAAAGTGCGTCTCCTGCAAGAGCGCGACGGACGCTTTTTCCGCCCAGAGCTGGCGAAGAAGTTGGGACCGTTTCTCCGGTAGGTTTAGCCCCCGTACGTTGTTGGACCATACTTTAAGTTGTGCGGGGGTGAATCGTCCCATGTCACTCTGGCGTGAGTCTCCCCCTCCGGGCCCTGTTGGGTGAGGCATGGCGCAGCAGCCCACACGTGGATTAGGAGAGGAAGGTGGGAGGGGAAGACGGGAGGGAGAGAGAGAAAGAGGAGGAGGAGAGTGAGATGAGAAAGGAAAAAAAAAAAAAAAAAAAAAAAATGAGCAACAATGAGCCTCGGTCGGATGGAGTCGTTCGGTAGCTGCTCTTCAGCAGTCCTGCCGAACTCCGACCAAAATATATACAGTGGGTCTGTTGCGTGGGGTGCGAGAAAGGTCACCTACGGTGTCTGTCGCACGAACGTGAGTGTTGAGTGTGTGGCTGTCCCCAGGGGCTCCCAACCCGCCGGTCGCAGCTATGTGATGAGTGTCGTAGTCTTCCAGTTATACCTCAAAGTATGGGGTGTCCCGGTCAGTTTGTCCGCGTCATCGTCACTCTATGTCTCTGGCCTGTCTCTCGTGGTATGTGGGCGGACCCTCTACTGTTTCTCTGGCCTATCCCCTGTTAGCAGCCTCCTGCCTCTCTACTTCATGGCTCGACTGTGACCTCTACTCCCTAGGTCCTCCTCCCCTCTGGCCCGTCTGTCAGTCAATCTAGTCGAGCTAGGTCCTGTATAGGCCGCAGTCCCCATAACTCTCGTGGTCCAGGTCAAGTCTGGGCATCCAGCTTTATAAGTGACGGTTTGCAGTGGTGAATAAACAACTGAACCAATCAACCAGTAAAACAATTTAACCAATTGTAGCGTGCCTCCTGGGCATAAGTTTGTGCTCCCTCTCGGAGCCTCCCGGGACGCGGTCTTCCCACCCCTCTCCAGCCCCCCACCCTAGCCAGGGTAGGGGAGAGGCTAAAGGGCCCTTGGGCCGTGAGGGGTGTGACGGGCGCATAACCATCTCTCCCTCCCCTCTCTCCCCTGCCATCCTGGCAGGCCACGGGCCCCCCCTCCCCAACCAACCCCCGATCTTTAAGGCCACCTGCCAGCAAGCAATCCGTGAACCCATCTATCCCCCGTAGACCTTCAGCCCCCAGGGGACAGGTCATCAACAGCTAGCTGTAAACTCTGAGGCAGTCCGGATGATCCCCGCAAGTTCCCAAAAACATCCCCCCATGGCTGCCCTCCTCCTGGGTTTTCGGAGATTGACCTCTTCTGCTATATGAGCCCAGGCCCCCGGGAAGTGGTCACCACCTACCCCCACTGGGGACGAGGCCCACCCTTGGGATCCATCGGGCTGCTGTGAGCTGGGGAGTGTGAGCCCGACCCCTGAGCCCCCCTCCCAAACAAGCTCATACCCCCCTGGGACTGCTTGAGGCATTGGTGGCCTACCCTTCCTTGCCTCTCTCTGTATGCTTCCCCTTCTCGGCCCATACCCCACCCAATTTGTGACTTCCAGGGGGTAAGGGAGTATTCGTGCAGCGTTAGGGACCCTTGGCCTGGGGGGGATCACAGTACATACCCAGGTCGATAAGTCTCAGTGTCTCTGTGTGCAAACGCATTCCCAGGGAAGTTGGGTCACTTGCGGTATTCCGGTGTGATGGTCACAGGGGCCCCTGGGCCACCAGTCCGGCAGGAGCGCTCCGATGGGACCCGCGCCCGGGGAACCCCTACCTTCTACTCCTCTGAAGCATTGGGGCCACCTCGGCGCGTGGAAGAGCTAGGCGGATCCCCTTCAGCAAGGTTGTCAGCCGGGACAGTAGGGCCCGTGGGCCTAGCTGGCATGTTGTCAAGTATCCAGTTAGGGATAGGAATCTCTGGGAGGCCCGCAGCGCGCAGGAATCGGGGAATGTCATTTGGCCATCTTACAGTGAGCCAGTGGTTGTCTATTCTTGCTTGCAGACTGAAAGGGAATCCCCATTTGTACGGGATCCGCTTCTGCTGTAGGAGGCCGGTGAGTGGCCGTAGCGCCCTTCGGGCATCGAGGGTCAGGGTGGAGAGGTCGTGGAACAGAGATACTTGAGAGTCCATGAATCTAATGGAGCGACTAGCCCTGGCAGCTCTCATAATAGTCTCCTTTAACTGGAAAGATTGCAGGCAGCAGATCAAGTCTCTGGGTAATCCGTCCCTCCTCGGTGCTCTGAGAGCTCTATGGGCCCTTTCCAGGCAAAAGTCTGACGGTGCTTCTTCCCCCAGGAGTTGTGTGAACAGGCCCTCTAAAAGTTCCTTTGGGGATTCCCCATCGGATTCCGGCAGGCCTCTAACGCGGATGTTGTTGCGCCGGCCGCGGTTTTCGAGGTCTTCTACCTGGCGTCTTAGTTCTAGGAGGAGGTTACCCTGTCGTGAGGTCGCCATGTCGGTGGCCTGTAGGTGGTGGTCAGCTTGCATGCGTTGAACCTCCAGGTCATCCACCCTGTGTTCCAGTGTGGTCAGGTCTCTCCGAACCGCCGTTATTTCTTCCCTAATAGCCGTGCGGAGTTCGGCTACCAGCTCCCTCTTGTCTTGTCTGGTAAGCATATTTGCCGATATGGATGCCAGTTCTGCGGACATTCGCGTGAAGGCGTCTCTCTGTGGGGAGTCTTGTGTAGGGCTCGCCCGGCTGCTCGATCCTGGGGACGCGGGCGCCATTTTGTCAGGGCCTCGAGCTCCGGTTATGCCTTGTGGGGTGGAAAGATATTCATCCATCGGCCCGGATTGCTGGCTCATGGTGGTCTGTCGTTGACCAGGGGTAGCCCCCCTTTTCGGTTTGCCCATATAGACGGGGGCAATTGCTATGTTTAATGGGCTTTGGCGGGTTGGGGCCTAGGAGCTCTCACTGCCTGCGTCCTACTCCATCGGCAGCCTAGCCACGCCCCAACCATTTTTTTTATGCAGGCTCTGTCAATCATAGCCAGGGGAGGTGTGGCTAGGGCTGCATAAACATAAACAAAGTGATTTAACTCCTAAATGACAGTGAATTGAGCAGTGAAATTGCAGGAGAATGATCTATACACTAAAACTGCTTTATTTAGCTAAAGTAATTTAGGTGACTATAGTGTTCCTTTAAGGTCACAAGATAGAGGTTTAAAACCGAATACTTGGTGAGGGTGTCAGCACTTGGCAGTTCTTTGAGATACTAAGCATGCATATTTTCCATACTTTCTTTAGAGAGTGACATCCCAGAGTGTCCACCAACTCTTGTGGTCAAAGAGGAGGTTGGGGTGGACATACGAGGAGAACCTGGGGAAATTTATACACATATAAAGAGAGAGCGACCCCTCAGCCCTGAGCCTTGCACGAAGATGACCATGAGACTGCGGAGATATAACAGCAGTACCCAGTTTGTAAGTTGGTTATGTTTCACACCATCCTAATTCTATTTGGCTGTTTAACTTATTGTTCAATTTACCTCTCTCATGGTGCCCATGCTGTTTCAGGTGGAGTCCTATGTTTGTCGTATCTGTTCCCGTGGGGATGACGATGACCGCTTGCTGCTGTGTGATGGCTGTGATGATAACTACCATACATTCTGCCTCCTACCCCCTCTTGCTGAACTACCAAAGGGAATCTGGCACTGCCCCAAATGCGTCATGGCGGTATGTTGCAGAACCCAACTTTGAGAAACTGTACTTGCAAACCATCATAACTGATCATTTTAATCAGTGTTATCCTCTGATAACTTTCTCTTTCAACAGGAGTGTAAGCGTCCTCCTGAAGCATTTGGATTTGAACAAGCTACTCGGGAGTTCACTTTGCAAAGCTTCGGCGAGATGGCAGACTCTTTTAAGGCAGACTACTTTAACATGCCAGTTCATGTAAGTGTCATATCACAATCTACTCCTCCGGAACATACGTAATAATAATTATTCAGGGTTATTTATCTGATGCTAGAGGGAATGATTTCTGTCTCCACCAGTTTGCTCTATTATTGCTCTTACCAGGTCATTGCAACGCATTCTGCTCTTTTTGTAGATGGTCCCTACAGAGCTTGTAGAGAAGGAGTTCTGGAGGTTAGTGAATAGTATAGAAGAAGATGTCACGGTGCAGTATGGTGCCGACATCCATTCAAAAGAGTTTGGAAGTGGCTTCCCGATGATGGATGGCAAAAATGAACTTACTCCAGAGGAACAGGTTGGTTCTCCTTTATCACATCTCTTCCTGTGTCCTTTATTGTTTTATATCAGCTTCCAACTCATTGCATGTCTGCTTCCTTTTTCTCTCAGGCGTATGCAACAAGTGGTTGGAATCTGAACGTAATGCCAGTACTAGAGCAGTCAGTGCTATGCCACATAAATGCTGACATATCTGGCATGAAGGTACCCTGGCTATACGTGGGCATGGTATTCTCTGCCTTTTGTTGGCACATTGAGGATCACTGGAGCTATTCTATTAACTACCTCCACTGGTTAGTGTCAATGTTATTCTCTCTGCCCGTGATATATCATCTTATCAATGTATGTTTATAGTCTGTGATTGAGAATTTACCAGTGCATGCTGCTATGTAGACGTTTTCAACAGACCATGCACTTTTTGTAAGCTATAACCCTGTTGGTAAATGGTTTGTTTGCTGTGAATAGATCTATAAAGGCTGTCATAATATCATATTTATTCAGATAATAAAATAGAAACACAGTAAATGGTTACTCACATGTGTAGGTGCTTTAAAAATTAAAAAAAAAAAAAAAAATTAAAAATTCCTTGATAAACGAAACACAGTGGTGTTGGTGGAGGGGCAACTTGGGGCCAGGAACTGCTCAAGAGAGTAAGACAAGAAAAATCAACACAACCAACGGTAAGAAAACTAGCAGTGTGTTTTATCCATTGTCCTCTACGCAGCTTTTACCTATGTTTTTGAGTAACCATTTACTGTTTGCGTTTACATTGTATTGCTTGCTTTATAGGTATGTAGATTTTAATACAAGTGCTGGTGAGAGATGAATTGATCATAGCCGCTATTGAAGCCCCAGAGGTTGCAGCATATAACTACTTTTTGGATTCTAATTAAAAGTAGAAAGAACCAAAGGTCCAAATTATTGGTAATTTTTATAAAGGGAGCACCCACCTATATGTCCAGGACTTTTGCAAATTTCATGGAAAATCACTAGCCTAAGTATTTCTTTACTGTTAAGATACTGTTTTGTTTTTTGCATTGAGACATCCTTTGAAATACCGCCGCTTTTGACCTGCATCTTTGTTTCCTCTGTGACTACTAGACATTGTTCATGGATGCACATTGTCTGGTGTAGCCCGTTATGGGTGCACATGCCAGGTGTGATGGTCTTTTAGATCCCTTGTGTCATGTTGCAGTTAGCATATATCTTTCCATATGTTCCATAAAATGGAATTCCATTCTCCTTTTGCATCTCCTTACAATGTACAGGGGGGAGCCCAAGACATGGTATGGTGTTCCTTCTTCAGCAGCAGAACAACTTGAAGGTGTAATGAAGAAGTTAACCCCAGAGCTGTTTGAGAGCCAGCCAGACCTCTTGCATCAGTTGGTGACCCTCATGAACCCCAATACCCTCATGTCACACGGAGTTCCTGTAAGTACACTTATTCTGTAGTTTAATTGATTAAAGTCTACTTGCTACTGTTTTGTTGCACTCTCTATTTGCTACACTGGCTCTGCATTTTTGGGTGATTCTGAATTCCTGTTTCTCTTGCAGGTGGTGCGGACCAATCAATGTGCAGGAGAGTTTGTCATCACGTTTCCAAGGGCATACCACAGTGGTTTTAACCAGGGCTACAACTTTGCTGAAGCAGTCAACTTCTGCACAGCCGATTGGGTGAGTCTACTTCAAGTATCTCAGAAAGTAATTATCAAGCAGAACTTTTTAATAAGTGGGTGGAGCGCTAGAATAATCAGATGTTTGCTTACCCCTTACTAAAAAGTTTTATATGTTCTTGATGTGGGGTAATATGAAAAAAAAAAAAAACATAACACATCTAGTGCAGATGGTACTTAAAAAGAGCGAAGTGTAAAATAGATAAAAGTAGACACACTCACAATCTCTAGAGCCTGAGGATAAGGCTCTATAACAATGCAGATGTCCTTTTTAGGCAGAAGGTGGGGTACCTTCTTGGGTAGATGAGGATCTCAAAATAAACAAGACAAAAGATTATGGTGCAGTATGTCTGGATGTATCCTAGATCTAAAATCACTTTAAGATGGGGACTCTCACCTTATTGAGAGCCTATATGTGCCTTGGCTCTCAGGTATAAATGCCTGGTGTCAAATTGCGAGGGGACCCTCTCCTAACTGGAACCTGGAATAGGACTTACTGCCAGATACTAGTGAAATTCCACTAAACAAAAGAGAACTTAGTGCAGAGTCCATTTAAACACCCATATTGATTATATATTGATATCTGGAACCTAGAAGATATCACAGCCAACTGAAGCTCATACAGCGAAACGCGTTTTGGCACTTAAGGACTCCATGACAGACTGAGTTCTCTTTTATTTGTTTTGAACCCAAGTGCTTTCTATTCGTTTACATCATTTGTATGGTTTGTCAGAAAAAAGTTTGGTAATTTAAAAAGTACCCAGATTTGTGGATCCGTAAGAATAATTTTTTTTAAAACCAATTCATGTCTATTGACTTTAAATTACTGTGCGTCAACTGATAACACACTTTTTAGCAAACTTGTTTTTGTTTGTATGGCAGAGATCTTTGTTCAATCATAACCTTTGATTGGATGTGTCGTTAGCAGTGCCTTGGTCCACTGAGATCTAACCTATGTGGCTTAGAGATGCAAGGATGATGTCCCATCTGATATTCCATCTCAGGAATTGCCATTACTGTGTCAAACTAATGCATATATTGACGCCGAGCTGTCTCTCTCACCCCTCTAGCTAATGGCAGGCAGAAAATGCATTGAGCATTATCGACGGCTGAGGCGGTACTGTGTTTTCTCACACGAGGAACTGATGTGCAAAATGGCTGCCTCTCCCGAGAGACTGGACTTGAACTTGGCTGCAGCTGTTCATAAAGAGATGTTTCTGCTGGTACAGGAGGAGCGCAGACTTCGCAAAGCGCTGCTTGAGAGAGGCATTACAGAGGCAGAGAGAGAAGCCTTTGAGCTGCTCCCTGATGACGAAAGACAATGCCAGAAATGCAAAACCACATGCTTCCTTTCTGCATTGGCATGCTATGACTGTCCGCAGGGCCTTGTGTGTTTATACCACATAGAGGACTTATGCCAGTGCCCACCAGCTCGTCAGTTTCTCAGGTTAGTTGTGCCTCCATGGCTGGAAACTTGGAGTTGCTGAGTAACTTTGCAAACATACAACATAATGGTAGGTCCGAAAGAATCGCCAATTTTTTCCTTTAGATTTCTATGTCTGGATGACACCTCTCATGCTCTCTGCAGGTACCGTTACACTCTTGATGAGCTGCCAGCCATGTTACACAGACTAAAAGGCCGAGCAGAATCTTTTGACTCATGGGCCAGTAAAGTACGGAAGGCATTAGATGTAGAAGATGGTGGAAAGATAGGTAAGCACTCTACATTTACTTACAAAGGCTTGTGCACACATCCATCTGCTGCAACTGTCCTATGTAAAAGCAAAGCCACCTATGGAGAGGTGGTGTTATCCATCATAAGAGTTGTTCTGTAACTGTTTGGGGTCTTCCTGCTTTAAGTCACTAGAATCCGTTTGAGTCATCTTCTTTGCTTTTCATTTTTTTTTCTTTTTTTTTTTCTCTCACATATGTTTCCTGCTTCTCACTCAGTCTGTTTTTTTTTGTTCTTAGACCTGAAGGAGTTAGAAGTTCTTGAGGCAGAAGCCTCTGAGAAAAAATTTGTAGGGAATGAAATGCTTCAACAATTAAAAGGTGTGATCAAAGAAGCCAAGCTCTGCGTAGAGGAGGCACAGATTCTGCTGAGTGACTCCAAGCCTGCAAGGTCTGTATTGTATGTCTGAACAAGCTGCTGTAGGCTTCCAGGGCTACTCTCTGTATATCCAGTTATGTGTCTGCATGCTTTCAACCCTGCAGTTTGTTTACCTGGTGGTTTACAAATATTGGGCAAACTCCTTTGGGAATCTTTAAGACACTGAGCATGTTTGCAAGCCTCCCAATGTACTAGATCAGGGGGTAGACAGCCATCGGCACTCCAGATATTGAGGACTACGTCTCCAATAATGCTCTTACAGCAATAATGCTGACAAAATATCAGTGGAGATGCACTCCACAACATTTGGAGTGCAGAAGGGATTGTCTACTCCTGCACTAGATTTTCATTGTTTTTTTGTTTGTTTTTTTCAGCCAGTCCTCTAGATTGTAAACTCATTTTAGCAGGGTCCTCATCAAGCTATTGCTCCAGTAACCTGTTGCAATCCCTCTCTATAATATTGTAAAGCGCGTTGGAATAAGTTAGCACTATATAAATGCCAATACTAGTAAAGCGTGTTGGCAGGTTGGGGGTGCCATAGCCTCACTCCCAGTGCAGTTCTCATCTGCACTATATGTCTGGGAGGTCCTACTTAAGGATATTTTGTTTTGCCTCTCTCGTGTTGGAATGGTATTCTGCCATGGTAACGATTTACAATAGTTTTACTCCAGAATATACGTATGGAATAAGTTTATGGTCAAAACAATTTATGCAACTATCAAGATAAACACACAAAAACTATAACGTCTACAGCTTGCTGTTGTGGTTATGGTGACCTCCCAGGTAGAACTTTTTTTTTTTTTTTTGCCTTGTGCCTTATCTATGTCTGACTGGGGGCTACTGACACATCACTTCTTCTCAAAACAGGAGAAGCTAGCTGTCCATTTGGGCAGTGTCAAATCATGCCAAAACAATTTATACAGATATCTCCTGAAGGGTGCCAGGGCACTCCTGTCACAATAGCCAGTTTTATGCTTATCATGCACTTAAATAGACTCTGAGAATAATCAATCATTTGGCCACTGGTTTATATTTTTTTTTTTTTACCAAATGGGTGATTTTGATCTTGATGTCATTGTGAAAGACAGTTTGTTTGAATTTGGACATTTTTAACTAAATCAGTAAAACCTCCCAAACTTTATTCCCTTGTTATGTTTTGTATTTTTTTTTTCCACTTATCTTCTCTTTGACTACTTATGATGCACCTTCATGTCTTGCCATCTTGCAATCTGCTTTTAATTTATGCCTTTATTTTTTTCCCTTTATTAGTAGCGGTACAGCAGTAACCTCTTTGGATAGTTTACACAAGCTTGTACAACGTATTAAAGCCCTACCATGTCCACTAGAACAGCTCCCTCGGCTCCAGGTAATCTACATCTCAATTCTACCATACCATTTTAAAAAAAATAAAATAAAATTTGTAGATCTATTTCAGATGATTTATACTAATTTGCTTATCTTCTATTCCTTTGCGCAGGACCTGCAGGAACAGGCACTATCCTTGCAGGAGGAAGTTCAAAAGTGTTTGCAGTCTCTTCCAGACAGTGCCTCTCAATTTCAGGATATGTTGGAACAGTGCCGAGCATTCCCAGTAGAACTTCCTGAAACCGGACAATTAGAAAAGCAACTGCGTCAGGGCGACTGGCTGACAAGTGTACGGGCAGCGCTTGGTGCAGGGAGGTCAAGTACACTTCAGGAGATGCTTTCACTGCTGCAAGAAGCAATAGATGTGGCAGAGAGTCCTGCAGTGGAGAAGGCACGCAGCGAACTGCAAGAGCTCATCTCAATAGCACTGAGGTGGGAAGAGAAGGCGAAGATGTGCTTAGAGGCCAGGTAAGTTTTTTTTTTTTTTTTTTTAACATTTCATGCTTTTACAACTCCCTCCCTATTCTACTTGCAACCTTTTGGTTTTTTTTTTTTACTTATCTGTTTGCAGGCAGAAACATCCTCCTGCCACTCTAGAGGCCATTATAAAAGAATCGGAGAACATCCCTGTTCAGCTTCCGAATACTCTGAGCTTGAAGGAAGCGCTCTGCAAAGCCAGGGCGTGGAGCGCTGATGTGGAGGAAATACAGGTAAGCAGTCCTTTCTTGGTGGTGGAAATAGGAAGCGTTGATACTTTGTTCTTGATGTGCTGAATACTTGTGAATTATCTTTTTATTTGTTAAACTCTACCCAACCTCTCAGTTCGAGTTAGCTGGACTTTTTAATGTCTTGTTAGGACGTGCTTTTCTCCTCTCTTCTTTGAGCTAGCAATGGTAACTATTTGTACAAGCATGTATCCTATATTGCCGAGGACCTCCAAGTGCAATCCTTACGCTGGTGGTTCATAGCCTTCTTGCTCTGCACTGGGAGAGAAGTCATGTATAAAAGTTAATTGGTGTTTTTCTATAAATGATCACTATTTGATATATTTAAGAAGGTGGCAATACCTACCCAGCCTGTCTGGTATATTTACACTATTTATAGCTTCTACAGCACCACTAAATATTTTGATCCTTTCTGAGTAGACCGGCATAACAGCATGTGCTGGTCAATTGTATTAATTTGTACATGTATGGTGTATGTGCAGAGTGGAGATCATTACCCTTGCTTGGATGACTTGGAAGGGCTGGTCGCTGTAGGCAGGGATCTCCCAGTGAAGATGGATGAACTGCATCAACTAGAAGTCCAAGTGACTACTGCTCATTCCTGGCGGGACAAAGCAACAAAAACTTTCCTGAAGAAAAATTCTGGCTATTCCCTACTTGAGGTAAGAGGCTTGACCACAAGGAGCAATTTAGTCCTCACCACTAACTCTCTTTATAGTGGACTTGTCAAAGTTCCAGTCTCATTTTCTTGATAACTTCGGACAAAATCAGTTTTGATTTTATAGATAATTGTTTTGTTTCATTTTTTTTTTTTTTTTTTTTTGGTGATCTGTAGCTCTTTTATATTTTAGCAGTGGAAGCTTCTGCAGGATGTGTTTATTTCATGATATTCTGTAGGCTCTGTGTGTATATATTGAGAGATCGCTCCTCTGCTTCGTGTTTGATAATGGTTGCGATGCTCTTACAATAATGAACTCCTGTAACCTTGCATTCGATACAAATTTATTTGAGGGCATTGGCATTTGCCTTGATTGACAGTGAGACTGCAAAAGTCAAAATAAGCATAAAATGTTGAACTAGTACAGGGGTCGGCAACCTACGGCACTTGGGGCTGCTAGAGCTAAACAGGCTCTTGAGTATCAGGAGTCCCAGTAAAACTTGTTAATACAAAAAGGTGGTGAGGGACAATCCTCAATTTATGCATTGCAGCGCGTAGAGGAAGTGATCTCAGATGACTTCCTCCCAGCACTTGTGAATGTGAATCCACACTGGAGTAGAGAAGCCCACTGCAGCTATCGAAGCTCCTGTCCTTGAGCTATACTTGGGCAGCCTGGTCACCACTGGAACCCAGGGAAGCCACCTACACTGCTAGATATACACAGAATAACCCACTCCTCATACAAATAATACAAACACCACGCACAATCCGCACAAACTCACCACTACAATCCACATACATGCACACAACCCCACACGCAGCCTCTCACATGCAATATCCCAAATAGCCCCACACATACATACACTACCAAACACACTAGGTGATATCCATTAAGACACACAATTCTACAAGCAGCCCACATTCATAGCTCATATACGCACAAATGCAATGATGCAAAGCCACTAAATAAACAAACAGAATATGGCAACATACACACCTCAATTTAAAAAAAAAAATAGGACTGGCATGCTACGGGATATCACAATCCTACATCGGGACAGTGCTGCTAAAAAGTTGCCTACCACTGAACTAGTATATCTATACAACACAGATTTTCTATTTAAGTATGTAGTGAATAGTTTGGTTCAGAACATGTGACCAAAATTGAAACGGTGGCACTTTACTCTCCCTGTAAGAGCAACGCATCAAGGTTCATGCCTAGTATTGAAGTATGTACAGCCATATGCGGTATATTAGATTGCCATGCAGGATAAAAAGGCATTGCAAAGATCTATTCATGTACAAACTAATTGTAGTTTTGGAGGATAGTTGGACCAGTTTCCTTCAGCTATACAGCTTAATCAACATTATCTCTTGTTTTGCTGCAGTGCTTTTTGTTTTATACTCTTTCCCTACTTTTTGTTCTTTTTAATTTCAGGTCCTTTGCCCCAGTGCTGATGTTTCTTCTGAAACTGGTAAAAGGTCCCAGTGGAGGAAGGAGAAGACATTTGGCCTCTACCGATCAGATGTTGAGGGTCTGGGCTTGTCGGCACAGGATTTGCGGGACCCTGGTTCAATCGTGAGTAACTACATACTGTATCCTTTTAAAAAAAGAATAACGTTAACTGTCATACGGGTACTGAGTGTCCTCTGTTTCCCTCAGGTGTTGGCTTTTAAAGAAGGCGAGCACAAAGAGAAGTCTGGCATTTTGAGACTGCGTGCAATGAATTCCTCCCTGGAGAGGAGTTGTGTGTGTGTTTGCGGGGAACCCCCAGGAGAGCTAATGTTGCGGTGTGAGCTTTGTCAGGACTTATTTCATGGACTTTGTGTGCCCGTCCCCCGACTCTCAACTCACCGTGGTGCTCACTCTTCTCAACCTTTGACCTGGTGGGAATGGGAAAGTCGCTTCCTTTGCCCACTCTGTGTTCGATCCCGTCGCCCTCGGCTACAGACGATCCTATCTCTATTGGTCGCTCTTCAGAAATTACCTGTGCGCCTACCAGAAGGGGAGGCTTTGCAATGCCTAACAGAACGTGCAATGAGCTGGCAGGACCGTGCTCGAAGAGTCTTGGCAACCCCAGAAATTTCATCAGCAATCACAACGCTGGCAGAACGTAGACAGAGGATGCAGCACTGTAAAGACCCACAGGCACTGAGAGAGACTACCCGGAATGAGCAGAACCCAGTACGTAATGCATAATAGGCAGTCTTTTTATAATATTATTATTTCTTATTGTGGAATAACAGAAAAGTGCAGTACTCGCCTGCTTTGACAACAATATTGTTTTATGGAATCTCACATCTATATTATTTCTGATCCTTAGACTTTTTTACATTTATTAGTGATGAATAGCATCCCCTTAGCTGCAACATATTTTTGGAATTGGTGAGCTCTTTCTTTCTCTTAAATAATAGCTGTTTTTCATATGTATGAAGTAGCTGGCTGAAAGCAGCATGGTCCTCCATCCATAGCAGAAATCTGTGTTCACTTCTTCAACTAGGAAAGCTGATCTTCTGAACAGATGGCTCATGCTGTGTTGGGATAAAGGGAATCAGAATACACTGTCTAAAAAGAATATACTGAAAGCCTCTGTAAAGCTTCAAATTGGAAGTCATTTTCAGATTTGTATCAGATTACATGTTGCCTTTGCCGATTCACAGTTTCCCATAGGCAGCAGCTATTTCAAGGGGAAATGGTCTGATTCTCATATCTCATGCTGTCTCTGTGGCGTTAGTGGTCCTCCACTAAGTAGTCCCATAAAAGACTGTGTGCGCAAACTAATGAAGAGATTTTCCTTAAAACACACTTCAGCTTGCTTAGTAGACTCTTCAGAATCTCCTACTCGGCTTTTTTTTTATACCCGTGTAGGCAAGTGTAAGTGGATTAAAGTTGCTTGTTTGTGTGACAGCACGGCAAACAGTGATATAGAGATATAGAGATATAGATATATTTATTTTATTATTTTTTCCACTTTCAATTCTGCGTGGTGTTTAATTTAGCACTTCAAGTGAAGATTTGATTACTGGTGATTCCAGGTGCCATGGGGTATTGATAATAAAGGTGTTTGGGAAGATGTTCTTATTTGTTAGCATGCACGGCCAAAGATGGATTTTGATACTGTGAAAGCCTCATATCTATTAAAAGAACACGCCAAGCACGATAACCTTACTGCAACCAACTGTAGTGGATATGGTGCTTGGAGTGCCCTGGCGCCCTCTGCTTGTGAACTATTTGACATCTTCCCTGGGGTCTATTAGGCAATGGGTCACCTCATCCTGGAAGCTTCCTGCAAGGCAGGTGGTTGTTGGCTCAGTGGAGAGGACAGAAGCTCCTTGCTCTTACTTCTGGCTCTGGAGGAGATAAGTGCCAAACCACTTGTATTTTTGTATGTGTTTATCACATTACATGGCTTACCAATTACAAATCACAGGTCTTGGAGAATGTCTGATTAGTACCTAGCCTCCTGCTTCTTTCACTTTGCCAACTTTAAACCATTTTTAAGCTGTTGGAGAAACCGAATTCCTTCTAGCAAGGATCCTGTGTCAATTCACTGCTTTCTAAAGGCTCAACTGGGATTCGGCAAAGTGTACCTCTACCTCTTCCCTGTTTCTCAAGGCATATCTTGAGCCGAAGGAATTCCCTTATATCTTTTGCGTTGTAGGTTGCATAGTATTTTGTATGTCTGTAGCCGTAAACGCATAATGCACTTCTCCTTCTCTGGTTTGAAGTGCTGTTTCAGACTTGTGTTGTCATTATAAATTTTGTATTTATAGGTTTTCAAATCTGTCTAGATTCCTTGCGTTGTCAGTGTTTGGTCTCATTGGTATTGCTTGTGTGAAAGGCTAAATTATTTGTAAATGTATAGGGTTTTTGTGTGTGAAGTTCTACTTGCCAGCGGTGGTGACCAAAAGTAATTTTTACTCCCATTCATTTTGTTCTCCCCAGCACTAAATACATATAAACACAGGATTTCATTAAAAAAAAACATGGGAGGCGGACTTTCATTTTTTTTGATAGCACAAATGGCACTCAAGCATCCTTTAAGACTCATTGTTTCTAAATATATGCAAACGTTTTAAATAAGAAATGTGCTTGACTTTGAGAAATAAAACTGCATGTACTTTTGTAGAGTGCGAGCGTTTTTGTTTCTAGCCTGGGAGCCTCCGTGCTTTAATCTGAAGCACGCAGACAGGCCACAGTAGCCACGTGATACAGCCTAGTGGCTTTGCTGGGCCACTTTCTTATCAGCTGTGAGACAGCTAGGAGTGTGAACTTCTGATAACACGGCACCATCACCACTGCAGTAGCTCATAAGTAACTTTTGGAACAGTTTGACACTTCGCTGTCTTGCCTGATGCCGTGTTGCTCTCGGTCTGAGCTGGTATTGTAAAGGTTATACTAATGTGTTATACCACCTCTTACCACGCTGAGAGCAGCCAGCAGAAGTTGACATATTAAATCCATTGTATAAAGAGAAAATGCCAAAATTTTAAAGGGTTTGTAAAACCAGACCGATAAAGTCAGAGACCTGGGTTCAGTGCTGTACTTGGCAAATGGAGCATTGCTTGGGTTTATTAAATGACCACTATAGTGCCAGGAAAACAAACTTTTCCTGGCACTATAGGGTCTTTAGGTTTGCCCCCCTCCCGCCGGGCTGAAGGTATTAAACTCTTACCTTTCTCCAGCACCGGGCTGAGGAACTCTCCTCCCTCTTCCGACGTCTGTGCCGATTGCGCATGCGCGGCAAGAGCCGCATGCATTCAGACAGTCCATAGGAAAGCATTTCTCAATGCTTTCCTATGGACATCAGCGTCTTCAGTGAGACTCGCGGAAGCGCCTCTAGTGACTGTCAGTGAGACAGCCACTAGAGGCTGGATTAACCCTAGTGTAAACATAGCAGTTTCTCTGAAACTGCTATGTTTACAGCTGCAGGGTTAACCCTAGATGGACCTGGCACCCAGACCACTTCATTGAGCTGAAGTGGTCTGGGTGCCTATAGTGGTCCTTTAACTAAAGTTGCAAATTTCAGCTGGAGAATTTCTCAATTCAGCAATATTGGCCTAATCTTTGCAGTTCCCAGAATTCCTAATTCAGTGATAAACCATGTGGTGTGGTCAGGAAATGTAACAAGTTTACTAATCGCTGTCCTTGTTCATACTGATACTTACATGCAGTGGTTGATCTTGAACACGAGTGTCTGTTTTGGGGCAAGGTGATGAAGTCTTTGGACCTGTGTGCTGAGAGCGGAATCCGTTGGGCCTGTGAGCCAAAATCACCTTTGTTGTAAGGAAATTGTAACAGAAAAGGACTGGTCCTCAACTTAAGACCCAGACCTGTCCAATTACATTGTCTTTCCTTTCCTTACTGGAACCAGTCCCCACCATTATTCTTCAGGGTAAAATCTTGCCCTCTACCCACTGAACAGACAGATACTACTTCATATGACCAGTTCTCTATTGATTCAGCTCTTGGCACACCGGTCTGAATACCATGCCCTTAACTAACAGATAACAATCATGGTCAGGGTGGCAAGATCCATTACTGCTTCAGGAAGAACATATTTTTATTGTAATGCAATAAAATAGGCTGCACTTGTTACAATGTGCTCTTTGCCGTTCTAAAAAGCCTCATATTCTACATTATCTCGTGATTTTCCATGATTTCAGCATTGCCATAGAACAGCAATAAACCTGCATCCTTTGTCTGCTCTAATGACAAAGCCGTTCTATAACAGAGATCGGATTGCTAAATTAAAAGAAAGCTTTGATTTGTCAACCATCTGTCATGCTGTAGCTGTTTGGGCCTTTTAGATGCTGAAATTTTTTTTCCAACCAATATGCTAAAAGGGTGGTTGTTGATACCTGGTTCATATATATATATTTATATCCCTAATACATGTTGGGAATGATGCACACATCTGTTGGTGTGGAAAAACCATGGTTATGACACACTGGGGTGCACTTTAGACTCCATTTATGGTGGTTTAAATCTGCATCAATGTAGATTACACAATTTAATTTTCAATATGACTCATTCCTTGCCATTCAGACATCTTTATAGTTTTCTCCTTGAAATCTAACTGGCGTGATATGTAATTCTAACAACATTTTAAAGAGGCACTTCTCTGTTGTCTATAGGTAAGAATTAATATAGACTGGTGCAATCACAATATTCTTGTCCCTTACCATGCCAGTAAACTAAAAGAATTGTAAATTAATTGTAATGAAGTTGGTATGGTGCCAATAGGTTGCCAGGTGCTTTCTTACCTGAAGTGGTAACAATTCACAAATGGCTTAACCACAAAGGTTGCCTCCAGCACCTGATCTCCAGTTCCTTCAGCGACATCCAACTTCTCAAATTGTCCTTCAGGAAGCGTGGTCTAGACTAGACCGCTTGACTAGAGCGGTCACCTGATCACACGCCAAGCCAATCAGTATCTCCCTATTCTAAAAGAAAAAGTACCTAAGTGCCTGGTGATTTCCTGGCACCATAACAACCTCATAGTAAATACAGAAAGTTTGTTCACAGGATTTCTCTCCCCCTCACTCCCCCCCCTCCGGTTTTGTGAAAGGAGTAATTTATTCATCACTGCACACATGCAGGATTAGTTTTTCAGGATAATACAAATGGTGAGATGAGAACCCAGTACCCTGAAACTGTATCTTCCTGTATGTGTTACCCTGCGATTAAATCAGGCAGCTAGCTCTACACAGATCATATGTGCAGAGACCTCTCACCTGGAGTTTAATCCCAGTTCACTGACACTCGAACCCTGAGCTTCCATCTGCCTTTTTTCATGGAAGATGTTTATTCTTTCTTTGAAACATATTGGAAGATGAAAATAAAAAGGAAACAAATTATACGGTATGAAAGTGTTCTTATTTGAGTAACAGATTGTGACACACAACCTTGCGTAGTAGCAATGCTGTAGGTTATTTAGGGAAAATAGCTTACCCCTTCTGGACCTTTCTTTGTCACATTTGTTTTCAGGATGTTTTTGATTAACATGAAGTAACAGCTTGTCTATTCCTTGTTTTCAGGTTTCGCATGAAAATGGAGACTCTCACTCAGAGAATGGCACATGTGCAATGCCAGGTAGTGTAGTCAGTCTCTTGATTTTTCTACATAGCGAGCGGTTGTTTTAATTTTTTTTAAATTAATTAATTAATTTAATTTTCTTCTCCCTCCTCCAAAAATGTACTGTTAGACTTGGATGCATTGGCTGCTCTGCTTCCTCGTATTGAAAAGTCACCGGTCTTGGAGTTGTCTCTGGGTTCTCGAGCCTTGTTAGAAGATTTAATGTTAGAAGGTGATCTTCTGGAGGTGACTTTGGAAGAAGAGCTCAGCATATGGAGACTACTACAAGCATCACATATGCCATGTGTGGACAGACTCCGGACTCTCATAGAGGTAACAGACACACAATCCTCACTGTACACGTTTACAAATGGGATAAAACTGCAAATAAGAGACAAACTATCAGAAATGTACAAGAGGAAGAGCAAGGTGTGGTAATGAGATCACTAGGTATGAAGCCAGAACAGGTGCACTCAGAATTACCAGTCTCTCTAAGAAGTCCCTTAAAATTCATCTCTTCTGAATCTCTTATATCTGTACATCGAAGGTCTCTCAGCAGATAACCAAATCAATCTAGAAAAACAAACAGAATGCACATAGCATAATACTGTATGAGGAAAATAGAATGGATAATGATGGTATTGGGTCACTCACGATAAACAGAGCCTATTATAGCAGGCTCTGACTGTATGGGCTCTTCAGAATCTCTGTATGCTGTATATTCCAACAGGATCAGCTCCAGAATCAGCTCCAGCCTCCTCTTAGTATTCTTCCAGTCACACTTTTTTCTGGTGTGACTGGAAGAATACTAAGAGGAGGCTGGAGCTGATTCTGGAGCTGATCCTGTTGGAATATACAGCATACAGAGATTCTGAAGAGCCCATACAGTCAGAGCCTGCTATAATAGGCTCTGTTTATCGTGAGTGACCCAATACCATCATTATCCATTCTATTTTCCTCATACAGTATTATGCTATGTGCATTCTGTTTGTTTTTCTAGATTGATTTGGTTATCTGCTGAGAGACCTTCGATGTACAGATATAAGTATTTTATGTCTATATAGCACCCCCCTTTTATGTATTTTTCTTGTATCCATTTGTATAGTGCCTTTGGGTGATTTTCTTGGCACTTGGGGGTAGTTGCTGTGTTTACACCTTTGTATCAGTATTAATAGCGCCAATCCACCCACAGATATTTTTTTGTAAAATATCATTTGTAGTCTTCTGAATCTCTGATGACTGGAAACTAGAACAGAGTCTGAAAATACAAATGGAGCTGACAATGAAAAGTCCTGTAGATGGAAATGTATTTTTGAATCATAGAATAAATGTAGTAATTTGAGTTGTTACAAGCTTTGTGAGTGTTAAACGAACACTATAGGGTCAGGAGCACAAACATGTATTCTTAACACTATAGTGTTAAAAACCCTATACTGCCCTCATAAATATAGTAAAATCGTACCTTTTATTTCAGTCTGAAGGTGCTGGCTCCGCCCCTCGTCTGCCTCCTTAGCTGACATCTCAGCCATTCACAAAGCTTTCCGATAGGAAAGCCTTGGATTGGCTGAGATTGTTAATTTTGATGATCTCCACCAAGGAGGTGGGGCCAAACGCCACCCTTGCCAGTCAACATCTCCTCAGATGCATTGAATCAATGCTTCTCTACGGCAAAAGTTCAGGATCTCCATGCTGAGGGTGGTTACCACGAATGTATACAACAAGAAGTGTAAAAAAGCCCAAAAAAGCTTTTAACCTCAGAAAGTGGAGCATAAGAATAGTGGAAATGTGACCACCTACTCCAAGTGGGAATACAATAAAATTTACCAAACGTGGATGTTTTTCAGATCCAATGGATATCGAGGTACATATAAAAGACAAAATAGGAAAAACACATAGCATAAAACTGTGTTGGACAAGTGAAATAAATGGAACTGTAGCTTACCAACTCACATGGAGTAGAGCCTCACATAGGACAGGCTCCGATCTCTTTGGCAGTAGTGTCTTCTGGTGCCACTTTCCCCTTTAACTCTAAATGCTATTCCTCAGAACAAAATTAGACAAAAGGTGACAAAGCAGGAAATGCCTTATAGTGTAGTAAATAACAGGGTACAGTATAGGAATAAAACACTGCAAATAATTGCTCACCTTGACCAGAGCCTGTAAACCTGGCTCTGGCTGGAATAGCTTGGGTGTCTCTAAGGGGGACACCACCCTTCTTTGAAGCAGCAAAGTACAATGACCCGGAGTAGACTTAAAAAAAAATGTATTACATAAAAATACTGCATAAGCAGAATTAAAAATAAACAATAAAAGTGGTAATTACGAGTCTCTCTGTGACCACGTCCTGAATCCTATCTGAAATGTGTTTCGCACTATAAAATTGCTTTTTCAATCTGTGTATGCTGCTTTAGATCTTATTCCGTTTTTAAATATGATGGTGTTGCTGTTCATTTGTGGTTCTCTGTGGAGTTTGTCCAATGGGAGTCCGGTAATCTAGAGGTGTGTGTGTATACTTCCACTTTTGTCCGTACCGGAAGTGACTCACTGCACGTCAGCAGCATCACTTCCGAGGTTGAAAGTTCCCTTCTTATCTCTGGGCAGATAGAGGTACTATATCGGAAGTCGGCATTGCACAACAGACTTGTAATGTAACTGGAAGCACTTCAGGTAGCTGAGTGAGTGCCACTGAAGGTGTCCCTAGGCTGTCTTGTCCAATGGCGTAATTTATGAAAAGGGTCTTACACATATGTGACCATACAATGCTTAGCCCACTGGTATTTATGAATAGTTACGTTTTGCAGAATCAAACCCAAATTAATGTGATGCTTGGGAGATTTATGAAATGTTCTGTTTAATTTACACGGATACTGTCCTTCACCTTATATTCCTATTTGGAAGCCACAGTGGTTGGTACTCCCAGTAAACCTGATACACAGGCATACGCTGAATGTATCCATTTTTGTCATCTTCATATTGCTTTAATTTTGGAGGCTTGGCAAAGTAAGTGTAGTAGGGAGAAATTTTATATATGTATGTGTATGTATATGTATATGTATGTGTGTAACTTTAATGTATCCAATATATTGCCACCTAAACCCTGACTGGCTCCCTTTTGCCACATGTCTACTCTCATGGGGTATGTCTGACTGGTCCGTGAGGTACAGCTTTTTTTTAGGTTTATTGAGTTAAAGGAAAGGTTATGAGATTAATATTATCGCTCATTTTACCTGTTTAGAAACATTGATTTCAGACAACGCAAGTCAATAATATTTGAAGGATTGTTCCGAACAGATAAAAAAAAAAAAAAAAAAAATCTTACACAATTTTTATTTCCTAAAAGATAATATTTCAAGAAATTAAATGTATGCTGGTAACTGGTATTTGGTATTGAGTGGTGGAACTTACTACTCCCTACCACTGGAGGGGGGAAACGAATGAAATAAACAACCTTATGGATATTTTCAGGACTTTTTCGTTTCTATAATGATTTTTATTTCCTTGCAGATTGAAAGGTGTGAACGGAAAGCATCTCGCGTGAAGGGAAAAGACCCGGACAAAAGGAAGAAGAGGAGAAGTGATGGATATCCCACACTGCTCCCCAAGGAGGAAATGGGACCAAAGAGAATCCGGGGTGATATCAGATTGCCAGATTCTTCTGCAGAAAAGGAGGTCGTAAGGAAAGGAGGAAGTGAAGCCAACCAGAATGGAGGAGAGGTGAGAAGAGCAAAGAGAGGGAAAACACCCTGTGACGTGTCATCAAAACACTGATTTCTTATTAAATTGTGTTTAAAGTCGAACCTAGGGAACAACTGTTATTTTATTTTTTCCTCTCTAAAGACCGTAACTTTTTTATTTTTTTTATTATTATTTTGTCTGAAGAATGCATTTACATTTTGTTAAAAGCTTGTGATGCTTGTTGCATATTTACTTTCTTTAATAATGGTTTATCTTTAGATTAAATGCATGTGGAAATCAAAATTATGTTAACTATTTTTACACGGCACAATTGTACATTCAACCACACTAGAATTATGCCCGAAGATACTCCAGTGTCCCTTTATCACGTTGTTAAAAATAAATCCACATCCTTTCCAGTTAGTATTGCCCAATAACATAATCCCTTAAAGAGGAAAAATGTGTATTTGGATTAAATTCTCACCTGTGATACTAAACAGGGAGAGAGAAAAGAAATGGTACGTCTTTTAATACACACACCCTGCCAGTTTACTGTGCTAATCTTGACCTTGCTGGCTATTTTTACACATGAAATTGCTTTCTACTACTAAATTATGTATGATAAACTGTTGCTGTGCAGTGGTGTATCCGATCTGTACAATGCAGTTCTTAAAAATCAAGGGAACTTCAAGGTTCACTGAGATCTTTGCTGCAAATCGCTGCATTGTGCAGAGACTAGGAAGTGGAAACAGTCAAATATAGCAAAATACTTGTAACACTTCCAGGGTTGTTCACTAAAGTGAGAATTCGAGGTCAAAAGAGCCAAACGGGAAAATTCTATAAGTTGGCTATGTCTTCCGTTCACCTACTTTGGCTGTAAATTTGAAAATTCACTTTGTAGAGTTCACCACATTATCAGGGTCATTTAGTGAGAATTCAAAGTCCTGATCCTGGATCTGAGGTTTCCCATAATGAGGATCTCTGGTATCACTATTTGGCAGGCCTTATTTATTTTTGCCCCGATCACCATAAGGGACTAGCTGTCTCAGACCTGTACCCACCCTTTAAATTTGCACGTTTGGTGACACCCTCCACCCGCTGAAGTTTTAAAGGAACACTCCATTGTATTGGAGCCATGTGTGTATGTGTTCGTGACTTTCTTATGCTGTTACACGTTGGCTGTAATAGGGCTGATTGAGCTCCATGGGGCTAACAGGGGCCAGAAAATCTCTGGCTATTTGAATGCCACCCAGGGAGATGTTTCTTCCCTTGAATAAAAAAGTGCAGATTTTTTCATGAAATCCGCACGTCTAGAAATTATCACAAATGGAACAGTCTTCCGATGAATAAAGCACTCCAGTAAGTGGAGCCAGCTCATTTACGATAAAATGTCTCAAAGATTCTGCTGACTCTCACAACATCAATAAAAACATTGCAGGTGATCATACCCAGAGTCCACCTCTGTCTTAGTCATGTCTAGTTCAATCTGGGTATAAATCCTCTATCTTATCCTTTAAAAGCAAATTGATGTGGTCTCCTGTCATCCTACGTGCAGCCAGATCTTTTTGCTTTCAAATAAAAGCAAACTTCTAAACTGGTTAATCACTGGGTTAATACTAGGACTACGCTCAATAACAGAGCCTAGACCACTGCTTTTAGAGTAATCATTAATCTATTTATATGCACTAGTTTTCTAAAGCAGAGAATTGAGTGGCATGTAAAGAGATCAAGAGAAGTTAACATACAAAGCTCTATCAATTTATCGCTTAAAGTTAGGTGACTACAGTTCACACCTCCAGTCTTATTTTTGACAACCCTCGTGGCTTCCCTGTGCAAAAAATTATTTGAAGATAATAAGCCATTGAAGGGAGAGTAAAAGGGCTGTTTTGGGAGATGTGGGACAAACTTGTAACCATCTTATTAATCCATGAATCATGGGCTGTTGTGTGTGTCCAGTCAGTTGGTAGAGTACGCAAGAAGAAATACATGTTTGTGTCTTCTGACTACAGGGAGAGTGGCCGTGGAGTCTCTATAATTTCAGAACCAGGGGTAACCAGTAAATGGGTACAGGCAGTGCATTCACAAGCATGGATCGTTTTTATGTTGAGTGCAGTCTTTCATTTTTGATCAATTTAGAGTTTCCATTACTCTTGGCAACTTCTGTAAGTGTGCAGTTGTGGAGACATTTTTAATCTTCAAATTCCATACAGACAACCATTTATTAAAATATATACATTTTATTCCGGATGGAGGCCAGGAATTTGTAGGTCTATAATTTTACAACCTCGTTGTGGCTGTAATTTTAAGTCGGTCGGCATTAAATATTCCTTATTAAACAGCTGTGAACTTGACCAGAAAGACTTTATAATCGGTGGGTGCGGCGCTAATTGGTCAACAGGCAAGTATTTGCACCCCTTACTCAGAAGTTATGAGATCTCAATGTGTTGACATGAAAGACATCTACGTTTTGCTATGCCATCAAAAACGTCTGTGTTCACTGCCAAAGTAAAAGGCCTGCAGCATTTAGAATTGGAAGACTGCAGCCATATTTATATACTCCACCATAATCAAATGAACGGTTCTAAACAAAGATTCCATGTTGGAGAGGTGTAACCTTTTGTAGATTTAATAACTGACAGCATATGGCCTTAGCCTAATGGTAGACATCAGTTGTATTACCCAGGGACGCCTTAGGAAGCGGATCTGGAAATATGTGTGTCCCAAATTAAAAAGCTATTACCAGCCTTCACACTTGGCTGGTTTTGTGGTTCTTTTTAGTCATAGTTTAAGGTTGGCTAACAAATACCGTGCATGTTTTGGTCTGGTTCAAAGTAAATTCCCCATAAAAACTCTGGATGTACATACTTCCAGCTTCAAAGCAGTTTCCACTCACGTAACAAGTTTTTAGGTTTTCTTCCTTTGGTCAAAGCTAGTATTCTTTAACGAAGTTTGAAGAAGTATGATGAGGGATTACAACACAGTCCATGGGAGAAAATATTTTATTATACTTGTTAGCTACACAAGACCACTTTTACTAAAGAGCAAAACATTTGCTGGTAAAAATGCAGGTTGCAAGCTGTTTAGTGCAGATTAATCTGGACAAATCAGGTTGTGGAGACCGCTTCTAAAATAATTTCACAGGTTGCTTCCCCACTCATCAAAACACCATTGAACGCTGGCTACAGTAAAATAGTTTATTGGATTAGAGCAGTTCAAAATATGTAGGTATTACAAAATATACAGCTTGTGCACTGCATGTACTTACAGGACAACTAAGTACACATGCATCTATAATAACAATCCTGTTGACTTGTAAAAACGAAGGATTTAAAAAAATATATATATTTTTTTTATATATCCTTCCTTACTCCAGGTTGTTAACCCCTTAAGGACACACGACGTGTGTGACATGTCATGATTCCCTTTTATTCCAGAAGTTTGGTCCTTAAGGGGGTTAAAGGAACACTATAGTCACCTAAATTACTTTAGCTAAATAAAGCAGTTTTAGTGTATAGATCATTCCTCTGCTCAATTCACTGTCATTTAGGAGTTAAATCGCTTTGTTTCTGTTTATGCAGCCCTAGCCATACCTCCCCTGGCTATGATTGACAGAGCCTGCATGAAAAAAAAAACTGGTTTCACTTTCAAACAGATGTAATTTACCTTAAATAATTGTATCTCAATCTCTAAATTGAACTTTAATCACATACAGGAGGCTCTTGCAGGGTCTAGCAAGCTATTAACATAGCAGGGGATAAGAAAACAATAAAAGCCTAAATAGGGCTCTCTTTACAGGAAGTGTTTATGGAAGGCTGTGCAAGTCACATGCAGGGAGGTGTGACTAGGGTTCATAAACAAAGGGATTTAACTCCTAAATGGCAGAGGATTGAGCAGTGAGGCTGCAGGGGCATGTTCTATACACCAAAACTGCTTCATTAAGCTAAAGTTGTTTAGGTGACTATAGTGTCCCTTTAACCCCTTAAGGACCAAACTGCTGGAATAAAATGGAATCATGACATGTCACACGTCATGTGTCCTTAAGGGGTTAACCATCTACCTTATGGTGCCTATATACCTTTTATTTATTTTTCTATAAATAGGGATATTTAGGGAGGAGGCTGCACTCCACACTGCAAACTTCTGTAATGCCAATGGCTTAATATATTTTAGGAAAGTAAAAATAACACTTTTTAAAATAGACATTTTTACTAGTTTTAGGTGGAATGCTCGGTTTTGTTATACAGGCTGTGTACCCTTACAGCTATGCAATGCTTGCCCTTTTTCTAGCTTCTCTTGGACCCTATATAATGAACTTAGTCTTAAAAAAAAAAGAAAAAAAATTTAGTATGGCGTGAGTAAATATTTTCCAATCACTGGTGTGTTGTATCTTGATCATTTTCAACAAAGGATATAAATAAAACTGGTGTGAGTAAAAATGACTATTGATCTTTATATGCCCACCCCTACCTTATATCTAGTTCTATGTCACTAGCCAGGTTTTAAAAATTACTTGCTACTGCCAACCTGGAGAGTTCATGAAACACTCACCAGAGGTGAATTTCTACAGGCCAGGGTTCACCAATGGCTACTGAATCTATAATAAACTTATTTTATATAATAGCACCTCCTACTGTTCTAGGCAGATTAAAACCACATCTATATGCTTGATTCTAGGCACAGAGGTGTACTGCTGGTCTGATAGGTGGGTTAATCAAGAGGTGCCTGCAGTATTGCTGAGGCCTAATCCACTCATTTGTACAGGCAAAAAGCAGCCATTACCTTATACAGGTTAAGAAGTGCTGGGAATAAGTTTTAGAAGACCGTGAACCGATTTAAAATATGATCTACATCAAGATAAACAAAAATGAAATTGGCTTGTGGGACTGCCCAATCTGTTTTGTATGACTTTTTACTTGGGTATGAATTCTACAGTGTAATAATTGTATGGCAATAAATAGCAGGGAAACTACCTTTTGACAATGGTATAGGTTACATATTGAGCAGACCAGGACCTACAACTTTCCAACTTGTTTTGAAATTGCACGATTTGTGGCTTGCATTAAGAGGTTGTATGTCATCTGAAATCCCAGATTAAGAGATTCTCTTTGTCTTTGCAGAAACGCTTGTGACATTCAGCTTGACGACCGAACCCTATATAATGCTAGGATGGTGGCACTCCCCCCTGGACAGATGCTCAAAAGGATTACCTCGTTGAAAATATTTAAGAGGCAGCTTGTAGGGGAGGTGAAAACATGGTGCTCCTGCTCCCTCTTACCCAGCATTCTGTGCTCTATTTAAACACCATTCTCCTCCTCAAGACATGGATTACTCCTCTGGGGCTTCGTAGAAGGTGCCCCTTCTCCCTCTTACCCAGCATTTTCTGCTCTATTTAAACAACGTTCTCCTCTTGAAGATGTGGATTGCTTGTCTGGGGCTTCATGGAAGCTGGTGCTGCCTGCTTGGTAAAGCAGATTCCTGGCAGAACGACTTAAAGGATCCTAAGGCACAGGGAGAGAGTAAAAAAAAAAATTCTTGTCTAACATCAAGCAAATAACTCCTACTGGAAGAAAGACTTGAATTGATACCCTCGTACCCTGGCATATTTTCTTTTTACACGCTGGTGAATGATATGCTGTAGCCCCCTCATTAAATGTCCTGCACCAAAGGAAACACATGAACAGGTTTGCCCCCTTTACATGCACAGGATTGAAGCTATGCCTCCTGGAGGTGTAGAAAACCAGCACTGGGCATTATGGTGCCACGTTGGGTGAGGGACTACCTTCTGTCACGAGGGAACCTGTAAGGATGGTTTTTGTGGGACACATTTACTTTTATTTATTCCCTTTCTCCTTGTGAACTCTCACTAACTGCCCTTCTCCCCTCTGTTCGCCCACTTATTCAGGATCCATGGGTGTCTGCACTTCCCAGCCCCTTCAATCCAAGTTCACTTTGTCCAGAACACTTTGTTTAAAAAAAAAAAAAAAAAAAGATATTTCTAGAAAATGTTAAAAGGAAAAAAAATCCCTTGCACTCCATTCTGGAGTGTGTTATCTTTTCTGACATGTAGAAATAAAAGTTAGTTTTTTTTTTTTTTTTTTGGAAACAGTGTGTGGTTGATAAATTATCTATTTTACAGAAATAGTGGGCGTATTGTACATTGCAGAGTTGGTTGCAATTACCAAAAACTGAACCCCATACTAAGACCAGGGCACATTGTTTTATTCTAAGTGCCTAGTTTCTAGGTTACATATTGGGCTTATTTCCTGAAAGAGAAACTGGAGAATTATTATTATTTTTTTGTTTTGTTTTTAAAGACCATTCTTTAGAAGAACGGAAAATTGCATTGTTTCAGATATTTTCTTAGACCAAATCTGTCTACAAATAGTTCTTGGGCCTTACACTAAAAATTATAGCAAATCTCTCTCTCCCTCCAAGTTTTTGTATCTGATCGATGTGATGTAGCAAACAAATATTTATACTGAATGAACTTTCAAGTCAGCAATTTCATAATAGTAATGTTAAAATGCATTTTGTTCCAAAGCAACGTGAATCTGCTGTTGGAATCCAAGGGATGCAAGCTGCAGCATTCACATCACTCAACGAAAACAAGTGTTGTAGAGGATCAATTTAAATGGGATATATTATGTAGGTTTATTTTAAAGGTTTCTTCCCTATAGCTAGGCTTAGTTCAGAAAACATTTGTTGGGAGGTGAGGATCTGTATAAAATGTTTCCCCGACAGCCACTAGAGGTCGCTTCCGTGCTTTACACACTGTAAATCGCACTTATTTATGGAGTCCAGTGTCAAAAAAGATCCCCAGAGGAAAGCATTGAATAATGCTTTCCTAGGGGCGGGTTTGAATGTGCGAGCACCTCTGGCCGCACATTCCTCTCCATTCGGAAGCTGACGTCAATGGAGGAGGAGAGGTCACCAGTGGGAGCCGGGCGCTGGTTTAAGGTAAGGAAATAAATAGTTAATCATTTATTCGATGCGGAACGGGGCCCTAGTCGGCTCTATAGCGTTAGGAATACATATTTGCTATAGTGTTTGTTTAACCCCTTAAGGACACGACATGTGTGACATGTCATGATTCCCTTTTATTCCAGAAGTTTGGTCCTTAAGGGGTTAAACATGCATTCTTCAAGCAGTTTTTGTTCCTTAAACATCCTGCTTTTATTGTTGGAAACTGAAGTGACATTGTATCGGGACTAAGCACTACAGTTGTAGAATTCTCATGATGCTTTGCCAGTCTGGCATGATGGGGAGTGTAGTTCTACAATAGCTAGATGACTTTCATGGACTAAACATCTTTTGCAGAGTGCTGGCGTGAGGAGCTCAATGAACTTATCTACATGGAAAACTTTACAGCTTTACAGAAATAACAGCTTTGGTCCTTGGCAATGCCAGAGACAGGATAATCCAACAAGTAAAAACACAAGGAACACAAATACAAAATAGATTTCATTTCTTGTTTTTGAGATTGTGAATCAGATATTACTAGAAAAAAAAAATTACAAGTGGGCCAATAATTAAATGTCCACAGTTAATCATTCATAGCCATTGAAGCGTATCTGCCTCCCATTTCTGTGCCGTCTCCTTGTGCAGGTACACCTTAAATAATCACCGCCCCATAACAAACTGCTGGAGTAGAATGCAAAAACACACAAAAACAAAAAACTTCCACATTGGGGTTGAGCGTTTTTTGAGAAGGGCTGCTCCTGTATGAGTGGGTATATGAGATATGCCATCCAGTGTTTTGTGTTAAATACTATACACACCCTCTCTATACACACATACAGTCCTCTAAACCATCCACTGCTCTGGAATGTCTTACTAATCCCAAGGATAGGCCATGTGTGGCTCTCTAGAGGCTAATGAACTCCCATGATCCTCTGTCAGTCCCAGTTGTTGCAGATCATCAACAGCCAGAGAGCCATAGGATGCCTATCCCTGCACTAAACCTATTTATCTTTCACTGCAACACACTGCTCAACCACTTTCTTGCCAGTATTTTCTGAGTGAGCTGGGTAGTCTCCTGTTGGATGGAGTTTCTGCTGACCAGCTCTTGCTGTCTGCTTGGCATGGATAGAATACTGTCAATTTCTGTCCGATTGAGGGGTTACTGGTCGTGGTCTTTGTCTGCGTGGCGGTGGGCATTGTAGTGGCAGTGGAATCTGGGTAGGCAGCATGGTCAGTTTTTCCAGCATGTCCCTGGGCAAGATGTTGAGCCTTATTTTGCCACGAGAGCGTCTGAAGCCATTTTCAGTACCCAGGCAGGTGTATACTCCTGCGTCATTAATTTGTACAGAACGCAACACTGCTCCCCCTTCCATCATTGGAAGTCGCACCTGAGGATTGAAAATATTAGAAGAATGAGCTTCAACTTGCACAAAAAAAAAAAAAAAAAGAACAAGCTATATAGTGAACCACAATGAATGGCCCATTGTGTAGTTAAATATTAGAATACTTGTGTGAACCTGAGGAACAGGAGATTCTTACAGCTAATTTCCTGCAGCCTCAACTGTGTCCGTTTTTAGAGGAATCTCTAAAATATCTGACTCCCAGTTTAAAAGGACATGTCTTGCATTACATTTACCAATTCCCAATATTTAGACAACCGTACAGTACACATTCAAGAGATTTTTTTTCACATACTAGCAAATCAATGAGAACATAAGCCATTACTTTCATGTACAAATTACTTCACTGTAGTCCATTTTCTTTACGCATTAAATAAGAGGCTAGCAATGGGGCATGCTGGCAAATTGGGTTATCTACTAAACAGTGCATTGTAGTGGATAAAAAAAAAAAGCAACAGAGTCGAGCCATGACTTTTTTGGGTTAAATGTTTCATGTTTTCAATTTGTTGTCTTGTGATTCTCCTCTAAAATAATTTTGCTTTAAGCCTATACTCCCGAAACAAATGTTCCTATTTGAGCATTATGTGGTTTGCTTTGCATAAAAGTACTGACTTCCTAAGCCTGATTTACAAAAACCTGATGTTTTATTTGCACACAAAAAATAATTAAAAAATTACATTCCAAAGGTAGAATTTCTCTACAGGAAGGCATAGAACCTGCAGTGCTATTTGATTACTACTAGAGGGCATTTGAGATTTATAATAATTATTTTTTTTAATAGAGAGAAAAACAGTTTGCCTATGGCACTAGTCGTAAGGTTCCACTAGCTGTGTGAGATGGTTAGCCTACCTATTGCAGTGATTTGTTTAATGTGTGTTGTAAGTTCTTTAAGCACCACAAAAAAAAAAAACAGACTCCCATGGTAAGTGAGACTGTAACGTAAATGTTTGTTTTGGCGAAGATTCCCAAAGCCCCATGTCACCAAACAGCGGAGGGGCGGGGCCTGGCTGCTGAATGGGTCAGACGCAAGTCGCAGGCGCTCCTGAATTTTATGTTTAATTGTGCCAAAAATCTGCTGATAAAAGGCACTTCAATATATTGTGGCTGTTAGGCAAACTGAGACACCGTGGTAACCATGGGGATACCACTTGAGCTGACAAACCTGAATATACCCTGCAGCCTACAACCATGGTCAGTGCGGGGGAGGCGGACGCTCTCCTGCTGCCACTGATGACTGGCAACTCAAGACTCTACCCTCATCTCCCCCCCCCAGCAGGGGTCATCCCAGTCCAGAGAGAACATCTGCTCGATCTGCAATATATGCCCCACTGGAGGCACTCTGCACATACCCTGGAGGTGAAGACGAGCAGGCTTTCCTGACTCGCACTGAAGAAAGAGCAAGGGGTCTCTGCGCACCTCTAATCAACAGTGAAACTACCAAAAACCATGTGGGGGACCCTGCTGGCGTCATGGTTCTCGAATTGGTTAGAGAAGGTGAGGCAGAGTTCGATTACTCCGATCGACGCTTATGATAATGCTGACCCACATGGCACTTCTGCTCCCACATCGGATGGAGACTAGCACGGTTTCTTTTGTTTTCATGTAAAAAATAAATTGCTGTTCCTATGTACACATTCACTGATCGATGTTTCCTCAGTCAAAACAGTGACTCATTTCTGTCTGTGACATTATTTCCAGTATCAAAATGCACATCAAAAATAAAGAATTATTTAATTAAAAAAAACACTAAATGATCACCTAACTACCAAGTGTGGGTGGATAGTTTAAAACCAAATAAAGGATTTTTGTTTTACAGGATTCATTCTTATGGTTCATCTAAAAAAAAAAAAAAGGGACACTTGTACAAAGTAAAAATAAAGGCCTGCTCACAAAAAAACCTGATGGAAGGGGGAATGTCCTGGAGCTGCTCCGAGCAAGACACATGTAAAGTATATATAGATGCCAAGTATAATAATAATAGTGAAGTTCAAGCTCTGCTTACCCAATGCATAAACGACTTTCCGGAGACCATCACATAATTTACTGGTTCAACAACAAACCTCACACTACTTACTGCCAGATAGCATCCCCACAAAAACCATAAGGCACCTGCACTCCCCGAACATTGGGACTCACCAGGAAAGAAAGGTCTCGCAACACACAAGATGACGGCTATGCAAAAACCCCAATCACCAGCCTTGGAAATTGCATCCGAATCGGAGATCCTTGCTCACCTCTCTTCAGCCTGGAGAGTCCCCCCCGGAGATATTGCAACATCAGGTGAATCTTTTTTAATTTCTCCATCATTACGGTGGACCTCCACCGTGACATTTGATAGGTTGGAGACCATGGCAGAAACTCTGCAAAGCGCGCAACTAGGTGGTGGACAATCTAACATCACTAGAGAAAGATCACAAAGGCTTGCTGGAGAGTGTAGTCGATGCGAAGGATCGCACACGGCGCAACAACTTCAGTGTAAGAGGCATCCCGTAATGAACCATCAAATACCACCAAAATGGTGCAATGGATCCACAACGGTAGTGACTACTCCTGAAGACTAGCAGCAACAACTGAAAGGATGGAATTTTGTCACAGAAACCCACCTATTTCCTAAACCATCGTCACCTCGCACCAAGATTCTTCCCACCTGGAAACATGCTGGACACAGACCTTAGACCCTGCACTGTGTCTTAATGTTGAACCGCTTTGAAACAGGTGAACTACACTTCCACGGGGATCACCCACACAGACTTTATAACACTACATAATATTTGTTTCACACGGCATATTATAACTTTACACACCCACGCCTCTAGGCGGGACAGGAGAGAGAAAGGGAAACCCCTGCCCTTTACAAGACACCGCCATAGTAAAATTGCTGGGCTCTCAAGGGACTTGCTGTTCACGTTTGGGCTCCACCACCTTTGGAGAGAACTCAGTCCTTAAGAATATGCTTATACTTTCTTCTCACTAGTGCATAAAAAAAATATTCTAGGATCGATCTTTGCCTCAACTCCTCTCTTTCCTCATCTCCTAGAAAAGGGCGGCTTTGTTTCACACTGGCAAGTGTCAAACAACACAAGACACGGGCTCGACTTTATCGAGGTTGCTAGACACCAAAAGATTCCTAGTTTCTTAAATCGCCCTTGGCACAGAAAGGCATTTGACGGGGTCAATTGGTCGTATATGTTCGCAAAATTATAGAAACGTAGACTGTGACGGCAGATGAGAACAGTTTGGCTCATCTAGTCTGCCAAATGTTATAAATACTTCCATTAGTCCCTGGCCTTATCTTCTAGCTAGGAAAGCTGTATGCCAATCCCACGCATGCTTAAATGCCTTCACTGTGTTAAACTCTACCACTTCAGCTGGAAGGCTATTCCATGCATCCACTGCCCTCTCAGTAAAGTAATACTTCCTGATATTTTTAAACCTTTGCCCCTCTAATATAAGACTATGTCCTCTTGTTGTGGAAGTTTTTCTTCTTTTAAATATACTCTCCTTTTATTATAAACTATGAGGGCATGCCAAATATTGCTAAACACCATTTCCAGTGTTTACACAGCCCTTCTGCCCCGGTTTTAACCTCAGGCTTTATCTCTGACCCGTTGCCCATTTCCAATGGAACTAGTTAGGGCTGTGCCCTATCAAAACTAATTTTAATTCTGGCTCTAGAACTCTTAATCCCAGGGATTCCCACTTTTATGAAACACATATTGTCCTTGTTTGCAGATGACATTCTGCTCACACTTATGAACCCTACTACCTCCCACACAGCCTTGCTGACTACACTGAGTCTTACGTTTCATACTATAAAAACAACAGCTCCATAATCAATGCCCTCACGGTAGGCCTCTCCCACGACCTTGACATCAGTGCAGGATACCTACCCATTTGAATGGCAAAAGACCACACTGAAATACCATAAACTCTATTAACATGTTTGCCCTTCCTTTACTCCAATATCTATTTTGTACACTTCCAACATCTCCCATCCTCTTTACTGAAACTATTCCAAACACAAATGTTCTCTTTTAAATGGAAAATGTGGCTCCATAGAGTAAACCACTATCTTCTCCGTACTTATCTAAAGAAAAGAGGTCTGTGAGTTCCCAACATTCAGGGGACAGTGAACCCAGACCCAGGGCCGGCCTTAGGGGTGTGCGAGCTGTGCGGCCGCACAGGGCGCCATGGAGCAGGGGGCGCCGTGCGGCCGCACAGGATTTAAAAAAAAAAAATTTTTTTTTTTTTTTTACATTTGCAGCGGGGGCGGAGCTTACCGTGCGGCGGGGGCGGAGCTAATAGCGCCGGAAAACTGCTGCAGGGGAAGCAGGAAGGAGTCCCTGCTTCCCCACCAAACAGTCACCAGGAGCTGCACTGCCTCCACAATTAACTCCACAGGTAACTGTGGGATTGTCAGGTGAGTGTGACTCTCTGCCTGTGTGTGTGTATTACTGTCTGTGTGTGTATGACTGTCTGCCTGTGTGTATTACTGTCTGTGTGTATGACTGTCTGCCTCTGTGTGTGTCTGTGTGTATTACTGTCTGCCTGTGTGTGTGTGTGTGTCTGTGTGTGTGTGTGTGTGTGTGTGTGTGTGTATATGACTGTCTGCAACTGTGTGTCTGTGTGTATTACTGTCTGCCTCTGTGTGTGTGTCTGTGTGTATTACTGTCTGCCTCTGTGTGTGTGTCTGTGTGTATGACTGTCTGCCTCTGTGTGTATGACTGTCTGCCTCTGTGTGTATGACTGTCTGCCTCTGTGTGTATGACTGTCTGCCTCTGTGTGTATGACTGTCTGCCTCTGTGTGTATGACTGTCTGCCTCTGTGTGTATGACTGTCTGCCTCTGTGTGTATGACTGTCTGCCTCTGTGTGTATGACTGTCTGCCTCTGTGTGTATGACTATCTGCATGTGTGTGTCTGTGTGTGTGTGTATGACTGTCTGCCACTGTGTGTCTGTGTGTATTACTGTCTGCCTCTGTGTGTGTGATTGTGTGTATGACTGCTTCTGTGTGTATGACTGCCTGTGTGTATGGCTGTCTGCCTCTGTGTGTATGGCTGTCTGCCTCTGTGTGTCTGTGTGTATGACTGTCTGCGTGTATGACTGTCTGCGTGTGTGTGACTGTCTGCCTCTGTGTGTGTCTGTGTGGATTACTGTCTGCCTCTGTGTGTGTCTGTGTGTATTACTGGCTGTGTCTGTGTGTATGACTGACTGTCTGCCTGTGTGTGTGTGTGGATGTCTTCCTGTGTGTGTGTATGGCCGTCTGACTCTGTGTGTGTGTGTGTGTGTCACATACAACCAATACACGCATATCACACACTGTTAATACACCCATTACAAATATCACACATAGCATACATATCACACACAGTCATCACACCTACTATCACATACACAGACAACACAAACATTACAGCATACATGGATGACGGGGGGGGGGGCGCTGTGAAGATTTTTCGCACAGGGCGTCTAAATGCCTAAGGCCGGCCCTGCCCAGACCACTTCAATGAGATGAAGTGATCTGGATGCCTATAGTGTCCCTTTAAAAATGTCCTGCAGACCCACTAGGTCCAACCCCCACTATACTCCAAAAGAGCTGTCTGGGTCTAGCATCTGCTGTTAAGATACTCTCTGCTACTCGTCAATCTCCAATGCACACAGAGCAATGGGAGAAATACCTCCAGTTAATAATTTACTAAGAAGACTGGATGAGAGCAGTCACTAACATGCTAGGAGTCTCTAAATGCACATATTTTTGAAGTGGTCCCACTCTAAAACCCTTCTGGATCGCAGTTGCACCAGTCACCAGTTTGGCACTCCCTCACACTGCACAATGTTTTCTCATAGACCTTCCCTCCAACAAACACCTAATCCTGCATATCCTTACTGCTGCAAAGAAAGTCATCGCCAAACACTGGAAAACAACCTTTACACCACACTTCCAAATCATGACTGCCTCACTCTTGGTCACCTGAAACTTATGGGCACAGTGGAATGAACACACCAAGCAATTACTTCAATAGATACCTACACCAACCATGGATCTCTTCACCACCCACCATTATCCCCCATGACCACTCTTCACACCTACACCCCTCAGTTTCATTGAGTTATTGACGTGAAATAGAAACACCGCCACAAATTGTTCTCCATTAATATAACTTACTAAATACAATGTAATGATTTTAACACGGTTTCGCTTCCTACCTTTTTTTAATGGTGTAGGGCTTTTTAGGGGAATTATGGCCATAAAAAATAAAATAAATAATAAGGGAACATTTTTGAGGTTTATCATCTTATCCACCAATTACACACCTCTTTTCTGTGCTGTGTGCCTTCTCTCTGCAGGAGCCAAGTGACACTTTCAAGTGGAGAGTGTGTATCACACTGAAGGAATACACTCCCGCCCTCCACCCCGATCTGCATCCGTTCTGTGACACCCCGATCCACTACAAAACAAAAGCATGAAACCATTGGACACTTCCCTCCATCTCACAAAGTACCCACTCTACCATCCGCACACTTACTTTGTGTGTTGTATCCTCTGCACTGTCTATGGGGATCTCCATTTTTTACATCTTGCCGACGACTTCTCCTGAAAGCAAAGATAAATTACAAAAATCAAAGTAAAAAGAGTAGATGCAGTAAGCTTACTTTTTTCAATAAACCAGTCTTTATTTCCAAGATATTTTATTTATCAAGAAAGAAATGGGGCTATTCACTACAATATGAATTGTCAGTTCAGCTATTTCAACCTAAACGTTGACATTCACAGCAATTTACTTTTTAGTGAACAGCCCTTAAAATGATTTCTTGTGTATTGGCTTTGATTTTATTCAGTGCTGCATTTAACGGTATTAACGTTCAGGTGTGTAAAACAGCATTTTGCATTACTTTGAAATACACCGTCCTCCTGTATCAATCCAAGGACCTCTCTCTTCTAACACGGACAGGTTTATGCATTAAACATGGAATTGTAGTGCATTCAAAATCAAACTGCAAAATGTAGGTAAAAAAGAGTTACAGCATGCATATTTAGCCTTAATTGTGCGATTCAATTTTAAGTTCACTATTCCTAAATTGTTCGGAACGAAGCACAAATGTCATGTTTTAATGCAATATAGAGAAGCAGAAAAATGTATAAATGAAGGAGAACTTATTGACTTATTCACTAAACTGGGGATAGGTAAAAAATGTTACATTTTAGGTTGCCCCTGTTAGACCATGCATGGAGTTTGAGATCGGTATTTTGATTGGCATAAAGTCTTACTTACTCATCCAGCAACTGATGTAATTCATTTTAACTAAGAAGCGGAGTAAAGTTTTCACAATATGAATAAACATCACTGACATTCCGACTTTGACCTTCTAGGTTTAAGCTTTGTAATTCAGCTTTGTTTGAGATTCAGTTCATTATGAGAATGTATTTTGCAGTATGTTCCATCGTTTACCTTGTAGGCGAGGGGGTATATCGTGCACAGGCCTTTCCATCCCAAGCGCAGTAGGGGTCTCGAGCAAGGCAGCAGTCTGCACAGGAGTCTCCGTAGCCAGAGCAGCGGTGAAGAGACAGTTGGGTAACGCCCACATCTGATGACACGTAAAGCTGATGCTACAAACAGGAAGAGGAGAGCAGGTTAGCCCACACTATCAGCATTATTATCACAACATGACACATACTGGGCTTTAAATCGATTACATTTAGCTATAGGTTTACATATTTTGCAAAGGAAACTAAAGGAAAAGTCTGCAAATCCATAATGAATTTGACATAAGTCCGTATTTAGTAAATAACCACCCAGGTGTAAAATACCGATAGAACATATTTCAACGTATGGTAAATTTCCATAGCTGTTGCCAGCACTGCTTTACCCGAAGGTGGTCTAATTATGGCGGCTATCTTTGTGCCAGGGCACATGACAAGTTTTAGTTATACAGATGTTTCCCGAACAGCTCAGGATGGTCCTAATTCCTTGGAACAAAAACTGATTTATAGAGCCCATAACAAGGTACATGTACATATAGAAACATTTGCATGTTCTGCTTCCTTAGACTTAGAATCCAAGTCCTAATACAATGCTCAAAATGGCTGAAGGTTCCATTTTTATGGTCAATTTATAATGCGATGGGTTGGAATCTTAGTCCTACATTTTTTAGGGGGTACCAAGGTGCAGAACATTTCACTTTGAGATTTCTCTTGCTTGACTTTTGTGGTGGTAAAATGGTTTTAAAATGTCCCTCCATTTTCAGGTTGAATATCTTGAATGCTTACAAAGAATGCTTGTATTACATATGTTAATTGCTCAAAACATGAATAAAGTAGATTTTTCATCGGATTGCTACTAGTCCTGGCTCTGCATCCAGTGGAATATCAAACTTAAATGGTTTACTGTAAAATACTACTATAGACAACGTGTATATCTATGAAAATGCTAGGTTCCTATCTGGTTTCCCAGCAAAGATATTCAATCCGAAAATGAGGGGAAATGTTGAGAAAATTGCACTTTTTTGCTTCCATAAAAACAAACAAGTGAAGTTTTAAATCTGAAATGTTCTGCATGCACATTATACTTACCATGTCAACTCAAACCCTTGCCATTATAAACTGACCCCAACAGAGTAACGAGCAATAAATTAGAACTTTTGTTCTAAGAAACAAGAATGTGCAAAATGTTTCTATATTTTCATGTAACTTGTAATGTTTTTGGCACAAGAAACTAGTTGCATCCGGAGCAGAAATATTAAGGTCTCCGTAAAAAATCTGCATGACCACAATTTGTCATGCACCATGACACAGATGGCTGCCATGGTTAAACATAGCAAAAAAAAAACAAAAAAAAAAACATTTATATATATATATATATATTTTTTTTTTTTTTTAAATGATCAATTATCGGGCCACTTAAGATGGACTGAATCGGCAAAATGTCACATAACTCACCCTCTTTGAAGATATTTTGATGTTTTTGATTGGAGATGACGTCTGTGTCAGAGAAAGGGAAAAATAGAAGACACCATGAATAATACAGAGACTATAATTACACATTATGGTAACATATGTTATATGGTAGGTTAAAACCCAAGTGGCCCATCCACGGTGTCTCTTTTCTATTTCAGGCATGAAAAGGTCATAAAACATGGAATAAGGTAAGTTCACAGTTTATTTTCCAGTAAGCTTTAGTATAGCACACCAGATATAAAGCACTATCAAACTTTAGTGTAAAAAAATAAATAAACATAGAAACATAGAATGTGACTGCAGATAAGAACCATTTGGCCCATCTAGTCTGCCCAATTTTCTAAATACGTTTATTAGTCCCTGGCCCTATCCTACGCATGCTTAAACTCCTTCACTGTGTTAACCTCTACCACTTCAGCTGGAAGGCTATTCCATGCATCCACTACCCTCTCAGTAAAGTAATACTTCCTGATATTTTTAAACCATTGCCCCTCGGGGAGTCGTCAGTTTGCTGCGTCTTTGTTGTGATTAAATTCGTGGTCCGTCGATGTCATTCAGTACTGTAGCTAGTCAGCAAAGTCTGGTTTCGTTGTCAGCAGCCATTGTGTCCATGTGTTTAAATAGGATTGGTGTGTAGGTCCTCCATTGATCTTCGCTCCTCCATTTGGGAGAACCATGACCTCAGTGGGGGAGTTACCGGTTATTTCCAGTGTTGTGGTATTACTAATTTGGCAATATTAAGGATGAGCATCCAGATAGATTTCTTATAAAGGTTCCTAGGGGCCTTGGTGTGATGTAGAAACATTTATGAGGGTCTGAAGGGGGGTGGGCTTTCCGTGAGTAACTAGCATTTTATATATCCCCTTCCATAATGGGAGGATCTTCTTGCATTCCCACCATATGTGGAGGAGTGTGCCTCGCCCCATCACACATATCCAGCATAATAGAGAGTGGTCCAGGGTGATCTTGTGTAGTGTTGAGGGAGTACGGTACGAAAAGGTTAACAGTTTGTATGCGGTCTCCTGTGTTTTGCTAAAGCTGGAACAATGGTGTGTGAGGTAAAATTTTTTTCCCACTCTGCCTTGTCAAATATGCAGTCAAGGACTGTCTCCCATTTCCCCATGAAGCTTGGCTGTTCAGTAGGTGTATGTGTCAGTAGTAAAGAGTATATTAAGCCATGGCAGCAAAGCAATGGGGACGCCCGCTTTGCTCTCCTCCGCCTGTTTCCATGATTTGTGTACCTTTTGTTTGGACCACTCCATTATCTGCAGGAGATGGCAGGCCTTATGATTACAAATTTGAGAACCACACACAGATCCACCGAAGAGGGCTTGGACCCAAAAATCATTGAATGTAAAATGATAATGTACAAGAGGGTCACCCCAAAGCAAGGGGGGGGGGGGGGGGGGGAAGGAGGGAGGAGAAACTCTCTGCTGTTTTTTTTAGATAAGGGGGAAAGTAAACAGCAAATAGCAGAATAAATGCAACCTGTTAATCAGTGGGATAAGACAAAGATGAGAGGGGAGGGACAAACTCTGCTACTCAGTATAAAGTCTTCAATCGTATCTGAAAACAGCTACTTTATTAATGTGCACGATAAAAAGTATACTTCTGGAGACAATGCCAATTTAAAGCCATAGAGAACCAAACAAAGATCAATTCTTATCCCTGGTATGGGTAAATAAACCCAAGGGCAATACTACAAATGCAATACCTAGTCACAAAGACTGGCTCTGATAGAAAGACAGCTTACAGGACAGCTAAAAGGCAGAAAGAGAGCAGGAACTTAAATTTCAATTGAGCTGATCTGCGGCCAGTCAGTCTGCATTCCTGGGTAATATCCCTGATGCTCCTAAACAAACACCTTCATGGGTGTTCTAACTCTGTCCCTAGCCATCATCATGCAGAGTCATTAACCCTCTAGACATCTCCCCAAACAAAAATGTCTAAACAAAAAAACAACAAAACTGTGTTAACCACCCATTGCCGCCATAGTGCAAATAAAAAAGAATGTGAGGGGGGGCGGGGCCTGAGCTTCATGGCGGCTGGATGTGCCTCGTGTGAGCTCCGTGCTCAACACACTTTCCAAGTCAGCAAAACCTATCCTAGCCAGCCGAAAATCTACCACAAACACCGGAACTTTAATTATTATTATTATTATTATTATTATTGCAATTTATATAGCGCCAACAGATTCCGTAGCGCTTTACAATATTATGAGAAGGGCTTTAACTATAAATAGGACAATTACAAATAAACTTACAGGAATAGGTTGAAGAGGACCCTGCTCGATCGAGCTTACATTCTATAGGAGGTGGGTGTAAAACACATTAGGACAGGAATTTGCAATCAAATAAGGTGGACTGCCCTTTAGGAGAGGGCAAGAGACAGGTATGTGAGGTAAGGGTTAGTCTTGGAGGCCATATGCTTTCCTAAAGAGATGGGTTTTAAGGCACTTCTTAAAAGATGCAAGACTAGGGGAGAGTCTGATGGCGGTAGGCAGGCTATTCCATAGGAAGGGAGCCGCCCGCGAGAAGTCCTGCAAGCGCGAGTTGGCCGTACGAGTGTGGACAACGGACAGGAGGTGGTCACGGGCAGAGCGGAGAGACCGAGAAGGGACATACCTATGGATCTGTGAGGAGATATAAGAGGGGCTAGAGTTGTTCAGTGCTTTATAGGTGTGAGTTAGTACCTTGAATTGACTCCTATAGCATACAGGAAGCCAATGTAAGGACTGGCAGAGGGGTGAGGTGTGAGAGAAACGACTAGAGAGGAAAATAAGTCTAGCAGCAGCGTTCATTACGGACTGTAGGGGTGCAGTACGGCTTTTGGGAAGACCAATCAGGAGAGGGTTACAGTAATCCATGCGGGAAATTACCAGAGCATGGACAAGCTCCTTGGTAGTATCTGGTGCAAGAAAGGGGCGGATGCGGGCTATGTTTTTAAGATGGAATCTACAGGATTTGGCAACATGCTGGATGTGAGGCTCAAAGGTGAGACCAGAGTCAAGTATGACGCCAAGACAGCGTGCTTGCAAAGATGGACTGATGTTGATACCACAAACTTGAAGGGAGAGTGAAAGAGGAGGATCAGTATTAGGAGGAGGAAAGACAAGGAGCTCAGTTTTTGAGAGATTGAGTTTCAGAAAGCGGGAGGACATCCAGTCAGAGATGGAAGAAAGGCAAGCAGTGACACGTTGCAGGACGGCAGGGGAGAGGTCCGGGGAGGAGAGATATAGCTGGGTGTCATCAGCGTACAGGTGGTAGTGGAATCCAAAAGAGGTAATAAGTTTGCTAAGAGAGGCAGTATAAAGAGAAAATAGAAGGGGACCAAGGACGGAGCCTTGGGGGACTCCAACCGAGACAGGGCGAGGGGAGGAGGTATCATTAGAAAAGGAGACACTGAATGAGCGTTGGGAGAGATAAGAGGAAAACCACGAGAGGACAGAGTCACAGAGACCAAGCGATTGAAGAGTTTGAAGAAGGAGAGCATGATCAACGGTGTCAAAGGCCGCTGAGAGGTCAAGAAGAATTAGTATGGAGTAGTGGCCTTTGGATTTAGCTGCGATTAGGTCGTTAGTGACTTTGATAAGGGCAGTCTCTGTAGAGTGGAGAGGGCGGAAGCCAGATTGAAGGGGGTCAAGGAGAGAGTTGGAATTGAGGAAATGAGACACACGGGTAAAGACAAGCCTTTCCAGAAGCTTTGAGGAAAAAGGGAGCAGGGATATGGGACGGTAGTTAGAGAGGGTGGATGAGTCGAGGGATGGTTTTTTTAGTATAGGTACTACAGTGGCATGTTTAAGGTCAGCAGGGACGATGCCAGAAGAGAGCGAGCAGTTGAAGATGTGTGTTAGAGAAGGCACGAGACAAGTGGAGAGAGAGCTGATAAGGTGAGATGGGACAGGATCGAGCGGGCAAGTGGTGGGGCGAGAGGAGCAAAGAAGAGCAGCCACCTCTTGGTCAGTAGCTGGGGAGAATGTCTGAAGGGTAGGAAAGGCATGATCTATGTGTGATTGAGAAACAGAAAGGCAAGGAGGGGAGAATTCTTTCCTTAGCTGTTCAATCTTGTCAGTGAAGTAACATGCAAAGTTATCAGAAGTAAGGTTAGTTTTGGGGGTGGCCACAGCAGGGCGAAGAAGAGAATTAAAGGTGTCAAAGAGACGCCTGGGGTTGCGGGAACATGAACTAATGAGAGGAAAAATAGGACTGTTTGGGCAAGGGCAAGGGCTGCACTGTATGAACACAATATGAATCTATAATGGAGAAAGTCTGATTGGGTACCAGACTTCCTCCAGGAGCGTTCAGCACAACGGGAGCATCTTTGCAGGTAGCGCGTTGATTTAGTATGCCATGGTTGGGGGCGGGTCCTCCTTGAGGTGCTTGTTTGGAGTGGCGCTGCAGTGTTCAAGGCAGATGTAAGAGTAGAGTTATATATGGAGATGGCCAGTAAAGGACAAGAGAGGGAAGGGATGGACAGCAGTTGTGAATCAATGTCAGCTGACAACTGTTGGAGATCCAGAGAATTAAGGTCCCTCCTGAGTTGAGGGGGGTTAGGCTGAGGTTGTTGGATGAGGGGGTATGCAAGAGCAAATGATAAGAGGTGGTGATCAGAGAGTGGATATGGAGTGTTGCAGATATTAGTTACAGGAGGCTGGATGAAATTTTTAACCGCTTCTGGGCCGAGCTGGAGGCACGCCAATCAGCGGCTGAGAGCACCGTGAGAGCACAACGTCCCAGACACCCTCCGCAGAAGCGGTGGAGCGGGCCTCACACGAACCGACCGACCGCCAAGAGCCTCTCGGATTCCCCGGAGGCCGCAACCAATGGCCGTCCCACACGCCTTCCTAGGCCGAAGACCACCCGGAGCAAAACTCCGAGACACCGACCACAACGCCGAAGGCTTGGCCGCTGCGGCCAGCGGCAGAACACCCAAGCTCCTATCGGCGCCCAAAGAAGGGAAGACCCGGCCTCGTTGAGACACCGAGTCAGTGGAAAGCAGGTGCAGGCCTTCACAACGACCTGGGGCTGGCTGATGGCCATCAAACACCGGCATCCCGCTACCACCCTGTGGACTCACCCGGATGAGGGTATCACCTTACCTAGCAAGGGCATCGGCTGATCATGGACTCTCAGCCCCAAGGGCACTAAACGGTTAGACCGGCAGAGATCAAACCGTCCTAACGAGCGTGTAACTTACTGTATGGACTTAACCCTATACTCTTATATCTAGATTGTATTACCAGTTTTAAGACCGTGCCTGCTTACGACCCTTATGCATGTTATTTTACGCACTTGCAGCACCGGACATGGCTTGCATATTCCAGCCATACTAACTGGCTTTACATAGCTACCCCTTTTGCACCACATAAGTTTGAATGCTGTTATAATGTTGGATAGGCCTTGCACCACGGGTATAAGCGGGGTATGTACTGGTACGTTATTTTATTGTCTTATTACGCTCGCATATACTGCCCTTGATACATAGCCTGTTAATGACCAACAAGTTAAACCCACGAACACGCCATGTTGACCACAGAATAGCCTTAACTTCCCAGCCGCCCTACCTGGGCTAGGCTGAAAAGCCGCTGAAACTACTATAAATAAGCTGATCTTGTTAATAATCGTCTAGTTTGTTCACATGGCACCACATGAGACAGCCCTGCATAGAAGACGTTGTACTGTGTCACTGTTCAGCTTGTGTATTTTGCCTTTACTCAACTCTGTTACCTTAGCATAGTCCTAGCATGTGTTTAAATATTCTGCAACTGATTAACCGTCTGACGCAACCTTACTACTATAAACATAAAATGAGGCTAGCACCATCTAGAGATGGTTTACCTTGCATTGTATTACTCCCGACTTGTTTGAAACTTTATTGTCTCCCTTCTTACATTCTGTATCCACATACCTTTATGCCTCAATAAAAAAAGAGATTTACAAAAAAAAAAAAAAAAAAAGAATGTGAGAAAAAGAACAGAACCCGACGCGCGTTTCAGTGCATATCACTGCACCTTCGTCAGGGAATAACCTTACCTCCATATGGAGAGGGTATAAATATCACAACGGGCCAATCCGCTGTATGCCTTGTGATTCTGTGAAACTACAATCAGGTGTACAGATGTGGACTGTGCTGGGCGGTGACGATGATCACACCGACCACTCCTAACTCCTCCCCTCCTATCGATCGCATTACCACGTTCCCAACCCTAGACGCACGAAAGCGTCATTAGTGGGTGGGGCTAATAGGCATCTGGGCGGGGAGGGTTCCGCTCGAGGACCCTCCCATCCTCATCGTGGCTCAACTCCATAGTAGATGGTGGGCGTGGGCATCATTAGTGGGTGGGACTAGCGGGCATCTGAGCAGGGAGGGTTACGCTCGAGGACCCTCCCATCCTCAACCTGGCTCAACTCCATAGTAGAAGGTGGGCGTGTGACCGACCAGCTGTGGGGGCAATGCATTCATAATGCCATTCCGCCCTCAACTCCTCCCTCTCTAGGTCCACCTCAGTGTTTTATATCCACGATTGATACTGTAGGCAGAGAGGGAGGGGGTGGAGGCGGAAAGAGGAAAGCAGCTAAAATGAAGAATGAGTCTCCTAAAGAAGTCCCTACCTGTTATATTTTAACCTGCAAAATGCTCAAACATATAGAAACAAGGAAAGGGACAAACAAGAAAGTCATTCTATATATAAGCTCATAGATAAACTCCATGGCAGCAAGGTTTAGCATAAGCTGCAATTATGCGCACAATTCAAACACTGTTGGCAGTTTCACATTGTAATATTTCAATGAGACAGCTAACTGTTTCATTAACCATCATCTGGTGTACTTAATGCCTCAGATTCCACAACCTTCACTAGTGAATGTTATGTAAGTGTCATAATCTTTACAAAACTATGTGTTGGTTGCCCTGAGGTTGCTGGATTTCAGATGATGGGTGCTCTTTAGTGAATATACAGAGTAAAGACCTAGCTTGACTGTGGGGTTAAGAGAAGCCCACAACTTGAGCAGATAGTCAAATTGGGTCAATTTACATTAACCCTTTCTCCTGCGGAGGTTTTTAAATGTGAATTACAAAACACATATAATACATAACGTAAAAGTGTGTGCCCAAAAATATTCACAGTGTTGCAAGTATAATATAAACCCATATATATATATAATTATTCATTTATAGATCACTAATAAAGGTAGAATAGGAAAATCCTTTATTCAAACCCTTCGTCGATAAAGTATTCAAACGATAGATCCAAAAACATTCCCTTCTCCTCAATTTTTTATCCAGATTACCTCCCCTTTGGTCCAATTTAACTAATTCTATGCCTAAGAATTTGAGTACAGTATGATCCCCACCATGGAAGGTTTTAACATGTCTAGAGATTGGAGTTTCTATGTTCTGGCCTTGTAGTAGAGGGAGAAGTCGGGCATCACCAGTGCCATTCTGGATTGCATACTTGCGTGTATAAAGCCTCGATCCATCCCAGCATCTTGAGGCCCAAATCAACCTGTGCTAGAGTCCAGAATAAATATTTCCAACAAACCCTGTCGAAGGCCTTCTCCATGTTTTCCCATGGTACGATGCCATACCCGTAAGGTGGCTCTTGTGTATGAGGAGCAGTCTCTCTCTCCCCCCATGGCCCCGGGTAGTGCTTCGCGTCTGTGGATAGCAGGAGAAGGCCTCCATCTATTTGCTTTACTGCCATGGCCAGTTCCTCAGGTGTGAGGTAGGGCAGCATGTGTACAGCGAGGTAGTTATTGATGGAGTCCAGCAGACATTTGTCTGCTGCATGAGTCTGTTGTCGCGGTAGGGAGTATAGGTCTGCGTATTAGCACCGTATTACCTCCTGAAACCGAGGGTAGTCGGTGTAGGATATTCTTGTTATCTCTTATGCGGTCAATCTGTCTACGTTTAACCAGCATCCTTGTCAACAGTCTGCTGCTCTTATTCCCTTGTAAGGAGAAGAACACCTTGTGCCTCAATGCATCTCTGTGGTATCTGGTCTGGAGCAGTTGGGTCATTTCCCGCCGTAGTTTTTAGGAGTCTTTCTTGGGGCGTGGATAGTTTGTCTTTATTTTGGGCATCTAACTTTTAGATTTCTAATAATATGGTGGTCATGTCTGCCTCTCTCTGTTTTTTCATTATGGCGCTCTTTTGCAGAAAGTGGCCCCTCACTACACTTTTGTGTGCCTCCCAGAGTATTGTCGGGGTTGTTTGTGTTGGTGTATTGATTGTGAAATATTCCTCGAGGACCGTCCCTATTTCCGATTTTACATACGGTAGGGAAAGTATATGTTCATTGAGTTGCCATTTTGCTACCTTAGGCCTGTATAGAGGAGAGAGAGTGTGATTGTCACCGGAGCATGGTCAGACCATGTCGCCATGCAGTAGATGTTCATTGAGTCGCCATTTGTCTACCTTAGGCCTGAATAGAGGAGAGAGAGTGTGATTGTCACCGGAGCATGGTCAGACCATGTTGACATGCTGTTCTCGGCTTGTTGGACGAGGGGGAGATTATAATGTGACATGAAGAAATAATCTATTCGGTGTACATAGTCCCGTTCGTCGGGGTGGTGGGCTCTCCAGCAATCCACGAGCTTGCTTGTAGATAATAGTGATTTAAACATGGATATGTGTTGGGTTGGGACGTGGGAGGTGCCTGAGGAGGAGTCCCATCTTGGGTCTAGCGTAAGATTAAAGTCTCCCCCTAGGACCAGAACCTCTGCAAATTTTCTCAGCTTATGTAGAGTTTGTAATAGGAATCTGTAGTGTCTCTGATTAGGGGCATATATATTAGCAAATGTGTATGTCTTCCCTCCAATCGTCCCCTGGCTCTGCTCCCGTGAGTCACTGTAGTATCCTGTGGGGTAATGGTGGTCGTGCATCTTGGGCCTAGCCGCTTCCTTAAAGTGAGGTCCTGGAGGACATTTGATATTTTTTCTGGTTAATTTAATCCTCTAGTGTGAATAGAGACTATCGTAAAATTAGGAGGTGTGTGTGGCATGGTTTGCTTCTGTCAAAATGGTGGGGTCGTCAAGAGTTGTGTGTCGGGGGTGGGAAGGGAAGGGAGGAGAATAAGTGGTGGTACCTGGGCAAGAGTGAGGCGAGTTCAGGGAAATAGTCACCGGGGTGACGTTGGGATAATAGCGTCAAGGGGCAGTTAAACCCATACCCACCAGTGGACCTGAGGTCCTGCCCACCTGAGTATGACTCTTAGTCCTGAGGGGAAGTAGAAGGAAGTCAGGAACCTCCAAGTGAGCCGTGGCCACCATAGTCCAATCCCAATTAGGTCGTCCTGTGGTCACTGCCTGTCTAGTAAAGCCTTACTCAGTCAGAGGCCCATGTCGCCCATGAGCGGCTCAAAATAGAAATATATAAAACACCATGAATAATACAGAGACTATGATTACACATGATGGTAACATATGTTATATGACCCATGTCTCCCCTGAGTGGCTCAAAATGAAAAGTATGTGGCAGGTATCCTCGCCAAAGGATTTGTATGGTTTTGTGGTGTCAACGTAAAACATGGTACAAATTAACATATAAAGAACAACATGTACCTAATGGAGCCTCTGTGTAAACAACCTGGCTCCATTAGGTATGAGATGAACTGTTAATGGTCAAACCGACATGCAGTGCCTGCCTCCTAGATCTGTTAGGAAGCTTTCTGTTGCCGTGCCCTCGCCCATCCCAATTAAGATGAGTTCATATAGGTGCAGTTTAGTGATTTGAATGTCCCTCCCTCCATTTGCGTGTGGGTCTCACCACCCATGTAGGCTCTCTCTTCCACCCTATCTTTGCCCCACCCTGGGCCTTTTCCCAATTCCAGAGGCCCGTCGATGTCGTGCCCATTGGCATTGCGCTCTGTGTCTAAGTTGCGAAGCCCCCGTTGCCAGGTCTCCGAGTGGACCGGAGGGCCCCCCTTCCCTCAAAGTAAGCATTGCATATGGCCATTTAAATGCATTGAGAAAAACCTTGGGTGAGTGATCAAGCTCAGCCACAGTGATTCTCTGTAACAGCTTATGTGTGGGAGATCAACATGGTCTGAATAGACTAGACAGGGTCTCCCTGCATGTCCCATTGCTCAGTTGCCCAGCACCTATCGCAGTGTAATGGCATTGCTTTTTTTCTGTATGACAGTTATCTGCAATGCTGAATACAGTCAGTAGATGGCTGCAACATACCACTATTGTTTTAGCTTAGAATTCCCTTTGCTCTTATCAGTACAGATATTAGCAGAGGAAAAAACCCTTGGGATTAGATTAAGGATTGTTATTATGTTTAGGATTAGTATAAGGTTTAGAAGTAGATTTAAAAACTACTCTATTGACAGCAGAGGCAATCCTTACACTATTGCTAGAGTTAGGACTACTAATAAGGTTAGTATTAGGGTTATATATAGGATTAGGGTGAGGTTTTGAGTAAGGAATTGAGTTGGTTTTAGGATTAGGGATAATAAGATTGATACTTTGAAAAGGTATTAAAATTGTATTTTACTCCTTGTATTTTGTGACCAGTAACTACCAAATATAAACAAATCCTGGAGACCTCAAGTTCTCTGTAAATAAGGACAAAAAATAATTTATTTTTAAACTGCACAAATTATATACACATTACTATTGCCAATTCTGTTATATATATATATATATATATATATATATATATAATATAAATGAGAATTTCTACATGTTTATGTCACATCAAATAAAGCCCATCTTGTCCTTTAAAAAAACATGGCATATATGTTGGTGCAATAAATTGGGAAAGATGGAAATTTCTTGTGTCCATAAGTACATATATTTGCAAAATCTTTTTGCTCAAAATTCCAATAGCATTTAACCCCTTCAGGACCATGCCATATCATGACAGTCACAATGTCAAAGTATCTGCCTAAGCCCTGCCCTAATGAGAACATAAAATGTTGCTTTTAGAAATTAAAGTGACAAAAGATTAGTGGATTTTAACAGCCCCACATCATTGCAAAATACACACTTTTGGGTAATTATAAAACTGGCTGCATTGCTTCCGAATAGATTTGTGAACTTCTCTAAATGTTTTCTATTTAGAGGTCAGATTAAGAACCAGTTTATAAATATGCACAGATAGATCCAGAAAGTCTCTCTTACTCTGAAAACCTCCACTTCTTCCAGGATAAGCCCTTCTGTCTCTTCAGTGGCACGTGGCAGGATCATTACCTTCTGGATGGTACCACGATCTAAGGCACAAAAGAAGGTGAGAGGCTTAATTTTCATGGTCACCCAACAGACTGCACATGCACAAAAAGGTAACGGATGCTTTGGGTAATCATTAAACACATTACAGTGATGAAAAATGTTATGTGTAATCTTTAAAAGGTGGCTTTCATCCCTTACCCGTGCCCAAGAAAAGAACTGTATATTCCCCATCAGCAGCGGGCACGGAGTCCACAGCGATGCTGGTGTAGGTGTACGTAGCATCAGAGAGCAAGAGAAGGGGTCTGCGATTCACAGGGTACACAGAGCTGTACATTAGAGGGTGAGTGCGCACAAACCTCAGCACATCCTCCCCAAAGTGTTTACTGGAGCGAATTCCTGGAACAGAGAAGCCGCCTGCACACTGCAATGCAAAGATTAGAGGAAAAACAAATTAAACTGGAAAAAAAAAATAGAGAAGAAACAAAAATGGATGTTTTAGAGCGGGTGTCTGATAAGAGACAATGAAGTACAAATAATACATTTTTAAAGTTTTTTTTTTTATATGTTTGTCCTAAGTTAGACTTTATTTCCACTCAGGTTAATATATATACATACATACATACATACATATACACACACACACACACACACACACATATACATACACACACACTAGGAACTGAATTGCAACCATAATTTCTCTAAATAGGAACCCAAATGCAGGTGTTATTTTACAGTGAAACGGTCACTTCCTATGAACAAAACTATGTTTATGTACATTCTAAATTTAACAAAATATGTGTTTGTGGTGATTGGAAACCAAAAAAATAAAAATTTTAAATCCTCACTGCCGTTTTCAATGTTATCCCTTAACCCAGAGTTTCCACCCTGGCTCCCGGTCAATCCTGGTTATGAGTTCTGCCTTTTTATGCCTTTGAACATAGTAAGTGGAGGCAAAAACCAAAGACAATGGAAGACATCTATCAAAGTGGCAGGTAAAAGAACACTACAGACCCTTAAAGTACTTTAGCATGCTGAAAAGCTTTGTGTGTGAAGAGTTTGTCCTCTTTTTTCATTTTGGAAATAGTGCAATAGTGGGAAAAGCCTCCAAGGGGTTAGAAGGGGAGGTCTTGCAAAGACAGTAGACTTGAGAACTGCAGGTTTTGCAAGCTGTTTTTATAAATAACTTCAATGAAAAAAAATACATAATTAAATACATGCAAGTTTTTATTTGGGATATATTTACCAAACAGTGTTTATTTTTATGTGGGCAGTGGAGTGTCTCTTTAAATCACATCATTATTTTGATGTCATTTATTAAAGTGTTCTAAAAATAATATAAAAAGGGACTGTTTGCGTTATGGTAGAAATTGGGCAGTCTTCACAGAAATTTCAATTTCAGAAGGCAAATTTAGAGTGGCAAAAAAGGAGAATTAAAAGAGAACAGCTTTCTGTCAGAAAATGTGGTGGAAAGATTGATAAAATCATTGCATCGCCAATAAAGGTATTTATTAAAAATTGATAGAACACAAATTAATCAACACTTGAAGAAAAAAAAAAAAAGACCCAAAATTTAACAAATGACAAATACATTCTCTCTATATCTATAATACACATTTCTATATGAAGATAGATATATATATCTCCAAATAGAAAAGTAAAAGGGCCAGATACTTTGAGAATTCTCCTCCAATGTTTCTGTAGCAGTGCCTAGGCTGAACTGGACTGTGATGTCAATTGCTAAATCTTTAATACACATTTGATTGAGCAGCACATGAAAAATAGGTGATTTCCAATGGTTTTTCTATTGTGTAATTTCCAGAGAAGTGACGGTTCCCCTTTATATCATTGTTTGATAATTCTGCAGTGAATACGTTAAAAATAAACTAAGATGATCTGAAAGCAATTCTTATGTTGACAATACAATCTGTAAATATACATTGTTTTTTACAAAGTAAAAGGTGGTTTATTTTAGCTTGAAATTGGGAGTTAGTGTTACTATTTCTACAAATAACAGCGTCGGCTTATGGGGGGGCGGGGGGGGGGTAAGAGGGTTCTAAAAATAATTAGCTAGGGAGCAACTATTTGGTGTCTGTTTGTGTAGAAACTGATCAACATATTATCACTCTAAAACTCCCTTTCTGTTTCTTAAGTAAGATGGTCATGTGGCTCACCGCTCCGGGGCGGGGAAACGGTGTTTTCCCCGAATATGAAGTCATCTGGTACCCATGTCCCTCCTTGTGAGCGAATGGCCCATTAAACACAGCACGGATGTCAGCAAGAGAGTAAACACAGACGGCAGAGCCCCGGAACACTGAACTAAGAGACAGACACAGAGACAGATACATTAGGAACAGCAATAACACACACTGCAGGGCTACAGAAATATACCAGACAATAGGGAAACCGCAAGACAGACAAGCACAGAGACTTCAAATTCACAAACTAACAAGATCAACAACTGAAACGTTAAAGGGAGTGAGGCAAATCAAGGACACTTGAGAAAGGCCACTCACATGACTAAGACAAACAAAGGGAAAAGAGAAAGACAGCAGAAATAGAACAAAGACATAAACATGGATATTACGCTATATTCTCACCCTAATGTAGTAAAGACCCCATAAATCAATGGGTTATGTTTATCCTGAGTCTGCTGGATGAAAATGTCACCTACACAGAAACACAATTTGAGAATAAGAACAAGGCTGTTTCTAAGTAATGTTCTGCTACATATATCTAGGGAGTGATAAAACTCAAGTCACTGCTATAAAAATATAACCTCTAGCTCCTAAATTTCTGTATTTTGTATAGAACAATATGGTTAGACCTCTTGGGAGGGGAGCTCTTGAATAGATCTCTGGTTCAAGTTTGCAAACTCTAATCGACTAAATCCTGTCATTTCACTGGCTATACTTTGTAAATTTTCATTTTAATTTTTTTTTAAACAAATACATAAATAACTACACCAAATCACATACATGCAGCTTGGGTCAGACAGTGAAAACCAACAGTCTATAATTTGTCCTGCTTCACTTCCTGCACAAACACTGTCTGGGCCCAAGGTGCATGTGTATGGCTCATATACTAAATGTAGAGATGTTTTTTGTTTTTTTCACATATACGTCATTAAAAAAAATGTTTTAAAAAAAAAACAAAAACATATATATATATATATATATATATATATATATATATATATATATATTCTACATTAGATTGAAGGAATACTATATTTTAAAAAAGGTTTGAGGTGACTGTTGTCCTTTAAGGTGTATCCCCTTTCAGAAAGCCATTCCTGAATCACATGTAGGTACTGACTGGTGATATGATGCAGACTTATGTGGATGGAATATGTAAAATGATAATGTATTGTGGCCTCTGGTTTTCTTTTTATTGTGCTCTAATAATAGGAAAATTATCAATAATCCTTGGGAATTCAGCTTTAACTTGAGCCATTTTTATGGGCTCAGGAAAATGTGAGTGCATTCACATTTGTTAAAAAGTCCCTTTTTGATTTACACAGGCATTCTGGGCAAAATATTCCTGTGATTTTGTTTTGTGCATGTTTGGTGTGTACATTCATCCTGCTTTATTGTGTGTCTCTAATTAGGCAAGATTGTGTGAGTATTCCACAGGTGATCACAGCAGCAATTACACTTTTATTGTATTTAATACACATCACACTGTAGTGTTTTTGTATATGACTATATAACAGCTTGAAAACAGTGTATCATACTTGCCGGTCAATTAATAAATTCTTCTAAAATGTCTTTCATATTATATAAAAAAAAAAAAAAAAAAAGACAGCTTGATATGGTCCAATATATGTGAATTATTAAGACTTTTAGAATCGCATATTAACAAACAACATTCTTAGCGCACTTGGAAGGCTGCACGGCCTATACATGTTGGGACTGAATATTGTAAACAAAAACACAAGCAAAAAGTTACCAGCACAATACTCAAATACCAATGAGAACTTTTAAATAAAACCATTTATAACTCAAGTACCAACATCAAGGCAAGTTCTAGGCTGACAGTTACCCTGACTGCTTTAGGCTCAAAGCCAGAGCCTCGAAACAGAAGAGGGTATTTTTATGAAAATCTACAAACTAATTAACCCTAAACAGGGAACACATGGGGATAGACAGCTGTACTGTAATAGCAAGGCTGTGAAATGCTAATGAATAAGTGTTTTTTGTTCACAGTTTCTTACAGTACATCTGCCAACCCCCATATTCTGCAAATATATTTCTACATCTTTGGAAATGATATTTTATATAACCAGAACTCCGGTTGAAACATTACGATCAGTTTTATTTTCACTTCCCAATTCTACTAGCTGTACCCTTGAGAAACATCAAATCTGAAAGGATCATCCAAGTCTCGCTGACAATGGATTGGACATACTCACGCAATTGGTCAAAGGCAGTCTCAACTCCGTCTTGTCCAATCACAGAACAAACAAGTCGGGCTTTGAGAAATGAAGTCCACTTTCCCACCAGAGAACGCAGACCACCCTCATCATTCTAAAAAGAGATGAAATAAACAAGAATATTTACAATGAACAGCCCTAAAGTCAATACTAAAAACAGATTTCATATCAGTGAGGAGATTATTACATTTCCATTCCAGCTGGAGATCTAGAATACTCCCAAGTAATGACATTGAAAACACACTGTCTGGAGCTGAAATAGATGTATCCGGCACAGGTCATCACGTCATATAGCCAAAGTGTCTTTAAAAGATGAATAGTTAGAGCAGCACCTTTAATCTCTTATCCCCTTTAATACCAGAATCAGGTATACGTGTTTTTACTTTCGCTCTCTCGAACCCCACTTACCTTCCTTTATATTCCAAGAATGATTTCGAATCTGGAGAGAAATTGATTTCTCTGCCAGGACTACATGCTGACCCTTTGAATCTCTGAAAATAGGAATGGAAATAACAGCTCCCCATTGCCCATATAATAAGGGAAGCTTCAAAGAACAAAGCAACATTCTAACAGTAAGGGAGGGTAGGCTCTGATAACACTCAGAGAATTACAGCAGGTTGCAATAGCATATATTTATCACTGTATCTAATTATGTTATTTGGGCATTATATCATACACACATTTTTACATTTGCATTGCTATTTTTAAGCTGTTTTGCTAATCATGCCATCAGGTCCTTTGAAATACCCATACACAGGCTAGTATTATCATCATTATTGTTGTTTTTTATATAGCGCCAACGTTTTGCAATATCATAAAAGGGTTCAATTTAAGAATAAATGAGACAATTACAAAATGTTAAAGAAACAATAGGTAGATGTGTATCCTGCTCAGACGAGCCTCTACAATTTATCATTATTTCTGTCACACCTTCTCTACTACCCATGTGGGAAAAATATTTTTTTGCCTCTTTATTCATATTTCAGACCTTGTGAGAAGGGATACTATATAGTGTCAAGAACTAGTCGTCCCCAAAATACTTCTGTAAGGGGCGAACAAATAAATGAGTAATTCAAATTGTGCAAATTCATATAAATTTAGATTTTTATGAAGGTCTTATCAGAAATATGTTTTAGCCTAGATTTATATCCCAGCAACACATTCCCATGTTTGAAATAAATGTTATGTTAGTACATTTCAAACAAAACTTTCTTCGTAATGAAAGGATTAGGAATCAGGAACACTAAAATAAATTAGGTCCTTAAGGGTTTTAACATGTACTGATTGCATGTATCTTTCTATCACAGCTTTGCCTGTGGTATTTTGTAAACATACGCACGTAGAACAAAATTAACACATTTTTTTCCTGTTCATCACCTTTTCTATTTTTAAAGTTAATTCTCTTTATTTTCAAAGTAGGACAAAGCTGAATATTTATAGCCATAAATGTGACGATAGTAGGTTTCCTTTAAGTGACAATAAGTGGATTATTAACACAGACAATTGTTAGATCAATGCATCAATACGTAACTGATTAGCAGCAGCCTGTAAATGACAACAAATTGGTTGGGATTGGGAACACAGAAAAATCTCTCACTCTGCAATATGAATATTTTCTAACAATAGAAACGGGTTTCATTCATATAAGCATATCCATTTGTGCTGCTGGGCTGGATTAACCTATGTCACAGAATGTGCCCCTTTCTAACATCTCACATCCCACTTTATACTCCGTTAAACTGGCCTCTTTGTAAAGCATGCAAGAGTATATCGCGTTACACATATTGTTTCTCACCAAGCAAATACGAGCAATTCGAGAGAGCACAGCAGGGCCAGTCTCTCCCTCAAGGCTTCTCTCGCGAAATAAGATATACAGCTTGTCATCCTCTTTGAAACTGCTCTCAGAGACCACCAGCGACCCCACGAACAAAGGCTCTAAGGGAAATAGGAGATGGCATTGGTTCAAAGTCTGATGAACAAAGAGTTGGTTAGAACCCAGAAATAAGACTTAATTTATAGGACGACCATCCAGTGACTTTCTTTTACACTGAAGGGCCAGGTGAGACAGTGTAACTAGGGTTTAAAGATCTCCATTTAAATTAAAAATTGTAGACTAAAGGGTTGCATTTTAAATAATACAGTTAAGGCACTAAAGTCATAATTTGGAAAATAGAAATGTGCCAGAGTTGTAGATGTTACAACTCTTAAAGTACCAAAATACCATAGGAGGACTTTAGATTTAAGAGGTGGAATTTAAAACAATAGCGCTAAAGTATTTAGCCCATAAAGGTACATGTAGCTTGCTTCTAGTGGCCAGTTACATTTCGAAGTCCAGGTTATTTTTAAACGTAATGATCTTCATTTTACTGATCATGGTACAACAGTTACATAGCTGAAAAGACATGCGCCCATCAAGTTCAGCCTTTCTCACATACGTTTGTGCTGTTGATTCAAAAGGCAAAAAAAAAACAGTCTGAAGCGCTTACAATTTTGCAACAAACTAGGAAAAAAATCCTTCTTGACCCCAAAATGACAGTCAGATATCTCCTTGGATCAAGAAGCGGATAAAGAGCTGAGTTAGCCAATAATTAGGTAGTGACTCTGCATTTCAGAGTCACTGTAACCTACGTATTTCAGAGTCCTATCCATTGAACAATCTCACCAGCATATTATGAAGAAATATAAAGAATTAAGGTATGATAAATAGAAGTCTATTGGGGTGATGAGGTTACTTGCCATTCAGCCAGCGAGAATCATATTGCTCTGTTCGAATTGGAGGTTTGTTCCCCATTGTGCGGAAAAGAGCAGAGTCTGTCCCCATGTAATCTACTTGAACGCCGGCATAAAGCACTCCATCTGCAGTGAACAAAAAGATAATCATTAATCTGTCTGTGAAATAAGATATTGTAGATTATAAATTATATAAACAGCAGCACACAGACAGCACTGTATGATAGTCAAACCCACCTATTATTGTTGCCATGTTTTCTTGCTTGGGATCATATGGACTCCTCCCTTTCCCTGACTCAATAGAGCCTGAGACAATCCGGAACACGTAGTCCTGAGGAAATGGAAACATAGATCGGATGCAGAAATTTATTTTTAGTTTTTTACAAGTCAGAGAATAACTAAACAGTACTAAAGCAAGAATTAATTAACCTTGTTTTTTTCTCAAGCAAAAGTAAAGGTTCTTCGATCCACTTTTTTTTTATTTTTTATTATAGGACCATTCAGTTTAAACAAAACCTGGCCACTACCTTTCTAGATCCCCGGTACATGGGTACATGCATAAATGAAAGACTTGGTCAGATTGACCCTTGCTGGTAAGTTCCTCTGCATTATAATTACATTTTAGTTCTATAGATCCATAGGCTGGAAAGAGACATGTGTCCATCAAGTTCAGCCTTTCTCGTATCTGTTTTTGCTGTTAATCCAAAAGAAGGCAAACAAAAACAAACAGAAAAAAAAAAAGTTTTACGCACTTTCCAATTTTGCAAAAAACTAAGAAAAGAAAATTCCTTCTCGACCCCAGAATGTCAGTCAGATCTTTCCTTGAATCAAAAAGCTGTAGTAATGAAATGTACGCATGGAAATCTCAGTATTGTACACTTTGTGAACAAACTAGTAATATATAAAAAATATAGCTACACGTTCATTATTGGGAGCATGGTGAGAAGGCACTCATTCATTACCTCGGACCTCCAGCCCCTGTAGATGAGCGCGCACTGTGGCTGGTAGGCTCCTGTTCCACAAGCGTACAGATGTGTTCGATTCAGTGGCTGAATGAGACGTAGGTAATTGTAGCACTCATCCTGTGATGGGAAATATGAAAGGTAAAGAAAAACAATTGCAGATATCAGAGATGGGAGACAAATATATTGGGCTCTGTATAGCATAATAAAGTTACACTATGTAAGAAACAAATGTGGGTGACTTCTTTCATCTTGTGGCATGTTATTGATTAGGTTTATAGATGTTAAAAAAAAAAAAAAAAATGAAGTTCCACAACCTAAAACTAAAGTTTGCAATTTTGCAAGTATACTATAGTATTTTTTTTTTTTTTTTTTACAGATTATATATTTTTATCATTACAATATAGAGGCATTTTTGTTTTCATTCGCTACATTACATGTTATTGATTAGGTTTATAGCAAGTATCACTATTTAGATGGCTGGGTGTGTCACAGGTAATTATCGGCAAAGTACTTCCAAAACGTCCTTGAGACACACCAACAGTTTGAGGTTACCCCCAACCAATGCACAAGTGTCACAATGAAAATGGAGGAGCCACACCAACCTAAAGCAGAGATACTATAAAATTCTGATTTGCAGTTGGCTCCTGAATACAGTTTTAAATAACATGGCATTAGACATAAATGATGCATGCACAAGTTGTTTCAAAAGTATAGTGCTTTCTCCACCAGTAAGATTACATGGCAGTAGTTTAGGGGAAAACATGATTTGCACTCCATGAATCCTAGCTTTCAGAACAATCATGAAAAGCATAGCTCCCCAGACTACAGAAAACCCTTTAATTTTAGATAGCTCACTGGATATCAAGTTAGGAATACACTAAGACAGATCTGTGACTATTACAGAGAAAATATCCCAGCAGCTTAGATTTGAGCCCTTTCTGACTTTTAAAATGAAGTAGCTAATGAGATGTTGATGGAAGTTATTAAGAGTTTAAACCGATCTCAGAAGTGTGTGCAGTGTATATACACAACTCTTAACAGGAAAGTTCTAAAAAATACTCACAGCACGTCCCTTCCCAGCCATGAGGCATTCCTTGTGACGGTTTAGAGGAGCTGGCCAATGAATCTAAAGAGGAGAGGAGGAGAAAAAAAAAATTCCAATAAGGATCATGAAATGTATTAAGTGCAAATTAGCCTATGTGCATGGTTGTACCCCCTCTATGAAGTCTCTATCTCCCACATGATATCAGTCTGCAGATGTACTGCATTACGTGCATGTTATACCCCACTAGGTGCACCTTCTGTGCTTCCCCAGGCATGTGCTTTATCAGACAGATCCATCCATTCCCATGGGGTCTCCTGGGCTTACAATCAATGGCTCACGGTTGATGTTTCCGAGGTCCAGAGACAGCAGGTAGTCACGGCTCCCAACATACATCCGGTCCTGGTCCTGATCTAGAAGAAGAATCCGGTAATCGCTGGTGTTAAATCCAAAGGTGAAGGAACGAGCTGAGCGGGACTCCATGAGGTCTGTGGGAGGACAAGGGAGAGACTAAGTGTGAAAAACATATCGGGTGAAGGAGTGTTTTTAAAAGTCAGGATGCCAGATGTGCTTATAGATGTGTAAAAAAAAAAAAAAAATGAAGTTCCACAACCTAAAACTAAAGTTTGCAATTTTGCAAGTATTTATTCAACTATTACACTATAGTACTTTTTTTTTTTTTTTTTTACAGATTATATATTTTTATCATTACAATATAGAGGCATTTTTGTTTGCATTCGCTACATTACAGATGTATGCTCCATTAAACATTGTCTAGATGAATATTCCTAACAAGTCCGCCAGATATATTTATAACATGAACATACATGGGACCAAAGTGTTCAGTTATGAACCAGGCTGCCAGTGGCATTAAAAAAAAAAAACCCTCTACAAAACATCTGTCTTCCTGAATTTCTGGGATTCATTCAATGAACCGCTGACATCAGAATGAGGGAGAGCAAAATATCCCAATCATTTTTGTCATTAAAACCGATTTGGTATTGGTTCAGTTTAACTATTTTCCAACTACAACACTGTAAAACAGATCTAATGAACAATACACCATGATATGGGGAAAGTATTTGGTATTACACCTGTGCATGGTGTAAAAATTGTATAGTCCTAATCAATTTTCCCCACAAATATTTTGGGCGATTTGGTTCTCATCCATAAATTTCAGTTTGAACAAATTTTGTCAGTGCAATTGTCTCGGGAAAAACATTTGGACAGAGCAAATTGGAAGAAAAAGCACCGAAATATCATGTATTTATTCTGAAGCACACTAGTAGGCAAATTTTTGCGCCATATGGTTCACAGTTCAAGTGAAGAGAAGTACCGTAATCAATAGAGAGAAAAAAGGAGAAGCAGAAAAAAATGTATATATACATTATTACACTATATACTATATAAAGTGTAGATGTATTGTTATTTTCTTTTTTAATAGCATCTCCCCTTTTCCCCACTCTACCGGTTCCATCTCACATGTTGTTTAATTAAAATCAACCACTAGTGGCTGTGTTCTAACCATCGATCAATTTTATTTATTTTTTGGCCCCACAGACAGAACTCAGAATCTCAAATGCTCGTTCAGTCCTTGTTTAGTTTGTTTTGTGATTTTGTCATATGGTTAAACGATCGCCCAATGTTCAGATGAATCACAATTCATTTGAAACCGAATGCACGTCTAATCAGTACGCAAAGAGAACGATGGTTTCTCAAACTCCGTGGCAGTTAATTGTGCCATTACATATTGAAGCCATACTGGGAAACACGTGTGCAATAGAACCGCAATGAATGACTCTTCTGAGGTACCAAAAACATTTTTAGAAAGAATGTAGCATTCAGACACTGCCACAGCTAGAACCCAACTTCATTAGTTCCCACTGGGTCGTTCAAAGTTGACCTTTCACAGAAGAGACATTTATGGTAAATTTATAAAACAGTGACTCATGAAAATCGTTCTGGACAGAAAAAAATAAAAAAAATATATATAAATAAAGAGGAAAATATAGAACACCTACTTTTTGTTCTTGGGAATTTATGCATATACAATATATTAATGAGACACTCGGCACCAAAACCATTTTAATCTCAATGAAGTAGTTTTGGTGCATTGACTCACTTTGTTTGGACTGTTTATTGGAAACAGCAAGTTTTATATTTTTCTGAAACGACACCATTTCTGGCTGTCAGGCTGACAAACACTAGACTGTAGGCTCTTCCCTTGAATTTAGAAGGTCTTCACATCCCCAATATGCTGTGCCCAATACATCTGATTGGCAGAGGGAGGCAAATGCCACACATCTGCCCCACATAACCAATAAGGTAATCTAAGCACCAATAAGAACACGAACAATAAAAATAAATTAACTTTTAAGATTAGTATCAGCTGAGAATATGAGAAAAAGAACAATATGGAATAAAAATCTTAATGGACTGGTCCTATTATTCCAAACTTTTGAACAGTCATAAAGTATGTTTCATAAATAACACAACTTAAAATAAGAATAATAAAAAACGTTTTGCAACCCTTCACTCAAAGTGATGCGGAGGGGTAGGGGAATTCCAAGGAGTTGGTAGGAAGCCATACATTTATCAAGTAGTTCATAACTCTAATTATTGGGCCAAAGGAGAGTGGAAACAGATAATAGTTTACGGTATTTTCTTTTTTGGCTTTATCTGGAAATTCCACCTCGTGAGACGAAAAAAAAAAAAAAAAAAATGACCTTGGCTGCAAAGTTTCTAACAAAGTTTATAGCTGTGAGGGAAAGTATGAGTGTGTCCAAGCCAAGTACCACCTAAACTTATTTTATAACATTATTTCATAAGGAAATGGGTAAATCCCTCACAACAATTAATCACAACAGAATATCTCATTCAGATCTCCTTCCCATCAATGTATACAGGGGAATGAAAACAAAGAACATTAGAACCGAGAACGGATAAAAAAGCTTAGAGAAACTCCACAGGTTAGTGCCGGCTCAGGTATAAAACTAGTTTTTGTTCACTTACGACATCACAGAGAGAACCTAAAATATTTTCATATCAGACTGATCCAACCAATAAGGGCAGTCCAGACCTGAAATGGCAGCAAGTTCCCTCTGCATGAGAGATACAGAAAACACGGCCTTCTTTGGGCCTCGTCAGCGAGGTGTAGCCAATACTTCTTTAGGTAAAGTGAACACTCAGGGATAGCCCACGGTAATCATTGCAACTAAAGCAGTATATTGACATTAGTGAGACACGGATATAAGAGATTTGGCAAACAAATTGTTCTCTAATGGAATCAGAATTTCCTGTTTTATTGTAACAATTTTAGGGACTGTTGATTTCAAGTTTCATGGAGAGAAAAAATAAAAAAAAGCAAAGGCAAACATGTTGTCCACATCACAATACAACCGAGTAAACCACTTTTTAAAAAAATATTTTTTAATGGATTATTTCATGTCGCTACCATAATAAATACATAAGATTAAGCGGATGGCCAGACAAATGATAGCTGTTACATGTGTTCTACAAAGCAGAGGAGGAGAGTTTGCCCCAATACCCCTCATGATCGTGGGTATCACCTCGTGCATTATACAGATGCATTGTAACACAGGTTTAATAAAATGTTCAGGACCAGTGCAAAATGCAAGCCTTTCAAAAACATGTTTCAGCGGTTGATACATTTTTAAAAAAAAAGACGGAGGACCTAGTTTGAAGCCCTGTGCAATTTTACGACAAAAACAGCTTTCAGATTTTCTCCATGGATCAACATTGTACACCAGATATTAACTATAATATCCTTGAATATCCTGTGTTTTCAAAGAGGAATCCAGTTGCTGTTTACACAACCTCTTTAGACAGAGAAATTCACATCTTTATTGTTCTTGGTGTAAAAAACCCTTTCCTCTGCTGCAATTCATCATGGAGTAACCACAATGACTGGGAAGAATACCTGCTAAAGACATTTGTAATTCCATACAAAACAAGCTATTACGGACAAAGATTAATTACATTCCCCTTTCCTCAATATTGATGAGAAATGTATGGAAAGTCCACTGCTGTGTATAGAGAGAGAGCAGCTTTCCCAAAGGGAATGGGTAAGAAAAATGTATGCATGTTCCATTCCTCAATTAAAGAGTTGCAATTTCAATTACCACGGTTATTCAGGTGAATAATAACGTGCGTTCCACCGCTGACGGCATGCGTTCCACTTTCAGATGGCGCCGTCGCTATCTACTGACGTCACTGGAACGCATGTCGAGCGTGTCGTGCGTTCCATTTCGGAATTAATAGGAATTTAGATAGCTTTAGTGGCATAACATAAATGCTCGACATGCGTTCCAGTGACGTCAGTAGATAGCGACGGCGCCATCTGAAAGTGGAACGCATGCCGTCAGCGGTGGAACGCACGTTGCGTTCCATACGTGCGATAGCCGGAACCCGGAAGTGAAAAGACACAAGGGGATTAAGAAGACGCCAAACAGAGAAGGAAGCCCATACACCGATTGAAAAAGCCCCTGGTACGGGGCGAAACGTGTTTCGGACATTTGGACTTTTGCCAATTGGCAGGACTATATACAGTTACTCTATTTTTTATTTATTTTATCAAAATTTTAATTTGATCCATGTTTTACTCCACATTGGGGAGCAATAAAGTTTTCTCCTGAAAAAAGTCAAGTCAAGTTGTGGAACCTGGATTATTACCCAACCGGAGCACCATATAAGTGATCTGGGAATAGGAGAGGGACATCCTGAAAAGTCCCACAGCGCTATCCATGAGAGCCATATGCAGAAATTTGGCTCTAGGCTTGTGAGTACCTGACGCTCATTTCGATTGATACAATTGTACTAGCATATTACACTATATTGCTTTTTATATTACAGAACCATTCTAGAAGTGTGAATCATCTCCTACATTGTATGTATTTTATGTTTGTATTTTATAGAGTGGTGTAAGGGGTTTCCACTCAGGTGATCTGTGGCATTTATTGCCACCACACTTAATCCCACTTTGTTTGTATATTTTTTGTGTTTCACTTCAAAAGGAAGATTTACTCATTTAAAGGAACCCTTTACACAGCATAAAAACGATAACATGCTTCGGAGGGAAGAGCTCCTGGCTACGCTTAAACATTGCTAGTGTGGTCCAAAAATGCCTGTTATTTTTGGACTTTGTGAGTGCTGTATCCGTGTTTGTGATTACGGTTCCTCCACGGAGAGCAGGTGCAGAGCTAAGCTCAGCTCAGGAAAGCGGACAGAAGCTCCATGCAGGAGCTTCCGGCTTGCAAAAGAGGAAGTGACTGGCACCAGTGGCATTAACAGGAGGATCGTTTCCTGATTCTTTTATAGTTTTTGGAAAGAAAAGGAAACAAGTTTTTATATCATGTATATATATTATAATGAACACAATACAGCAAATAAAGCACAATATAATTCTACACTGTGTATTGAGATTCTTGGAAAGTAATCAAAATAATACACTGAGAAAGTAAAGGCAGGCAATAAATAATATTTAATGACTCTTAACACCACGATTATTTAGAGCTTTTAAATTATACATTGAGTAAGTAGGAACAGCCAATACCATTTTTACATGAGAATTAAAAGTTTAAGGAAAATGAAAATAATCTTAATTAAGCCTCTGCGGCTTGCATTCCCACCGGTTACATTTCCATCTGATTTTCTTTACTATGTTCCTGAATTTCTTGCTTGTAGTTACTGTAGTAACAGATTTGGAATACAGCCATATTGGATGTTGACATGTTGCAGTGAAATGTTGTTACATTATTGTAGGCCAAGTGCCAACTGCTCATTCACGATCTAGGGATCTCTCAGCACATGTAAAGTTCACACATTCAGAGTAACATTGGTACATTTATCTAGGCATTATACCAGATGCTACACAAAATGTCACACTGTAATTACCATGCGAGGAAAATCATGACACTACATATGTTGCTTATATATTTCCCTCTTCTATACATTAAACGAATTTCTAAATTCTACAGAAAAAGCATTTACTGAATAGGAGTGTACCATGGACAAAAGAGTATTAAGCAACACATTACTCCCCCATTCAAGAAAAATAATAAAGCAATCATTCCCGTGGATAGAATGTGCCATTCATTTAGTCACAAAAGGACCATCGAATAGGCAGAAATATCTGGGAAAAAACAGCATCACAATATTTGGCTTTCCGGTACTGGCACACGAAACAATGTCACTATTATTTCCCAATTACAGTTGAGACAAAACTAGTCTAGTAACAACTGGTGCATGAAATGTACTTTCCAGTGCCAGGTGTGCCCACTATGTCCGTGCAACAAACAAGCACGAAACATTACTTTTGGATATGTCACGCTTACCTAAAAGATCTGAATGCCTTATCAAACAAAACACCTGGGGATATTTAATCCAAGAAAATACAAGTGTAAGAGAAACTCAATGGGGTTTATTCAAGAAACTTTGAATTGTACTAAATAATCTGAACGGCAACAAAAATATATTCTAGATTTCAGTTATAGGCACAGCTCAGTTATTTTAGCTTCAGTTTTGGCACTCAGATTTTGATTTGGTATAATTATGGAGTTTAGTGAATAAAACTGAATGAGAATCACATGGAGACTCCTACACCCCACCACCGCAGACTTCACGTTTTACTCACACCCCCACTCATCCTACTCCCGCATCGACATGTTCCTCACATCCCCCTCCCTACTCCCCCACATCACACAAGCATCGATCGGCTCGATAACATGGTCGGACCACGCCGACATAACACTCCGGCTCACCATCCCACACACAACAAAAACATGGACTTGGAAACTTAACCCTACACACCTCCACAACACCACCATCAGAGAAACACTCCGAAAAGACATCCTCGACTACTTCGAAATCAATAAAAACTCAGTTGACTCCGCAGGCACCCTATGGGCAGCCCATAAAGCAGTCATCCGAGGAAAACTAATCGCGACGGCCACGGCGTACAAAAAGCAACAACTGACAGCCCTCAGAGCTACGGAGCTCCAACACAAAAATAACCCCACACCCGCCCTAACAGCCCAAGTCCACATGCACAGACAAGACATCCAGAAATTCATGGCACAAGATTCTAAAAAGGCACTCCAATGGACGAGGCAAATGTTTTACGAGAAATCGAACAAAGCAGACACACTCCTGGCTCGTAGGCTCCACCAAAGACAGAGATCCAGACACATACCCCAAATAAAAGCACCAGACGGCCAACTGCACACACTTCCACACCGAATCGCGTCTGTCTTTCAAGATTACTACGCCTCTCTATCCGGCCATGACCCCGAATCCCGACAAAACCCAGATCCCACCCGGACAAAGATAGAAAAATTTGCTTACTCCCGAAGCCCAACAAAACCCATCAAGACCCAGGCCACTATCGCCCGATCTCCCTATTGAACACTGATATCAAACTATTCACAAAACTATTAGCGAACCGACTACACCCCTTTCTTCCTAAACTAATTCACCCAGGCCAAGTAGGTTTCATCCCCCACCGGCAGGCAAGTGATAACACCAGAAGAACATATGACCTAATCTGGAACGCCAACCACCGACCACACCCCACCCTCCTCCTATCCCTAGACGCCGAGAAAGCGTTTGATCGCATTCTCTGGCCCTTTTTGTTCGCTACCCCTGACAAAATGGGCTTCCCAACAACCTTCACTGAAGCAATCAGAGGACTATACACTGGCCCCACAGCAAACCTTTAATCCCAAAGCTCAGCCCCCCTCCTTCACGATACATAATGGAACGCGAAAAGGCTGCCATCTTTCTCCCCTTCTGTTCGCCCTGTCCCTGGAACCCCTCCTCCAGAAAATCCGCCAGACCAAAACCATTACGGGCCTCAAAATCCGTACCGAAGAATATAAGATAGCGGCCTACGCGGATGACCTTCTGTTAACACTAACCGACCCCATACACTCTCTACCCCCCCTTCTAGCTCTCCTAGACGAATACGCCGAAATATCAGGCTACAAACTAAACCTAGGTAAAACAGAGGCCCTCCCGATTAACACTCCCCCCGCCCTCCCCCCGAAACACTAGAGGCGCTTAAACGGAAATACCCATTCCGATATGAAACAGAGAGCATAAGCTATCTTGGTACGCACCTACCAGCGGAACTGCAACACACATACCAACTTAATTACCTCCCACTTCTACACAAAGCCACCCAGGATCTGGAGAACTGGCAACACCTATCCATATCCTGGCTGGGACGCCTGGCGTCAATTAAGATGAACTTGCTCCCGCGATTTCTCTACCCATCCCCATATCCAAGAAAGACTTTAAGCTATTACAGACCCAAGTAGACAAGTTCGTATGGGCAGGGGAAAAAGCCAGAATAAAACGGACAACGCTGTATGTACCGCACAAGAAGGGAGGACTGGGTCTCCCCAATTTTTGGGACTACCATCAAGCGGCCCAGCTAGCTCAAATCCAAAATCTCCACGCCCCAGCAGGCCTCAAATTATGGCTAGACCTGGAACATGATCTATTCGGTCGGGATTTCCCCTCCTTATTCCTATGGCTCCCCAATCAGAGCAGACCGTGCACCCCCCACACGTCCCCAGCACTAACACACTCCATACAACTGTGGGACCGAGTCACCCGCAAACACAAACTCCCCACTAACACCTATACTAAGGAATACACAATTCCAACCAGGCATGACCCCCAAACACTTAGACAACAACCTAATTAGGTTCTGCCACTTTTTCCGGGGACAACAATTAATCCCCTTCATGGAACTCCCACAAGACACCCCACTTACAACATTCGACCACTTTCGCTTCCTCCAAATCAGAAGCTTTCTGTCCCACCCAACCAACCAAACCGCCGCCACCACCACCCCACTCACGTCCTTCGAGAAGATGTGCTTACATACCCCTGTACAGAAAGGCCAGATCTCTACCATATACAGCATCCTACACCACACCGGTACCCCAGAAGCCCTATTCTACACCAGAACCTGGGAGAGGGACATTGGTCCCCCGGAGGACCCCTCCGACTGGGGGGAGATATGGGAGGGCACAGCATCACTCTCCATTTGCGTCACACACAAGGAACAGGCCTACAAGACCATGTTCCGATGGTATATCACCCCAATAAAACAAATGCACTTCTCCACCTCCGACCGATGCTGGAAGGGATGCGGAGCACAAGGCACGTACATCCACCTACGGTGGGAATGCCCGCACATCACCCCACTGTGGCGTGAAATGGCCCAAACCGTCAACAGGACTCTACACAGTGATCTTCCATTGGATCCGTGGATCTGGCTCCTCTCCAAACCACACGAATCCTTAACTAGGGCCCAAAATAAACTCACAGCCCGAGTGGCACTAGCCACCCGGAGAACAATAGCCAGGCATTGGGGCAGCAACACTACCTCACCCCAACAGAAGTGCTACAGAAAATAGACGAAACAATCGAAATGGACAAACTATCCGCTCTGATCCATGACACCTCCAAGTCTTTTCACAAGATATGGGACCCGTGGCTCATCAAAGCGCCAATGGCACCATAAACTCAACAGAAACCAACTAGCCCCAGTCTCGGAAGACCTCCCCAAAGCATTTCCCCCTCCTCCCAAGCCACACCTCCCCACCAACCCAGCCCCCCCCCCTTCTTCAGGGCGAGCGGGGGAGAGCAAGGGGGCTCTGTAAAAAAAAAATTGTTTTTCTTTCCTCCCTTCTTCCTTTCTCCCCGACCCCCCTCCCTCCCCTCGACCACCTCACCTACATTGGGTTTGCAGGACTAGGATTCCAACCGGAACACCCACTGGAACACCAGCATCACCACAATGACCCCCTAACAATCCTCATTCCCAGCACCAACACCACCTAGAAGTGGGAAACCAGGACAGACTACCACGAGACTCCACACTTCCCACAAACACACAGCATGCAATGACCCAATCAATGATGCATCTCATACACATACACACTACAAACTACACTCAGACCAAGCCTCTTAGGACAACGATTGCACAAGCACTGTTTAAAATGTATTATTATGTCTCTTAAGTTGGCCTCCGCACAGGCCCCGTTTGTCGCTTACGGATAGTAACATCTAAGAAGGCTTCTGCGCAAGCCAAGTTTCTCACTCATAGATTCAATCACTAAGGTGGCTTTTGCACAAGCCTGGCACCCAAAGGACATGTTATGCCTTCCAAGACGGCTTCTGCGTAAGCCTTACTGTTTTCATTGTTTATGATACCGCCTACTATGATACCAAAAATAAAGAATTATAAAAAAAAAAAAAGCTGAATGAGTATGAAATAAAACAAAAAAAATATTAACCCTGTAAAAATGGATTCTAACTCTGGTTTGCATGCAACTTGTAACTTGTCACAGAGAGCCATCTTAAATTACATTATTTGTATACTTTATTAAAGAGACAGTATAGTCACATTAACAACTACAGCTTAAAGCGGCACTGTCATGTCGAACTTACCTTTCTTTAATCGATTCCTCTTCTCTCCATCTGTCAGGATCTGTTCTTCATTTCTTCCTGTCTGCTCTAGTTTTCTTTAAAACATAAGACAAAGTAGGGACTATTGGTCTTATAGAGGTTTCCTACGCCTGACCATCTCTGACCAGCGGAGGAGCAAAGTGTGCTGCTACATTTCCGGTGGTGAGAGAAATCTTCCCACAATTCTCACCTATCATCAGTGTTCCCGCGATGCTTCCTTTCACTTTTCACGAACATCCTGTCATTTAGACAGAACGCCAGCGAAGCTGCCGAATTGCATCCTAACAGAATGAGAACAGTTTCTCCATTCGTGTTAGGACGCAGTTCGGGACTTTGTTCATATCGGAATTTCATTCCAATGAATGAAACTCCAATCCTATTCGTGCCGCGGCTTCATCTTGCAGCCGCTTAGTAGATAGCTTCCTAATACCGTGGGAATTGGGGAGCTATCTACCAAAAGGCTGAAATTAATAAAAATTACTTAATATTAGTAAATTCTGCACCTACTCACTATACTGCGAGTAGGGGCATGTCTATTAAACAGTGAGCAGCCTGTGGCTGCTCATGGTGTAAAAAAAACCCAAAACAAACAAAAACCCTAGTACCCCCTCCCGAGCCGGGGGGACCTAGAGCTCGACGGGTGAGGGCCCTAAATGAGAATGTGGGGTGGGGGTGGAGACCTATTGTGCTCCCCCAGGCCCCCACCCCTAAATGAGTATGGGGGGGACCTATTGTCCCTCCCCCAGGCTCCCATCCCTGAGCTGTGGGTGGGGACACTAAATGAGAATAAGGGGTGGGGGTGGAGACCTATTGTCCTCCCCCCAGGCCCCTACCCCTAAATGAGAATGGGGGGGACCTATTGTCCTCCCCCCGGCTCCCACCCACTGAGCGGTGGGTGGGGGCCCTAAATGAAAATGTTTCCCCACCCGCATGGTGACTAGGGGTCCCCAGGCCCCTAGTCACCCCCCCCCCCCCACCCAAAACAAAAATTAATAAATCCCTTACACCCTCACCCTAAAATAGTGAGGGGGGGAATAAAAGAACTACCATTTGAAGTCTTTTTTCTAAAATCTTCATTTTTCAGCCCCAAGAAAGGCCAATAAAAACCATAATACCCGTCAAACTTGTAAAAAAAAAAAAAAAAAAAAAAACGCTAAAAAAATGAATCCATCTTCACCCGGCGAGGGTGCGACGCAGACTGAGCTCCACAGGGCGGGGAAAGGCTGGTCACTGTTTAGTAGACATGCCCCTACTCGCGGCAGGGAGGACATGGGGGGCTTAGGAAGTGGCGGGGAGCACTGCTCCCTGCCGCTTCTATTTTTACACATTACAAGGAGGGGGCTGCGCGCCAGTAGCTCCCTCCTTGTAATAAACTGAACAAACAAACGAACCCCGATATTCGGTGTTTGTTTGTTCGTCTTGACATTTCTATTCATTCGTCTTTCTGACGAATGATTGGATGAAATACCCATTCGCATGTCCAAGTGTTTAACTGGGCATGCGCAGGAATATAACAGCGCTATCTACTGTGGGCAGATGACGTTTCCTACAGGGCCTTCATCTACCCACACAAAGATGGCGGCGCCCAGTATATAGATCGGGGCAGAAAATACAGTTTAAAAACTAGGTAATATGGGGTGCTTAGGGGCATTTGGGGGTGACTAGGGCATCAATTAGATGTAGTGGAGTCGGGAGGGGGGTTAAAAAAAAACTAAACGGGATTCGGCCATGACCGTGACGATTTAATGTAGTTCTGGTGAGTACAGTCGGTCCCTGCAGGTATTTTAATGTAAACACTGCCTTTTTAGAATAAAGGCAGAGTTTACATTGCTCCCTAGGGACACCTCAACTGGCCGTCACACTTCCTGTGTCAGTGCTGCAGGTGACGTTCAGTGTCCACACGCTCTGCATGGAGACACTGAACTCTTGGCTAAGCCTCAGTCGCCTCATTGGCTGAGATCATTAGAATTGACTATCTCAATGCCAATCCAATGCTTTCCTATGGGGATCTGAGGCAGGGGCGGGGCCGGGCTGGCGGGACAGCTCAGACCTGTAAAAATTGTATGTTTTCTATTTAATGGCTGCCGGTAACCTAAACTATATATTTTTAACACTATAGGGTCAGGAATACGTTTGTATTTCTGATTCTATAGTCAATACATTCCTTAAACAGTTGTGTTGCGGACATTGGCTATAAACTTACAATATTGCACAGTAACGTTTATACATGTGTATAGATACGATAAAAACCTCTTCAGACAGAAAACTACACATTTTTATTGTTCTTACTGTAAAGCAAGAAAGGGGAGCAACTGCATTCTATTTGCAAGCTGGTATACCAATTTGATGGGGTAGATATTTACATTTGGTCACAAAAGGAATATATTTGAACAGAAATTGCACTACCATATATTTACCTGTTAAAATCAGCCAATAAGCCTAAATCTCTCTAAAGGGATACCGCTAACCCCACAAACACTAACAACCCTTCAACCTTAAATATCCCTCAAACTCTACTCTTACCCGTAGCAGGAATTATATTTTTCATTTTCTTGCAACAGGGAATTTGGCTGCTGTTCAGTAAATCAGTCAAGCGATTTTCGAACAAATCTCACTGCAGCGATGATGCCAATTGGAAATTAACAGAGACCCAATAGGCTCAATGTGGTTTGAACTTGGTTGACAAAGTAAATGTCAGAGTTATTTTATTAGCCAGACTTAAAAGAATTAAGAAGAATGAAAGGGACTGAATATTTATAGCAGATTTGACAAAGTTGTGTATAGACCTATAAGATTTGAGTAAAACATCTCAGGAGTCTGTCTTAAACCCAGATAGATCTAGGACTGCTGGAGCTTCTAGGTTTTCCTGGACACATACCAAGCTCTACATGCTGATGTGCTGAACAAGAACATTGCTGTGTTGTAGAGTTGGCAGTGTGAAACATCTACAAAAGGGAAACCATTATTACACCTAGAAAGTATCTACAGGAATCCTCTGTAATTAAGTTACCAGTTCGTCTGCACAACAGCAGGACAACAGTCTACATTTACTGCTCAACTGCACAAAAGGAATTGTGTGGGTTTCAAATAGATAAAGCAATCCTAGACAGATACAAAGTATAAAACCAATTATTTCCTTACTTATAGAAGATGCATGGCTTGGAGATTTTAGTTATTAAGAAATCCTCTTAATAGTTCTCAATTAACTGCCAAATCATCTTACCAAGCGACTGTGGTAGAGTTTGGCAGGTTTACCTTGCTTTGGGAATTTGTAGTGTTATTATATACATTTCGTTCCCTACTACAGTAGGTCCCTATGTGTGATGCTTTAGGAATTTCTTCTGCTATCATACACCTTTAGTTCCCTATTACACAAGGTCAAATAAATCTTTATTCATCCAAAACAAAACACTGGTCAGATATAGGATACAAAACTGTGAGAATCTTTGAGTCTGATAGAACAACCTCTTTAGACCAGGATTTCACATACTACTTGCACATCTGTAAAGTACACCTACTGTACTGTAATAAACAGAATACAAGCCGTACAGTATTAGTGCAATATAGTTTGTTGCAATAAATAACTGGTGTATAAATAAAGAGCATCTACTTGGGAAAAAGGAGTTGACTTCCTTATTACAAATAACTTTAACTGTTGTATTATTATATTTTTTATTTAATCACAAATGGTAATGTTTTGGTGAAAAGCCATCATTTTCCATGAAATAATATTAAATGGCCACTAGAGGTCCTCTGCCGCCATAACATTAAGAGGAAGCACAAGCATTTTCTACAGTTTCCTGTGGTCACACGTTTCACAGCCGCTAATATGTGGTTAATCAGTGTTTTACTAGGTTAGCTATTGCATTGGAACGCACACCAGGTGACGTGTCCAAGGGTTCCGCTGTATTGATGTTCCTGTTATGAAAGCATTTTCCCCCCCCTTAATTGCAATCATGTCATCAGTGGATATGGGCTCTTTTCCAATATCCTTGCATGGAAATCTCAGCGTCTGGCACAGAGATTCCACTCGAGGATTTATTTATTTTATATATATTTTTTGCAGTTGTAAAAGAGGGTTCTTTCATTAAAGCAAGAGGAAAAAAAACATCCCTTTGTAAGTCTGCTCAAGCATGAACGTAAGGACTGAGTGGTAAAGATAGGCCTAAAGTTCACAGGAATTCTGGCTTTTCTTTTACGTTGTATGGCTACAGAAAAGACTTTTAAAACCCTACTGTATCGGTTTGTTGTTTTTGGTCAAGAAAGTTTTGTTTCTCTACACAATGGACTTTAACCAACAGCAAAAAACAAGTTGCAGTGAACTGAAAACGGAATTGTTCTATTTATGTGGAAAATAGGCATACTGGGACTACAGCGTATTTGAAGAATTCTTCCAGATCAGCATTTTCCACATAACTTTTTTCTATTTCGTATTCATTCCACAATTTGGCATTCAGTGAATAAACCCCACAGAGTCCAAGGTTTGCAAAATCTGTTGGCAGCATTTAAAATGTTTACCATTATACACTTTAATATAAAGCCAACACATCGCTTTACAATTTTTCGGGACTAAAACAGCAAATGAAGAGACATAATATCGCATTATTAATTAATATTAAAATGAGCTAGCAACAATTAATTCAAGGGACACACCTGGGTGGAGCATTTTTTATTACAACTTTATGAATGCATTAAATATGCTAAGGTATAAATAAGAAAAAACAAAAACAAACAAAAAAAAAAAAACCTTCCTGACTTCTCCATTCAAGGTTTTGTAAAACGTGCTATAGATGGCCCCCATAGTTCTAGCTCCTTCACAGTAAGTGGTTAAGAGGAGTGTACTTGTATGCAGTGCCTTCATTAATACAAGTACTTGGCCACTCTACGGGAAGCATAGCATTGTCCTAAGAAGATTGTGAGTAGGGAATTTAATGATGCAGTGATTTGGAACATCCTCTATCAGTAAATTGTTAATGGAAATGAAAATCTATATGGAAACTGCTAATTTAAATCCAAAATAGAAGACCTGGAGAATGTTTCAATTGTGACTATTTTGGCCTAAATATTGCAATTCTATTGTAAATTCTCATGTTTTGCGAGCAAACCACAGAAAATACTAAAATCACAAAAGGACTAGAGAACGCTTAAGGAAAATAGGCCTTTATGTGTACAAAATAATAGCTAAACAAATGTATATTTACAGTAAATCTATGTCCAAAATGTGCATTTCATTAATAATAATAACAACAACACAACAGCCAACTCCAGCCTGGAATGCTACAGAAAAAAAAATGAGCTTTGTAGTTATTGAGGCTGCTGTTATTTCTACTGGCTGTTTAAAGCGGGCTATATATCACAATAGATGACATACAAAAGACAGGTTAATGAAATATTACATAGCCAACTATCTATAACAGTGAAGGCACTTTGGCTGGGTAAAAGGGACACCCAGGGAAAGCTAGCAATTGTTCACAAAGAATAAAGGATATAAAACATTGTCCTACTAGTCAGAAGAACAAACCATTTGTCCACACAAAAAAAAACTATTAATTTGAACTTTTTGACCTTGCCAGAGACTCATGGAAATTTACAGCCGTGGGGAAAGAGAGATTAATAGCCTCAACTGTACAACAAATTACTCCGAGTATAAGATTACATATTCTCAACCATTTTAGATAATACAGAATTATATATAGTGTTTGGCACTCACTCGGAAAACATAAATTGCCTGGAAGCAGCCCTCTAGCCAGGGACGCAAAAGCAATCATAGAAACCTTTATCAGGAGAAGAAAAACAGAAGATAGGGCTGCAATTATGTTTGACGTTAATCGCGCAGTAATGTCTTGGATAAGCCATTTGTGTCCAATAGCCTAAAGAGCCTGAAATGTGTCCACTGCAGACTTTAAATAGATAATGTTATAGTCCTGCAATATTGGTAGTTAACAACAAACCCTACATAAACATAACAATCAACACCTTTTTAGGTTCCTTTCCCAGTCTCTGAACACAAAAGAATATAAAAAAAAAAAAGGGCTACATACAGACCGAGCAATAAAACACCAAAAATAAAGTATATATTTGCAAATAATAATAATTACAAATACAGTATTTTAACTTGTTCTCTCTTTCACACCAGAAGCAATTGGACATTGAACTTGCTAAGAGCCATTGGTTATACTTTTCTATTTTAGTTTTTAGTATTATTTTGCATAAGACAGCAAGGCTGTTCTGGCCCATAGTACACATTTAAAAAATGTCCCATGATTCCCATCTCAAAAGCATGTGATTAAACATACAAGAACAAGGAAAGTCAGTAGTGCGGAGCATCACAGCGCCAAATGGCAATATTGGATATGGGGGGGGGGGGGGAGAGGGATTAGAAAAAAATGATAAAACTGCGGCACATTTCTAACCTAAGAAACCAAAAGATTCAATAAGAATATTCTATTTCTTTTAACGGGATTGCTTCACTTTTATAAAATACCCATTTTGCCCATCGCAGTTCCCTAAGCATTGTAGCTGGCTCACTGCATTGTGCCCTGACATGTCTCTCAGGAACTATTCAATGACTGCACTACTCGGTAAAGTTTTATTTCCCCGCATTACCGCTAATCCTCACACTCTGATTTCAGAGCATGACCCCTTGTTCTATTATATCTGTTTGGAATGTGCTTCCCCGCTCATGTTATCTTGATACCCTTAATGTTGTTGAAAATATGATATCCCTATTTTTTTTTTCTCCTTGCGCTCTTTCAGCATTGCTCCAAGGCAGAGGAAGGAAAATCCTGCTCGACAATGCCCATTAAGATCTTCAAGTCCCCTTTAGTGTCTCTTAAATACCACTGAATTATCCCGTACTTGGAAAGACTAATTTATTTAAGAGGCCTGCAGGACAGAGAACCAAATTTTAAAGGAAGATTCACCATTGATGTGTAAAACAAAACAAAAATAAATGGCACTGCCCCCCATCTCCCTCTTGACGCTAACTTCTCCAATAAACTATAAATACATTTGTGCTGCCAAGAGGAGTTGCCATTGTAGGAAAAAGGTTAAGGTTTATGTAACAGCCTTGGAGCATAGCTGCAAACAGAAACAGTCACAAAGGCCACACGTATAGAGGGCTGGACTTGCTGCTTGAACAGAGTCTCTAGATTGCTGGTAAACTCTAGAAATGTCTCAAAGAGCTTGAGTGCCTGGGGTTTAATAGAGCAGAATATATATAGGGAAACATGGAGGGGGGTGGAGGGGGTGAGTAGGATACTCCGAACTGGCAGACTGGAAAAAAAAGAATGATTTGAATCTTTAAAACCGCAGACCTATCAGCCTCTGAAAACAGACCATGGTGCACAAATTCTAGAAGAAAAAAAAAAGATTTAAAAAAAAAAAAAAAAAAAAAAGGCTTTTAAATGGAAAAGTACTGATTTCTGTAAGCGAGTCTCCACCAATGTCTGCGAGACGCCTTCTTTTAAAATGAAAATCAATGGGGCTGTCGCCAAAGAGATATTTGTGTACCTTCCTGTACGATCAGCTGTCAGGTTTAAACCCTCTAATCCCTGTGCAGGCAAAAGGTACACATGCTAGTCCCATTGCACAGCGCTACAGCATATGTTGTCCTGTTAAAATAATAGTGAAATCCCATATGACAAGTTAGTATTTAGAGAATAGAAAAGCCCATTTAGTGTGTTATTAATGCTGAATGGCAAATATAAACCGGCCAAGTTCTCCCTCTGGTATTCAGTATTATGTATTCTGTGAGAGCAATTCTCACAGATCTGATGGGAAGACACAGAGAGAATGATGATTTACTTCACCCTTAGGGAGATATATATATATATATACACACACACGAGTCATCATAGGACTGATATTAACTCTTACATTATTCTGTTGGAGACGCAGCGCTCCCAAACACCATCTGCGACTAACTGCGTATCAAAGGAGAATATGAATGCGCAAGCTGCTTTTATCTTATGGGCATTGCTCAACACAATGACAGCTAGCAATGTGAGAGATAAATTAGCATTTAGATACATTACAATCTATGTTAGCCTCTTCCATAACCTCCTATAATAAATACACATTATAATACATTAATGTTATAATACATGTTAATCTAAAGAGGAGTTACACAATTTATTGTCAGTGCTTAAAAACATACTAAAGTCAATTTAAAAAAAAAAAAAAAAAAGACAACAAACCTCTTCAAATCTCAATTGACATTCAGCAGATCTTACACACACTGCTTGGAATCAATGAACCTAGGGTTGTATGCACCACCATTACTACATTTTAAACAATTCGAACAAAAGACAAGTTCAATTCTAAAGAGTCTGGTACAGACAAATACAGGATTAAAATAAAGGCCACAGGGATGAAGCTCTGTGGCATATATGTATGGGGGCAATTGAAGGGTTATTCTGCCCTTGTTGTATAGAGGGTTAGGTAAAGTTAAACTCTACCCAACAACATTCACAACGTTCATAGCCAAAGCGGTGACATGAGCTGGCTGGGGATTGGATGCAAGCGCACGAGAGAGAAGTGCGGGAGCTGGGTAAGAATAAATTGCAGCAGCGCAAGCACAATCCTGTCAGCCATTACCGAGTCAGGAGCAGGGCAGACGGATCCCCGAATTTCTTTCTTTCTATTGCTTGGGGTTATAAAGCTTTGGGGCAAAGGTTATTCTCGGGGTCAAGTTCTAAGGAAGGATATGGCGGTCGGTGGTTTTTAAATAAAAGATGGTCAGGTCATCTAAGACTGGCAACTTTGTGGTTACTAAAGTTAAAAGAAAAAAAAATGTGATATGTTTTATTGTTTGAAATTATGGCTGTAAGCCCCTTTAGCTTTGAATAATACCACAGACAAGCCTATTAAATATTACATAAACTGATTGTTTATTGTGTAGTCTTAGTTATTTATATTAAAAAGAAATGCCTACCATACATCTTGCTCCTGTCTAAGATGCCAACAAGCTAGGAATTAGACCCGTAAAAAAATCTTTACTAAAGCTCTTTACATCAGAACATATTCATTCATACAGCTTCACCCGGGAGATATTTTGAAGGAAAACATTATATATGTTTTATTATATCTATGGATACTAGGGATATACCGATTATCGGTTTTAGCGATATTATCGCCGATATTCAGGGTTCTCATTTATCGGTATCGGCCTATAATTTTGCCGATAATGAGTCAAGCGCGCCCAATCCGTCCTCTTTCCACGTCTCGCAATTCACGAGCCCTGGTCAAAGCGTTAACGTCAGTTACCGCACCAACGCTCCCCGCGGCAAAACCAGGCGCACAAATCGCGAGACTTTTAGAGAGGAGCTGCAGACCCAGGCCTGAAGTAGTGCTGTCTAGTTGGCTCTGTTGCTTGTGTGCCAATTGGTTTGTAAAAAGTAATTTTCTTTACTCCAATAAACATAGGTACTTAGTCAGTGAAGGGGGTGGATATATGATAATAAAGCTCTGGAAATATATTGGCACTAAATTATAAAAAATAATATAGCCCTTAATAACCCCTTCTGTCACTTACCTGTTCTGGGTCTTCCCCCGCCCCCCCACCTAATGTGCGTGTGTGGAAATAGTCGCACTCTAATAAGGATTTCCCCATAGGAAACGCATTATTCATTGCTTTCCTATGGGAATATCGGTATCGGCAAATTATCGGCCATCGGCCTGAAAGTTCACAGATTATCGGTATCTAAAAATATCAATAATGGTCAATCCCTAATGTATATATTAGATTATGTAACAGTATACAAAACAAGATCTGATGGCACTCATTCTAGTCTTGATTAATATCCCCAGGAGAAATCCAAACCACGCAAAATATATACAATAAAATACAGATAGTAAGACCTAGATATAATATAAGTTAGACTAAGTAGGCAACTGACTTACTGCCAGATTTCCAGATGGGGTACCACAGGTGCCTACTCTACCCCTAAAAACTGTCCACTTAGGTCAGCAAAAGAATCGTGGCTGCGGAGATTGCTCCAAACAAGAATACATAAGGTCTGCACCCATTGAAGAGCTCACCACTGGAACACCAGGAATCTCATATGGTCTAACACATAAAGGGGACACCATAAGTCATCAAACTGTGTTACACCAACCCTAGTTATGCCACTACAGAAGGCCAACTCTATGAACGGCAATTCTCCCGTCCAGGTAGTGAAATCTCTTTTTCTTTTTTTTTTAAGAGTGGAGTCATATGTGTTGAAAACAGATCTGGCAAACTTATATTCATAGGATGTCACTGCTCAGAAACATACCTCAATATAATGTTTTTGAACCGGCTCTTACAGCTCCTACAAGGTGGCTAATTGGCAAAAGGAAAAAAAATAAAAAATTTCTAGCTACTTATACATAATATACATAGAAAAATTCACCACCTGACAAGATAAATGGTTTACCTTTAAGAAGTTCAGATGAGTATTAAAAAAAAAAAAAAAGGAGTCTAGGGGCGTGGCCAAGCGATTGAGCCGCATGGTTTCAGAGCTCCGAGATACCGCAAAAGATTTCTCCTTTTACCCGCAATATCGCCCGACCGAGACGACCGTGGAAGCAGGAGATAGACCCCCACCACACTATGGGTCGGAAAAATAAAAAGATAAAGCACGACAAACCCCGGTTGAGCCACAACATTGGTGTGCTCCTGAGACAGGCATAACAGGCCAGCGGGCCCAAAATGGCCGACTACCCTGGGGCCTATTCCGACCTGTCTGACGAACGGTCTCTGGACGATGACGACGACGAAATACCGGCTAGACCAGCACCAGCCGCAAAAACAGATAGCCCAGGGAAAGACCCAGTGACAACAGCGGTGCTTAAAAGCCTGCTGGCAGACTTACAAAACCATATCCTGGCAGATGTGGCGCACCTGCGCGCTGACCTCCGAGGCCTGAGGAGCCGATCGGAACTGTGGAATCTGCCACAGGGGAGCATGCTCAACAACTTGCCACTATGCAGCAAACAATTCTGGGGCTCCAGAAACAAAACAAAACTTACGACAATAAATTTGCGATGATGGAAGACATGCGTTGCAAAAATAACTTAAAAATCAGGGGCGTCCCGGAGGCCATACCCACAGAGGAACTGCCAAACATGCTGAGGCATCTCACGGTGGCGTTACTCTCCCCACGACAGGCCAAATCTATATCTCTGGAGGACTGTTTTCGCATCCCAAAAGCAACAAAAGCCCCTGCAGGAGCACCGAGAGACCTAATAGTCCACTTCCGCAATGGTAGGGACAAATCGTCAATACGCACAGCTATCAAGGACCAGGATCCCTACAACTTCGAGGGTATGCAACTTACCTTTTACCCAGATCTCTCGGGAGGCACCTTGGCGTGGCGGAGGTCCTTCAAACTATTCACCGCTCTCCTCCGACTGAAAGGCATTCAATACCTCTGGCGGCTGTCACGTACCCTATTGATCCTCCACGGAGAGGCCCGGTACGCAGTCCACGACATCATGGAAGCAAGGACTCTATTGCCCACACTGGGACTCCCGACGGACTCACTGCCTCCAGGAGGACCTCAAAGGATTGAACCTACAAACCAACGCTGGGACCCGGCAAAAGTGACCGTATTCGTTCCAAGGAAACCTCCTCCTGCACCGACCGCAGCGGTCACCACCTGAACTCTTGATTGGGACATGTTATGCTTCCCACCCACAGTTACCCTAACTCACCATCCGTTATATAACTACGTTTTACCCGTTCTTATACACACTAGGCTTAACTCAAAGTTCAGCAACCCATCTACACTCTCATAGAGCAGCCACTTTACCGCATACTAATACCCCCCACATTCGCGATTGAGCCACTTACTGAACAGCACGAGCAGCCCCTTAGCCAGGCGCAGCACCCCTAGATCCAGCAATAGATCTTGCGACACTGACGAACACCCGCAATACAGACCTTGCAGATTAGCAAGGCGGCTCTGACATCATATACTAGCAAGAAACCATATCTGCAGATATGACACACGAGTTCAATTTACTTTGTCTCATATTTACCCGCAACTAAGATTGTACTCCTCTACTATCATAATTATACTCTATCGGTATGCCCGGCTTAACAGGTACACAACATTAGCTTTGTTATGGCACACATACCCCCTTAGATCAAATGCTATCTAACTCATACATATAAAAACGTGCAGAACTATTGTTAGCCACGCTGACATTTTTTTTATCAGTGATTAGCCCTGGACTGTTGTTGTGGCAACAAGGGCCAGTTTGTTATAACTTGCACAGCAAAAATAAAGATTATATATAAAAAAAAAAAAATTTTTTTTAAATACAGAGTGCAAAAACATAGGCAAGACTAACAGAGCAAATCTCAAGAGTGTAATAAAATACTGTGTTTATTTTAGAATGTTGCTCTTGGGGGAAAAAAAATAAAAATAATTCTTTGCATTTAACACAATTCTTTTGCAGTCTTCGACAGAGCCTCTGGCAATAAATGCACATCCACATCTTTAGGTTTTTGTTTTTAAGTTAAGTTTTCATCCCTCTCTTGATTTTAGCCTTTCTTAACAACAGATACTGGACACAAGACTCTTCACTGATGGTTTTTTTTTTGTTTTGTTTTTTACCAAGTACTTTGGAATGGTTCTGTTGGCTCACGCAATCTTGTCCCCTCCATTTAGCCTACCACAAATTCCCTTATGCATTCAAATTCTCCTCACTATTTGGCAAGGTACACCGAGTGATCCTGCCTTAGACATTTCATGCACTCATGAGCGTTCTCGTTACAGAGGGTGGAATTTGTCATCTGCAAATTTATATTTGAGTTTTCACAGCAGTTTGATTTTAAGTGCGACATAAGAAAAATGTGCGGGAAAATGAATATGAGCAGAAAAAACCCAGGGTAAGACAATAATTTAAACTATTTGCAGAAAAAGAGAAGAACAAGATATGTAAAACAAGGTAAAAGCGCATACATTGCAAATGAGAACCTAAATATGCAAAATGCTTGCACTGGACATAATCTCAAAACATTACAGTTAGAAGGGCTAGTACACAATTGCAAATAACATTGAATCTGCAGTGTTTTATAAAAAAAACAACTAAGTGGTCATGATAGTTGGAGTAACCCTTTAATGAGAAGTCTGTGCAAAGCAGGTGCTCTGGACAATTGGTGCCTCTTGAGTTTTGCTCCGCTGAGCTAAACAACCAAGAAGTAAAAGGACTGGTTGCCTGATTGACAGTCAGTGGGGTTAAGAGAAGAATTAGAAGAGGTCCTTCAGTGGTGAAAAGCATTAGTGGTTACTGTTCGCATTGTTTTACTGTTTCGTTTTAATAGCTTCCAATAAAGATAGTATAGATTTTATTTTCCTGGACTTACTGTGCTAATTACCACCTTCTGGACTCAATTTCCTTGTTGGGGAATATGCCAGTCAATGGTATGGATTGAGCAATACAATGTATTTTGCTCTGGATTCTGCATGTACATCATCAATTTTCACTTACTCCATACACACTATATGTGTAACATTATTGCTGATTTACAGGATCTAAATAGAGGTTCTATATAATGTGAGTGCATTTCTATTAATCTATCAAATATACTACACGTTATGGATGCTTTTCTATTTTCTGTTTGACTCATTACCTATTCAGTGAGATATCAAGCTTGGACCCAAAAATACACCTCTAATCCGTTATCTCCACTTGGACGCATGAAGTGGAGATTCTTTGTAGCTTCTTAAAAATGTAAGTGCATTTCTTTATCCTATTTCTATTTGACTGTGACATACTACATCAAGGGTCAGCAATCCAGAACTCAAAGCTGCCAGAGCCAAACAGGCTCTGTCTTAGCAGGAGTCCCAATGGGACTTTGAATATCTGCTAGTGCAAACCAAGCAATGTTGTAAGGTGGTGAGGTACAATCCTGAATTTAACCATTACAGAACTTAGAGGAAGTAATCTAGTGTTCTCAGATTACTTCCTCCCTGTACTTGTGAATGGGAATCCGCACTGGAGTAGAGCAGCCTATTACAGCTACTTCCCTTGACCTGTATCTGCCCAACCCGGTCCTCACTGGACCCCAGGGAAGCCACCCGCACTTCTAGATATACACAAAGCTGCAGAAGAAGCCTCACACAAATACAAACAACCCACACACAAACACAATAACACTAACAATCCACCTACACAACTCCACAAGCAGCCTCTCACTTGCACTACCACAAGCAGCTCCACAGATATGCACCCCACCAAAAACATAATGTGACATATCATGAACACACAATTCCACAAGCAGCTCACATCCTCAAGTATCATACACAATACCACAAACTACTAAATGACAGACAAAAGAACAGCCCACATACACAAATACAATGCTACAGAACAACTGCGGCACCAATACATAACACAAGCGCTATACGGTAACATACACACCTCATTTTGGAAGAAGAAAAAAAAAAAAAAAAAAAGGATCAGCACGCCAATGGTCATCAAAATCTTGCTTTGGTGCAGTACTACGAAAAAGTTGCCTACCCTAGCTCTACTCTGATCTTTTTTTTTTTTTTATAATTCTTTATTTTTGTAGTGCGTATGATGATAACAGTTGCTTATGAGGTACCCCAAAGGCAGTCCTCTAGCACATTACGAACAGTTGGAACATAGGGGTAAACAGTAAATCTTGCACTTTTTTGTAATAATAAAATAAAAGGTTTACATTGTTTAGATGGTTAGTAGGTACATTTTTACAACATGTTCAGGCTTCAAGAATTATGACAGTATGGTTTTGATTTTAAATGTAAATTTACGCTATAATCAGGTTTAGTCAGTGCGAGGGTAAACGATAACAACGCGAGTAAGACAGTTGTACCTTGCTATCTAAATGATCAGGCTGATACGGTGAAGTTTTTTTTTTTTTTTTTTTAACTGTAGCCTGTAGTTGATGCACCTAGGCATTTTTCACATTGAGACAGTATCTATTGATAGAGCCTATTGTAGTTTAAGCCTAATAGTAGTGGACTATTCAAGTGTGTAATCTCCACCGGAGAATGCTAAACTGATATAATAATGCTAGCTGGTTAAACAATAAGTCTCGCATGTATTGACAACTGTGGTGAGTACTACGGCTGACAATCTTTATGGTTAGTATGCAAGCGAGTACATATGAGCCTGTATTGCCACGACAGTAGCTGCGTGCAAGGCAGGATATGATAAAATGTGACATCGGCATGACAGAATCAACATTTGCACATTTTTTAAAAGTAGGAGAAATAACATGTCAGTCGAATGAAAAAGCAAACATGCTTCTGGCTAAACATACTAACAATATGCTAATAGTGTTAATAAAAAATGCATGTGGAGATGTTGTGTGTGTTAGATGCAAGATATACTTCAGCTATCGATTAGGTAGAACGTGTGCCTGTATGGTTTGTGCCTGTATCAGGTGAGGTACACGTGTCTAATACCAGGCATTTGGGCTTGTATCGTGAGAAGTGCTAAGCAGAACATAGGTAAGGAGCTTGACTAACGAGCAAAAACAAAGTGTAACGGTATAAGTAGTGCATTCTACATTAGCAGGCTGAGGTAATAATGGGCATAGGAACAGTACATTAATAGCGGCATGTACATTAGGATTATGCTTTATCACCGCTCACGGGCGTGTAGAAGCATAGTCCGTCTCTGGTGCAGTCCACCTTGGTTAGCCAATGCCGGTTCTGGAGGCTAGGCAGGTGGGCCGGGTACAACGGTAAAGTTGGTGCCACGGTTCTATTCTGTCACCCGCAGGTCTTGGGGGGGGGGTCTCTCCGCCTGTGTCTGTCGCTGGTAGGGTGCTGTGATGCATTGCGGTGAGTCACTCGTCCGGGAGTGTGAGGTGTGCTTCGTTGGTCGGATGATTCCGATGCCGCTGAGTGGTGAGTAGGTCGGGCAGGCTTGGTGGTCTCGCTCTGGTGTGTGTGAGGGCGAGTGCCGGGGTCTGGGGGGCATGCCGCCATTTCCCGCCGTTCCGGTCTCCAGTTTTTTCTCCGTCTGGAGGCTCGTGGTGGGTATCTGCTTAGGAGGCGTCGGGTAGCCGGGCGAATCCATGCTGCCGTTTCCCTCAGCACCCGGTGGTAGCGCTGACCCTGGGTGCAGAATTTTATCCCCATGTTGGCACAGAGCCTGTGAAAGAACTCCAGGGCGTGCTTGGGTGGTGTAGTGAGGGTGCGATTTGGCGCCAGGCGCGTCCGCGCCGCCATCTTGCTTGGGCCCCCATATTCCCGCTCGGCTGCAGGTTCAGTCGCTTGTTCGAGCTGCTTTACTGGGGTGATCGACCCCCGCGAGGACCGGGATAACCCCCGCCGGTCCAGAGGGGGGGGCAGCAGGGCAGTGTTCGATTGCCGTGTCTGAGCTGGTCCCGTGCCGTGGGGTCGGCCGCTTCCCCCAGGCCTCGGGCTCCGCTCCGGTGTAGGCCGCGTGGCTGGTGCAGGTGCTTGTTGCATGTTTTGGTGCAGGACGGGTACCTTTCTATTCCCCGAGTGGTCCTGTTTCATTTTCTGGGTGTCTCGTGTAGCTGGCAGCGTTTGGGTGGTCAGGATGGTCGTTTTTGTGCCTGCTGGTGCAAGAGCCCTCAGTAAGCACGTCTGGCCATCTTGGCTAGCAGGCCCCGCCAACCTAGAGAAGTCAGAGGGGGCCGGCCGCGTTTCAGGCTGGAGCCGCCGGGCGGCAGCCTCGCCGGTCCGGCGGCACTTCTGTCATTGATGATGCTGAGGGGGGAGGAGCCTCTACTCTGATCTTTTTATATTGCGAACATCCAAAGATATTTGAAGATTTCAACACATGACATGAGATGCACTGAAAAGTTATTAACTTATATGTATTAAATATAAAAAATAATAAAGACAATTATGACATTGTTTCTAAAGCCCTCCTTAATTTCAGCACTCCCATAAACATTACGAAAATATAAAAATACACAGCAAAATTGCTTTTTCAAATTGGCTTGCTTTCTGTTTACTTTTTATTGTATCAACGGTTCCTTGTGTTTACTGCAATGTCATCGCATGGGTTTATTTTTAAAATCAAACACTCTCACATGGTTATTCTGAATTAAAAAGTTAAGGCAAAAACAGCCAACAGTTTTGGTAAAAATGTAAAATTCCTTCGTTATTCCATTTCCTGATAATTCAGAATTTGGGTGCCAGTATGGAATACATCGTGCTATATAGTGTACATCCTTTTTGACACCTCTCTTCCTCAGTCTGCTTTCGTGGTTCGCACAGGTTCAAGCCAGAAGCTGTAATTTCCATTTTGACAGTCTCTCCTACTCCAGTTCCCTGCGACCCTTGCTTGTCATGTGATAAAGATGGAAGCTGCACCCTGCGCATTAATAAGTCCCTTACTCGCATTTCCTGATCACCGTGCTTGCTATATAATAAAAGAAAGAAGCTGCACCCTGCAGTCCACTGCCCAATCTACCAGCTTCTTGCGCATAAAAACACGGAAGCTAAAGTTGCTTCAAAAGGGCGGTGGAAACAATCATATGCGTATATGTATTCCAATACTGAAGGTGGCAATTAATTGACATAATATATTTAATTATTCATCAGACATTCAACACAGATATAGCCATTTCAAGTGTAATAGCAAAAGCATTGCACAATCCAGTCTGCATCATCCACATGTCCCTGAGCAATTCTGCATTTCTTATCAGTTAATAAAAAAAAACTTTCTTGCACTACACTTTTATTAAATTGCATAACAAATGAGTACAGGAACTCTGGCAGGCATGAAAGACTGCAAACACTAGGTTGCGTCCTGTGTTGAATGGACTGCTTGAATTTTTCTTGAAATCTATCCATCCAAAAGGTTGTCTCGAAGTGATGGGAGTTGTTTAACAACAACAGCTGAAGTACATGGCTGCCTAGCAGCAGTGTGCATGCCGATAGGATATCCTGCATCAGAATTGCATTGCCTGTGACCTCATTCAATTCAGGCATACATATGTTCTGACACACAGGATGTCTAGGGATTTATAGACAGACACATAGGGTGTCCCCAGCCCTGCCTGCTGTAGAGACGAGTGCAGTTTCACACACCCAGTGACACGAGGGATAAAGGCCCAGCTGTCACACACAGATAGAGGGGGCTCAGTGCTCCCTATTAATAGGTACCCACGTCTGTGGTGAGGTAAGATGGTATTTTTGTAATGTGCTTGTCGGGAACAAAGTACATCAAAAACCCGACATCATTCCCCCCCTTCCTGCACACCCCATTCCCTCCACCCATCTTTGTTCTTCGCAGAATTTGCGTTCATTACACAGAAGCAATAGAGAGAGCTAAATTCCTCTGTCACCTACTTGATGCCCTTTAAATACGCGCCCGTGTTAAAGGCTTAGAACATGACTGAACCTCTGCTTTGTTTTACATTATTGGCAACTCACTATGAATCATATATCTGTTTCCAGCTCTCCCAAATTTACTGGGAAGCTATTCCCTGTATCAACTGTTCTATGAGAACGTAGGAATAACTATTACAATTATTTATATAACACCATTATACGTTGTACAATAGATAAAACAATTCTAACAGTAGGTGGAGAGGGCGCTGACCAAACAAGCTTACAATCTAAAGGAAATAAAGAAAAGGAAAAGTTCCATACATTCTTATATCTCATTCCTGTATATTGCCTGCTGTGAGTATGATCGCTGAGACATTCTGTTGCCAGTAGGGTTTTAGGGATACATCATTAACCTTGCTTTGCAGTCAAAAATTGTACACAACTGCAACAACGAAGGTGTGTTTTCCTAGTGCATGCACTTGTTTATGGAAGGATAGGTGTTAAACAGCCTCCTTTGTTCACCGGCCGTTAATAATGTAAATATATCCCACCTCTGCCAATAATTCTCCCCCAAAAATTCCATTAGGATGTAACTTTAGAAGACAATTGTCACCCTTATGCGACCTTTTAGGGTTAAAGGTCAAATACACACACAAAAAAACACAAACTAATCTCTTCCCCTTAGTGACCCTTAAGAAAAACAGGTCACAAGCAAGCACAGGGACATATTTTATAACATGCAATAAGGAGCATTGTGGAATCTAACCCAGAGCTTCTGAAACAAAGCATTCTGGAGCTATGCTGAGAAAAGACAACATTACATATACCCCACATATTCTATCAGAGACTCTTAGTTTAAACTCTGAAGACATTGTCTGAGGGCCACAAAATGGCAAACTGATTTCTCAACAAGCTCACAGATTTCATGGTACTCAAACATCCAGATATTTGTTTTTCTTCTGTTTTGTAGTTGAAATCACTGCTTGAATACAGGTGAATTCAACAGAGTATATCTTAAAAATGTAGAATATTTAATATCCATAAGGATTAGATTTGGAACTAAACTATTACCTTAATATGTGATCATCTTAGGTATGACGTTTACTGAAGGCTTATGTTCAAAGGTCTCATGACAACACAATCAGTTACACGCTTTTGGAAAAAATGGAAACGTCACAAATTGCCATTGTAAAGCATACATCCGCCAGGCAATTCTTATTATTTTTAATTAAAGCTTTGTGGTCAGAGATTAATAGGAACTTACCTCTGTAGGACAGGTAAACCCGGGGGGGTCTGGAAGTCCATCCATTCAGGGGAAGGGTGAGGAGAAGCAGGAGAAGTAAAGGCAGCACTGATATCAGCATAGTGAAACCACCCTGTAACATAGGGAAAAGGGACAAGAGAAGATTCAAACACGGTGATTCCCACGGTAATCGCACCATCGCTCAATCAGAACACATACAATAAGGGGGGAGAACATAATGTAGCAATCCGACCAAATCACTCTTTTCAGCAGAAAATCAAGATTAAACTTTACTTCCAATTGTATGACAGCAGCATTAATAACCTGTGAGTTTCTTTGAAGCTCTGAAATCCCAAACCGCAACAAAAACAAACGAAATGTCTAACAGGAGAAAATCAAATGAGTTTGGTTAATTTGTTTTAAAACATTAACCGTGCCACCCACTAAACAAATGCACTCTGATTTTATACTGCGTTTCTCTAAATTGTCACTCCGGTGCTGTAACCTCACAGGAAATCTCTTTTTTTGTCTTTCTTTTATTAAAAAAGGAAGATGATGCAGCTATTAGTCAAATCGTCAGGAAAACAACGCCACTTCTATCCCCCAGACACTGAGAAGAGGAAATAATTTATTTAATTGGCTTATTTTACAGTATTCAAGAGAGTTACATTTAGAAGCACTGCATCTCAGCCACTGTGGTTCCTTTTAATCGCACATCTCAGGCATATAGAGGGTTAGATTCGTGCCCATAAAACCATGGTTGACTTTATATAATTACCCACACATCTACTTTCTTCAGCATTCTTATATATTGTTTAGGCATTTTATCAATAAATAAGCAATGTTCCGTGGTAGAATGGACGAGCTGAGAGTAATTGGTTTGAAAATGTAAGCTTGAAATGACTACAAGATGCACAAAGCTACATAGCATAAATGACCAGGAAGCGGCGTAGGCATTTAGGATCAGAGTGAAATTAGGATGCAAATGCACTTTGTGCAGAAACAATTGTACCTTAGAAGCTCCAGCTTTCAAGGGATTACTGAGCAAGGAAAAGGAGCGTGAGAGAATACTGCGGTAAAAAGGAAGTTTCTATAACAGAGTGTCCTCCAAAAGGAAATGTGAGGGAGTGAGAATATATTTTTAGTTTTAACAGTAGTCATTTCTCTTATAGGAAATGTGCTATTTTGTAAAGTGGGATATGAAAATTCTTTAAAAAAAAAAAAATAAAAATTCCTTTCCTAAAGAGGAGGATTAAGTTGTAGAGGTCACATGAAATCTCAGAATTATAAAATTAGACAATGGAAAAAAACAACGAGAGCGATTTAAATGGAGGCCATCATTTATATAGTAGAATGTATTTTATTTTATTAAACATATTTTTTTTGCTTGACATATGGTTATATGTGGAATGAGGTCCGAAAAAGAAAAACTGCTCTTTATTTTTATACTATGGGTTTTATTAACTAAACTGCAAATTATAGCAAGTTAAAAACCAAATGGTAAAATCAGGGCTAAAACCGGCAAGCTGTGACTATAGCCGAGTTGGATAAATTATCTAGATCAACTATTAAGGTCTACATTTTTCTATTCAAATTTCAGGTCACAATTCATCACTTAGTGAATAACTCTGGCTTGACATGACTTATAAGCAGTAGAGATCATGTCTCAGGTAGAATTAAGTAGACTTACCATTATAAAACAAGCATTCTATGACCTTTTATTGTTTTTTTTTTTTTTTTTTTAAAGCAGTGTTTATTTTCTAATTATTGCAGTAAAAGTTATCGCATCTATACCTGCAAATTTTAAAGATGCTGCAGTTGTCACGGCAACATTGCAAATGGTGCACAAATGCAATGAACGTGTTACATTTCAACTGAGATTAGCTATTGAAGTATGTCAAAACTTTTCTTGGCTCGGAAGCTAGATTTAGAAAAATAAAACTGAGAAGAATGAGTAAAGAAATATGATGGCTATAGGCGAACTTAAAAAAAAAAAAAAAACTGCCTTATACAGTTTTTCCATTTGCTTTTTTGAAAAATCTATGATTGCTTGGTTTGTTTATACAGCAAAACACAAATGTTCTCTCTCCATAAAAAGAAAATCAACATCAAGCAGAAAATATCTATCCTAATGATCACCACCTTTCACTGCAATGTAACTCAAACATTATTAATTATGATTATTAATTCTTCAAAACAACCCGATGGGGAAATGCTTGTGTCCTGGTGATGCAATGGTTAAGCATCCCCAGTCACCTATGTTGGAAAACAGAGTTTCTAGGCAGATTATCAGCATTTTAAACTACTTGCTTTGTGTTTTCCATGTAATGATACACAAACCAACACCTCTCAGACCCGGGGCACCTAGTACCAAGCACGAGATAGGGTTCAGTTTTGTGCTTCACCTCCTCATCTCATCCAAACTTAAACTAGAGGAGAGAAGAGAAGAGGAGGGAGGGATGCAAGGGAGTGCGTGCTGGATAGAATGGAGGAAAAAGTGAAAAGAAAAGAATGTATAAAAGGGGGATGGGGCAAAAAGTGAGAGATGCGGAGGAATTGCATATCAATGGAAGGATGAAACAAAGAGAAAAGAAAGGTGTGTTAGTGGCTGCCAGAGGGGAAACCAATGACTCAAAGGTTTAAGAAAAAGTAACAAAGAAAGACCAGAAAAAAATAAAAACAGAAAAGATCAAAAATAAGAAAAAGCAGGAAAGACTGTAGTAATGTACTTAGACGTACAGAAAGGTGAAAGGAGGACAGGGGGGTGAATTATACGTTCAATAGGGTGTGTGTGTGTGTGTGGTAGACAAAAAAAAATAAAAACCACAACGTCCCAAACAAGAATTCTAAAAAAGTACCTGGTCAACACAAAACAAACCTGCCTGGTAAGGCTATATATAACCCAAATTCTGGGTAAGTGGTGGGGTGTGATAGAAACAAATGTATAGGATCAAATAAATGTTCTAGTAATGTGATAGCTGTATATGTGGGGAACGGGGGTGGGTGGAGTGAAAAAAAAAATGAACTGCAAATGCAGTTATTATAACAAAGTAACATATTGCACACTAATAAAAGTACACAGACCATTTCATTTTGAGCACATACATCCAGGCACAACATTGTAGGTTCATTTTCAGACCAGCAAGGCTATTTAAACAGATAAGTGAATTAAAATGATGGGGGGGGGGGGGGGGGGGGGAACCAAAGAAAAGGGGGGGCATATAAAAGTGGATTTGAAAAATACATATTATGCAGACTAAGAAGAATACGTATGAAAAGTTGGATGTGGAGAGTTGGATAGTTTTTGTTTATATGGAATTAAACGGATACAAAATGTATACCTGCACAAGCAAAGTAGGATATGCAAAAGCAAATAGAAAAAAAAAGTACAACTCCCCAAATAGCGGATACAATTTTATAAACTTTTATAAAAATATATTGGATACCAGATCATAAGGAAGGTGTCCATTCAACCTTCTGGACATGGTGGGGAACTGTCACTCACAAAAGGGGATCACCAAAGGGGATCATTTAGAGGTCAGTATACCTGGTTATCAGACAAGTTGTGTAGGTAAGCATGTAAGAGAAAACGATAAGCAGAAGAAGGTGGGGGTCAGTACCTCCAATCAGCGAAGAGAGCCTAACGATGGTTAAGGACCCAACTTTCCAGACATGTCTCTGATCTTCTGTGCAGTTCTTGGAGAAGCAGCCTTGCACCGGAACGGACATCAGAGGGTGGCAAGGGAAACAATCAACACAGTTTGTGTCAGTGGCACTGTGGGTCTGTTTATGTAGCTATGTTTGCATGGCAAACGTGCAATTGTGAGTCTGTATATGGTTGACTCCCAGAGTGGCAGAAGCTGACAGATATACTTTCCATTCTGTTGGAGTGAGAATTAAAACCGAGAGAGAAAGAGACTGAGATGGGAGGAGGGAGAAGGAGAGAGGGGGGAGAGAAGAGAGGGAATCAGAGGGAGGGCTAGTAATGGCAAATAAGAATAAGGATAGAGGGAGGGTCAATACAGCCAGAGGTATGAGGGAGGAGAGATTTAAAAGAAGGACATTGCTGAAAATACCTGATTGTTAACAGAGGAATCACAGTTAAGAAGCAGGGAATACTTGGTAAACATTAGGTAAAAAAACAAAACCCAAAGAAAATATTCCAAAGCAACTGAATGGGAGCATCAGACCAAAATAAAGATTTGGTAAGAGTTAGGGAGGGAACGAGGGGTGCGGTGTAAAGGAGGAGAGGGGAAAAAAGGGGAAAGGGAGGAGGGAGTAGCACCTGGGAAGGAAAGAGGGCAGAGCTGGATATAGAGGGAGAATCTGTCATTTCTCACAGCTGTGCCAAGACACAGGCTTTATGGCTTGGCATTAGAGTGTGATTAACCTTTGACCCGCCAACACCCACACAGGCATGGCACAAAGGGATTTAGCCACATCCTACACAGAATAATAGAACTGCTGCTCTTATTATGAGTGCACCAGAAAGTTAGTGTTCCAAGATAGAGGGACACAAAAAAAAAAAAAAAACACACATTAATGAAAGACCATAATCTTCTTAAAAAATATTTCTTGGCACAGACATATGCCAAAAAGAAAAAGTTTCCAATTTTTTTAAGGCAACACACCACTGCACACTTCAAAGGCTTTTACTGTCTTTGACTATATGAAAATACATTAAAACAAATTATAAATCAAAATTGCCAAAACTGTTCTTAATTTTCTTGTGTGCCCATGCTATACGTAAATAAGGGCTCATTACATATTCTGCACTTTACATGTTCTCGTGACCTTGAAGTGCCCTCAGTTCTTTGTCTTCTAAATCCAATCCTCTGTCAACTACTGCATTTACACACAGAGCAGGTACATAGCTGGCAGCGCAAAACCTCCCCCCACATCATCTGCACTCCCTACTGCGCGCAGCGGATTTACATGCGGTTGCTTCATCCATAATATAGATGTACCAAGGGCAGAGGCAGTATGAACCTCCCTAGCCTTTGCCCCTTTTACTGACAAGAGTGCAGTTTGTGCTGGAAGCTGCAATCTTTTCTGAGTCTCAGCGGGGTGCCCAAGAATGGTAAATAACTGGACAGAGGGCATAGCAACCAGCAGATTCAATATTAGTGACACCCAGTGTCACACGAGGAAAAAAACATTTTTTTATTTATTTTTTTTCAAATATCCATAAGATGCCAGGGAACATGTAAGCGACAAAATAAATAAATAAGAAGAAATGTAAAAATTGTTTAAATCCAAAACAACATGCTTCAGGGTACTGTGGAGGTTAAACAGTTTAAGTAAGGTATAAGCAGGGATTTCCTCTGCTTTTATAAATTGAGATACCCTGCAGGTACATACAACAGTGATGTTTCAAAAAAGAATTAAACAGAGAGCCAGCAATTATAAAAAAGGCAAGAGGTCAGAACGCAGTGGATTGCATAGAAACAGCTCCAAACAGATTTGTCCCCTCCCATAGGAATTCTAAACACACAGCTTATCTAAAGTCTCTACGGGATGGAGACCAGAACACAGAAACGGAGATATACCAAAACAAAGAACGAGAGGGGGGCAAAATTCGATGATAATAAAGTCCAGCAGGGAACTAATTAAAGACACTTGCACGCCAAGACCCAGAGGAAACAAAGCACAGAGCAATGATACACCTGACTAACAGGCAGTAAAAATTTTGCGTATGATCAAGGTTGGACAATAGAAATCAGCAAAGGGGAAAAAAAAATAAAGTTGAATTGGAAGATACAAACCCCAAGGACAGAACACAGAGGAGGGCGATTCTACAACTTAACTTTCTGTATTCCATCTAAGAGGTGTGTACTGCTCTTCTGGAATTTAGACAGTGTTAAAAGCAATATCTGCCTAGGTATTGCCACGCTAGGTGAATAAACTATAAACACTGTTCACAGGCCACTGTAATTTGAATAAATATTATATATATTTTTTTTTAAAGAATGCTTTGTAGCCTTTGTGCACTTAATTATCAAAATCGGGTATATACGAAAACGTATAGCTCAATAAAAATATATTTGAACAAGAACTAGATAACATTTATACAACAATACATTTGCATTTCTCCTTTTTGATATGGCTAATAGACAACATGATTTAATTTAGATGTATATAAATGTTGCCCTTGTAAGATTTAGTTCACAAATTCACAACCTGGTTAAGACCCAAGAGAGGACAGGTGTATTACATCAGGTTGCTTACCTTCAGCAATAGCATGGAGGGAAAACCAGGGACCGGACTAGATGAAGCAAGACAGTCGTTGAGGATTGCTTCCCAACTCTGTTTGCAGATTATTTGCAACAAGAACAGTGGTAAGAAGGGACACAAAAGTCTGGAATGTGCTGAGGGGCTCATAAAGTGATTAGGACTCCCACTGAGAGCTGGGCTTCCAGTCACTGAAATCCTTCATCTTTCTATCCATCAGTCTGTCTGTAGGTCCCTAAGGTGGAGTCTGAAGGATGCTGCATTCTTCTGCAACTTGAAGAGGACATCTATACTAATTAAGGCGACCGGCAGCCAAGAAAGCAAGTATGAAAAAGCAAGAAAGAAAGCTAGCCAAGCCAAAGGTGATCCCACACAAACTGCTTTTACACTATTTCTAAGAAGTAAAGGAATAAAGCTTTCGGCGTATGATAGAGAGACAAAAAAGACCAATGTCCAGTGAATTTCCCATGTTAGATGCCAGGTGATACCAAGCCTAAGTTTAACAAGCACGAGACATGATAAAAAAAAAACAATAATAATTAAGTTACCAAACTAAGCCCATTAGAGCACGTATTGTTATAAAAAAAATAAGCCAGTCACTTGTGTTAGCAGCAGCAAAGCAAAAAATATCAATGTTTGAGAAGCGAAGGGTATTCAATATAGTACGTCATCCACATTATACAATTTTTAGTCTTAAGGTTACCAAGTTTAAGGGTGTTCCTGGCACTGCATTCAAATTCCTCTTAGCATGTTTAATCCTGTACGGACAGTCAGTGATAACAATCAGACAAACAGGCAAAGCAAGCTGGCAGGGAGCAGTGGAAATAGGGAGGGCTGAAACAGTGAAAGATACAAGAAGAAAAAAAAAATGCACAACAGGATCCAGTTCAAAACAGCTCTCTTATCTCAAATGCAGCATCCCATCGTACTGTGAGCAGATGGTGACATTGTCAGTGAGTATATGTGGGCGCCTGCGTGCATATTGCGTGTCTCCTCATACTAGGTTTAACATATGGGTAAGGGCTAAAATTTCCACACTTGTTAGAGCACGCTGCTTTGGTATCAGAATGGCCAGTCACAAAATCCACTGTTTAAGGCCTTATTTAAAACCACATTGATATTTGTAGTGTATTGTATGCAATGATTTTTCTTGCATCTGGTCTAATTGGCCTATTATATTGTGCATCCTCTTTTAGTTTTTAAATTTTTGTTGGAGCACTTATCTGTCTTCCTCGGTCAAGCACCTCCACTCCTAGAGGTGCCCTATAAAGTATAGCAAGTGTCATTAAGCACACAACCAAATACTGAGTGCAGACCAGTGTACCTGATACAGGTGTGCATATTATCACCCACAGATTAAACAAAGATTGGATTTTTGGAGCACTTTAAGAGTTAGTAGGCTCACCATAATGTGAACATATTGCATTACCAAATATAATATTTTGGTTTTCAACTTTCCTTTAAAGATTTAACATTAATAGTAGTTACATGTAATTTATATTTATATGTATTTAATGATAACAAACAGAAATGCAGGCAATCATATTAAAAAGTAACATATAATGAGTTACTCAGAAAGAAAAACATGTTAATATACGGGAGGAAATTACATTTCTATATAACTTTCTTACCAGCCAGGTAATATTTGGTAAACTATCCTATGTAAGTCAGAAAGTAATTTAAGGGGGTTGAGAGGGAGAATGATTTAAATCATTTGACCTCTAATTCTAAAGAGAGATTAATTCCCAAATACTTACCATGTGAGGGTATTTGAAAGGTTTTGGGTTTTGTTTTTTTAGTATGAGTGCAATTTAACAATATGAGAATATTTTACGTTAAATCAGTTTGCAACAAATGAATTTAACTTTAGAAAGGTTAGTGACAGAGAGTCATTTGGCCATTTAACAAGACTAGGGAGGTATTTAAATGCAGACTTTAAAAAAAGCAAAAGAGTAAGCATTGTGAGAACCACAAGTTCAGAACAGTCCTGGTGATCTAGATGTTTAGGAAATCTTCCATTGGGTTGACCAACCGTGCCAATCCAGGTATCATTGAAAGCAAGAGGCCATGTTAAGAACTGCTGAGGGTTTGGGCAGAGGCTGAATCCTAAAGAAGGTTTTTTACAAATAGCCTGTGGTGAATGAACTTAAAAAAGTTGGTTTGGAGCTAAATCTCTACTCGATAATAAAGTTTAACTTTGCACAATATAAAGGGACACTATAGTCACCTGAACAACTTAATGAAGCAGTTTTGGTGTATAGAACATGCCCCTGCAGCCTCAATGCTCAATCCTCTGCCATTTAGGAGTTAAATCCCTTTGTTTATGAACCCTAGTCACACCTCCCTGCATGTGACTTGCACAGCCTTCCATAAACACTTCCTGTAAAGAGAGCCCTATTTAGGCTTTCTTTATTGCAAGTTCTGTTTAATTAAGATTTTCTTATCCCCTGCTATGTTAAACGCTTGCTAGACCCTGCAAGAGCCTCCTGTATGAGATTAAAGTTCAATTTAGAGATTGAGATACAATTATTTAAGGTAAATTACATCTGTTTGAAAGTGAAACCAGTTTTTTGTTTTTCATGCAGGCTCTGTCAATCATAGCCAGGGGAGGTGTGGCTAGGGCTGCATAAACAGAAACAAAGTGATTTAACTCCTAAATGACAGTGAATTGAGCAGTGAAATTGCAGGGGAATGATCTATACACTGAAACTGCTTTATTTAGCTAAAGTCATTTAGGTGACTACAGTGTTCCTTTAACCCCTTAAGGACACATGACGTGTGTGACATGTCATGATTCCCTTTTATACCAGAAGTTTGGTCCTTAAGGGGTTAAATAAAAATATGTGCACTCATGCGAAGGCTAGCCGTTCTAAACAGGAGCAAATGTCAATCCTGTATACCACCAAAAATGCATTTCCCAGTTCTAGTCATAAAGCTTACAATACAAGGAAGCCACTGATACAATAAGTAAAATCTATAATACATACTGTACGGAGGAGAATAAAGTAGAAGCATATTGGGAGACAAAGAGAATACATAGGTCTGTAAACATTTTGAAAACCGAAAACCAGAAGCAGAATTACTAAAATTATATTAGTTTTGGCCTAAAATTTTGAAAGAAAAAAATATGGAGTCTGATAATAAATAAACACGCCAAGCACTAGAACCACTCTAGCACAATGCAATCATGTCAGGAGCGCCTTGGCGCCCACGCAATGTAGTAGTCAAAACATAGGTTTTACAACTTATCTGGGGTCCACCAGGCACTTCCGTTATTGAGGACTGGAAGCGTCTACTAGCAGCTAATCTAAGCCTTGCAACGCCAAGCTTCGCTCAATGCAGAAAGCTTCCAGCTATCATGGAGGTGACCAACGCCCATCAAGTCACAGGTAAATTGGCAAATCATTGGCAAACAGCTTGATTGCGTACATCGATGGGAGGCTTTGGACACAGGAACTCCTGGCACCACATCATTGACAATGATGTAATCGTTAAAGTGCTTGGACCATTTCATTAAAAAAAAAATATATATATATATATATATATATATATATATATATTTTTTTTTTTTTTTAAAACAACGCATTAGGGACTGAAACTACCTTACACAATTTCAAGCTTACAAATCTAGGGAATGTCTAAGAAAGCTTGAAAAAGTGATCAGGTTTCAATCTTTTACAGCCCTAACAAAGTAAACTGAACATCAACCAGAAAAAGTTCACTATAGCAGCTAATCATATTGCCATGAAATTTGTGACTATTGTATGCTGGTTTGTAATCCATTTAAAGAGGCACTGTCGCCATCTGTGGGTACGGTGATGGTAGGGAAAGGTGAAACTTACTGAACCTGTCCCTCGTGGGTGTAGCCATATTCTTTGCTCCGCTCCTTTTCAGCTCCTGAAGCTTCAGAGCCAAGAGCGGATGTCACTACAGTACTCTCACGCATGCGCAAGAGTAAAGCATTGATATATGTGGAAAATCCCACAAGACCCTCCATAGATGCAGCCATCACTGGTGAAGCCTGTTGAAACTTCTCTGCGCTTGGTCTAAGAAAGTCAGGTGGAAGAGAAATACAGTGACAAAATTAGACTACTTTGTGTCTGTAGATGTCTTTACTGGGATGGCATTTCAGTGAAATTTCAACAGTTATAATGACTTTCATAAGGATTCAATCTTTGAGTATATCTTTTACTAATTTTTCAAGGGGGGAGGGGTGACAGTGCCGACTTCAATGCCACTAAAACGTGTTCACACAGAGACAGACTTTACAGATACTTGAATCTATAAAGACGGCACCACCAAGAAAGTCTCTAAGGAATACAAAACACTATAGAGTCCCTCTGACTCTGCGTCGCCTCTCTCCCAATCACGGTCATTAAAAGGGCTAAAACTCTGAATTACCTGATTCCAGCACAGAGCATTGGCTCTGTCTCCTCCTGCAAAGTCACAGCGATGGAGAACTTAATGCACATTAGGGCTTCCCCATGTGAAAAGATTGAATCAATGCTTTCCTATGGGGATTTTCAAGATGCTGGATATCCACATGCAAAGTGTGAGGATGTCCAGCGTCGTTTCAGGATGTTAAATTCCGTGAATCCACGAGGAAGTGCCTCTAGTGGCTGTCTGGAAGAGGAGCAGGAAGAGTTAAAAGACCACTGTAGGCACCCAGACCACTTCAGCTCAATGACGTGGTCTGGGTGCCAGGTCCCCCTAGTTTTAACCCTACAGCTGAAAACATAGTTTCAGAGAAACCGCTATGTTTCACTGAGGGTTAATCCAGCCTCTAGTGGCGGTCTCACTGACAGCCGCTAGAGGCGCTTCCGCAATTCTCACTGTGAAAATCACAGTGAGAAGACACTGGATTTCTATAGGAAAGCATTAACAAATGCTTTCCTATGGGCTGTTTGAATGCGTGCGCGGCGTTCTGAGTCGACGTTGGCAGGAGGAGGAGAGTTTCCCGGCGCCGAGTTAGCCCAGCACTAGAGATAGGTAAGTGACTGAAGGGGTTTTAACCCCTTCAGCCCAGCAGGAGGGGGGACCTATTAACACTATAGAGCCAGGAAAACGAGTTTGTTTTCCTGGCACTATAGTGGTCCTTTAAACCTGCAATACAATGAGTGCCAGTTTTTCCAAAACTGTAATGTTTTACATTGGAGGGTTAAATAGACAGGGACCAATAAGGTTAAGTGGTCTTGGTGCCCATAGTGATCCTTTAAATGCCAAAAAAAAAGAAAAAAAAAAGAAGAGAACACCGACTTCCTTGGTTTGCCAGCAGCTGTTAATAACATAGCTGAGCCCAATGTAAATGAAGACAAATGTGTCCATTCTAATTGCACTTAAGCATATACAGAAAGGTATTAAGACAAATAAGTCAGTGTAAAATATATTTTTATCAAAAAGATTCCAAGACCAGAGCTGTAAATTAGGGAAGATGTTCCTCCAGAGCTTGAGTAATCAGGCCATCAGCCACAATGTTACACCTTGATAACCTAAACACAGACCTAATATAATAATGCCTTGTTCATGTCATGCTGCTAACTCTCTTCAATATGCTTGTAACCATCACGTTTTTCAAGTGCTTACTGATAAATCTCTTGATTCTGTACTTTTTATGCTAGAGTCCAGCTGCTTCATTAATTGGATAGTTTACTCTTTTAGACTGCTGCAACATAACTTGTCTAGAAAAATATTAGAACAAAATATCAATAAAGACGGCTACAAACCTACTATTCTGTACGCAAAATAAAATGTTAATACATGGCCACTACTATACATATCTTTATAGAAGGGGGACTTCAAACTGTACTATAGAGGGTCAAGCTAGGCAGAGGTAGATGTCCAGACTTTGTATTTCAGAAGCCTGAATTGCCTAAGAAGGAAAATAGGGGTTAAACTACTTGACAGCTCTCCTGCCAAGACACTCCAAATTTAAAATTTAGTAGGGAGACTAGAAATAATAAGCTTGTCCAACAAACTTACGATTCAATGAGACACTTTGCACCTGTGAGCTCCGCTTTTGTTGAGATTCTACAAGCAAAACTATATAACAAATATTACTATTCAATAACACCATTGAAGCTCGAAAAGGATGTGTGCCTGGTCAAGGGCACATTAATGGGACTAGGACATTGTGAATTCTAAAGCAAATTGTGAGTGAGGAGAAGATGAGGGAAAATGCTGCATTTGCTCTAAACTCTTTAACCAACCTATGGGTTTTGCATGGAAGCCCAAGTCTGTCTGAAATGAGAGAAAATGATCTTGGTTTAACCAGCTTAGAATCATTACACGTGGGCATTTGGTAAAATTGACTTGGATATGACTCACCTGCAGAATATTCTGGGGTTTCTTCAGCAGATGGAATTATCTGAAGGTTAACAAAACCAATCAGCTACCAAAAATCCCGTCAGCATCATCCCCCTGATTTCAGAGCCAAAGTGAAGTTCCAATCAACTGAAGCTCAGTGCCAGCTCAGCAGTTGGCAGTGAATGTATATATTAAAAGGTCACTTCAAACAGCTCTGACCTAGCAACCAGACTCTTTATTCTAGAGAAGGCTATCTAAATGTTGTCAAGCAAGTGCCAAAGACTAGGGAAGTTAATCTGAGGCAAGTGTTGTAAATCAGCTGGGTCTGTGGAATGGAAAGCATACATAACATAAATAGCGCTTTAAAAGACGGACTATTGTGGATTTTACCTGCTCTAAGGAGTATGTGTAGCAGCAAAATGACCCTTATAGCTCATGTCTCATTTTCAGTAATTATATCCTTATGACTCACCCAGAATTACAATGGATCATGGGGGAGGCATTTATTGCTTTGGCATAACGTAACAATGAGTTTACCAGAAAGGACTACACGCTTAAGTAAAATTTCCATCTGTATGGTTTCAAAACTACAGTTAAACTTACTTAATAAATGTAAATAAGAACTTAAGAAATTCCCATTCCCTGCCTAATCCAAGTGCTACTATGATCTTTGTGGGAAACTGTACTGGAAAAGCAGTATTCTGTATGAAAAACTGGCCTCAATTGAACTAAAGAAATCAAGTTCCAATGGTTAATATTTGGGTGCAAATAAAAAAAATTAAAAAAAAAATAAACTTCCAAAAGTGAGGAACTCATGACTGGTTACACAAAAGAATTCTCCACATAAAACACAATACAAATAAATAAATGGTAATAGATGTTGCATTAATGACTTTTAAGGGGGACAGTCATACTTGTTTAAAAAAAAAAAAAAAATGTTAATAGTAAAAAAATCTTTTAAGGGCCACTAAACAAGGAAACTCCTAGGAGGAAGAATTTTGATAAAAGGAGAGTATCTGTTTTTGTCAAACCGTTGTCCATATGAGAAATAAAGCCAGAGGAGAGTTCCGTAAGAGTTTTCAATATCAAGCTTTTGCTTTTATTAAATCGCCAAGTAAGGTTTATAAAAGAACACCATTACTAAAGTTCTCCAAACAGGATACATGGAATTACCACTCCAGCAGCACAGGGGATAATCTCTGTATGTGCACAGGCAGACTCCAGGCACCATTACCACTTCAAATCACGTAAGTGGGCAAGATGCTTGGAGTAACCCTTTCAATAATGTGCCATCGATGCCTATTGAAACGAAACAAAAAATAAATAAAATATCACCACATTTAAAAATAAATTACTTTCCAGGACACCCAAAATGCTCGGATTCTAGTGGTGGTTGTTTTTTCGCAAACCAGTTGGTAGTGAAACATGTTTTATTGAAGCAGGTAGCATACATAGCTCATCTGGAAGCATGTACAACAATCACCCCCAGTTGCAAAAGGTCAGTCATGCAAAGTTTTAGGATGGATAATAGTAAGCATCAAAGCAAGAGTAGAAGCCTGCGCAGGTGCTAGGCAACCTAATCTGCTTTAGGGTATAGAAGAGTAGAGTAGATTGCCCACCTAAGAAAGAAACGGCAGAGAAAGAATAACACTGTCCTACGTTAAAAAAAAAAAAAAAAAATATTATATATATATATATATATATATATATATATATATATATATATCTCTCTTATAAGAATGAGAATAATTAACACAGCTTATGTAAAGGACATCTTCAGCTTTACACAATATATCAAAAGTGTTTATATGGTCACCAGTACAATATTGGTAGCTGTGGACATTTTAACATTTTTCTCTAGCATACTTGCAGAAAACTCTTTTTCATATCGACAAGGCTTTCAAGCAAGTTTTACACTGTTCACAAGTCTTAAGACAGCAAGCAATGTAGGTTCAATTCTAAGCCAATGTCAGAACAGTAACACAGAAGAGCGACACAAATTGTAAATGATGAAGCTTTTATTAAAAATGAACAAATCTGCTATGGAAAAGCTTTTTTTTTTTTCATCAACAAAGAAGGAATCTGTGAACAGTTAGTTTAAAGAAGTGGACAAGAATGAGAAGCACTTCACACCCTTCATGCCAAATGGACACAAATAAATCTCCCAGGAATCTTGAACAAGTTAGAATTAAAAAGGTACTATTTGAACATTAGGGTTAGCCATTCAAAACAGAGTCCAGTTGGAATACCTCTGGAAAAGCATTGTTTTATAAACATCCGGATCTTACAGGGCTCTGAGGAGTAATTTAAGAACAATAGTTTAGGGCTAAACAATACAACATGCACACCAATGCCGAAGGGCCACACAACTCATGGTTCTCATTCACTAGCATACAAGAGGTTTAAATATCTGCATTAGTACCACATTATTACAGATAACAGCCAATTGTTAGAGATACTTGTTTTTTTTTACAAAAATCTCACTGGAGGCATTTCCATAAATGCTGGTGAATTTCTGGAATGCCACTCTCTGCCATAGTACTCTGATAATCACGGACTGGTCTAAATCTGCTCACACTGCAAAGTTCCTCATCCTTGGCCCTCCTGTGATCATTAACTGTACAGAATTTAATGATTTCTGTGCATATGCTCAGGTGATTGGTTTGGATTCAAACGTGTTCATTTGAGGGACAGATTGTTACTTATCAGTGAAGGCTACCCACCTGCACTTCAGTTTGTGTCGACTAGACATCACATGAAGCTGAGCCAGGAAAACCTGATTTAAATTGTTCACGCAAATTAAAGAGTGACTTTACAGACACTCTGTCTTAGCTTATTGGAGAGATTTCCATTCTAAAAATTATTATTTTTAAACGAAAATACGTGCAGCTTATCAAGCCTGTTATTTATTTTTTACTGCATTTAATATCAAACCCCAAACTATACTAGGGCCCCTAATTGCTATGCTGTAGAAAAACTGAAGTATGCACAAAAACAAGAAATACAATAAAGAGGCTTTATTTGTAGATTAATCAGTGCAATAATATCCTGAGCATAACACTGCCAAGCAGCAGCAGCAGCAGCAGCAATCTAAATATTAACTAGCTACCCACCCCCTCACCAAAAACCTCCTCTGTCTAGATTTGCACAATAAGGGCTTACTGAACCTACAAGAGGCATTGAGGACAAAGCACTTTATAGATTTTACCTTTTTTTGTAGCAAGATCTAGTTAGATGATGCAAGCTGACAACTGTTGCTGTTGCTTTATGACAACTAAAATCGCCTAGAGGCATTAAAATATACATAAAAAGAGATAACAGATGGTAAAAACAGAAATGCTTACAACCTTCCTGAATAGTGTTATGTGCAAATACAGCTACAGTTTCCTTTCCAGTGGGATTATGTGATAGGATAAGCAAATCCTACTGAGTGCAATACATATAAAAGAATAGATATCGCGTTGCTCGGTTCAGGGCAAATACGCAGGATTACTGCCAAGTTAATGGCAATGCAGTGCCGCATAAATACCACTAGAGGTCACTGTGATCATATGCAAGCTGGATTTCTGTCAGCACCGCCTAAGCTGTTAAAATAATTATTGCAACATCTTTGGATAAAACAACTTTTAAAAAAAGGAATCAAAACCAAGGAAGCGCATCTGGTAAAAATTATACCTCAGGTCTTGTCTCAAAATTATTTACAGCACTGGCTTTTTAAACTACCAATGTGTGTGCGATGGACTGCACGTGGATCTACACCATTTAGTAGAAGGCAGCTTTCCAAACACTTTAGCAATCGTCTCTCTTTCTATAAATACACACACTCACACACAAACACAGTAAGCCAGTGTACATACTATTGTATTAAAAGGAAGAAAAGCAAACTTGATCGGTCACGTAAGAGGAGCCTAAACTCTTGCAAAGTTTGATCCTCTCATAGACCCACCCTTGACTGTTAGTAAATACAGCAAACAACAAAACAAAAAACAAAAAAAGTTATAAATCTTAGCACTGACAGCACAGTCTGGACTTGAAAGAAAGTTCAAATTATGTAAAAAAAAAAAAAAAAAAAAGGTGGAATGTAGAATGAAATACATAAAGCTTAACAGCAGCCAAACAAAAAAAAGCTACGCACATTTTGTGGTGTCGTAATGGCATAATAAAATTAAATCTAACTTTGACACTCATTAACCCTTTCACCATTCCTCTCCAGTGATTTAATGCAAACAACCTTGATCATAAAGCACCACAGGACACAAAATAATACATTTAAAAAACAAACAAAAAAAAACCTTCATGATAAATGTTTTTTTTTTTTTTTTAAATGCATCTGCCACAAAACATTTTTTTTCTTTATATTGAGAATTAAGGGGTTGGGGAGAAAATATGGAATGGCCTAAATACCTGGGTTAAACAAAGACAGTAACTCATGTTTTTTAATTATATATGCCATTTTTCTGCAATTCTGATCACTTGGCAGTTTAAAGCAGTAAATCTTTCCAGCCTTGCTTTAGCATGTTATAGCATGGTCCAGTGCCCAGTTTTTTTTTTTTTTATGAACTACTTAAAGTCTGTTTACATAGGTGATGAGATACACACCAACTTCTGATCTTATGAGTATTTAATTTGTGTCGTGCTGGAAAGTAAAAAAAGCTCAGCTAACATGGTTATCAATGGGCTAACAATAAAAAAGGAGAAAGAGAAATGCCAGAATTTTAAGTTACAATGTCTTTTGCAAAAGGGCAGAAGTCAACAAAATGAATTAACCCCACTTGGTAAATTACACCGATATAGATTTTCTACCAGTGAAGCAAAGACTTCATCTATTCTAGACCAATACAGGCACATTTATTTATTTTTTTAAATCAGTTGAGGTTATGGGTGTCAGAATTTGCAGTAAAATACCATCCAGATACATTTGTTGTTGTTTTTTCTTTTTTACAATATCCATTCCAATAGTCTTTGTCTAATCTCACATAATGGAGTGGAGTGTTTGGGGACAGAGATGCATAGACCACATTCTATGTAGTGTCTGAACACACTTTGGGCTTAACCCCTTAAGGACACATGACGTGTGTGACACGTCATGATTCCATTTTATTCCAGAAGTTTGGTCCTTAAGGGGTTAAAGGTGGGCTTCTAGTGGAGAGTTGCACCCACTGGAATACAAAATCTGAACTGTGCTTTTAACTCAGACACTATACATCAAATACAAAATTAGTACTTGGGCGCCATGCTACCAACAAGAACTCATTAGCAGCCTTATTTAGGAGCAAATTAGACAGTAAGCTTCTATAATAAATTTTAAGCAATGCATCCAGTCACATATGCCTCTAAAAAAAAAAAAATCTAGCCCTCGCTTTCAACCTATACACTCAGATAAGACAAATCTATTAAAAGGTAGTAGCTAGGTGTGGTTCTTCATGAAGGAGATAAAAAAAAAAAATTTTAAAAAAAAGATGAATTGTATGCTAAAGAAGGTGGAACGTATTGTTGTAGCAATGGACTACATTACTCTACCATGGATAAAAACAAGGTAAATAAAGAAATGCAAGGAGTACCCCATCAACACAAAGGAATAAAGACTGGTGACCACAAAAAAACAAAAAACAAAAAACATACAAAATAAGATTCCCTTTAAAATTCACTCTTTGCAAAGATGATAAAAAAACATCTATAAAATCATTGTTTTTAAACTATAATTAAAATTAGCATTTTTATAAATCTAGTTTTGAATTCTGCCACTCGTTTTTCTACTCCGCTATTAATGTCAGCAGCGTTAATCCTATACTGGTTGCAGTGGAAAGGAATCACATGACGTCAGTCCCCTTCTATGATCTAAAAAAGTGAATAAAAACAGGTTGACTGTCATGAACGTTTTTTGTGAGGTGGGGTTGAAAGAGGAGCTCCAGAATTTCAGAACACTTAATTACTCTCTTGCAGGAGCACTCACTGTTTTGTTTTTGTTTTATTTAACTGCACACCTGAGGTGCACCTCGCTTCCTAAGAAGTGGGGAGGAACAGCTTCCCTGCATCGCCTAATCTCAGCTACCCATCCTCATCCTCTTCTGGGTTCTTGTCATCTTCTGCTCCTGAGGATTGTTCAGAGTCATCAACATCAAGTAATACATTTCCTGACTTGTGCTCTTCTGTGGTTGATTCGACAACATCTCCCTGCACAGATTCTTCCTCAACAACTTCTGCATCATCTTCCTCCTCATCAGTACCTAGAAGGAATACCATTTTTAAGTGTGAGACTTTGTGACAAAATCTATCCAATGAGCATGACAAACATTAAAACCCAACCTGTACTGCTTTAAATCAGCTTGTAAAAATCTTCATGCTAGCCAGGATTCAGCAGTTTTGTTTCTCATCATAGAGACCTATCACAAATGGCTAGTTTGTGTTTCTTGATTAATTATTTTATCTTTTAAAGTGTGTATCTTAGACACTCAGAGATCTAACCAATGCCTTGTAATAGCTTATTTTGTTTCACACCAAATGTCACTGTCTAATTGAATATGCTTCTCTGCACACCTAAATTACAGAATATAAAAGATAGACGATCATATAGGATTGTGCTAACTGTTGTTGTACATGCACCTCCTGTAACTCCTAATGGGCAGGTCTCCTAACTACCCAACCTACCTATAGATGCCCTTTAAGCAATTTACACGGGACGAATGCCTTTCATGCGCGTCAAGCGTGTTTAATACCAACACAGCCTTGTATTATATTGCAATTGTAGTGTAAGTTACCTAACCTGGCTGGTCTCATAGCCAAACTCACCAATATACGCCCGCACCTAGCCTGTACCAAGATTTTTGGCTGGATAGACCTACCTGGCAATTGTACTATCCTGTTTATCACCAAAAAACTGTGCATGCCCCATCCAATGGAAGCATGTTCAACACTCGACTTGTTACATAATTTGACTCTTACAAACAAAAAATGTGCTATGTTATCGATGCCATACCAATGTTATAATATGTTTACGAATTTGTCTGCACCAGCTGTCGTGGCAGTGCAAACCTATGTGTTCTTATTATGCACAAATAAAATAAAGATTGACAAAAAAAAAAACCAACCTGTCACTTTACCAATTCCACATTCTAAAAAGGTAAACATTTATGGGTGCAAGCCACCAATCTGTGTGTTAGAAATCTACTTAGTAATGTAAGTGATAGCAATAAAGAAAAAAAACACAACACAAAGACATGTAGCTTTTTGTCTGTTGGCCAAGTCAAATCTCCAAAAAGTTCCAGTCTTGGCAAGACAATCCTGTATTGTGAGCTCTGTCACACTGTCCTCTAATTGTTCCCTGCATCCAACGTATGGCAACAGAAAGTGCAGTTTGCTTGCATTGCACTCCTACAAGAAAGAAGTGATCTGCGCATGTTCAGCCCTGAGTTGGCTGCAGACATACACATCAGAGTGATGAAACAGTTTCAGACATGCATCCACTGAACATATGAGTGCTCCAAGATAAGGGAAGCAAGCAAAGCATTGAGTAAGAAACATCTGGAGAGCTGCCTGCCATCTAATCCAGCTCTAAAGTCTGGATACGAAAACCAAAAACAGGACCGATAGAACCACTTGCAAAAAAGAGTGACTTTTCCATTGATGGGAAAAAAAAAAAAAAATTAAATTGTTCTCTGAAAACACAGAACTTCACCCAAGTGTAAAGATTCAACTCCCAAGTAATGTTCAATATACAGTCACATTTTTCTATGGGACATATCTTAGAATACCTAAAGGAAAACAAACTTTTATCAACATTTGTTGCTGGATCTTAAAAGGTGTTTGAGACCATGATCCTTTAGATCCAGGATACAAGAGCTGCCTTCACACTGTATTCTAAGAAAGTGCCACCATGGTACAAAATGTGTCAACGCGGTGTCCAGTACTCTCCGTTAGATTATGCCACATTTTAAATGATAAAATAATGCACACATTTCTTTAATTTTAAACACTGATTGAGACATTTTCCTTCTTGAGAGAAGGTGGCTGGTCTTCAGTTTTGTTTGCCTTCACATTAACCCAAAGATGGAGAATCCGTGGCACGAAAAAGTTGAATTTTGTTTTTTATTTTTAAATAATCTTACATCACAAGGGTGAACAGTGTATCACAAAATATGCAGTCTGACAATTAATGATACGAGTTATAATTACATAACAAACAGGAATAAGATGAACCACTTAAGAGTGGTACCTATGAAAGCTTATGTGATAGTAGAACACTGAAATTATATGAAAAGTTTAGAATAGGAATAAGATGAACCACTTAAGAGTGGTACCTATGAAAGCTTATGTGATAGTAGAACACTGAAATTATATGAAAAGTT